>NW_027491129.1:0-1200000 GCF_021521415.1 Bidens hawaiensis | reverse complement strand
ATGAAAAACGGTGAAAACGGTGGGGAAACAAGCGAGATCTAGCTTTTTCGGCGAGATCCCGTTTTTCTAGCGACGATGGCGCCGGAAAGGCGGCGCCGGAGGTTGAGTCACATCAGGGAATGTTATGATATGACGTCTGACAAAATGTCAGAACCCTAACCCTAATTTGTTACGGAGCGTTAACGAACTAGCTCTTTCGTCAAGCAATTCGTATGTTAAGTTTGAAAGAAGGACTAAGTTTGAAGAAAGGACTTATACTAAATGGATTAATTACAAAGAAGCCCTCGAACTTTATAAATTAGAATACTAATGAAAAATGCATTAAGACAGCTCGGCCCCAACCAGGGGCTATGCCCCTTGGAACCTGCTAGGGGCTGCCGCCCCTAGAACCCCGCTGCCATGGGCGCTGCCCGGGGACCCCTGTTATTTGTGGGTTATAATTAAGCTAGATATACGATATGAATAGTAATAGTTAATTGATACGTGTAATTGTTATACAGTTATTCGTGCACAACTAAAGAAGGGAGTAACCATTAACGGTGAACGTAACAGGATTCAGGTGATTTTCTAGCCCCATTTTCTTGTTATGTTTTTGGGGCTGTGTACATACTAAGTGTGAAGTGTGAATACAGTTACCTTAAGTGGTTAGTGTATGATATAATGATTGATGTGATAGTAAGTATGAATGTTATGAACGAATGTTTGTCGGTGCGTGAACGATCTTCGAATATTGCGCGTACCGCCAATGGGAATGATCTCTAAGTGGTTATTAGTGTGTGTAAATGTTATTATGTAACTTGGTTCATATGTAAATGATGTAAAGATATAAAGTGTGCTGTAGACAAGTAGAGGTAGAGTGTGATAGAAGTGGCAATGGTCTAGTAAGGGTGTTAGTGGCATGACGATAGTATGTGGTAGGGTAAGCCAATACGTGCCTTCCTTATTAAAGTGGCATGATGTGAGTGCGTGGTAGGGTAAGCCTATACGTGCCTTTGTTATTAATGTGGCATGACGTGAGTGCGTGGTAGGGTAAGCCTATACATGCCTTCGTTATGAAGTGGCATAACGTGAGTGCGTGGGAGGGCAAGCCTCTATGTGCTTCCGTAAAACAAGTGGCTAAGATGTAGGGGACAGTTAAGTGGTTAAGCGGTAAGGTAAACAGGTCAGACAGTGGACTATGTGTCTTTGGACACGTATGTAATTACATGTAATGGTTGTATGGTAAGTTTCTTGAATAACTAGAACTCACTCAGCGTAGCTGACTTTTAGTATGCACGCAGGTAAACATGTTTAAAAGAGCTAGCACGAGGACGGCACATGGCGTGGATTGAATGGCTGGCATCTAATGATAAAAGAAATGATGTTTTAACACGATGTTTTAGGTTATGATTAAATGACAAGTTTGTAATGTTTTGTAAAGAATGATTGAAGTTTTATTTATTCCGCGAAATTTTTGATCAACTCTAATTATAGAACTGTGTTTATGAGTAAATCCGACGTCCAAAGTAGGGCACCGGTAATGGGGCGTTACAAGTTCCTCGTTATAGTATGATCATACGACTATTTTCGGCAACCGATGTCCATTTTTATGGCAACAGTTTAGTCCTTGCTTGGTAACCAATGTCCATTTATATGGAATTGGTTGAGCCCTTTCTTCATGGTTTGATTGATTGTTTATGTGACATGGCTTAACTCGTTATTCTCACAGGAACAGTTTGCATCTTTCTTTATTTATTATATATTATTATTATTGTTGTGTCTTAAACTGGTGTTTTACTCGCTCAATATTTTTTGTTGACAAACCTTAATATTTTATACGCATATGCAGGTTTTTTTTTGAACTAGTTGTAAGATTTGGTGAAGACTTAGTGAAAAATTTAAGTTAGAAAACTTTTAATCAAGATCATTTGTGATATAAATTGTATTGTTGTAGGATTATGGAATTTGTACTTTGTACTTGAATTATTTGAATCATTTAATCGAATTAAATAGAAATTGTCACTTATAAATATTGCATAATAGTACCTTGAGAGCTATGAGCAATCAGTTCACGCCCAGAAAATTCTGCCTTAGGTTGGGGTGTGACATATATCCCGCCTTGTCTCTGCATACTCTGCAGCACGCGCGCGTCAGATGCTGTGATCTGTCCTAATAAACTCTCAATGGAAGCGAAAGTGTGAGTGTGATAACGATCAATAAGCCCATATAGCTCCTCAAACGAATACTGGCTATGCTATGCCGAGTTGGGGCCGGCGGCTTATGATGATGAGCCGCATTGCTGGGAGTATGTGCGGCGGCGGGCCTGTTGGGGCAGTGTTCATGTTCCTTTTTTGTATGTCTTGTATGGTCATCTCAGATGGGTCCTTAGGATCCCAAATCTGGTTATAGGCATCATGGAACCACCACTGTTGCGGGTTTCGTGAAATTTGTTGGTTGCATACTCATACAAAGGCCAAGATCGAGTGGTACTGGTTTTGGGATCCTCATTCTTTCTAGATCGGCACCGTAGTCTTTGTATAGCATGTAATCTAAGCTCCACCAAAGATAGGGGTAGTGGCCTTTTTCACGTTCCCGTTAGTCATGAACAGTTGGCAATACAGGTATGTAATGTTGCATGCCACCTTGTTCTTGATACAATATAAGGCTCACAAATCCCTCAAGCCCACGACCCCTTCGCTTTGGCCACGCTTTGTAACCATGTGGCTCAGCAAGCGATGAATAATAACGAAACAACGGGTCACAAAGAGTTGTGCTCTTGGTGCTTCTTGAAATATAATGTTCATCCCCATAACCTAACTGTTCCCATGTCTCGATCCTGGTGTTACCTGGTTCACCAGTTTCTTGTTCGTCTTCATTTGAGAACATCGTACCCCCCTCAAGCCACAAGGCAATGTCAGTTTCCTCAGCCTGGTAGATTCCCATATCAATCTCTAACTGAGTCACTGAAGTACCATTCTCCCCCAATGCAGAACTGAACAACACTGTTGTCCCACGTCCAAATTCTTTGTTTTAATCGTAAACGAAGCCAAGAACTCTTTGGTCAATTCTGTCACCAATTTTCCTCTTTCGCCAAAAACACGTGCCCACGGCCCTTTCACAAGACCTTGATACCTTCCAATTTGGTTTACTTCCCGCAGTGTTTTAGTACATGCGTAAAAGTTTGGTTCTGGTTCTCGGTTGGCTAGATATTCCATCCTTTGACAGGCCGTTGTATCCTGTCTAGTGTCTTCTGGAAAGATAAGGACAGCGTGAACATCATCTCCATATTCAGCCATCTGGAATTTTAAGTTAGATTAGACAAATAATCACAAAGTTTAAATTGAAAATATGAAACATATCCTTAAACACGCCCTCGTGTTTCATCAAACACAACCCCATGTTTTTGTTATTTTGACAGTTTTGACTTATTTTGACAAGTTTTGACCTAGGTTGACATGCAATTGACCATGGGGGCTTGTTTTTTAGAAACACAAACCGTGTTTTCCATTTGAAATGTCGCGATTCGAACTTGCATTTCACCCCGGTTCCAAGAACTATCATCCGGGTTTGATTTATATGATATAGGTTGTTCAAAATTCGAACCCGAATGATTTTCCTTCAAATATTCCTTCAGTCCTATGTCCTATTCCGGTTAAACCATTTTTATTGACAAAGCAAACCCTTGATTATAACAAGGAAATGTTTTATTACTCGGGTTTTGACCTGATTCAACAATGAAATAGGTATGGCATTCGGATTTGGTTCACATTCCACCTTATTTTGACTTAGAATGGTTAATAAAAACCCTAGAATCATTAAATTGACATACTTTTGTGTTGATATTGAAAGATTCAAGCAAGCAGTGAAATAAATAGTGTTTGGTCGTTGGTTCTTTGAGGGATGCGGTTTTTGTTTTTAGGGTTGAGTTATGAGAAAATAGGTATTTTATAAAAAATCCCGTAACTGTATTGTTAACTGGGGTTGTGTTTCTTGAAGCACAACTGTCACACCCCAACTTAAGGTGGAAATGCAGGGCGTGACCTGATTGCTCACATCTCTCAAGGTACTATCATGCAACATTTGAAATGATAATATCTATTAATCAAATTCGAATAAGTACAAAATTCCATAAATAAAACAAGTAAAAAAATCTAAATTTAAATCTTGTATCTTCTTCTTTAGCATGCAACCCTAAGTTTCTTCAAACAAATCCTGATAATCATATCGTACGGTGACATGCATATGCGTTAAAAATACAATAATTTGCCAACACGAGGTTGAGTGAGTAAAATACTAGATAAGTGAATATATATTAAGTATAGAAAAGTGCAAACTGTATTAAGTGAGATAAACAATTTAACCAAATGAGAAAGTAAATAAGTTGTCAGTAAACACCAGGCTATATGAACCGCACAATGGCTACTACGACGGTTGTATGATCGTACTAATCATGTGAATATGTTGTACCTCTTCGAATGCGTATTAGATAGAGCATATAAGTATACAATACGTTAGGCATAAATCGGTATACACACATGCATAACAGTTGCAATTGAGTATTAAATAATAATATAAATAATTAGAAGCGCATATGTCCCCAAACCAATGTAAAATCATTAAAAGAGGGGAGTTTGGTACTCACCTTATCAGATGGACAACAGGAATAATAAGATAATAAGAATGAAGACGGCGATTCAAGCGTTGAAGATATAGCCTAATAAAAGATTAAGTGCGGAAACAAAACATAACGAATTGACATATAGAAATAGAGTCTAAGAGTTTGATGATCGATAAAATTTATTATTTTGTAAAATATATATTATTTAGACTTTCTATTTTTTATAAATCTTTTAAATCCTTAAAACTATTTTAACTAATATATTCAATATTACAAATAAAATTATTATATAAAAATAATATGTTTATAATATATATATATATATATATATATATATATATATATATATATATATATAAGTAGGTAAAGGCTAATTTAAATCATTTAAAAATATATATACCATACATATTTATGATATTTATAAAAGTTAATTTAACCATTTAAATATATTTTATCAGTTAAATCTTAAGTATTTAAACAAATTTTTGTTATATTTATATTATATTATATATATTTATATATATGTTTATGTATATATAGGTTTAGATTCATTACAGAAGTATTCTTACTGCGAGAAGTAATTACAACCAATCATATATTTTCTTTTAAATTATATAGAAGGGTATATTAGTAATCTATTAGCATATTATATTAGGTAACTATTTATTATGTTACTGTTTCATATATGATTTTTATTTTGTAAAATATGATTTGTTTATTTCATAATCAACCGTTCAAGAACAATCTTCTACCCAGTATTCACAATCCCATATTTTTGGCCACACCATCTGTAATTTGATTTTCATTGCTGGTTATTTGATAATCGAACATGTGTAATTCGATTACTATAATCATCAATCAACAATTAAGTTTGTCATGAGTTCACTATGCAAAGGTATATAAAACAGGAAGATACATCCAATCTACATCAGCAAACTCATGTTTCATTTAAAGCTTGTATATCGTCTTCAATTGTTCTTTTTGCGGCATAATAGCGTGATTTCATAAACCATATCTCTGCTTCCTTTCATTTTATTGATTATTTTTTTTGGTATATCAAATTCGATATAGCACCACCTATTGATGATTTCTATATGGAATTATCAATTTCAAGACATTTAATGTTTGTTCTAGTACAATAGTCTGGTTGATTTGTATTGAAATTCACAAATATTAAGTATATTAGTGTGTCATTGAGTTATATTTTTTTAGTGAAAGATCAAATTCATTAATTGTTAGATACTTAACTGAAAATATAGTCAACTTGGATTTAGATCATTATAAAACTCTTGATTTTTCTACATTCATCAACATCACGTCTTAGTTTTTCACTTTATCTTCCACATTACAGGTAAAATACTATGCTTTTATAAGGATTCCCATTAGGTTCATGATTTTTTGATTTACTTTGTTCATATTGTTATCTAAACAGGATCAATGGAAAATGAACCAAGTATACATCATGCTAACTTAAACAACACACTGACTGATGATTTTGACAGTAAGTTCCACATTGTGATGAAATTCTCATTTAATTATCTTAAAACATATGTCATGATAACATAACCTATATTTGGTCATATACATTCTTGTTATTACATTAGGTTATTGTTTTCAGGTTTAAATTGTTTGTATATATTTTGTATTCACCTATCTTTTACACATTTGTAACAGTAACTAGGGAGGTTCCCAAGATACAAACCATTTTTATTGACACTAACCAGTTAATGACTGCCAGTCAAGTGTTCAAAAGGATTTGAATCATGAACGTAAGAATGAAACATGTGTCGTCTTGTCTATTTAATGTTGTTTACAAATTTGTTCTTATTATCTACTTTGTTCCCATTAGGTTCATGATTTTTTGATTTACTTTGTTCATATTGTTATCTAAACAGGATCAATGGAAAATGAACCAAGTATACATCATGCTAACTCAAACAACACACTGACTGATGATTTTGACAGTAAGTTCCACATTGTGATGAAATTCTCATTTAATTATCTTAAAACATATGTCATGATAACATAACCTATATTTGGTCATATACATTCTTGTTATTACATTAGGTTATTGTTTTCAGGTTTAAATTGTTTGTATATATTTTGTATTCACCTATCTTTTACACATTTGTAACAGTAACTAGGGAGGTTCCCAAGATACAAACCATTTTGATTGACACTAACCAGTTAATGACTGCCAGTCAAGTGTTCAAAAGGATTTGAATCATGAACGTAAGAATGAAACATGTGTCGTCTTGTCTATTTAATGTTGTTTACAAATTTGTTCTTATTATCTGGATATTACTTATAAATATACTTTCTGTAAATATTTTTATATGCAGAAGTTTTGCATCCAAATTGTATCTACTCACCTAACGGGACCAAATATTGGATTCCAAAGTTAACATCTGATGAACAACCTTCAATTGGCCTACATTTTAAAACCTGGGAAGATGCGCTTGCTATGTACAAGGCATACGCCGATAAAGCTGGTTTTGATGTACGGTTTTCAACCAGAACAAGGACGAAATGTGTCATCTTTCATAGGTATATAGTTTGTAGCAAAGCCGGCAGCCCATGTGTCAAAAACATTGATACCATGGACACGACATCGCCCTCTACCAAGCGCCGCAACACAAATATTAAGGTTATGGGTTGCAACACGTGTATTAGACTTAAGGTTCCATCAACCTCAGAAGGATTCGAGATATATAATTTCGAAGAGGCACATAATCATGGAATCGTTAGTGAGCTTATATGGACCTAACAAGAGGACGAACACAGTTACAATTCTCAGAAAAGGAATTCATTCAAGGTTTCCAATGTATGGGTTTTGGTCCCACAATTGCTCACCGTGTGCAGGCGTCTTTGATGGGTGGTCAACACTTAGTTAGATGATCCAAGCATTATTGGAAGAACCAAACGCGGGATGTTAGGTGTCTTATTGCTGATGCGGATGCTCAAATGGTTGTAGACAAGTTCAATGACAATATGCTTCATTTGGAAAACTATTTTTCCCAACACAAAGTTGTCGACGGTGAGCTACAGGGGTCTTCTGGGCTAATGATATATCTAGACAAAACTACAATTTGTTTGGCGAGGTGTTAGATTTCGATGCTACCTACGACACAAACAGGTATATAATGATGTCATATGTTTTTAAATAGGTTGTTTTAGAATTTATTTTTAATGCTTTATTTTACTATAGTTATCCATGATATTCATGCCTTTCACGGGAGTTGATTGCCACAGGAAATGTGTATGCTTTGGGGCTGGCTTGATCCATAATGAGACAACGGATTCCTACCGGTGGTTATTAAAAGCATTACTCAAAGATCACGGAACGCAACCATAGTTGATTTTAACTTATCAGGACCCATTATTAAACAAGCGGTTGCAAACATTCTGACCGAATCGAAGCATAGATTCTGCATGTGGCATGTCACCAACAAAACTTTTGTCAAGGATGCATCTGAATTTCATTTTAATGCCCACTAAAATATGTATTGGTTGGATATATTAATTATGTCATTTTATTGTGTATATCTGTATGAATTGTGTTTGTATGTATTGGTATTTTAATAACCATTGAAACTGTATGCTTCATTGTACCACTATTTGGTACACACTAAAATAAAAATAAAAGTAATAACAACATGTAAATAGTATTATATAATACAATAACTTGCTCAGTCATATCACATATAATGATTACATTACATATAGGATATTTTTTTTAATCACACTTTTTTGTGTCGAAATCCTCTATTTTAAAATTATTAATGCTTCTTGCATTTTTTTTAGCAAACATGATGTTTTTTTCTTATATTATTGTGTCTACCACATCCAACATCAAATTGATTTCTATTTGTATGTCTTTTGTTTTATAGATAAAGAGTGATTCGAAAAGTAATGAAAAGATTAAGGCTCGTATTCATAAACTAGTTTGGAACGTTTTCATTAAACTGGAGACTTTTGAATCAAGATGACATGATTTAATTGAGAAATTCAACTTAGGTGACAACAATTGGTTAACTGGCATGTTTGCTATCAGGAAACACTGGTTCCTACTTACTTTAGAGAGTTGCCTATGTGTTGTTTGATGAAAACTACATCCAGATGTGAGAGTTCGAGTTCTCAGTTCAAAGTATATTCTAGTGTGGGCAACACTCTGGTTGAATTTATGAATCGCTTTGAAAAGGTGTTGAATGTTCAATGTCATGCTCAACGACAATTGCAACATAAAACTACAACCGGAACACCACCATTGAAGACCCACTTGCCAATTGAATGTCATGCTTCCTATATATATACAATCAAAATTTTTCAAGAGGCTCAGAAAGAGATTTATAAAGGTCTTTATAATTGTGTCCTTGATCGAATCGAGTCAGATAACGGATTAAATATCCACTTTATCAGTCACAAAGATAAAAGGAAGGGTGGTGTTGGCGTGTTTAAGGTTATTTGACCACTTAACAACATAAATTCATAAATTATTTTTTTATGTGCATCCATGTCATCAAGTAATCACCCTTTTCTAACGTATGTTGCAGGTGATTAACAATCCCACCAATAATACATTTGCATGCTCGTGTAAGGGTTTCACTCGCATTGGCTACCTATGTAGACACGTCTTTTGCATCTTCCAAATCAAGCAAATTGATGAAATCCCTGAAAACACATCCCAACGCGGTGAAGGAGTGACGTTTTACCATCATTAGATTTCAAAATTGAAGCTAGATATGGTGTTCCTCTCGATGTAAGATCTAAACTAAGGCAACATATTTTATCTTTAACCGGTCAATGTGCTGACCGTGCACGAGGCAACACAGATCTTCTTCAATCCTTGGTCGACCAAATGCAAAAGTTGAGGGATAAAATATGAGAGAAAATCCCCAAAGAACCTTCCTATAACAACAAGTCTGCCATAGTAAATAACTGCACCCGAAGGGATAAGAAACAAGGGTTTCGGATCTCGCAAGCGCAAGACAGTTCCTGTGGAGGAAGCGAAGAAGAGAAGCAATAAACCAAAGAGGTTCTGTAAAAATGTAATAAACATGTTCGTGGTCATCACTCCCTTAATTATCACAAAGTTCTTCAAGCAAAAGAGCAAAGAGGCAAAGAAAGGGAGCAACGACGAAAAGAAAGGGACCAAATGCGTAAAGAAAAAAGCAGCGTTGAGGGGTAAACAAACTGTGGAATATGGTGAAAGCGACGAGACCCAAGATTCATATTGTCGGACCGGTGCGGGACACGGTTTCCCAACGATTCACGGGGCAACGTGTTAGAGTGCGGAATCCTCTAACACGGCGATTCGGTGGTGATCAACAACGCGCGGTTACGATTCCTAAGACGGTTTGACACCTAGGGACGGAGGAAAAGACCGACACGACGAAGATTGGCAGAGAGGTTTTTCGGCAGCTGCTGGTTCGTGACTGTGTGTAATGTGTGCTCTCCCGTGAAATTTCCTAAGTTTCGTTTATATATCGAATACTGATTCGATCGAATGAGTATCTCATTCGATCGAATGAGTCCTGGTTCGATCGAATCAGTCACTGATTCGATCGAATCAGTTTCTTTTGACATTTTCAGTCCGTTAACTTGGTTTCACGATCGTTATTTTCATATCGAACCATCCTGATAGAACTGGGGACATATACATGACATTTCATGTCCTAACAAACTCCCCCTTGGATCCAGTTCTATTTACTTATAATCAATCGAGTTCTCTTGCTCGATCGTAACTCCCCCTTGGAGTTATCTCACTCTCTATTTTCTCAAAGCTAGTGGTGCGCACGTTGCATCCACGAACTCCTTTCTTCATGAAGTTCTCTCAAGATCAAATGGTTCAGTCAGTCAGACTTACCATAGGTTCCGCATATCCTGAGAAGCGGTCAATTGGAATTTTAGATAAACATTTAAGCACAATCTATCCCAATGTTCCAAAACAAATTACATTCAACTCAAGAACAATTACAATCAGAAGATTAAACCTTGAATTACAACAAGAAACAAAATAAACATGACAATTAAGCTTCAGTTTCTTGTGCATACTTCTTCTGTTGCTCTTTCCAGTTTGATCCTGCATGTATGTCATAGGCAAAGCAAATCCTAATGACATTTCTATACGTTAATGCTTGCTCTCTGTCTTCGGGGGCATAAAGAATCTCTGTCTTGTATAGCGTATAGACATCCTCCCGTGACAAGTTTGTGAGCCACATAGGATCAAATATGCGAATTGTGCTCCAATTTCCATTGTCGTTGAGCACGATAACTGCTTCATGCAGTCTTCCATCATAGTACCAATGCCTGAATGCTTTGTAGAAGTCCTGCTTCATCTTTCTTAGAGGAATCTTCTTCATCGTGAGTGGTGGCATGTACTTCAAGATAACCTTTGGCCTGTTGGTGATCGGATCGATCTCCTTTTTACTTGTATATCTCTTTGGCCTCTGTGGAGTGATCATCTTCCATTTTGAGTTGTATTCCTTTCGCAATACACTCTGATAGTACGTGGCAAATGGAGATGAACCGGCATAAAGCATATCAAGATAGTTCAGACGGTTTAGATCATAAGTAGGAAGAGTCTTCAAGTCAGTGATACGTTGAAAGTACTCAACCCCTTTTTCTCTCTTGATAGCAATGCAATTAAGATCCTTCAGACACGCCCAAGCAATAATCTCTCCTGAAGTTCTACGACCCTTCATCTTATAAGACGTTGTGTGAGGAATGGTCGGCTTTGCTTGTCGTCTGGACCTTATCTTCTCAAGAATAGCGTTGAAAGCTTTCTTGCATTCTTCTGTTTTCTCAACGAATTCGGCTTGATCTGCTTCAGAAGGCTGTTTCATTGTGTTTGACCTTTCGTCAGCCTTCTTCTGTATTTCCTCCTCAGTTACATTTTGGAAGAAACTTGCAGAGTTAGGAAGATTGTCAGTTTGAGACGTGTAGTATTCTGGATATTCTTCCTGTGTCAAGTCTTCCATTTCAACTTCATCAAATTGAGAGGGATCAGCGGCCGTAGATGATGTTGAGTCAGGTGTAGCAGCCGAAGAAGATGTTTGTTCTGTTGAAGGCAAAGCCAGATACTTGCCTGTTTCTTCATTGTATAGCTCAAACATTTGTTCCAGTTCTTCTTCTGTGAAATTGTGTGAAATTTCACCTTCTTCCAAGTCTCCACTTGCGAAGTTTTGCTGCTCATCTGGATTGTCCAGTAAAAACGTGAAATATTCCGCTGCTGTTTTTGATTGCAGCGGTTGGACATTAAACGGATCAGCATCACCTGTTTGATTAAAAACCACAATGTAACACAAATTTTAAATAAACATATGTAATATCATAAACATGAAATACAATACCATTACATATGAAACTAAATTTACACACAAATCATTAATTAAAAAGATTTAACATTTAAGTCCTCACTACATTCACTCAAAATACTCTCAAATACCTTCACCTCCATCATCAGAAGAGTCCAGTTCGTCTGTGTCCACATCGACATTGCTTGGACCTTCCAGACGAAGAACATCTCCTTTCAGCTCGGTGATCTTTGCTTCAAGGCTTAGATTTGACTCTTTCAGCTCGTTGATCGAAGATCCTTGTTCAGCGACAGTAGCATTTAGCTGACTGTTTTCAAGCCTGAGCATTTCGTTCTCAGCTTGAAGTTTAGCAATCTGCTCATCTCTGAGTCGATTCTGTTCTTCTTGCTCTGTCTTGAACAATAACATCTTCATCATAGCCTTGTGAAGATCAGCAATTTCAGATGCAACCTTTTGAGGTATAGACATTTCAGGTTGAGGTTGAGGAGTAGGTTGTGGTGCTGACTGCGGTGTTGGTGGCTGTGCTGGTTGAGTAGGAGGGGCAGCAGAAGTCCCGACAGATGGTAACATTGAGGGACGCGGTTGATCGGAAAATAAGCTCCGATACTTCCGAGTAACCTTCTTCTTCTGCCTCTTTGCAGGCCTTTCTTCTCCTGCATCTATATCGGCCGGATTTTCCACGGCTCTGACTTCCTTACCAGCTTCCAAATCTTCAACATTTAGGAAGTATGAGTCAACTTCCTTCTCAGCTTCGGTCCTCGTGTCTTCAGGGACCGCCACCTCCTCAGTGTCAGAGTCGTCACTGGATTCCTGATATGGTAGATTCTCGACATCTGAGTCACTGTCAGCATTTCTCCATTTCCTTTTCGGAGGGGCTCTGTAAGACGGATTCACCAAATGCCCGAAGCATCTTTTGAGTGGTGGCCTGGTTGGACGTTCTTTGTAAGATTTTAGACGGTTGAGAGTCTCATTCTTCATGTGGTCCAGTTTCACCACATCACCTTCGTTTTCTTTCAGTAATCCCGGTGCTTGAGTATCGACAATCATTTGCACGAACCGTGGGTACTGTAGAAACTTCTCACTTTTCCCTTGCTTCAACGTGATGTTCTCGACCATATGACCAAAAGTCATCTGAGAGAAGTTGTATGGTCGGTTCATCACCAGAGCAGCTACGGTGAACTGCATGCTTTCCCTCAGCTTGTCAAAGCTAGTTCGTTGAGGGCCCAAGCAGTGCATCACCACGTGTGCCAAATATTTGAATTGGGGGCACAGGTTGGCTTTATGAAGCAGACCGGCATTGAGATCGCCGTCATACTTCATACGTGCGAAACATCCTCTAGTTGCAGCAGGATGTAGGGAGATCGGGTCTGATTCATCATCTTCAAATCCGCAGACTTCTCTAATGACCTGGGCAGATATAACGATGGCTTGCCCTCTAACGGTGGAGCGAATAACCGACGGCACGACTGTTTTGTCGTGCGTGGCATTCCTCCAAAACTCTTGTTGGATAGACATGATAGGCTCAATAATCCTAGAGATGGGTCCAGAGATCCTCGACCTCTTCAGAAACTTTATCACCGTTGCAAAGTCTTTCCCGTGGCTCGACTTTTCGTCTAGAAAAGCCACGATGTTGTGCTTGATGGACGTTTTGTACGGGACAACCACTTCTGCAACTTCAGCCATTTAAATCTGTAACCATAAACGTGTTAGAACAAACAGATATCGAAACGACTGAATGCGTTTAAACTTTTCAAATTTTCTGGACTGGTTCGATCGAACGAGCAACACATTCGATCGGATGAGCTATTCATTCGATCGAATGAGATCTGGTTCGATTACAGACAATCGAATGAGATAGAATTTCCCATTGACTTCTGATTCGATCGAACTAGTGATCGAATAAGTCACATTCGATCGAACAAGAGACTCGTTCGATCGAATCAACTGATTCGACTCATTCAAGCAAAATCCAGAAATGAAGAACACCCGAACCCGGAAAACTTAAACGATCAAGAACTCGATCAAAACACGGTTAAAAACATGTAAAACTTACATTTTCGTGATCTACGTGAAAAATCGAATAATATGATCGGATCAAAAAGAGGGTTTGAGGAAAATCAATTTGAGAGCAAAAATCCGTAAAATATTTCGAATAAAACTGATCGATCGAATGAGTTTGATTATTTATACTATTTTTGGACTTATTCGATCGAACGGACTTGTTCGTTTGGACCATTCGATCGAATGAGATTCTATTCGATCGAATGAGTCTCTTCGCAACTGTTTACATTCCTCAACCACTGATTCGATCGAATCTGTTCATTCGATCGAGTTATTCGTTCGAATAGCAACCTATTCGATCGAATGAGGGAAAACATTTGAAAAATAAATTTTTAAATTTCTTATTTCCCGTCCATCGATCGTGATGCCTTTGAACCTGCACGAAAACATAAACTTTTGACACTTGGTTAGTTTTCGTAGACATTTTCCAATCCTGAGAGCTTCGTTCCTACAGAACATATAGATCATAATACATTAGTAACAAATGGAAAAATATCAGGCTCAAACATCTTTGGGTTTTCTTGTCACTTCATTCTTTCTTTCATGCACAGCCTGTTGCACAGATGAACATTTAGCAACCTGCATGAAGTTTTCTTTCATTCCTACACACAGGATAAACATTTAGTAGGAACAGACAGGGATCAGACTACCTGTCACGATGATTTCTCATCGATTCTCAAACAAACAGAAATAGATAAAATGAGAAAGAAAAAAAAAATAAATAGAAATAAAATCTTTTTTGGTTTTTATCAAAATATTTACAGGGAGGGACAGGGATCAGACTACCTGTCACGATGATTTCTCATCAACATTAAAGCAGAATAAAATAAATAAAAATAAAAAGATTAATTCAGAAAATTTTTTTTTTTTTTTTTTTTTTTTTTTTTTTTTTTTTTTTTTTTTTTTTATATTCAAACTGAAATAAACAACTGTACAAAATTTTAAAACACATTATTTTTGGTTGAGAAGGATCTATAATAAGAAATCATACAGACGTATATGACTGTCTACTGAGATTTTTTTTTTTTTTTTTTTTTTTTTTTTTTTTTTTTTTTTTTTACGAATAAACGAAGTTAAACAAGACATAATGAATATTCTTTTTGTGAGAAAGATCCGAACAGGAATCATACTAATTACGTGACTGTCACACAGATCCGTGTTTAGCTGTATTATGACATAAAGAAACAGGTTGTGAGCATGTAAATAACTTAAAATGGTTTTCATCGTTTCTGTGATACGAGTTAGGTTCAATTATGTCTCAAAATTTAAGTGGGTATCAACTCAGAGATTATGATGCCTCCTATCTATTCTCAAAGCGTATTTGGCTTTCCCCAAGTCACCCCGAATTGACCTTGACCCATAGTGTCTGATTAAAGTTGTAAGTGTCTTCATCTGCTTCCCGTTTTCTTTCTTTCTTACTCCATGATTGAGAAGTCTTGACATTGTTAACTCTAGAATGTTTCAATCACTCATAATGTAATTTTTTTTTTTTTTTTTTTTTTTTTTTTTTTTTTTTTTTTTTTTTTTAACATAGACTTCAGAGTAGTAAACAATTGCAAGTCCCGAATCTGGATCACTGCAGTTTCTTCACACACTATCTTTACGGGAATCAGAACACTTATGGGCTCGTGTATGACTGGGTAATCGCTTTTCTGCCTATCATTCGGAAAGATATATATGAAGACATACAAAACTCTTAAGGAGTTTCCACGTAAAATCGAGTAGATTTAGTTTGTATCACATCTACTTTTACGCACCATAAAAAGCTACCATGACACACAATGACCGTTCTAAAGCCTTTTAAGCCTAATAACTTCACTAGTTAAGCACACAGAATCAGTGTATCTATCATTTTCCAAGGTTGGATCAATTTCTCATTTTCTGAATATATATGAATGTCTTTTAAAACATATAACGTTTAAATTATTTCGCCCCGATCAAGTCAAAGTCTTCAGGTAAACGGCTATCCTGAAGATCCAATGGATCAACTGGACCGACCACATACGAGTATGTGTCCTTCTAACTAAGTATAACCGACTATTTTTCAGCGAAAGAATAAAGACCCATCAAAACCCGCCCCGATCACTTTCAGTCATCTGGTTAATGGCTATCCTCATAATCTACTAGTAGAAGTAAGGACCAACACACATCCGAAAATGTGTCCATCAAACTGAGGTAACCGACATAATTTTAAGCGATAGTGATGTATAAAAATTTAATATTTGAAAAATGAAAATAAGCTGTACAGACATAACAAATCTTTTTGATGTCTCAGTATGATAGCGTCTGTGTACTATCACCTTTCTTGTAACAAGATCAACTTCTCAAAATTTTGAAATTTTTTTAATGTTTTTGGGTTTTTGTATTTTATATTGTTTTTGGTTTTTCTTGAAACCTTTCTCCCCCTAGAATTTATAAAAAACAAAATCTTTTTGGACTTTTTCAAATTTTTAAGAAAAGAAAAAAAGAAAACAATTTAAATGATATCTTCAGGAACATCATCTGATATACGTTTAACGCCGTTGATCTCTAGTAAATATAAAAACCGTGGTTTATCAAATGCTTTAGTGAAGAGATCAGCGCGTTGTTCCTGAGTGGGGATTTTTATCACATCGATTAACTTCTTTTCGTAGCAATCACGAAGGAAGTGATATCGAATTTCGATGTGCTTCGTTTTGCTAAAATGGACCGGATTTTTGGTAATTGAAATTGCAGCAGAATTATCAATATATATGGGAGTAGTAGAACATTCAATACCGTAGTCACGCATTTGTTGCTGAATCCAAATAACTTGAGAACAGCAACTGGCAGCCGCAATATATTCCGCCTCAGCTGTTGAAGTGGAGACTGACGTCTGCTTTTTGCATTGCCACGTTACTAAACGACTTCCAAAGAACTGACATCCTGCTGTTGTTGATTTGTAATCGAGTTTACAACCACCATAGTCCGAATCACTGTACGCATGTAGATCAAAGTTATCATCATGAGGATACCAAAGACCCCAATCTGGAGTACCCTTCAGATAACGCAAAATTCTTTTGACTGCAATCAGATGGGAGACCTTCGGCTTTGACTGGTAACGTGCACAGAGACACGTAGCAAACATTATGTCTGGCCGAGAAGCAGTCAGGTACATTAGAGATCCGATGATCCCTCTATAGTGAGTTGGATTGATCAATTCACCCTTCTCGTCAGGATTAATCCCGTGATTAACCTCTAAAGGAGTTCCCTGTGAAGAAGAACTCAACATCTCAAACCGTTTCAAGATGTCATTGACGTATTTTGTCTGGTGAATGAAGATACCGGAATCTTTTTGATCAACTTGAAGTCCTAAGAAGAACTTCATCTCACCCATGGAGCTCATTTCAAATTTTTCTTTCATCACTTGTTCGAACTCCTTACAAAGTGTTTTATTCGTGGACCCGAAGATGATGTCGTCCACGTACACTTGTACCATAATTAGATCTCCTTCTTTTTCTTTTGAGAATAGTGTGCAGTCAATGGTTCCCCTTCTAAACCCGTTGTTCAGAAGGTGTTTGGATAGTTCTTTATACCAAGCTCTCGGGGCTTGGTGAAGACCGTACAAAGCCTTGTTGAGCAGATAGGCTTTGTCCTTGTGATATGGGTCTTCAAAACCTGGAGGTTGTGCCACATATACGGTCTCTTCGATGTGACCGTACAAAAAGGCACTCTTGACGTCCATTTGATATACTTTGAATTTCTTGAAAGATGCATACGCCAAGAACATCCGGATTGCCTCCAAACGAGCAACCGGAGCATATACCTCATTGTAGTCTAGGCCTTCGATTTGCCTAAACCCTTGGACCACCAGGCGGGCTTTGTTGCGAACAATCACTCCACGATCGTCACGTTTACATTTTAGTACCCACTTAGTGCCAATTTTCTTCTGTCCTTTGGGGAGATCCACCAGCTTCCACACACCAAGTCTTTTAAACTGCAATAATTCCTCTTGCATGGCTGAGACCCAGTTGGAATCTTTCAGCGCATCGGTGGTGCTGTGTGGTTCTTCTTGTGCTAAGAAGCATTCATGGGCATTAAGAGCAACTGATCCTGACTCCATCATTTCTGTGTAGAGACCAAAATTCAGCTGTCGCCGAGTTTTGACACCCTGTTGAAAGTCCCCTATAATGTTGTCTTGTGGATGATCACGTTCAGTCCTAACAACCGGATTGTCAGAAACGACAACATTTTGTTCCAAGTTAGTTAAGTTCGGCTCAGGAACTGGAGCGGATTGTGGTGCCTCTGAAGTAGACGTTAGAGGCTGATCTGCATTCGGCACTTCTTGATTTGACGATGAAGGTTGTGACGTAACCTGAGTTGGTGCCGATTGTACATCATCTGCTGGAGATTCATCTTCAGATTCAGATTCGGAAGATTCTTGAACTTGATCGCTAGACTCTGTGGAGGAAGATGATGACGGACCAGGATGAGTTGAAGATTGCAAAGATTCATCAGGAGGTGCATTTTGCGCCTCATACATCATTTGAATAGCAATCTCATACAGATTGAATGACTTGAACAGTTTGTCATAATCAAACAACCAGTCTTCTCCTGTCCCCTTGGCTGGTTCTGTGTAGCGTTGAACATCGACATGGTACCATTCTTCAACTAATTTTGTTGTTCTGTTGAAGACCCTTTTGAGAGGTATGCTGTAACCCAGAAAATAGCCGTTGATGATCTTCTCCTCGAACTTATTATCGACTTGCCTTTTAAGTAACGTGCAAAGAGCCCCGAATGGTTCCAGGTGCTCTAAGTTAGGCCTTCGTCGTTGAAGAAGCTCGAAACTTGTCTTGCCGTGGCGCTTGACGATGCCTACCCGATTTAATGTGAAACAGGCGTTGGCAATTGCCTCACTCCAAAACGTAACAGGTAACACTGAGTCGGCTAACATTGTTCTTGCTGTCTCGATTAACGTACGATTTTTCCTTTCAGCAACCCCGTTCATTTGTGGAACATATGGGGCACTGAACTCCTGAACGATCCCTTTTTCTTTGCAGAAATTTTCAACATTCGCATTTTTAAATTCTGTACCGTTATCTGACCGCATTCTTCGAACCTTCAGATTGTATTGAGACTCAATAGTTGTAACCAGCAGTTGTATACACCCAAACGTTTCTGATTTTACTTTCAAGAAAAACACCCAAGAGAATCTAGAATATTCATCAGTAACCACTAGACAGTATGAGTGCCCAGAGATACTTTTGACGCTTATTGGGCCAAAAAGATCCATATGAAGGAGTTCCAACGGAATATCAATTGAGTGGAAACTCTTAGACTTGTGGGACCTTTTTATCTGCTTTCCGGCTTTGCACTTCACACATGAATCAGGGAGACGAAAACTTCTCAGATTAACTCCCTCAACTAGTCTGCGGTGCACAAGCTTGTTCATGTTCCTGACATTTATGTGTCCCATCCGTCTATGCCATAAGACAGTATCACGTTCGGATGCCTTGGACACGAAACATGTCGCCGTTGGAGACGTTGACCCTGCCTTAGCCATATCCAGAATGTAAAGATCACTCTGGCGTGCAGCTGACATTAAAACCTTGTCTTCAGGAAAGTTGAAATCCTTAGGCAAGATGTGGCAATCTCGGTCGTCAAACATAACTTTGAAACCTTTGTCGCAGATTTGACTTATCGACAACAGGTTGTTCTCCAACTCTTTGATGAAATTTACTTTCTCAAACGAAATTCGCCCATTAGACACCATTCCTTGGGCCGTGATATAACCTCCTTGATTTCCTGCAAAGGAAACTGCACCTCCTTTTATTTGTCTGACACTTGAAAGGAGATTCATGTTTCCAGTCATGTGCCTGGAAGCTCCTGAGTCTATGATCCACATGTTGAATCTTGGATCATATAGAGCAACCTGCACACAAAAACAAAAGGTTTAAATATCATTGGAAACCCAAGCCCTTAAGGTCTTGGGTTTTCCATCTTCATCACGAATGAACAATTCAATCCATTTACCCTCATTAACACTGTTTTCAGATTTGACGTTGTTATCAACAGTGTTAGTTTTCTTAGGTTTCCAAAAGTCAGTCTTCTTCTCAGCATGTTTGAGATAGCTGGTTGAAGACTGAGTTTCACTTGTCGAAGTGGAAACACTTGGATCTGAGGGGTTTGGGGATTGGTGTGGTGAGGTTGGCTGAGGTTTCCGAGGAGAAACCGACCTCGGTGTGTGAAACCGTTCTTGACCTTGAATGTCAATGGTCGGTCGCCTCCTAGGAGGTGACTTGACATACCTCGGATCCGGAGTCGATATGTACTGCTTAGGATCCGTGTACTTATAGCAAAATCTTGCTATATGCCCTACCTCTCCACACGAAAAACAGTAGTTTCTCCCCCTTTGACTTGGTGGAGAGAAATAACTCTGGTTTTGTCTGTTATCATAGTACCCCCTGGATTTGACATTTTGGGGTGGAGTTTGTCTAGGAGGGTGTTTTGGGAAATTATGTTTTTCATTAACGTTACCCTCCTTTACAAACTGGGTACTATGTTCCACATAGACTTTCTCAGATTTAGGATTAAACTTTTTCTTCTGAGAACTTCTTGTTGTTGTTGCCTTTGACTTAGATGGTGGTGGGCCCGATTTAGTTGTGGAACCTAAGTCTGTGGCATCAACATTTTGTTTGGACTCAGGAGCCGGGTCAATGACTTCTTTACCCTTAGACTTAGAAATTTGGTTTGTGTCCTCGGGTATATAATCATTTGATTCATCATCCGGCACAGCTCCTGGTGTGCTTGAAAATTGATTCAGGATCGGGGGTGGGACATTGTTATATCCCACGCCTCTTTCCTTTTTGCCTCGGAACTCGGGAATGATGTGTTCTAATAAATAAGATGAATTTGAGTAACTTTTTAATTTGAAATTCAATGATTCAAAATCAGCTTTCAAGTTTTCCAATTCTTTTTTCAAAACATTATTCTTATTTATGTGAAAATTGATAGAGTCTTGTTGATTCAGAACACATATTTCAAGTTCCTTGTTCTGACGCTTAAGGCTATCAATCTTTTCTTTAAAAACAGACTCTTTCTGCTTCCAAGCCTTATTCTGTGCAAGCGCGTCAGTCAGTTCCATTAAAGATCTTGAGGCTGCTTGTTTGTAAGCCTCGAGATCTTCAATTCTCTCTTTTAGAGATTGAATTTCTTGTTCATACAATTCACATTTTAAACATTTAACATTTTCTGGTTTGGGAGTTGATGGGTTAGAACTTACCTTGGCATTTGATGTCTCTGCCATGAATGCAAAGCAAAGATTCCCAGCTTTTTCCAGAAACGATGCAGAAGTTGCTTTAGACTCTACTTCGTTGACTTCTTCAACTTTAGCAGCCTCTGCGGGAATTGTCGAACATGGAGATGTTTGAGGAACATTTGACTCTTTTTCGTGATCCTCCTTAATCTCCAAAGATACCACTTCAACCTCAGGTTCTCCTTCATGGACTTCAGCAGCTGGTTCATCGACAGTATATTCTTCATTGGTCGAGGAAACAACAGACTCTGTTTCAGAGTTTTCATCTACTACTGTGACATCAGCCATGTTGATGCTCAAGTTCCATGTCTCGCCTTCATCCCCTTGAACTGCAAGAGCAGTTTCGTTGTTGATGTCGACGTTGTTTGCTGCGGTTTGATTTTGAGGGACCAGTTGTCTCTCAAGGTTGACAGTTGCAGCTGCTGCAGCAGGAGTGGATGATGATGAAGTGGTTCGGAAGGGATATTGGTGACCTTCCCTTCTTGGCTTCGAGCACTCCTTGGCAAAGTGACCAAGTTCGCCACAGTTGTAGCATTTTACTTTGTTTTTATCAAAGCCGAACTTGGATTTGTTGTTTATTGAGAGGGCCTGACCTGTTTTCTTCGTCCACTTTCTGGCCCTTCGGAACGCACTGCCAAGAGCCCACATAATGTCTATGCGTTCCATATCATCTTCGTCAAGCTGTTCATAGTCATCGCTGTCCAGATGACTATTTCCTAGCTTACCCGCCACCATTAAACTGTAGGACTCAATTATCGTGCCTAGAGTTGCCATGTGTTCTTTGGCAACCTCCACTGTTACTGTTCCCAAGCCTTCAGTATTCAACGTTGCTTTCTCCGTTGACTTGGGTCCGGAGTTAGTACTTGAGTTTCCAGAAGTTGATAGTGGGACGGAAGATCTCGTTTCAGTCCCCTTTGATTGATTTGACGTTGAGGAGACAAAAGCAGTCTTCATCGGAGCATGATCAGTTGAATCTGACAAAGGAGGTTTTGACATGTAAAGTGATTTGTCAGAAGTTGATCTCGGTTTTCTGGAAGAGGCTCTTAGTTCAGCCTCTTCGTGTCTGATTTCTTTAATAAAATCAGACAGGAGAATCGTCTCCAGCTGATGACTTCTTCTCATTACTGTCAGGAAGGTGCTCCAGCTAGGTGGAAGTCCTTGTGCAAGACATCTAACTTTCTCAGTCCCTGTAGTTTTGACGTTATAGGACTTGAGTTCTGACATTAGATGGTAAAATCTCGACAGTAACGACTCAATATCTTCTCCCGACTCTGGACTAAACAGATCAAATTCACGCTTGAGCTCCCGTGCGTGAATTTCTCTAAGGGAATCAGATCCTTCACATCGGTCAACCAGTGCGTTCCAAAGAGTTGACGCTGTAGTAAACTGGTTAAACTGATGAAAAAGATCAGTGGAGAGTGCTTGTGATAGTAAGGAGAAGGCTTTCTTCTCAGCATCGAAGGCTATCTTTTGTTCTTCAGATAGCCTAAAGTAGCTCAACGACTCACCATCATCATTCGTTGGATGCACCCAACTTGTCTGGACAGCTTCCCAAAGTCCAGGATTTACACCTGTTATATGAATTTGAAATCTTGTCTTCCAGGTTGTAAATTCGTTTAAAGTCATTAGCTTTGGTGGCTTGTTATAGCTTCCCGATTCAGAATCACTTTCGAGAATCGATTGAATCCTCTTGTTGGTACTCGAACTTGTAGCCATCTTTGTTTCTTTGCTTTGACGTTTAACTGTTGATCGAATGAGTTTGATTCGATCGGATGAGTGACCTATTCGATCGAATGTGTTCTGGTTCGATCGAATGTCTCTCTGAAATACAGATCTGATCTTCCGAAAGTTATTCGATCGAATGTGAATCTGGTTCGATCGAATGGGTTGAGAAGTTCGATCGAAAGAGTTTCTGGTTCAATCGAACGGGTTCTGACAGTCGAATAAGACAAAGATCGAATCGACGGATCGAATAAAAGACTTATTCAATCGAATGGTGACTAATTCGATCGAATGAACAAATCTGGTTCGATCGAATGAACTAGGAGTAATTCTCGGCGGGAAAAACTGATTCGGTCAAAGTTCAAACTTGTTCGATCGAATAGGAAGGCTATTCGATCGAATGAGTTCCAAAAATAGACTGGTTCGATCGGAAAATCTGGAAATTCCAAAATTAGAAGATTTTGACGGATTTTCGAATTTTGAATCAAAAACACGAATTTTGAAAGATCAAGGGGCAACTTAAGATCGAAATATGACTTTTAACACAAAAACAACTTAAGACCAACCAAAAAACGGATCAAAACCACCAAAAATACGAAGAACACGAAGAACGCGAAGAACGTTCTTGACGAAACTCGAACTTTTAACACACAATTCTAAGATCAAAACACCAAAATATGACAATTTTAACAGTTTTTGACAAGAACACGACGAACACCAAGATCAAAAACACCAAAAATTCGGAATTTTCCGGCAAAAATTACGATTTTCACGAGAAAAACACGAATTTCACCACAAATCTAACGTGAATCAAGAACCAAAGGCTCTGATACCACTTTGTCGGACCGGTGCGGGACACGGTTTCCCAACGATTCACGGGGCAACGTGTTAGAGTGCGGAATCCTCTAACACGGCGATTCGGTGGTGATCAACAACGCGCGGTTACGATTCCTAAGACGGTTTGACACCTAGGGACGGAGGAAAAGACCGACACGACGAAGATTGGCAGAGAGGTTTTTCGGCAGCTGCTGGTTCGTGACTGTGTGTAATGTGTGCTCTCCCGTGAAATTTCCTAAGTTTCGTTTATATATCGAATACTGATTCGATCGAATGAGTATCTCATTCGATCGAATGAGTCCTGGTTCGATCGAATCAGTCACTGATTCGATCGAATCAGTTTCTTTTGACATTTTCAGTCCGTTAACTTGGTTTCACGATCGTTATTTTCATATCGAACCATCCTGATAGAACTGGGGACATATACATGACATTTCATGTCCTAACACATATGAAAGTGATGAAACCGAAGACTCTGATGAAAGCCATGAAACTGATTCGAGTTCCGATGAATGAAATTGTATTCTTTTTCTTTTCTTTTATGTTAGCAAAAAGTTACAATGTGGTATTCACACTTCTGTTTTGTTTTTCTAAGGCGGTTTTCATTATCTTATCAAACATATCATCATTTTAACAGTTGTCCACAATTTGCTTAATTAGTTACGCATTTCACCAACTACAATTTATGATTATCTATTACATGTTAATTTTGTACGTATGTGTTTAGCAAATTGTGACTGTAAGTTAGAATGTATGTATGTATGTATGTATGCATGCATGCATGTATGCATGTAGGTACGTACACATGTATGTACGTATGTATGTATGTATGTATGTCTGTGTGTATGCATGCATGCATGTATGTATATATGTATGTATGTATGTATGTATGCATGCATGCATGCATGCATGTAGGTAGGTACGTATGTATGTACTGTACGTACGTACGTACATATGTATGTATGTATGTATGCATGCATGTATGCATGCACGTGCTTAAGTATGTACGTATGCATGTATGTATACATTAATGTATGTATTTATGTCTACATCCAATTTACGTATGTAGGTCACAATGTATGCCCATGTACGGAATGTCCTTTCGTCTGTAGGTAGGTACACATGTAATCCACTATACTAGGCCATACATTTAAAATTTGTTTAGGTACCTTCATGCATGTCTAACCGAATATCACAGAACGTTCTTTAGTATACTTGTATGTTTGTAGGTACACATTTCTTCTCGATGTCCTCCGTTTACAAATCCACATGGGTGGGCAAGATAAAGCACCCGCATGTAACGATGACCAGTATCTTTGTGTTTGTACTTTGACGTGTAAGCATGTTCCTGTTTACATTTACTAAACCATGTTTTTTGTGTTTCAACTTTGATGCATAAACATACGTGTAATTGTGTACAAGCGTACTTACATAAGCATATGTGACCAACTATTAGATTACTTCTCCACGATTTGTAGTGTTATACATACATGGATGTTTTATTAATACACATTTTTCCAATCAGGCATATTACTAACTTTTTGGCATGCATCCATGTTATTCCATATTTTGAATTGTAGAGCATATACCTAAACCAATTCCATGAACGTTATCATACAATAAACCACCTATTTTTAATATCACATACAAAAACTAACATCTGTCAAAAAACAAAACTTTATTCCACTAACTGACTTCACTCCATAACCAAACACAAGACCCTACACATCACATAAATAATGTCACACGTAACCAACTACATCATTAGATCATAAAAAACCAACAAACATTTGATCACCATATCACAACATTTCTACCAGAACAAACTAAAGTTTAGATAATACCAAAACATAAAGACATTCAATAAATACAAAAGACATAAAAAACCCAAAGCCATCATCCCTTCACAATTTCGCGTTGGATTTTATTTTTAAGGGTGTTTATACCCGCAATCAGTATTTTTGGTGTGTAGTTGGTCCATAAACTAATTAACACCTTCTTCTGCTTTACCGACTCATCACCTAGGCCACATCCACAGTTGTCCCCCCCCCCCCTAATGTCTCCATATGTCTCATTGTAAACAAGCCAGAATCTTCATAACCTTTTGTGGAGCATTTAGATTTAGCCACTTTGGTTCCACTGCCTCCATTGCAATTGCGTTTGGATGATCAACCAATCGTAGATAACTAACAACAAACTCCTTCTGCATCCATCATACACCACAAATATTAGAATTTCAAATCTTAACATCCTTACTCAATCCAATACACTAGTGCAAAGACACAATTTCAAAACTTTAAAATCATAATTTCAAAAACTTTACATTAGATTGTACTTACCAGTTTCGCGACTGTAGTCGTGCAAATACCAAAATATTCCTCATCCGTCTTCTTCTCAGCTCTCGACCTACGCTTCTTTTTTGATTTATCAAGACTATCTAACACGTCAATTGACAGATTCCTCACATCAAAGCACACCAAATAGTAGTGATCTCCAAACCGAATAGGCAAAAATCCATGTCATATGGTGTTAACTTCATGTTAGTCACGTCGTTCTTCACTGCCTGATTAATATTCTGCTTCAACATGCCTACACCGGTGGTAAATGTGAAATCTTTCAATGGTATCTGACTTTCATTCCGTATTTAAGAAATATAACAACAACCAAATATCAATAAATGAATAATTCTACGCAAACATCATGGAAAAATAGCTTCTACCTACACTTCATGACCCTCACAACCCCCTAACATGTTCATACACATTGTTTTTCTTATACACTGCTACTAACATATAGAACATCCTAAATGAAAGTACACATCAACAATATTCTTCTTGTTGTACAATGGTTGTACAAGTTCTGCATCAATGACCTCGGGACTTAACATACGCAAAACTAATAGTCCCTACAGTCACTACCACATTAGTTTAAACATATATTGGTCTATTGACTACTTGTTTCATGTTTTAATCCCTACACAACTACTACCACACATGCTTACATGCAATCGAATACATATTCCCAAAATAATTACAAGATCAATGGGCCCGAGATACAACCGATTAGGTAACTGACCACTTTTTTTGGAATCCGCATCATTCAACACCACCGAAAAACATGACATTACGTTACTACTAATCACCATGCACGTGCAGGCTCTCCAAATCACCTCGTGTACCGGCCATGCCGTCCTTCGACATAATAATTGTTTCCATACAATCATTTCAAATACACATTTGTTTAGTTAATACATATTAACACACTAACTAAATACACACGAACAAAAACCACTTACATTATCGGTCCCCAGTCCTATGAGTATAATTCTACACGTCTTTTTCATATTCCTCTTCTTTCTTTCTAAGGTCCACTGGCTAGTACATATATAGCAATCTAAAAGGGTATCCTACACGTGTTTCTCTTTTACCCCTTTGCATAACTTTATCCTTTTGGTTCATTGTTCGTGCCTACATATTCAGCGGTACATCATTTGTATCACTTGTCCTACATCATCAATTAAATGTACAATTCACATTATATACATATACACAAGGGCTAATATAACAACCTATCCTACAACAACAAATAATTGTATATTAAACATTATTTTCATATTCATACGCTACCTTCAAATCAGCTGGTTCGCCGGATTGTTTCTTATTCTTGTTAACCATGTTTTTAGCATTCCCTTCAGCTCCTTCCCCACCCACATCTATGATTGCAACTTTGCCAAACCCACCACCGACAATTTCGACATGTTGCCTTTCCTTCAACTTCTCATACGTCCAACCAGCAAACCCATTTCTTGATAATGTACGTGGTATGTTGTCGCTTGTTGCCGACTCCACATAGTACAACTGCAAATAGAAAGTGATTACTATATTTATCATTCAGCTACTTTATAATCCTCACATCCTATCATTACATCCCTAATTGTTGGAAAACATTTTCATGAAATTCATATATTTCCCACAGCCAACGAGTTGGGTTGTTCATTTAACTACTATCATAAAAATAATTAAAAGAAAAAATAAGAGATCTTGTGAGATTTTGTTTTAACTACATTAGCATTCATTACACACCCAACTAGCATCCTAAACTAGTAGTCACTACTCTAACTTGATTAACGGTTTAAGTACCTACACCAACTTTCTATATACCAAAACCACTCTCATTCAGACAACTACACGAACATCAGACCCTGACCCTATTTCACAACTCATTCTATTTTATTATATATATAACTTGCCATTAGTATTTTAGCGGGCCCAAGAAGTTTCTCTTTCGATCTCCACGCTTCCATTTCTCCTTACAATATCTTAAACTATGGTACACAACCTCACACCAATCTATATTGTTGAAATCCATATCCTCCATAAAGAATGGCATATATGGTTTCAGACATCTCCCGTTTCCAGAGCATTCTACCATCGTGGTGAGGAACAACATCACAAAATCCACCTTAAACATCCAATCAGCCTGATCATATGTTTGTCGTCTTCTTTTTATATTTGGGGGCTTACTAACTGCTTTCCATGCTTTTCTCACAATTAGGTTTGATTTGTCATCCTTACATTTCTCAACGACAATCCCTACGTCTGGCAACCCCGTCAGCCGATGTATGCCTTCCTTAGTTACCCTTATTCCACCTTCCTTCAACTTCAGTGTCATTGTCTTCATAACAAGATTATCAACAATATAATAACCTAAGTGATCAGGGAGTTCATCTATTTCCAACAATAGTAACATACCGAACCCCATCTCTGTTACGCACACACTGTGCATCCGACAACTTTTTAAGTGCACTACACAACGAATGTGGTGATGACTTTGTCCTTACACTTGGGACATCATACGCATCGTACTTAGGCTTTCTCTTGAACTTCTATTTCTTAGGTCTGACTAATATAGCATCACCAACCATTACCTCGGGCTGCTCAGTAACGAAGTCATCATCAATGTCCAACAATTTTGATGATGACCCAGCAAGTACATTTGACCTCCCTTCACCGTGTTCTACATTTGGTTTCAAGATATATAAACAAACATACACAGGTTTATTGCTACTCAAAAAAATTTACTAGAATAAACTAATAAGAAACATAATTACCTCTGGGTTTTTACTTAATCGGTGACTTTAGATCTTTGTGCAATGTTTTTTTGACAAACATGGCTATGAACATCTGTTAAATACACCACTACCATTAGAATGTCACCACATAAACCTTATGAGATAAACGTAATGCGAGAAAACTACTGTCTATATATGCCCCCAACAATATTGTTTAATGAACGTAACGAAAAAAAATTGGCTACTTATGACATTATAATCTGTCTTTAAACACACACACCATTTTCCATATGCGTACTCTCGTCTTCAGCATCCACATCAACTAGATTAGACATATCATTAACAAACCTAGAAAAACTAGTTTTCTTAGCGATCCTTTCACTCTTCCTCTCTATTCAACACAATCAACAAACAATTAAAAACATGTTACAACGCTTCACATTAACAAGAAAAAAACAAAAAAATAAAAAATAAAAAATAATTAAAAAAACTTACCTCTGGACATTATGAACGACTGCATTTTGAGATTTTCACCTTCAATTTCATATCAAGTGAACTTTTTAATCCTTTTTGTAAAAATCATTAGCTACATAAATAATGGTAGATATAGTAACATCATGTAGCATGTTTACATCCATAAAACACCAAAGGAATGCCAAATCTTACGATACTACTAACTATAAAAACTAGTACAACAAATACACAAAGTAAACTACGCAACCAGAAATTAAACATTACACCCACAGGACACGACAACGCGCTACTGTCCAAGACTCATACACATGCCATAAATTCATGTAAAAGTACATCCACAACCACTAAAATCAATGACTAACCCTCAATTATTAAGAACTAGACAACCAAAACATGAGTTGTAACCTACATCTAACACCACCAAACACCACTCCGTACATACATTAACAGGAAAATGAAACTCATCCTCGAAAACCTAGTGTATTCACACATATTTAAATGACACAACATGCATGTTCTTCATTAAAAAAGACTCCATATATTAATGAAACATAATTGATTCTACACAAATTCGACATATACCATTCACCTAACAAAATTCGACCTTTTCATTCTTTCTAAAACAACAAGGCAACAAAATTTCATGAGTGTGCTAACCAAATATTAATGAAACCTAACTGTTCCTACAACCTACACAAACTAATCCAACCACTTCTACTCTGTAAGAAAATTCAATGAAAAAACCATCAATTACTTCAAGTAGCATGCGGATTTCAACTTCTAATTAACTATATTACACAAGACACAACACAAATTAGCAAACACACCTTTAAGTTCTTGTCCACTGTTTTAGTTTCTGTCGCACCTCGTGCAAAACCAATTAAGCCCTAAAAACCCAATTTGTACAGAACAAGGACTTTTGATTGCTTCTTATAGTTACACGAACTGAATCAAGTGCCTTAAAAATTATCGATTATGTGTATCACATCTCTAACTCTAAGAGGATTTTGGCACATGTATCCAGGAGCCATTTACGAGTGAATCCAGGGATTGTTAATATGCAACTTATTTTAAGCTACACATAAAAGACCTTCCTGCCCTTTTCTTCTAGAATACTTGTGTTACTTGTTCAAAGTATTTATAAAACTGCCATTGTGTACTATTGACCATTGATTTTCATAATAAACGGTTGAGATTCACTTCTCGCACTTCTCGCTATAACTACACTTCTCGCTATGTATGTATATATAGGATTAGGTTCATTTCAGAAATATTTTTAGAGCGAGAAGTGCGAGAAATAAATCCAACCAATCACATTTTTTTCTTCTTTTTACCATTTATTTTATTACAAGGGTATATTAGTAAAAAATGGATTTTTATATTTTTGGTATGTAATAATTAAATGAAGAAAGTTTCGGTTATCTTTTTCTATACATAGCTTATCACCCTTTTCAAATTATGTTTCAAAATTTAATATATAGCCTACGTTTCTAACAAACCTCTTTTATAACTCATCCATTTAAACATAAATATTTTAATTCAATGGTGTCAACTTAATCACAATTCAAACAATACATTTGATAAGAAAATATCCATTTCCTTTTATTATATTAGTCACATTTGACTGGAACTTTTACATATACTATAATTTAATGTAGGTCATTCCATCCGGTTCTTCATTAAATTCACAACATGTTAAAATTAGTAATGCATATTATAACCATGCACACTATGTATAAGGTTGTAAATTCTATCATAATCTAGATGCTTGAATTATAAAAAAACTTGTTTAACCGACTAAGGAAAAAAAATTGATGCATGTTAATTAAATACACTACACACAAATTACAAAATACAAATTTAGATTCGTGTATGTTGTGTAGGGTATTTCAGATTGTGTATGTGTAAATTTTATCGTGTATAGGGTCATATATCTATTGTGTATGTTGTATTTCGAATTGTGTATATGTAAATTTTATCGTATGTAGGATCATTTGTGTACTATGTAGGTGGTATTTCGAATTTTGTATGTGTAAATTTTATCGTGTGTAGATTCATATATGTATTGTGTAGGTGGTATTTTCGAATTATGTATGTGTAAATTTTAGCGTGTGTCAGTTCATATATATATATATATATATATATATATATATATATATATATATATATAGTGTCGGTGGTATTTCGAATCATGTATATGTAAATTTTAACATGTGTAGGTTCATATATATATATATATGCTGTGTAGGTAATATTATAAATTGGTGTATGTATAAATTTTATTGTGTGTAGGATCATTTATTTAATGTATTCCTAACACATTAGACATAGCCTACAAAGTTTACAAGAAGAAAATTCATTCACGACATATAACACAAAGCATAACCTACATTGTAAAAACCCTTACACACAATAAAAGAAATTCATACACAGAAACTCCGCATACGCTTTTATAATATAATAATTTACACATTAAATAAGCTTTTATAATATAATAACTTACACATTAAACAAGAAATACATGCATATTACTTACCTAGGAAAACAAAATATTCTGGTAACTTTGCAACTCCTACACATTATAAACCCAACACTAGAAAAAATTTATAACACCTACATTAAAAAAAAGGAAAAAAAAAGAAGCTAGTTGAATTTCAATGGTTGCATGATTGTTGGGCATAGGATAGGGAATCTCATAAATTTTTTACGTTTCATATTTAGTTCTTACACTTCTACCATTTTTATTATAAATGAGGAGGTCAAGATGTAGGGTAAATTACAAAAGTGCCATTTTCTATTATCCATCGTTGATTACTCCAGATCAATGGTTAAGATCTATTTCTCGCACTTCTCGCTGTAATATCACTTCTCGCATGATCCATCCCCTGTATATATATATATATATATATATATATATATATATATATATATATATATTATACACATATATATACACACACATATAAAAGTTTTTAATAAAGATGTGGAAAAACACAAATAACATTGTCGGTTTTTATTAAAATATAATTTATTTATTGTTTAATATGATTATTATTAATTAAAATTGATTAATAACCCAAAATTATCAAAAATAAGCAATATATATATATATATATTTATACTATATATAATGTGGCAGTGAAGGACAAATTAAGACGGTGGTTTTAAGGGAATTATAAAATTTTAAGCATATGGTACAATTATAAAAAAGGACAAAGTAGTCTTTTTAACATAAAAACTCACGTGTATTTCATAATTTTCCAAAATATTTACAATATTTACCCCTTAACTTTTATAAAATTAAAGAATAGTTGTAATTTTAATCCTTCATCTTTTATGTATATATTCTTTATATTTTCACTTTTAACCCAAATTCATCCGCGATTTTTAAACGGTCATAACTTTTTCGTACGTAAACATTTTTTTAAAAAAAATTGCACCAAAAAAACGAGCATTTAATTCTCTTTAATTTGAGTATGATATTGTCATAGTTTTTTTCAGTTAAAAATAACATTTTACGTATATGTATTTGTGGTTCGTTTTTGATGGTTTTAAACCAAACTGTGAGCCAAGCTGTTAATAACGCTTTTGTCGTCGAAAATTAAAACCGGACCGTTGAAAATTTAAAATAAGAATTACTAATCTACATATGCCAATAAACAGTTTCACGATTTAAAATGGAACAGTGAACAGTGAACACCCATAAATCTATTACGTGATTATCAAGGTTTGTATTCCCCGCTGCATCGCGCGGGCATTCATCTAGTATATATTATACACATATATATACACACATATAAACGTTTTTAATAAAAATATGGAAAAACACAAACAACATTGTCGGTTTTTATTAAAATATAATTTATTTATTGTTTAGTATGATTATTATTAATTAAAATTGATTAATAACCCAAAATTACCAAAAATAAGTAAAATATAAAGGGGTGGCTGGGGTTTGAACCCGCGACCAGCCACTGCAGAACCTTAAACAGTGGTGCACCAGCCATCAGGGCTGGGGTCTAATCTGGTTATAACTTCAATTCAGATAAATATAAGCAAACAGAAAGATTCCCCTAAATCAGTTTTAACCCTAGAAATCACAATTGAATCAGTCAGTGATTGTTTAACAAATCTTTGTTAGGGTTTTTGATTATTGACCATAGACGAACAAAACACAACAATCAATTACCTCGTATCATGTTTTATGACAGGTTAATTTGAACGAACATGTAACGATTCCGGCAAATTCAGGTATACCCTAGCCGGTAAATACTATTTATGTGCTATTTGATAATGAATATATGAATTATAATGCGTTTATACGAGTATGTATGATTCACATTACGGATTATACTGGATTATACAGTTAATCGTATTGGAAATACGATGAATCGATTAACGGTTATTGAAGCCCGAGCGAATCGAGGATTACATTATAGACGAGATATATGATATTTAGTGATGTTTACGAAGTATTAAAGCTTCGGGATAAGTGAATTAAAGCACCGAAAAAGAATTTTCGATTTAATGGTACGCCGGTACGTTAAACGAAACCTTTAATACCAAACCGAGCAAGAGACGATCCATCAAGCCGAAAAAGATGCGCAATTATTAATAATATGATGTTTTAAGTTAATAAATGTCATGGTTTAAGTTTTTAAAGTTTTAAATTGGTTTTATATAAATTTCATTTTTAAGCCGAAAACGACCGTTTTAGCCTCGTTTTAAGCCGAATTAAACATCTAACCGAAAAACGAAATGAACCAGATTATCCAAAACATTATCCAGATTGCCGAAATCTAAATGAATGGCTAGAAATGGAGAAGTGGGTCCCACCCCACCCTCCTCTTTGGACCGATCGGACAAGGGGATTAAACCCTTTGTTTTGTTATTTTTTTTATATAACAAACATCTCCAAATTCTTCAATCCTCTCCACATTTCCACTCAAAAACCCAAGTTTGTAGCAAGAAAACCGAGGTAAAAATCGAGTTATTTACGTGTTCATCTTCGTTTCTTGAGTTTACTTGCAAGAAAATGAGGTTTCAAGTGAAAAAGGGTGAAAACCCGAGATGAAAACCGATTCTTGCATGATCAAGTGATGTATACGGGTTATACAAGGGATCTTGGTCCAAGAAAGGAGTGAAACGAACCAAAAACGAATTTTTACGGTTAAATCTTTGTTTTTAAATCATAACCGAAACCATGAAAGAAATGGCTTGATTGTGGGTGTAACTTGCTTGGTGTGGTGTTATTGTGCTTGTAGGTGTTGTATCTAGTTGTTAGCAAAGGCTAGAAAGCGAGATCCTTGCGATTTGAAGCTAGAAACACAAGGTAGTTCGGTTTTTGTATGATGTTTGTGTTTTGGACAGATTGTGATACGTATAGAGTTAGGTCATAAAATTTTACAGAGATGTTAGATATATGAAAATATGAGTTCTGTGAAAATTTGGTAATTTTTGGATAAAGGATGAATATTTTGTGAATTTAATGCTCGGTTTTGGCCAAAAATGGTGAAAAATAGTTAAATATCATGAAAAATTCTGGAAAATTCCAGGTAATCTTTTTATAACATGTAAAAGTCACACACAAAATTTTAGGTCCGTTGGAGAAGTCTAAGTAGGCTTTTCGGTTAAACGAGTTCTAGGGTTTTCTAGCTTGGTTTTAGTGAAAATGGCATGTAAAAAGAGATTTTGGTCCTGGAAAAATTACAGGGGACTATGTGGATGGCAGGGGTCATCCAAGAAAAATTTGGGATTTTTCTAAGATCGTTTGGTATTTACGACATATTTAGTGTTTAAATGGTGTTTAAAAATAGATAAATAAATTTTAAATATAAAAATTAATTCTGGAAATATTTTTATAAAATTCCCCACTGTCAAAAAGTGATTTGTTCAAAATTTCAAGATCCGAGATTAAACGGATAATTATTTGTGCTAAAAAGAAAATACAAAACAAACTTTTAAAGCTTAAAACGCGTAAACCGGTAAAGTTCGTCTAAACGAGCTGACTGGTGTATAAAAACCCTAAAAATGAACTATTTCCATAAAACTGAGTTAAACAAGTAAAAATAAATCATCCGAAAATAATTAGGATGATTTGAGTAATTTTATCCGATTTAACAGTTTCCGGTACACTAAAGACGGAAACGGGTCCCGCGGCCAATCGGGGCGTCTAAACCGAGCTCTAATTTCACAAATCTAATTAAATTATCAGACAACAACTATTTTCGGGTCGTGTGTGACCAAACTCATTTTTGAAACGTAAAAACGGATAACCGTGCTAGGCACGCAAAACGGGGAAAACGAACTAATAGTAATTTTAACTATTGAACTCTAAACGATATCACAATCTGAGTCCGGAGAAGTGTTTCTGGGTTAACATTGCCCCCGGAACGGGTACAGTACTGGGTTAACAGTGTCCCCAGAGGTACCGGTTAGCACGGTTAAAGTTATATTAATAGTGATTGTATAGTAACGAACTTAGGGATCGTATTACAGATCCGGATTAGTAGCTCCGTACTGTGTTACCTGCTTGTTTACGATAAGATGCGTTTCACGAGCCCCTTTTCTGAATTGTTTTTAAATATTTTCCCGGGGCGGAAAGCATGTTGTTATTGAAATGTTTAAGTACATACTGAACGCATGGATTTGCGTGTATTTATATATATTTTATTGTACGGGAATCGTACGGAAATGTACTAAGATGGTAATTGTCTGAGTTGCTAACATTGTAAGGCCCCGCAACACGAGTGATTAGCTAAAAGCCGGTAGAGTGTGAATAGTACTATTGATCTGACAAACCCAACTGGTCCGGCATGGATTTGCTGATGTTTCCCAGCCAGTTGCACATGTCTATTTTGTTGTTATATATTTTTGCTATGTAATGTTAGGCATAGCGGTTTGGGGCAGGTCCGTGGGCGGAGTATGCCACGGGGTTGTATGTGGATAGTCAGAGGTTTCACTTGTGGGCTCAGCATAATTACATCGCTAATATGTGATCATTAAAATGATTTGTCACTGTTTATTTAAAATAGTGAAACTCACCAACTATTCGTAGTTGACCCGTTTTCTTTACATGCTTTCTAGGTACTCCCAAACTGGAATAATTGCTACATGCTTGACGATGCGTGCTTTTTGTGGAAGCTTAATGATCTTTTTGTATTAATTATGTTAATGTACTGTTGGTAAAACTTATGTGCTATCGCCTAGACGATAACTAAACTCGGAACATTGTAATATGATGTAAATTAATGTAGTGGTGTTTTCTTTATAAGCAATGCTGTTGATATCAGACGTGTCTGTTGCATCCCGTTTACGTTTCCGCTGCGGTTACGGGGTGTTACAGAACTTGGTATCAGAGCCATTGGTTATAAAGAATTAGGATGTCTTTAAAAGATACCTAAAATATAACCAGTAGCTCAAGTATTATAGGATCTGAATATCAACTAATAATTTATAGTGACGAGATCTGGATGAACTTGGATGGACAAGTGGGTTATTATGGTCCGGAACATAATAACAGACTTGTCCGCACAAGGGAATTCAGGGGAAGTCACGGGGAACATTAATAGGTAAAACCGGCAACATATGTGTAAGTATATGATAATATGTTTATGTGACAAAGTTGTATAAGTATGTGTATATTAATTATGATTTACAGTATGGAAGGAACTATATGTTTGCTAACTTGTGTACAGGTAAGGATGTCGAGGTCACGAAGTCTGTCAGTGGAGGAGGACCCGGAGGAGGCCAGTTCCGGGAACTCTAGGAGCTTACGCCTAGCATCCAGCACTGAGCCTAGTGAGACTAGCCGTAGGAGTGCTAGCCTGTCCTCCCCGACTAGGGTTGCCAGATCCCCCACCTCACCCGCACCACAGGCCACCCCTACCCCTCCCAGACCTGGACCCCGCCTCACGGCGCGGATCAGTGTCCCTTATGTCCCACCTACATCTACCCCACCCAGACCTACTTTCCACAGGGGCGAGTCCTCTCGCCCCCAGCCTGAGCCTGTGCCTCCACCCGTGTGGGGTACCCCTAGGCTGGAGAGGGATGAGCGTCCCTCCTCCGAGGCTGCATGGCTCCGAGTGCTCACCGAGCAGGAGATTGAGCACACCATCGCCTTGACGGTGGGGATCCAGAGGAGGAGACACTTGGCGGACTGCGTACTGGACAGCCAGTACGCGATTGGCCAGCTGAGGAGGGAGGGCGCATACTCTCAGTGGATGATTGACCGGATGGAGACACGGATTCGGGGTTTGATGGCGGTGTTGGTGGTGATGGTGGCAGTGTTGGTGTGGTTGGTATACCACCATGTTTAGTTATGTTAGGGTGGTAGTAGTCAGGGTCCGCTTTTTGATACTCTGTGTAAGCAGTTAGTGGCGATGCTAACATAGAGTGAATCTTGGGTAGTTATAGTACAGCCACTAGCCCATAGTGGGCCTTTTTTGGGGATATCATTGTAGATACTTTTGGTGTATCATTCAAGCACTGACCCATAGCGGGTTATGTCGAAATGATGCCGATGTAGGACTAATGTATGAAAACTTAATCTATGTGATGATGGTAGGAATGTAATGTGTACTGATGTTTATTTAATATGTACTGATGTTTATTAATGAATGGAATATGTGTTGTGTATCGAGATTGGAATTTGTATTAATTACATGTATTTTTCTTACTGTTGTGTAGAATGACACCAAAACGGTCAGCTCAATTGTCAGAAGTGGAGGTGGACCGTCTGATTACTCGACAGTTAGAGGCGGCGATACCGGATATAGTATCGTGCATCGCCGCCAGTATTAATAATACGACCAATCCAGGCCCTGCGAGCAATCAAACGACCACCAATAATGATGGAGAACAAAATGTTAACCCTCCACCGAACGGTAACCCGATTCCGAGTAATGAAGCACCGCCTAGGGTGGTCGTTACAGATATTAATGGCCCTATACCTAGTGTAGAAACGAACCGCACTGAACCGACTCCTGCAACTAAGGGATGTTCAATCAAAGATTTTATGTTGTGCAAGCCCCTAGAATTTAGCGGGTCTGAGGGACCAAATGGGTTGGTTAAGTGGATTGAGAAAATAGAGTCTGTTGTGAACATCAGCAACTGCCCTGAGGATTACGTTGTTAAGTATGCTACCTGCACGTTCACGGACCATGCCTTGACATGGTGGAACACAATAGTGCAAACTCGCGGTCAGGCAGCGACAAACCGCATGACCTGGGCAGAGCTTAAGGCCCTTGTACTGGAACATTTCTGCCCGAAAAACGAACTGCAGAAGTTATAAAACGAATTGTGGAACCTGGAGATGCAGGGGGCAGACCACTTGGGTTATACGAACCGATTTAATGAATTGTCGCGATTGGTGCCATGGTTGGTCACCCCGGAGTCAAAGAAGGTTGAGCGTTATATATGGGGACTAACTCCAGTAGTAAGGAGTATAGTCAACTCTGGGGGACACAAGACGTTTGAGGGTGCGGTGACGCAAGCTGGTATCGTCACATACGATTTCGTGAGAAGTGGGACACTGAAGGTGGCAGGAGAGTCCGCTGAGGGAAAGCGAGGTACGTATGACAATAGGATCCAGGAAAAGCAGCAAAATAAACGTGCTCGACCCGCTGCCCAGAACTACGCCATGACTAGTTCAGGCGGAAGGCAGGAATCGCAGAAAGGGACGTTCCCTAAGTGTGGGAAATGCGGTTACCAGCATGGTGGCGAGTGCAGGGGGGTAGTGTGCCACCGGTGTGGCTGGAATGGGCACTACGCACCGAGTTGTAGGACAAACCTGAACAATCTGAACCGACAACCGCAACCTATCCTTGCGCAGCCACCTAGGACCCAACCAGCCCGACAACAAAACCCACAAGGAAACCAAATGATGACCACCAGCCGTGCTTGCTTTGAATGCGGCAGCACAGATCACTTCAAGAGATACTGTCCGAAACTGAACCAGGGAGGAAATGGGAGGCAAACCATGGGTCAGGCATCGTCGTCCAATCCGGCGAGAGGCCGAGCATTTGTGATGGGGGCGAACGAAGCACGCCAGGACCCCAGCGTAGTGACAGGTACATTCCTCGTCTCTGATCATTACGCTTCTGTATTATTTGATACGGGCGCCGATAGAAGTTTTGTCTCCGTTCAGTTCCTATCGATAGCAAACCTTCCGATTAGTGAAACCATAGAACCTTATACCGTGGAAGTCGCTAACGGTAAAACCATGATAGTTAATCAGATAGTTCGGAATTGCCCTTTTATTCTGAACGATCAATCCTTCCTGATTGACTTATTACCGGTAGAATTAGGTAGTTTTGACGTAATAGTGGGAATGGATTGGTTAGCACGTAACAAAGTGGAAATAAACTGTGAAAAGAAAATCGTCAAGATCCGGGTGTCGGATGACGAAGAGGTGTTAGTGCAAGGAGAGAAGTCGGGCACAATGATACCATTTATATCCCACCTCAAGGTGTTAAAATATATACGCCAGGGATGCGTGGCGTATCTAGCGAGCTTGACGGTCACAGATTCTGAGGAGAAACGGGTAGATGATATCCCGGTGGTACGCGAATTTCCACAAGTTTTCCCAGAAGAACTTCCTGGATTACCGCCAACCCGACAGGTCGAATTCATAATCGATTTAATACCTCAAGCTGGCTCTATTGCTAAAGCACCCTACCGACTTGCACCGTCCGAGATGCAAGAGTTATCCAATCAGTTGCAAGAATTGTTGGATAAAGGATTTATACGTCCTAGTCATTCCCCGTGAGGTGCACCTGTATTATTCGTGAAAAAGAAGGACGGGAGCCTTAGAATGTGCATTGATTACAGGGAGCTGAACAAGTTAACAATCAAAAATAGGTACCCTCTTCCCCGAATTGATGATCTGTTTGACCAGCTGCAAGGTGCGAGCTATTTCTTAAAAATCGATCTTAGATCGGGATACCATCAGGTTAGAATTCAGGAGGAAGATATCCCAAAAACCGCATTCCGGACTCGCTACGGCCATTACGAGTTCTTAGTTATGCCTTTCGGACTAACAAATGCGCCGGCAGTGTTCATGGACCTCATGAATCGAGTCTGTAAACCCTACCTCGACAAATTCGTCATCGTGTTTATTGACGATATTTTGATCTACTCGAAAAGTAAAGAAGAGCACGAGCAACACTTAAGAATAATTTTAGAGCTTCTGAATCAGGAGAAGTTGTATGCAAAATTCTCCAAGTGTAACTTCTGGTTACAAGAAGTGCAATTCCTCGGTCACGTCGTAAACCATCAAGGAATACACGTTGATCCGAGTAAGGTTGAAGCAATTAAGAATTGGCAAGCGCCTAAATCGCCAAAGGAAATCCGCCAATTCTTAGGCTTAGCTGGATATTATCGTCGATTTATAGAGAACTTTTCCAGCATCGCCCAACCTTTAACTCTCCTGACTCAAAAGGATCGAAAGTATGAATGGGGAGAAGAGCCAGAAACGGCGTTTCAAACGTTAAAGCAAAAATTGTGCCAAGCGCCGATTTTAAGTCTCCCCGATGGAGACGATGGTTTTGTCGTGTATTGTGACGCATCGCGTAGGGGGTTAGGATGCGTGTTGATGCAGAATAATAAGGTTATAGCCTATGCTTCCCGACAGTTAAAAGTACACGAAAAAAATTACACCACTCACGACTTAGAACTGGGAGCGGTTATCTTCGCACTTAAAATCTGGAGACATTATCTCAACGGTACGAAGTGCACCATCTTCACCGATCATAAAAGTTTGCAGCACATATACGATCAGAAAGAACTGAATATGAGGCAACGAAGATGGGTCGAGTTGTTAAGCGATTATGACTGTGACATCCGTTATCACCCCGGCAAGGCTAACGTCGTAGCCGATGCCTTGAGTAGGAAGGATCGGGTTAAGCCATTGCGAGTGCGAGCACTGGGGATGATAGTCCATTCGAATCTTTCGGACCTGATTCGAGTCACTCAACGTGAGGCGTTGAAAGAGGAACAATTGGAAAAGGAGGGACTTTACGGCAATGAGAAGAATTTCGAACAGCGCGTGGACGAAATTCTCTATTTCAAAAAATCGGATTTGGATCCCGACCCTCCATGACCTTCGTGAATTAATCATGAACGAAGCGCATAGATCGAAATATTCCATACATCCGGGATCAGATAAGATGTACCAGGATGTGAAGGAGTTCTACTGGTGGCCGGGTATGAAAAAGGACATAGCAACGTAAGTCGGTAAGTGCACGACTTGTGCGAGAGTTAAGGCGGAGCACCAGAAACCCTCGGGGATGTTACAACAACCAGAAATTCCCGAATGGAAGTGGGGGCAAATCACGATGGATTTTGTGACACATCTTCCTAAAACGTCCCGAGGACATGATGCAATTTGGGTAATCGTAGATCGATTAACCAAGTCGGCACATTTTATCCCGATTAGGAATAATTATAACACTGAGAGACTTGCGCAGATTTATATAAATGAAATTGTGTCTCGTCATGGGATACCCATCTCAATCATCTCCGATCGGGATAGCCATTTCACCTCCAATCTTTGGCAAGCTGTGCAAGAAGCGCTGGGAACGCGCATTGATCTAAGCACAGCTTTCCACCCTCAAACCGATGGTCAGTCTGAGAGGACCATCCAAACCCTGGAGGATTTGCTTCGTGCATGCGTACTGGATTTTAAGGGAAATTGGGATCAACATCTCCCACTCGTTGAATTTTCCTATAATAACAGTTACCATAGCAGTATAAAGGCAGCGCCTTACGAAGCATTGCATGGTCGGAAGTGCCGATCACCACTCTGCTGGATTGAAGTGGGCGACACTCAGGTTTTTAGATCAGACCTGGTCCAGGAAACGACCAGCAAAATCCTTGAAATTAGGAACAATCTGAAGGCCGCGCGGGATCGGCAGAAGAGTTATGCCGATACCCGTAGAAAACAGTTGTCATTTGAGAAAGGTGAAAAAGTGTATTTGAAGGTATCACCTTGGAAGGGTGTAGTCAGATTTGGAAAGGCGGGGAAGTTAGCCCCGAGATATATTGGACCATTCAATATTACTGCAAAAATCGGTCCCGTAGCATACCGATTAGAACTACCCGATGAACTGAGTGCAGTTCACAACGTGTTTCACGTATCAAACATGAAAAGATGTCTGGCGGATGAGACGTCGGTGTTACCTTTAGAGGGTGTCCAAATAAGTGATAAGCTCAATTTCGTAGAGGAACCCATAGAAATAGTAGACGGGAAAATCAAGCAACTTAGACACAATAAGATTTCGTTGGTCAAAGTTAGATGGAATTCGCAACGAGGCCCAGAATATACAGGGGAACGAAAGGACGAATTTCGGAAGAAATACCCCTACCTATTTCCCCAAAAGGAAGTAGTCGACGCGTAAAATTTCGAGGACGAAATTTTTGTTACGGGGGGAGAATGTAACGATTCCGGCAAATTCAGGTATACCCTAGCCGGTAAATACTATTTATGTGCTATTTGATAATGAATATATGAATTATAATGCGTTTATACTAGTATGTATGATTCACATTACGGATTATACTCGATTATACAGTTAATCGTATTGGAAATACGATGAACCGATTAACGGTTATTGAAGCCCGAGCGAATCGAGGATTACATTATAGACGAGATATATGATATTTAGTGATGTTTACGAAGTATTAAAGCTTCGGGATAAGTGAATTAAAGCACCGAAAAAGAATTTTCGATTTAATGGTACGTCGGTACGTTAAACGAAACCTTTAATACCAAACCGAGCAAGAGACGATCCATCAAGCCGAAAAAGATGCGCAATTATTAATAATATGATGTTTTATGTTAATAAATGTCATGTTTTAAGTTTTTAAAGTTTTAAATTGGTTTTATATAAATTTCATTTTTAAGACGAAAACGACCGTTTTAGCCTCGTTTTAAGCCGAATTAAACATCTAACCGAAAAACGAAATGAACCAGATTATCCAAAATATTATCCAGATTGCCGAAATCTAAATGAATGGCTAGAAATGGAGAAGTGGGTCCCACCCCACCCTCCTCTTTGGACCGATCGGACAAGGGGATTAAACCCCTTGTTTTGTTATTTTTTTTATATAACAAACATCTCCAAGTTCTTCAATCCTCTCCACATTTCCACTCAAAAACCCGAGTTTGTAGCAAGAAACCGAGGTAAAAATCGAGTTATTTACGTGTTCATCTTCGTTTCTTGAGTTTACTTGCAAGAAAATGAGGTTTCAAGTGAAAAAGGGTGAAAACCCGAGATGAAAACCGATTCTTGCATGATCAAGTGATGTATACGGGTTATACAAGGGATCTTGGTCCAAGAAAGGAGTGAAACGAACCAAAAACGAATTTTTACGGTTAAATCTTTGTTTTTAAATCATAACCGAAACCATGAAAGAAATGGCTTGATTGTGGGTGTACCTTGCTTGGTGTGGTGTTATTGTGCTTGTAGGTGTTGTATCTAGTTGTTAGCAAAGGCTAGAAAGCGAGATCCTTGCGATTTGAAGCTAGAAACACAAGGTAGTTCGGTTTTTGTATGATGTTTGTGTTTTGGACAGATTGTGATACGTATAGAGTTAGGTCATGAAATTTTACAGAGGTGTTAGATATATGAAAATATGAGTTCTGTGAAAATTTGGTAATTTTTGGATAAAGGATGAATATTTGGTGAATTTAATGCTCGGTTTTGGCAAAAAATGGTGAAAAATAGTTAAATATCATGAAAAATTCTGGAAAATTCCAGGTAAGCTTTTTATATCATGTAAAAGTCACACGCAAAATTTTAGGTCCTTTGGAGAAGTCTAAGTAGGCTTTTCGGTTAAACGAGTTCTAGGGTTTTCTAGCTCGGTTTTAGTGAAAATGGCATGTAAAAAACGATTTTGGTTCTGGAAAAATTACAGGGGAATATGTGGATGGCAGGGGTAATCCAGGAAATATTTGGGATTTTTCTAAGGTCTTTTGGTATTTACGACATATTTAGTGTTTAAATGGTGTTTAAAAATAGATAAATAAATTTTAAATATAAAAATTAATTCTGGAAATATTTTTATAAAATTCCCCACTGTCAAAAAGTGATTTGTGCAAAATTTCAAGATCCGAGATTAAACGGATAATTATTTGTGCTAAAAAGAAAATACAAAACAAACTTTTAAAGCTTAAAACGCGTAAACCGGTAAAGTTAGCCTAAAAGAGCTGACTGGTGTATAAAAACCCTAAAAATGAACTATTTCCAAAAAACTGAGTTAAACAAGTAAAAATAAATCATCCGAAAATAATTCGGATGATTTAAGTAATTTTATCCGATTTAACAGTTTCCGGTACACTAAAGACGGAAACGGGTCCCGCGGCCAATCAGGGCGTCTAAACCGAGCTCTAATTTCACAACTCTAATTAAATTATCAGTCAACAACTATTTTCGGGTCGTGTGTGACCAAACTCATTTTTGAAACGTATAAACGGATAACCGTGCTAGGCACGCAAAACGGGGAAAACAAACTAATAGTAATTTTAACTATTGAACTCTAAACGATATCACAATCTGAGTCCGGAGAAGTGTTTCTGGGTTAACATTGCCCCCGGAACGGGTACAGTACTGGGTTAACAGTGTCCCCAGAGGTACCGGTTAGCACGGTTAAAGTTATATTAATAGTGATTGTATAGTAACGAACTTAGGGATCGTATTACAGATCCGGATTAGTAGCTGCGTACTGTGTTACCTGCTTGTTTACGATAAGGTGAGTTTCACGAGCCCCTTTTCTGAATTGTTTTTAAATATTTTTCCGGGGCGGAAAGCATGTTGTTATTGAAATGTTTAAGTACAAAACTGAACGCATGGATTTGCGTGTATTTATATATGTTTTATTGTACGGGAATCGTACGGAAATGTACTAAGATGGTAATTTTCTGAGTTGCTAACATTGTAAGGCCCCGCAACACGAGTGATTAGCTAAAAGCCGGTAGAGTGTGAATAGTACTATTGGTCTGACAAACCCAACTGGTCCGGCATGGATTTGCTGATGTTTCCCAGCCAGTTGCACATGTCTATTTTGTTGTTATATATTTTTGCTATGTAATGTTAGGCATAGCGGTTTGGGGCAGGTCCGTGGGCGGAGTATGCCACGGGGTTGTATGTGGATAGTCAGAGGTTTCACTTGTGGGCTCAGCATAATTACATCGCTAATATGTGATCATTAAAATGATTTGTCACTGTTTATTTAAAATAGTGAAACTCACCAACTATTCGTAGTTGACCCGTTTTCTTTACATGTTTTCTAGGTACTCCCAAACTGGAATAATTGCTACATGCTTGACGATGTGTGCTTTTTGTGGAAGCTTAATGATCTTTTTGTATTAATTATGTTAATGTACTGTTGGTAAAACTTATGTGCTATCGCCTAGACGATAACTAAACTCGGAACAATGTAATATGATGTAAATTAATGTAGTGGTGTTTTCTTTATAAGCAATGTTGTTGATATCAGACGTGTCTGTTGCATCCCGTTTATGTTTCCGCTGCGGTTACGGGGTGTTACGGAACAATAGCGGCTAAGCTTGGTGATGAATGAACTGACGAACGACAATAATAATCCAGTTGAGTTGAGGTTTTATGAATGCTAGGGTTAGGAGGTTGTAACTGGAGGTTTAATTGAGTTATTATAATCGATAACTTGTATAACAAGATCGTATTACTGTCGACTATGTTAATTAGGAAGAACGAATCATAGTTTGATTGAATTAACTTAATTAAGATGCCGGTTAGGCCGAAACAAGTAAGTGTATTACAACTTTTGATTAAATTTTTTATAATAAATGCAGGATTTGAGGTCGAAGCCTTCGATTTGTGTAAACGGGTTTGTAATACGGGCATAGGGTTTGGGTTGGATCCTGGGTAAATGGGTCACCAGGTAATAATATTTATAATATATGTAAATTTGCATTTTAGTCCCTAAAGAATGAAGGTGGAAACATATATGGGTAATAGTTCTAGTTTAGGGTAATTCTTGTCATTACTTGAAAGTTATAAATATCATCATCATCATCATCATCATCGTACTCAGTATATCCCACCAATAGCAAAGCTATGGTAGGGTCTGAGGAGGGTAAGATGTAGGCAGCCTTACCTCTACCCCATAGGGATAGAGAGGCTGCTTCCGGTGAGACCCCCGGCTCGATAGTTGTTTTGCATCAAGCCTTGGACATAAGGCACATAACACTCAATCATCGGGACACCGGCTGATCGGTGCATGTACCCTTATCTTTCAGCTATCAACGCCACTACATGATGCCTGATTAACCGTCCGTCACTTTTAACGTTATTTTCACGAGATTAGTAAAATAACGTCAAAATTAGTGCAATTTCACTTTTGCCCACCCGAGGGTTCACACATATATACATCATATGTGCGCACCGCAAGCAGGGCTAGAAAGTTATAAATATATTATATATAAATAATTAAAAATAATGATATAACAAATAATTCAACTCGATAAACGCGATAATTTTATTGATAAAATTTCTCGAACATCGAAATGGGTCGGGTATTTAATAAAAATCTTAATTTGAAAAATCCGACTTCTTACAACGGCCTCGTGCAGCAAGGTGCAGACATGGGCCTTTTTATTTATTTGATTGACGAGTTGATCCATTTTAACTAGTTTAACTGAATGTTAGGGTTTCAAAAACATAAAGACCCTAAAAAAAGTTTCATTAGATCTTAAAATATTACACCGAAACGAAAACAAACGAACCAAAAACATAAAACTAGCTTAACCGACAACAAAGCCTATGGGAGCAAAACAAGGATAATCCTACTCGAACTACTAAAGACCACCATTCCCGAACAATTCTTGAATGTGTGGTCGGGCTCTCTTGGCTTCCAAGATCTCGAAAAGCTTTTTGGCGAGCTTCCCGATTTCTTGGTTAAGGAAAATGAGTTTGAAGTCGACTTCCTTATTGTGGTTTTCGATGATGTAAAAATCTCGAGCCTTAGTAGTTCGATTTTGTTGGTTAGTTCGATTAAGCGAGCTTCCACTTAAATGTTACTTTTTACTTGGTCCCGAACCACACTTTGGAGCCTTGCAGTCTCTTGTTCAAGAGATGCTGAATTTTCACCATTCATGAATTTTCTTACCGGCTTCCATTCCATTCTTCTGTTATCCATGTGTAATATCTTTGTTTGGTGTGAAAGGAATAGTAAAGTGTGCTTGCAACACGGCCACGTGCCCAGGAGGGAATAAATGTTTTTGATTCAGAGAATTGTATGGCGTTAGCGCGTACCATACTGAAGATTCTAAGGTGACCACGGCCCCGTGTAAATTGATACATGGTCCCGTGCTTTTGTCACTAGATCTTTATTTACGATTTTTAGCAAAACGCGAGAGAAAGAACTTTTCGGAACGATGTTTAAGATTTAGCTGAACAAGTTTTATGTCCTAAAATTACTTTCATTAATGAAAAGATCTTACACATAAAATCGGGATAAGCCCAAATATCCTATAACTTAAAATAAAATTGAGTTAAGCCCGATAGTCCTAACTTGTGACTAGTGCACTTGATTACAACATGAAAAGATGAAAACTACTCTAGATTCCACCAAATGGGTCTCCCCATTGAATGACCCGGGTGTAGGAAAGTAGGTAAAGCGGAGGTCGTGGAATTGTAGTCGCTTGTTGATGTCCCGCAACTCCATCATCATTCCTTCCACCGACTTGGTGGGTTGTATGAGACCCATTTCTGGGAGGAGGTTCATTTCGGTGAGTTCCTTAACGAGTTCTTGAAGTTTGAGTAGTAGCTCGGTTTGGAAGGATGTCGGGTTTCGTTTCTCAGCTGGCGAGGCACAAAGATTTCATTGCTTATCTCAGATGGCATTGTGGTAAATCAGGGGTGAGGATTGGTGTTTGTTTTGGTCCAAGAAATGCATTGGCAATAGATGCAATTTATAGCCAAACAGCTGCCAGACACGACCCCATGTTTTAGGGAAAACGGCCCTGTGTCTAGTCTGCCAATTCTGTTACGAGTTAGACTGACTGAGATTTTTGCAGCGAAGATTCCGCCCCGCACATTGCGGCCATGACCCCTTGCTAAATGAAGCACGGCCCCATGTATTTTGATTTTTTTTAAAAACAAAATAACATATATACAATTCCTGGTTTATTGAGGGTCTTGGCCATACCCTATTTCCACCATGTTCATCAGTTTTAGTGGATGATTACTACCTCCGAGACGGCTTCGAATGGTTCATCGATGTACGGTTTTAATCGATGCCCATTAACTTTGAACTAGTGGCCGTCAAAATTTGAAATCTCAACTGTCTCATAGTCAAAAACTGTTTCAACTATGTATGGGCCTGTCCAACGAGATTTCAACTTTCCCTGAAAAAGACGTAAACGTGTGTTATATAACAGTACATAATCGCCAACTTGAAACTTTTTATTTCCTATAAAGTGGGCGTCGTGCAGACATTTAGTCTTTTCTTTGTAGGACCAAAAATATTTGTATGCAAGTTCTCTCAGTTCTTCTAGCTCGTGAATATGATCGACGTTAGATCAAAGTTTACTGCTCTAAGAGCCTAATAAGCGTTATGTTTTAATTCTACGGGTAGATGAAATGTTTTCCCATAAACAAGTTTGAATGGTGTTGTTCCTATGTGGGTTTTGTATGCCATCCTAAGGGCCCATAAAGCATCATCTAACTTTTCTGCCCAATTTTTGCGATTCATTCCAATAGTTCTCCTGAGGATCCTCTTTATCCCTCGATTCGAGACTGCCCACTGGTTTGTGGGTGATATGGTGTTGCCAAACGGTGGTGAACTCTATATTGTGCCAGGATTTTATTCATTAGGGTATTGCAGAAGTGGGTACCTCTATCGCTGATTAAGGCCTTTAGGGTACCGAATTGTGAAAATAGTTTTTTTTAGAAATATTACAACAACCTGAGCATCATTAGTGGGAAGAGCTTGTGCTTCTACTCATTTAGATACGTAGTCGACTGCTACCTGGATGTATTTTTTTTCGAATGAGTTGGGAAATGGCCCCATGAAATCTATTCCCCATACATCAAAGACCTCACAAATTTGAATGCCTTTCTGAACCATCTCATTCTTGGCTGAGATGTTTCCGGCTCTTTGATAAGCATCATAGGCTTGGATCAAATCATGCGTGTCTTTATGTATGGTGGCCAGAAGAATCCTGCATCAAACACTTTCCTGACCGTGGTGGCGGTACTGTGGTGTCCACAAGTTGGTCCTTTATGACAGTGTTTGAGAATCTCTAAGGTTTCCTTTCCTGACACACACCTACGAACAACCTAATCGGCTCCTATTCTAAACAGCTTGTGCTTCTACCCATTTAGATACGTAGTCGACTGCTACCAGGATGTATTTATTTCCGAGTGAGTTGGGAAATGGCCCCATGGAATCTATTCCCCATACATCAAAGACCTCACAAATTTGAATGCCTTTCTGAGCCATCTCATTCTTGGCTGAGATGTTTCCGGCTCTTTGACAAGCATCATAGGCTTGGATCAAATCATGCGTGTCTTTATGTATGGTGGCCAGAAGAATCCTGCATCAAACACTTTCCTGACCGTGGTGGCGGTACTGTGGTGTCCACAAGTTGGTCCTTTATGACAGTGTTTGAGAATCTCTAAGGTTTCCTTTCCTGACACACACCTACGAACAACCTAATCGGCTCCTATTCTAAACAAGTAAGGCCCCAGAAGTAGAACTTAAGGTCAGAGAAGAATGTATTTCATTGTTGATGAGTTAGCCCTTTTCTCAGGATTCCACAAGCTAGGTAGTTCACGAAATCGGCAAACCAAGGACTTTCATCCTCCTCTTTGATGAATGCTTGGATATGCATGAGAACTTTGTGTGGAAAATTATCATTGATAGTTTCCTTGTGAAGTTCGTCTGAAGCTAGGCATTCTAAGCGTGAAAGATGGTCTACAACTACATTCTTTGCTCCTCTCTTATCTTGGACTTCTATGTCGAATTCTTGGAGTAGTAGCATACATCATATAAGTCTGGGTTTTGCATCTTGTTTGTTGAAGAGGTATGTATAGCGGCATGGTCATTGTAGATAATGGTTTTGGAAAGTACCAAGTAGGGTCTAAACTTTTCAAAAGCAAAAATTACGGCCAATAACTATTTTTATGTTGTGGTGTAATTTTCTCTTGCATCATTAAGAGTTTTACTAACATAGTAAATTGGGTGAAAATGTTTTTCTTTGCGTTGGCCGAGTACGGCTCCAACTTCAAAGTCACTTGCATCGCATATGATTTCGAATGGAAGGGTCCAATCGGGTGTTGTCATGATTGAGGCATTGACAAGTTGATTTTCAATATGTTGAATATTTTACAAATTCTTCAGAGAAGATGAATGGTGCGTCTTTCTCCAGGAGTTTGGTCATGGGTCTAGCAATTTAGGAAAAGTCTTTTATGAAGCGGCGGTAGAATCCAACGTGACCTAAAAAACTTCTAATTTCTTTGACTGAGGTAGGTGGTGAAAGTTTGGATATGGTTTCAATTTTTTCTCTATCGACTTCCAGTCCTGCTTGGGATATCTTATGACCGAGAACAATTCCCTCTTTGACCATAAAGTGGTATTTTTCCCAGTTGAGCACTAAGTTCACTTCTTCACACCTAGCTAACATTCTGTCTAGGTTTCTCAGACAATGATCGAAAGAGTCTCCAAAGACTGAGAAGTCGTCCATGAAAACTTCCATGGTGTGGTCAATCATTTCATGAAAAATTGCCACCATGCAACGTTGAAAGGTTGCCGGAGCGTTACATAGTCCAAACGACATTCTTCGGTAAGCAAATGTGCCATACAGACATGTAAAGGTGGTTTTCTCCTGATCTTCAAGATCAATGGGAATCTGAAAGTATCCGAAGAATCCATCAAGAAAACAATTGAACATTTCTCCAGACAACCGTTCAAGAATTTGATCGATAAAAGGACGTGAAAAATGATCTTTTCTTGTGGCGTTATTAAGCTTCCGGTAGTCAATGAAAACTCGTTAGCCTGTGATGGTCCTCATTGGTATTAGCCCGTCTTTCTTGTTCATTACCACTGTCATCCATCCCTTCTTGGGTACCACTTGAACCAGAATAACCCAAGGTGAATCTGAGATTGGGTAGATTAATCCTGCATCAAGGAGTTTGATAACTTCTTTCTTCACCACATCTTGCATGTTGGGATTAAGACGTCTTTGATGTTGAACCACGTGTTTATATTCTTCCTTCATGAGGATTTTGTGAGTGCAAAAGGAAGGTATGATGCCTTTGATATCCATGATCTTCCATGCGATAGCCTTCTTATGGTTTTTAGAACTTTAAGAAGTTCTTCTTTCTCTACTTTCGATAGGTGAGATGAAATAATTACTGGTAGTTGAGAATCTTTTTCAAGAAAGGCGTACTCAGATGGTTCGGGAGTTCTTTTAATTCCAAGGCTGGTGGTTCTTTGATTAATGGTTTTGCTTTTTCATCACACTTGGTGATTTCACATACTACTTCTGATGCATCATGATTATTGTTGGAATCAAGATATTCATTTTCTAAAATAGGTGTAGCGATGGTTTCGGTTATTACTTGTGTTTCGAGTGTGTTTGTGATGTAGGAATCTCGTACATAGTAACTCAAGATAGAATCGATGATGTCGGCACAGTAAAATGTGTCATCATGATATTGCGGATGTTGCACAGGCATTCCTATATCAAATGTGATTGCCTTGTCATTTACCCTAAGAGTGAATTTGCCGGTGCAAACATCAATAATAGCCTTCGCAGTGGCTAAAAAGGGTCTTCCTAAAATCAGAGGTACACCTTTGTCTTCCTCCATGTCTAGAATCACAAAATATACTGGGAAAACAAATTTGTTAATTTTGACAAGCATGTTTTCAACAAAGCCTCGAGGATACTTAATGGATCAGTCAGGTAACAAAATGCTCATGCGGGTGGACTTTGGTTATCCTATCCCTAGTTTTGCAAAACCGCATAAGGCATTAAATTAATACTAGCTTTTAGGTCAGCCAGGGCATTGCTAGCAGATAAATTTCCTATGAGACAAGGTATAGTAAAGCTCCCTGGATTGGTCAATTTTGGCGGCAGCTTGTTTTGGAGGACGGCTGAGCATTCTTCACTCAAGGTGACATGCGAGAGCTCCCCCAGCTTCCTTTTGTTGGTAAGCACTTCTTTAAGAAACTTTTCATATTTCGGCATCTGAACAATGGCCTCGACGAAAGGTATGTTGATGTGGAGTTGTTTGAAGAGTTCTAAAAACTTCCCATACTGAGCTTCCAATCTCTCCTAATTCAGCCGTCTAGGATATGGAATAGGTGGAACATAAGTTCATACAGGTTCTTTTGGTTGTATGGTACCTACTGGGTTCAGTCTTTCCTGCGTCTTATCAGGGGCTTCCTTTTCTATAACTGGTTTTGAAGTTGGTGAGGTAACATTGGTTGTGCCACTTCTTAACGTAAAAGCGTTTGCTGTTGCATTTGGGTTTGTTATTGTGTTGCTTGGAAGAGAGACGGGTGGCCTTTCAAACAATTGTCGAGTAATCTGTCCGATCTGAGTTTCTAGATTCTGCAATGATGCTTGGTGGCTTTTTAGGTAAGCTTCATGTTTTAACAATACTTCGCTGATGTCAACGGCCCTTAAGTCGGCCTTCTTTTCTGCTTCATGTGTCTTGGTCATGATGTGGGTCAACATTTCTTCAATTTTTGAGTAGCTCGGATTTTGATTGCTACTGGAAGGTTTAGTTTGTAACGATTGATTCATCTGCCTCTTTTCTAATCCAGGTAGGGTTTGAGTGTTACCTCTATCCTTCCAACTAAAATTCTGGGGGTTTCTCCATCCTGGTTTGTAGTTGTTGCTGAAAGCATTGTTTTGACGAGCGATGAAGTCAACTTCTTCCATGGACATAAGGACTTGTTTGCAGTCACTAGTCTTATGTATTCCTCCACAGGTGTCACCGGTAATTTTTGTTTTTAATAGTTCAGCTTGAAGTAGTTCTAATTTTTTAGAGAGTGCTTCTAGCTGTGCGGTGACAAGGGTGATGGAATCGACGTGGTGCATTCTTTTACGTGCTGGTGTAGATATTGGTGGGTTATAAGTGAAACTTGTAAGGCCCAGTTACCAGTGCCTCACATTTGGGCGTTGGATTTACTCATCAACATAGTTCTTATCATCAGAGTTAATAAAAACATACGCGGAATATAAAAACTTTCATAAAACATCACGTTAATACATAACTTGTCTTAAAATAAACATTCTTGTCTTTCAAAATAACATAACATTAAACATAAACGTCCGATGCCAGCTTCTTATTCAATGCCACGTGTTCCCCTCAAGCGAGCTGTGTCATTCTACTCACCTGCGTACATACTAAAAGTCAGCTACGCTGAGTGAGTTCTAGTTAATAACATAACATACTTTACTTACATACTTACATACTTTTCATTCATAGTATATATATATACTTACCTTCATACTTTATTCAATTTCTACTTTACATTATTCTATTCTGCCTCAGATATTATTAGGGTCTGGTTCCTTTTTCTGCCTTGGATATTATTAGGGTCCAGTCCCTTTTTCTGCCTCGAGATTATTAAAGGGCTCGGTCCCTTTTCTGCCTTGGATATTATTAGTGTCCAGTCCCTTTTCTACCTTTCTATCTCTTACATTCATTCATACATACATACATATCATTCATAGCTTATACATAACATTATATCTTGACAGCACGTTCAATATCCGAAGATCGTTCACGTACCGACAAGCCATCATTCTTACCTTTCACGTAATCACATAAGACATACACTTATCACTTAGGATAAATGTATTAACAATCACATCGATTATGCACACAGCCCCGAAAACATAACACATAAATGGGGCTAGAAACTCACCTGAATGCAGTTACGTTCACCGTTAATCGTAATCCCTTTCTTGAGCTGTGCACGGCTAACTGTATAATATTTACATGTATCAATTAACTATTACTACTCATATCGTATTTCTATCTTTATATAACCCACAACGAACGGGGGTCCGGGGGCAGCGCCCCTGGCAGGGTCCAAGGGGCAGAGCCCCTGGCTGGGGTCGAGCTGCCAGGTCAGCTTGGAAAAATTTTATTTCCATTAACTGTCATAACACATTTTTCATTAATGTTTTAATTTATTTTCTAAGTTGGGCTTGCTTGCTAGGTTTAAGATAATGAGCTAGTTTGTTTAAATTGGATATGGGCTTAGCTGGTTCAGGTCCAACTGTCCATTGTGGTACTTAGGCCCAACTGGACTCAAGCCCAAAACCCAACAGAGAACTGGAATGACCGAGAACTCCAAGGTAGAGAACCATGGTGGCCGAGATCCTTGGTTTGACCGAGAACCCGTGTTTTCGGTCGAGAACTTGACCGAGAACACGTGTTCACCGAGAACACTGACCGAAAACCCCGTGGCCGAGAACTCATTGGCCGAGAACCCGTTTTGGCCGAAATCTCTGGTTGACCAAAAACCACATGGTTGACCATGGATTCTCACAGTTGGCCGAAAACCCCCAGTTCAGCCAATTTTCCTATCTTACGTTTCCACCTTGCCTAGTATCTTGTTCTATGGTTTAAATTATGAACTTTTAACCTTTTTCATCATCATTCATACCCGTTTTACACCCGTTCCTATCAATGTTTCAAGATCTATCCCGTTTTAGGCATAAAGTTTTGACCTTTATAGGTTTAAAATGTTCTAGGCTAGATCTAGGGTTTATCTATAAGCCGAATATAACCATATGTCCATTAAGTCCGTTTTAATCATCAAGTTTGCATTTTTAGGAAACATTTGGACCCGATCTACTCTAAGGTTTAGTTTCATGGCTAACCGTTCAAAAAAGCGTAAGCTTTAAGATCAAGAACGTACCTCTAATCGTTTTTAGAATTCGGGTTAGCTCGTTTATGGACTAGGATCTTGTATCTACCTTGTATAATGAAGATCAATCTATAGCTAGATTGATTTTGGTCTTGGATCTCTCTCTCTAGCTTGCGGCCATAAGAGGAAAGGGTTGTGTGTGTTTTTAAGGTGTAGAGAGAATAAGATGGATGGAAATGGAAAGATTTAGGGTTTAAGGGGTATTTATACTCTCTTAAGCCCATGGACCTAAGGCTCATCTTTCCTTTTTAGTCCATGTTTTAATCTATCTAATTAGCCTATTTATCTTTCCCTCTTTAGCGTTATTTTATTATTTACTAAATCAGGTAAATTCTCTTCCGTTAAAACAAATAATATATTAAAATGTTATTATTGAAATTCTGGGATGTTACAAAACTCTTCTTTGTTGCGTTATTCGTGATTTCAAATGCTTCGTTAGGTGATTTAGATCCCAGGTCTCCACCGACGAATTGGTCGATGGCCTGTTTGTTTTGACTGGATTGTGCGTCAAAGAAAGTTTGTATTTATAACCATATGCTCAATCCATGATGTGGGCATCTTCTCAGAAGGCTTTTTTTATCTCTCCCATGCTGCGTGTAACGACCCATCATCGTCGGTCCGGAATCCGATGATGCTGGCTCGACATTTTGCAATTTTATTAGGTAGAAAGTATTTGACGAGAAACTGTTCAATCATCTAGTCCCAGTTGGTGATGGAACTAGAAGAAATGGATTACATCCATTCTAAGTCTTGTCCCCTTAGAGAGAAAGGAAAGAGTTTGAGTATAATTTGATCTTCTGAACAGTTTTGAATTTAAAAGGTTCCGCAGATTCACAAGAATCGAGATATATGAGAAAGAGGGTCTTCGTCAAAGAGACCATGAAATTGAAATGAATTTTCCATAATATGCATGGTGCTTGATTTGATTTCAAAATTATCGATGATTTCAGGTGGAGCCACTCCATTGCCATAGCCTTCGAGGGTTGACCTGGCATACTGGCTCATGTTTGGTTCATTGCTTGGTGTTGCCATCATTTCTTCTGCTTGATTTCCTTCCGATGTCGTGGCGTCTACTGATTCGTCCTTGATTGTTTCAGTGGCTTCTTTTGCACGGTTGGTATTCTTTGGCGAACAAGTCGTTCGGGTTCAGAAATTGGAGAAACAAGCTCAGGTCCGAATGTAGAGGACATCCATGAGATTAAATCAAATTTAAACTAAAGGCTAGCGTTAAAATAAGAAAAATCTAATAGATAGTAAAAAAATTAAAAACTTATAATTATAAACAATTATTAAATTAAAACTTGTATTGTTCTTAGAAATTTACCGTGTCCCCGGAAACGGAGCCAAAAACTTGATGTTGTGGTGATCGTGTCATAAAATATGATGGATTTTGTTTTCTCACAAGATCGTGTTTTAATTTTAAAAAAGTGATTTCTACTAAGACTAACCACACACAAAATAGGTAAGTGTACCTATCGTATATGTATAACAGTATTGGTAAGAACCAAGTATCGATCGGTTGATAGAAATATCTCTAACAACTTCGGGTGGTTATAGTTTAGTCACACAACCTCCCCTTGGTTGATTTAAGTAGATTATAATTACACATTCCTTTAACATATGATTTCTTTAACTAGTATGACAACCTAAGCAATCGTGTTAACAATGTTATTTCAGAATTATCAAAACTAGAAAAATAGATCAAAGCTTATATCTCATCATTTCTAAGTACAATATAAGGATTCATGTTTATATTCTTTTTACCATTTCTAGTGTCCAAGAACATGAATGGATCATGAATGATTGTTAATTATCAATCTTGATTTGTTTGAGTTAAAGTGACAAAACATTTTTCATCACATGATAATTGCAAAATAACCATATACTTTACTAGAACTAAATCACATATTTAATATAAATATCAAGTAAAACAAAGCTGATTCATACAAATTGGATGGTAAATGGAGTTTTAGCTCATTATGAGCATAGTTTTGAACACAAAGGAAATGAGGATAACAAACACATGATTAAACTAAAACAATCTAACCAAATATGGATGAATCATCCTTCTTTAATGGTGATGGATGATGATGATCACCTCCAAGCCTTCAAACTCTCCACAAGATCTTCAATATGAGTGTATAGTGGGTGTTTTATAAGTGAAATCCGTATAGAATTCTTATCCAAGCAAACCAACTGAATGCAACATGCACATCTTTTTATAGGTTGTCTGGGTTATCAAGCACGGCCCCGTGTCCAGTTGTCAAGTATTTTTTCTTTTCTTGCAGATTTTTGTCTTGTGCACGAAAGCATGGGGGTGTGTTCCATGAAGCATATGGGTGTGTTTTGCTGTTTTCTTGGGTTTTCTTTGATTTTCTTTTCATTTTCTTTCGTTTCTTATTTTTGACATGATAAGTAGTTATTTAACTATATTATGCGATAGAAGTTGCAGTTTTTAGAGATTATTTGATGCTTAAAAGATGTATATTTTTATATACATTAGTTTGATAACATGGTGTATGTTTCATTTTATTAGCTTGTATATTTAGGTTTCTTGCAGCTTGTAAGTTGTCCATCTTTCTTCTTTTATAAAACTGAGCATTTCAAAGAAAAACTACCAGACCAAAAATTATTTTTTTACAACTAACTCAAAAGGTGCATGTTGCTAGCCACCACCATCGGCACTAGAACATTTGAAGCCCAATTAAAAATTGCTTCACATGTCGTATTTACGTGTAAATTAAAAACATAAACAGGTTGGTATCAACCTAACAACTGTTTGCCGCGGTGGACCCCATTGTCGTTCAACCTGTTTATCGGATATAAGATTTGTGTTTGGGTTAGATTATATAATCTTTTTACACGGATAAATATATAAGTTGTGTTCGAAGTGGACAATTATTTTATGAATTTTGACATATATCCCCTCCTTAAGCATATTAATTACATATTTCCCCTTTTGATATGCAATTAACTATTTACCCTTTTTAATTTTCAACCAATTCACAATACCAAGTAAAAAACCAAACTTCATCCTTCCAATCACCATAACACCGTTCAACTCTTCCGGTCGCAACATCTAAATGAACATTCCTTTTTGTCATCGACTCTTCAAGCATCCATTCACGCAAACAATGACATCCTCTTTGCGTTCGATTCTTCTGGTATGTTGAGTTTATAATTGTTGAAAATTATTAATCCATATTTTGGTTGCTGCACATTATCAAACCGGTAATCAGTATAGCAATGGAATCAATGAAGATGAAGCTTTTTTCCGTAGTGGTTGATATATTGATGGTCCTCAATAATGTGGTAGCTCAAGAAGCTCCGGCTGTTCCTGGCCTCGCCGCCGCCGACATCTTTTAACCTACCATGGTCACGTCTGTTGTCGCTCTTTCGTTATGGTTCTTATTCTAAATTGATGTGTAGATAATTATATAACTTTTCGGAAACTGTTACACAATTTTTAATGTGAATTCATTTTTTTATGTCTTTATAATCGTTATTTTATGGATATTAATTGTTTTTTGATGTTTTGATGTGAATTCATGTTTTTGATGTATTTATAATCGTCATTTTTTAACTGTTCCTGGCCTCGCCGCCGCCGACATCTTTTGATGTTTTATTTCTATATCATAATTTTCGTATTAGCGTTACGATATAGAAAGTTTAAATTTTATTAAGTTTAATAAGAAGTGTTTCTTTATACATTTAGGGATTTTTACAAACTTATTCTTCTTAAGTCTTTCAATTAACTATAACCATCTTTCGTTCAATATATTCATTTTATACTGACTTGGTTTGGGTTGAAACTAGGGAGACATGTAATTGATGTTTTTAAGAGAGAATATGTAAAGTTGGTCAAAATTATACTCTACCGATGCTGAAAACCTAATTATCTCCTCCTCTGAGGATGAAATTAAACATGCGGTATGGGATTGCGATGGTGACAAAGTGCCGGGTCCCGATCGATTTACTTTTAAATTCATAAAGCATTTTTGGTCTCTTATGAAAGAAGATGTGATTGTGGTTCTGAATCATTTTGACGAGGGGGCACGATCAATAACGGTTGTAATTCGAGCTTAATCACCTTGGTCCCAAAAGTAAATGATCCACAACGTATTGGCGAGTTTCGTCCTATCAACTTGATATGAACTCGATAATCAGAGAAGAACAATCCTCTTATGTTTCAGGTCGGAATATTGCAGATGGCGCTCTTATACTCAATGAATTGGTGGCTTGGAGTGAGTAAAAAGGAAAATAAACAAATCATGCTCTCCAAAGTTGACTTAGAGAAGGCTTTCGACTCGGTCAACTTGAGGTTTATCGATTGTATGCTGCTCAAACGGGATTCCCAACAAAATGAAGGAATTGGATTAAAGGTACGCTTTGCTCGGCCAGATCTTCTATCCTCATTGGCTCGCCAACCATTGAATTCGAGATTAGAAGAGGGGTTCGGCAAGGTGATGCACTTTCACCTTATCTTTTCATTATAGCCATTGAATCTTTACACGTTGCAATGAAATCTGCTTGCATGGTATTTTTAAGGGCATCTCAACTCCATGAAGTGGGTCAACTTTCTCCCATCTCTTCTATGCGGACGGTGTGATTTTTATCGGTGAATGGTGTAAAATAAATTTTAAGAACATCAACCGGCTCGTAAGGTGCTTTTATGTTACTTCAGGTCTAAATGTAAATCTTAATAAAAGTACCTTATATAGTGTGAAAGTGGACGCCCCCACGGTGGAATTTGAGGCCAATTTCATGAAGTGCAAAGCGGGTAAGTTCCCTTTTCATTCATTTTGGCCTTCCGATCGGAGCCAACATGAATCGTTCAACTAACTAGCAACCTATCCTAGATAAATTTGATTTGAAACTTTCTAAATGGAAGGCAAAGGTGTTGTCATTTGGTTGCCAGTTGACACTCGTTAAATCAATTTTGGGTAGTTTGGGCACTTACTACTTTCCCTTGTTTAAAGTACCGACAAAAGTCCTTAATAAATTGGAAAGTAAAAGGAGAAAATTCCTTTGGGGAGGCTCAGAAGAGAAGGACAAGATTAGTTAGGTGGCTTGGAACATGATTATTCTTGATAAAGACGTGGCAGACTTGCTGTTGGCTATTACGGGCTGCTAACACGGCTTTGCTCGCCAAATGGTTGTCGCATTTCAAAAATGGGAATGGCTCGTTGTGGATAAAAGTGAATTCCACAGTTCATCGTGGTTCTCGTAAATGGGACTCGTTCCCTTTTAAAACCTCTTTAAGTGGCGCTTGGAAAAACATTGGCTCAAATGGTAATTTGGTTTGCGACCCAAATCTGAAGATCCTAAACAGATTCATGCCTCATGTTGGGATGGGTGATAAAACTATGCTATGGTTGGATTGTTGGGCTGGTGATTCTCCTTTTAAAACCCGATTTCCTTCCATCTTTGCATTAGAGTTGCATAAAGACATTAAAATAATATATTGTTAAGAACGACACAATGAGGGGGTTATATGGAACTGGAGATGGCGCAGGCCTCCATCATCAACTCGACAACTTGCTGAACTACAAAACTGTATGACTGTGATTTCAAACATTCGGATTAACATTAATTCTGATACTTGGTTATGGACGGGTACGGATGATGAGGCAGCTCTTTTTTTTTTGCCAAAATACCAAAGGTGGGAAATTGATAAACTTAATCACCCTGTTGCTGATTATAGAATTTGGTTGAAAGTGGTACCCATAAAGGTGAACTGCTTCATTTGGAGATTCCTACTCGATCGATTGCGACAAAATGGGCGCTTACAGTTAGAGGAATTGTTATGGAAGACTTACATTGTGTGCTATGTAGAAATCATGTTGAAACTTCATAACATTTATTTGTATACTATAGTGTATCCAAAGGAGTGCGGACTGCTGTGAAATAATGGGTCAATTTGTCTCTTAAAGTTAATTTCAACTCAGTGGAGGAGCTCCTAGCCTACCCTAACATTTATGTCAATAACTTGGAGGCACGTCATGCGATTTAAGGTGTCTTTGCATTTTCTTGTTGGTTGCTTTGGAAAGCTAGGAATGATCTCATCTTCAATAACGTACCTTTCAAAATGTCCAAGTTGGTGATTGACATCAAATCCACATATTTCTTATGGTTTAAACATTGATGTAAGCGTTCGAGCATTGAGTGTGAGAAGTGGTGCAAGTTCAAATTCGTGAATTTCCCTTTGTAATTGGTCATGTATTAATTTATTTCTTCTTTATTTTCCTTTCTTTGTATGTTTGGGCTTCTTGCTCCTTGTAAGTTGTCCATTTTTTTATAAAGTTGGCTTTAAAAAAATGTAAAATAGTTATTTAATTGGTTAATTTTAATGAAATTGATAAATATATAATATGTGTGGTTTAAGGAGGGGAGATATGTAATTAATCATTATCACTAAAACCCAACACCTTCCGAATAATGTCCACATCAATCACGATCTTTTTTCCCTTGGATTTCAGAAATAATATAATTATCTCCCGCAACATATTGAGTCGTCTCCCAAAACTGTCACACCCCAACCTAAGACGGAAATGCTGGGGCGCGAACTGATTGTTCACATCTCACAATGTACTATCATGCAATAACTGAAAGTGACAATATCTATTAATTTAAATTAAATATTCAAACAATCCAAACAATTTCAAATGACCAAGTACAAATCATAAAAGCAAAAACAAATAAATTCAAATTCAAGTCTTGATAAGTCGGTGTCTTGATAAGTTTCTTCTAACTTATAGCATAATTTAAATATCTTCCAAATCTTGCAATTAATTCAATCTAAAGCCTGCATATGCGTATAAAATAGATATATTTTTGTCAACACTAGGTTGAGTGAGTAAAATACAGGTTAGTTCAATATAATATAATATGAGAAAAAAATAAGCAAACTGTCCTTATGAAATATATACAATCAAGCCAAATGCGCAATTAATGGGTGTCTGTAAAACCATCGCCTTGCGAAGTGGGCTTTGGCTACTACGACGGCCATATGATCATACTAATATGTGAATATGATGGACCTCTTCGAATGCGTTCAAATAAACAAGTAACAAATAGCAATTTAGACAGTTAACCAATAGCACACAAGGTTAACAGTTGCTAATGTGAATACTAATAGTATATAAATAATGTAAATAGGCATATGTGTAACATCCCGAAATTTCTAAGAATAATATTATATATATTATTTACGTATGAAGGGGAACGTTTACTTGAGTTGGTAGAGAAATGGTAAAATAACAAAGATGGTTCAAGTGGGCTAGTTAGATGGAATTAAATATGGACCAAGAAGGAAAAATGGGCCTTAGGTCCATGGGCTTAAGGGAGTATAAATACCCCTTAAACCCTAATCATTTCCATTATCATCTCTACACCATAGCCTACACCTTGGAAAACACACACAAACCTTATCCTATAACCCGAGCCAAGATCCGAAGACGAGAACCCGAGCTTGTTGGTGCTAGATCGTCGTGACGAACCAAAGCAACATCAAAGACTAGCTCGTGTTCGTAGTTCGACTCGTTTACGGTACGTTTATATCGAGAACTTGTTCGTTAAGGTTCGGATTTAGTCTAGAAATCATAGATCTGTGTTAGTATGGTAAAAACGAATCCAACAAAGCTAAACTTACTGAAATTGATTACAGTTTGATAGGTTAATTGTTAGTATGAAGAAACCCGTATGTAGATGCATAAATCGCACCCTTTAAATGTAAATGTTTGGCCGATTTGATGATTGGGGTTTGTAGGCGCTGGTCAGACGATTCCATTGATACCAAAATCGTGACGTTTCGTTAAGAAACGAAGATTTAATTGCAAATCTAAGTTCTGTTGACTGTGGGTGTTCTTGACGATTTTGACTTTGACCCTTGAGTCAAAGTCTGGATAAGAACTGTTGATGATTCGTTAAGGTTGGGTGATTCGTTACGTGGTCATAAGAATGGGACTCATTCGTGTGACTTGATAACGAATCAGCCCTTAATTCGTTAAATGCCCATTCGTTCTATCAAGGTAACGAATTAGCTACCATTTCGTTATGTTCAAGTAACGAATCAGATGAAGATAAGGTAACGAATCAGTTAGCGAATCAGACTCAATTCGTTATAATTGAGATAGCGAACTAGGCCATTCGTTATAGCGAACGAAGGAGGATTTTGTAACGAATTAGAATTTGAAACAATTACAGAAGTGGCCCCTGGACTTGTGAAAGAATGAGATAATTACATAATAGCCCTTGGACTTTGATAATTTATGAAAGATTCCTTTAAAGGTTAATGAGTAGCGATTAACTAACCGGGTAATGATTCAATGAAGTAAAACCGGCTTAGACGAGTAAGACTAATTAAGTAGCATTGGGAGTGGCTAGGGTAGTATTTAATATTTGCAATTGTTAAACAGTTAGTCACGCACATCTCAAGGAGGAATAACCAATAGCAGAAGAAGTAACCGAGTTCAGGTGAGTTTCTAGCCCCATTCCTTGTTATGTTTTCGGGGTTGTGTGCATACTCGATGTGTTTGTTAATACATTTATCTTAAGTGATAACTGTATGCCATATGTGATATATGTGATAGATATGAATGATTGCTTGTCGGTACGCGAACAATCTTCGGATATTGCGCCTACTGTCAGGTTGCAAATAAAGATATGAATGTTATATATGGATGATGTATGATCGTTATGAACGAATGCTTGTCGGTGCGTGAACGATCTTCGGATATTGCACGTACCGACAAGGAGTATGATTGTTAAATGAATGATGTGAAGAACGCCTAGAGTGTTCTTACGATATGATGTAATTATTGTATATGCGAAGTAAGTGTATGCAGGTACAGGAATGGTATGTGAGTTCTACCTCTGACGCAGTAAGTTAGGATGGCAAATCCCTCTAACTTCCGTTGGGCTTAGACTTGGCATGTGATGGCGTAGTTAAGGACTGTGGGCCTTATACTTGTTATAGATGATAGATGAGAACGTAGTTAAGGACATTGGGAGTGGCTAGGGTAGTATTTAATATTTGCAATTGTTAAACAGTTAGTCACGCACAACTCAAGGAGGAATAACCAATAGCAGAAGAAGTAAACGAGTTCAGGTGAGTTTCTAGCCCCATTCCTTGTTATGTTTTTGGGGTTGTGTGCATACTCGATGTGTTTGTTAATACATTTATCTTAAATGATAACTGTATGCCATATGTGATATATGTGATAGATATGAATGATTGCTTGTCGGTACGCGAACAATCTTCGGATATTGCGCGTACTGTCAGGTTGCAAATAAAGATATGAATGTTATATATGGATGATGTATGATCGTTATGAACGAATGCTTGTCGGTGCGTGAACGATCTTCGGATATTGCACGTACCGATAAGGAGTATGATTGTTAAATGAATGATGTGAAGAACGCCTAGAGTGTTCTTACGATATGATGTAATTATTGTATATGCGAAGTAAGTGTATGCAGGTACAGGAATGGTATGTGAGTTCTATGTCTGACGTAGTAAGTTAGGATGGCAAATCCCTCTAACTTCCGTTGGGCTTAGACTTGGCATGTGATGGCGTAGTTAAGGACTGTGGGCCTTATACTTGTTATAGATGATAGATGAGAACGTAGTTAAGGACTATGGACCTTATACGTAATTTAGATAGGAGTGAGCATAGGAAAGGACTGTGGACCTAATACGTGCTGTAATTGTATTATGGTAGCATAGGGGAGTACTGTGGACCTCGTATGTGCTATGAATTAGGTTGCAACATAGGGAGGGACTGTGGACCTTGTACGTGTTGTTAATGTAGGATGGTATAGGGAAGGACTACGGACCTTGCACGTACCATAAAAGGTGAGCATAGGTAAGGACTGCGGACCTTTTTCGTGTTGACGACCTTGAGTATAGGTATAGACGGTGGACTATGAACATACTCTCGGTGTACTGAGGTAAGTGGTAGTAGTAAGTATGTATGTAGAATAGAAGATTAACTGGTTAAGTATGAATATGTATCTTCGGATACATAAGTATGTATGATATGCGTATGTATTGTATGTTACCTGATTAACTAGAACTCACTCAGCGTAGCTGACTTTTAGTATGCACGCAGGTATATATGTTTATCGTGATGACATGAGGATGGCACGTGGCATGGATTGAACGGCTGGCATCTGAAGATAGAAGAAACGATGTTTTAATTATGATGCTTTATGTTTTGGTTTTTAAGAAAAGATTGAATGTTTTGTAGCGAATGTTTAATGTTTTATATTCCGCGAAAGTTTTAATAAACTCTTATCTGTAGAACTGTGTTTATGAGGAAATCCAACGTCCAAAGGTGAGGCACCGGTAACGGGGCCTTACAAGTTGGTATCAGAGCAAAGTTCGAGAGATTTAAGCATCCTATATGCTTAGACTCGAACAGAGAATGGGATTTAAGTAAGAAAAAAAAAAGAAGATGCCAGTTCGAGATAGCCATGTGTCACTCAAGCAAGCTCGGTAAAGGTAAAGTGTATGGTTAAATATGTGTGTTAATGTTAAGCTTAATTGCTAAATAAAGGATATGTGAATGTTAGGGATAGGGTTAATTGACTATTGATTGATTAACTGTTTAGAGTAGAACCAACACAAATAGACTCATAAGGGGAAGTGTATAAGACATGGAAAGTAACGTGATCAGCTAATCACAGCTAGCCACTATTATTACATGTTAGCCTTACTATCCTTGTACTAAATAGTTCCTTGGTTGATGACGGTTGTGTTTTTCCTTTCCAGAATACGATGGCTGGATCTAGGGCAGTTGTTGGAGCGGGAGGTCGCACTGGACGTCGTGGTAGGCCACGTGCGGTCCGACGACCTTCTATGGAGGCGGCTTCTATCACGGGAGAAGAAGGAAGTGCAACTGGAGGAAGCCTTAATAACAATGAAGGGGTTCAACTCGATCCCTTAATTCAAGCAGCTATCGTTCAGGCTGTAGCAGCTGCTGCGAAGAACTGGAATCCCGATAAGTCTGCTGGAGGCCGAGAAGGAACCGCTGAGAGGGTGGAAGGTGATGGTAGGAAGGATGACGAAGGAGAGAGGGAGGCTTCGAGTGTTGTAAGGTCTGTGAAAGTGAATGATAGGAAGAGGGGCCGAGGTGGTTGCAACTACAAGTCCTTCAAAGGATGTGACCCGCCGGAGCTAACTGGATTAGGAGACGCCATTGCTACCCTCCAATGGATAACCGCTATGGACAAGTTATCCGTATTAGCGAGTGTCGTCCCGACCAAGCTGTGGGTTATGCTACCCAATCATTCGGTGACGAAGCAATGTACTGGTGGGAGACAGTCGAGCAGAGGAAGGGTCCAGAGGATATCGAGGCGATGAAGTGGGAAGATCTGAAAAAGTTGGTGATGAAGAGGTTCTGTGCTGATGCCGAAGTTGAAAGGGCGGAGATGAAGTTCCTGAATTTGAAGGCCGGTGAGATGACGCATCGTGAGTATACCACCGAATTCAACCGACTGTCCAGGTTGGTGCCTGATATGGTGGACACTGAGGCTAAGAGAATCAAATGTTATGTGAGGGGATTGCCACAAAAAGTCCGCACGATAGTCAGGGCAAATAAACCTGCTACTTTTGACTCTGATGTCGAACTTGCAGAAGTGGTTTATGATGACCTGGCTGTGGACGATGTGGTGGTGGTGGAGGAAAAGAAGGAGAAGAAATGGACTACTCCTGCTAAGCGGTCTGGCGATGTGATGACAACAACTAATGAGAGAAAGGCTAAGGTTGGAAACAAGGATGCATGTGAGACGTGTGAGCAAGTGCACCGGGGGGAATGCAAGACTGGGACAGACAGGTGCTATCGGTATGGAAAGAGTGGGCATTACTCTCGAGAATGCCCTGACCGTCCGAAGTGCTTCAAATGCGGAAAAACTGACCATATGGCTAGGGATTGCAAGGAATCGGAGGCGGGAGGTGCGAAAGGGTAAAGACTTAGGAAAACTGCAGAGAGAAGCACCGAGTGAAGGAATAATTGCTTATGCAATAGTTTTATTTTGTTTAATTATGATTTGCTAAGAACTTGTTTCGTGTTAAGTTTTAAAACTTATGCTCGTCTATGATGTGTAATATATTTAGTTGGTATTGAATGGTTATTTGTGTTATGATAGAATGTCGTTACGGATAATAGCGTTAAATAGTACGATACAAGGCCCATTGTAAAGACAGGACGAGACTTAGTACGTCGAGAGCCTCATGGATAAGCTACCTTAATAGCTAAAACACATGAACACCGCTCGGTGACTACAAGTCGGGAGTAAGAACGATAACCCAGAAAGCATAGACGATTCAATAACGTGCGTGAATATAGAAAAAAAGGGGAGTGTTCCTTTTACAAGGAATAAGCTCCCCGAAACCTCTTTAAGGAGGGAAGACTTGTAACATCCCGAAATTTCTCAGAATAATATTATATATATTATTTACGTATGAAGGGGAACGTTTACTTGAGTTGGTAGAGAAATGGTAAAATAACAAAGATGGTTCAAGTGGGCTAGTTAGATGGAATTAAATATGGACCAAGAAGGAAAGATGAGCCTTAGGTCCATGGGCTTAAGGGAGTATAAATACCCCTTAAACCCTAATCCTTTCAATTATCATCTCTACACCATAGCCTACACCTTGGAAAACACACACAAACCTTATCCTATAACCCGAGCCAAGATCCGAAGACGAGAACCCGAGCTTGTTGGTGCTAGATCTTCGTGACGAACCAAAGCAACATCAAAGACTAGCTCGTGTTCGTAGTTCGACTCGTTTACGGTACGTTTATATCGAGAACTTGTTCGTTAAGGTTCGGATTTAGTCTAGAAATCATAGATCTGTGTTAGTATGGTAAAAACGAATCCAACAAAGCTAAACTTACTGAAATTGATTACAGTTTGATAGGTTAATTGTTAGTATGAAGAAACCCGTATGTAGATGCATAAATCGCACCCTTTAAATGTAAATGTTTGGCCGATTTGATGATTGGGGTTTGTAGGCGCTGGTCAGACGATTCCATTGATACCAAAATCGTGACGTTTCGTTAAGAAACGAAGATTTAATTGCAAATCTAAGTTCTGTTGACTGTGGGTGTTCTTGACGATTTTGACTTTGACCCTTGAGTCAAAGTCTGGATAAGAACTGTTGATGATTCATTAAGGTTGGGTGATTCGTTACGCGGTCATAACGAATGGGACTCATTCGTGTGACTTGATAACGAATCAGCCCTTAATTTGTTAAATGCCCATTCGTTCTGTCAAGGTAACGAATTAGCTACCATTTCGTTATGTTCAAGTAACGAATCAGATGAAGATAAGGTAACGAATCAGTTAGCGAATCAGACTCAATTCGTTATAATTGAGATAGCGAACTAGGCCATTCGTTATAGCGAACGAAGGAGGATTTTGTAACGAATTAGACTTTGAAATAATTACAGAAGTGGCCCCTGGACTTGTGAAAGAATGAGATAATTACATAATTGCCCTTGGACTTTGATAATTTATGAAAGATTCCTTTAAAGGTTAATGAGTAGCGATTAACTAACCGGGTAATGATTCAATGAAGTAAAACCGGCTTAGACGAGTAAGACTAATTAAGTAGCATTGGGAGTGGCTAGGGTAGTATTTAATATTTGCAATTGTTAAACAGTTAGTCGCGCACAGCTCAAGGAGGAATAACCAATAGCAGAAGAAGTAACCGAGTTCAGGTGAGTTTCTAGCCCCATTCCTTGTTATGTTTTCGGGGCTGTGTGCATACTCGATGTGTTTGTTAATACATTTATCCTAAGTAATAACTGTATGCCATATGTTATATATGTGATAGATATGAATGATTGCTTGTCGGTACGCGAACAATCTTCGAATATTGCGCGTACTGTCAGGTTGCAAATAAAGATATGAATGTTATATATGGATGATGTATGATCGTTATGAACGAATGCTTGTCGGGGCGTGAACGATCTTCGGATATTGCACGTACCGACAAGGAGTATGATTGTTAAATGAATGATGTGAAGAACGCCTAGAGTGTTCTTACGATATGATGTAGTTATTGTATATGCGAAGTAAGTGTATGCAGGTACAGGAATGGTATGTGAGTTCTACGTCCGACGCAGTAAGTTAGGATGGCAAATCCCTCTAACTTCCGTTGGGCTTAGACTTGGCATGTGATGGCGTAGTTAAGGACTGTGGGCCTTATACTTGTTATAGATGATAGATGAGAAAGTAGTTAAGGACTGTGGACCTTATACGTAATTTAGATAGGAGTGAGCATAGGAAAGGACTGTGGACCTTATACGTGCTGTAATTGTATTGTGGTAGCATTGGAGAGGATTGTGGACCTCGTACGTGCTATGAATTAGGTTGCATCATAGGGAGGGACTGTGGACCTTGTACGTGTTGTTAATGTAGGATGGTATAGGGAAGGACTACGGACCTTGCACGTACCATAAAAGGTGAGCATAGGTAAGGACTTCGGACCTTTTTCGTGTTCACGACCTTGAGTATAGGTATAGACGGTGGACTATGAACATACTCTCGGTGTACTGAGGTAAGTGATAGTAGTAAGTATGTATGTAGAATAGAAGATTAACTGGTTAAGTATGAATATGTATCTTCGGATACATAAGTATGTATGATATGCGTATGTATTGTATGTTACCTGATTAACTAGAACTCACTCAGCGTAGCTGACTTTTAGTATGCACGCAGGTATATATGTTTATCGTGATGGCATGAGGATGGCACGTGGCATGAATTGAACTGCTGGCATCTGAAGATAGAAGAAACACGATGTTTTAATTATGATGCTTTATGTTATGGTTTTTAAGAAAAGATTGAATGTTTTGTAGCGAATGTTTAATGTTTTATATTCCACGAAAGTTTTAATAAACTCTGATCTGTAGAACTGTGTTTATGAGTAAATCCAACGTCCAAAGGTGAGGCACCGGTAACGGGGCCTTACAATATGTCCCCAAAAGTTTGGAGAACAAGCAAAAGAATGGTAGTGATTACTCACCTTATCAAATTAACGAAGGAATGAGTGCTTTAAGAACGCAAATAAAATAAACGTCACGCTCGTCAAGATGTATCAACGGAAAATTACCATGTAATAATAATGGCGGAAAACACTATGGATTAATAAATGAATTAATAATGAATTTGAGATATGAATGGGTATTTTTGAAATAATAAATTATTAAATTAATAAAGATTGATCTTAAATTAATATCATAAATAATAAATAATAATATTTATATAAAATATAATTGTTTATAAAATAATTGTACCTATAACTATATTTTAATATGTTAAATAACATGATATAGTATGTATTTTAAATTAAAAACCTTATTAAAATCTTTATTATTAAAACCTTTATCAATTTTTATAACTATTATATATTCATATATGCATATGCATATACATATACATATACATATACATATATGTATATATATATGGTTTTAACAAAGATTAGGAAAACGACTAGTTAATATATCGGTCATGATAAAATATTAATTAACTATTATATTTATAATATAATTTAATTGATTAAAGGAATTAATATAATAAATAAAGGGTTTTCCAAAAAAAAATGCAAAACGGGTTTGGAGGGGCTTGAACCCGCACCCTCCAGCCCACCAGAAACATAAACAAACACACCCAGACTCAGCTGATTACAAAGTGAGAAAAAATATATAAACACTCAAACGCGAACCCAGTTCTTAACATAAACCCTAAGAAGATAAATGGGCCAAAACGTTAATCGTTTGGTAGATTAACCTTGGGGCTATTTCTACTTATATAAAGACGATTCCAATAGATATATAATTTACCTTAACGATGTGTAATCGATGGTTTAATTGAAGATTATGAGCCGGCTAGAACGAGATCAAGAACGGCAGTCAAGAGTTTATGATAAAGTAATTAACCTTGGGGGTTTTGTTGGCGATGCGTCAAGGAATGTGCAGACAGAATTAATTACAATATTATGATCTCTAATGAATATATTAGTAAATTGCTAAAGACGGTTTGTGTAAAATAGTCAATTCGTATCTAATTTGATATTTGTTTCCTAATTACCAGCGTCGGTGAGATCGTTTAGGTAAGATGAATAATACACACCGATCAATTGCAAGTTTACAACGAACATTAAGGCTCAAGAAATCAAAACGGGTCTCGGGTTTGCGGATTGGATCTTGGTTACGGGTTTGGTTAAAGGGTTAAATATTAAAATTATCCAGATTTTTCTAATAGGTCCTTCCACTATAGAGATGGATACAAAATCAGGTTAAACTTTAGTTTAGGATGTGAATATGTATATACTTGATAGTTATTATTGAATATTAAAAAATATTATAATATTCGTTAATTGCGATGTTTTATTGATAAAATAACCCGAGCATAGAAACGGGTCGGGTAATGGTTAGCAAAATAATAAATTAAAATCTGAATTGTTACAAAAACGGTCTTATAATACTATAATGCATAGGGAGATTCGTTGAAATAGCTTGATATATTCTTGAACTTCTCAAGAACATAATAACGTCTTCGTACATTGCCTGTCCAAATAAATTCTGACTCAAGAAAGCACAAATATTATGCTTCTTGTCAGCTACCCATCAATGTCCAACTGGTTCTTCTTCTTCTTCTTCTTCTTCTTCTTCTTCTTCTTCTTCTTCTTCTTCTTGTGCTTGTGGCTCAGGATAAGCAACTGGTTTCTCTGGTTTCTCAACTTGTTGTACATGAACCAACTGGGCCTCTTGAACAAATGGTTGATCTGGTTGACCCTCAGGAATATTCACTCATTGTTATCTACCATTTCTGCACAAATAACCATGTTAACACTTGAAAGATAATTGAAAATACTTTAAAAAATTATTCATTCATTATACATTATGAATGTAACGAATGAAAATTGTTCACATTCGTTAATACAATTAACAAATAGACACGTTCATTAAAGCATTTAACGAATAGACTTATTCGGTAAACACATCACATTCGTTTAATACACAAAGGCACTCATTCGTTAAAAAAACAATGAATGAAATCATTCGTTAATCAAAGTAAATACATGAGGCTCATTCGTTACAAGATGTACGAATGACAAATGAATGGATACCACTTGAGAATCCATGTCTGGATTCAATCTAAATGATCTAGTCGTTGATAAAATCGTGTTGTGGATGAATTACGTTAACTATGTGTGTGTGTGTGTGTTGAGAGAGAATTTGGACAAAGTAACGAGGCAATTCGTGATAAAATAAGAACTCTGTTAATTACAATAAGTTACATGGGGTATATATAAGTGATGGGTCATTCATTAGACATACCTAACAAATGAGCCTCTAATTCGCTAAGTCATTCGTTATACATATCATAACCATACGATAACATTCATTCGTTAAACATTCTTAACGAATGAGAAACAAAACATGCGGACTCATTCGTTATTATAACTCTAACTAATGAGTCTTAAATTATTTTACTAAAATACCCTTATACATTAAACTATTCTTTAAAATATGTTAAAACAAAGATCGACACATGGAACGATGTATTAACAAAGTCAGGGGTGGCTCGTGGGACAGCGAAAACAAGTTAGGGTTTTAGGCCCACACTTAATTAAGGCCTCCATGTCTGGAAAAACAATATATATAGATATATGATAACGAGTAAATTAAACTCTAAGTAATGTATCGGTGTGGTGTTAGGCTTGGTTGTTACTTAATTATAGGTTATGAGTTCAAAACTTGTAATAAGTAAAAAAAAAATCCTTAACAATTATCATGAAAAGGCCATAAAATCTTGTTTCGATTTAGGCCTTCACATTCGTTGAGCCGGCTCTGAACAAAGTGAGATGGTGGTGATGGATTTACGGATGAGAGAGGAGAGGAAGAAAGAAGATGGATTGTTTTGTTGTTGTGTAGGTGATTTAAAATGATGGATGGATGGAGAGATGTACATATTGTAAGGACGTGAAAGGGGAGGCATGCATGACCCCATCTCTTTTGTCATCACGTTTTGTGCGTGCACATGAGGGAACCGGTTCTAAGGATTAACCAAGAGTGACTTATTTTAGTTTTATAAAACTCTCACAAACTTATATTAAATCTTGGTTATTTTATAAAATTTGGTGGTTATTAGATGGTATTAAATCCTAATAAATTACTAATTAAACCTACTATTAAATTCCCTACAATACTAGCCAAAGATGTAACTTTTTGAAGGTACTTGGGTTTCGGCTCTTACGATGTCCTGTATCGGCTTCTACTCGCTTATTTTCTAATTTTCGTAAACCAAAACCTCTAAAATAAGTTTATAACCTATTATTAACATTTTCACTAATAATATATTACTTTATGCCATTCCCGATGTTTTGATTTAATTTTGGACTTTTATTTATAACCGGGTTGTCGCCGGTGTTCGTTTCATGTAGTGATCGCTACGCAATAAAATTTAACTTTTTGAACACAATAAATATAACTCATATTTTTTTGAATTTTTGGACTAAATTTATATTATTTTATTAATTATAATATTGTATTTATATATCACGGATTATATTAGTACTAGATTAGGCTTAAAATAGCCGGGTGTCATGTTTATTTGGTTAAGTTAATTTTTTTAGCACATTTCACATATGTCCATCAAATGTTAAAAATCATTTACAAAAATTTGAATGTGATAAATAATATTAGGCGAATAAAATCATTGTCAATTTGATATTATTTGAGTTCTATAACTATAAAAAGTTAATGCAAAGACTTGCAGCTTTTATATAGTAGTGATTATTTATTTAGGGAAAATCATAATCAAACTTTAAATTAATACTTTGGATACAAACATTTTAGATTAACAAATATTTATTTAATTAGCCCAATATCAAGCTTGCAGCACCAAGCTTTTTCATTTCTCACCAAAACCGAACACTATATAACTCAAAACAATGTGCCAAATACTCTTTCTTTCCTAATCTAATATGATCATGACATACATCAGCAAGAAAAGAAAACAGTTTTGGAACAACGTCAAATCATCATATCATTCATAACAGATTTTCTCATCGACAAATATAACATCATAAAAAATTCCATCATCTGTCTGTCTTATCTCAATGGGTCCATTCCCTACATGCTAAAAAATAATAACTCTCAACATCTATCTCACCGCGAAAGCCTACTAGATCTGCCAGCCCCAAACGAGGGCCTCCATTTGTCACTTCCCCACTTATCAGACGACTGTGCTGCAGCTGGTGGCTCTGCCCCAGCACCTCTACGGAACTTGGGCACATACTTTCCACCACCTGCTGGCACGGGAAGATCAGTATGGGCTTTTATCAATTGGCGTCCCCAGTAAAATAGCTTCCAATTCCTCTTCTCTTTTCCTTTGCCCTTCAGCAATTTCATCCAGCTTCGCCCTTCGTTCCATTTCCTCCTTCCTTTTACTTTCAGCCTCTGTTCCCAAAACAACAATTAAAATACTAATTAGGGTGCCTAAATGAGCCCAAGCCTTGTGAGTAGTTTTGGTTTGTTTATTACTTTGTAAGTTAATCTAAATATACGTATTTTTTTATTATAGAATTTATATGTATTATTTTGTAAATTAATCTAAATATATGTGTTTTTTAATTATAGAATTTATGTGTATTATTTTGTAAATTAATCTAAATATATGTATTTTAGTAAGTTATATATATATATATTTTTTAATTATAGAATTTATACATGACATAATATTATTTAGTAATTTTTAACATATAATTTTATACAAAATAACTATTAAATAAATATATATTAAAAATATAAAATTAGGCTATATTTATATAGTTTAATCTAACTATCTATATAATTGTCTACCATAAAATCCTACGTGTCGCTCTCACATCGCTCCCCACTCCTTCTAGAGCCACCAGATTGCTTGATTTCTGAATAGAGGCTTCTCATTCACTCCTTTAATTTCGTGGGTATCCATGGGTTTCAGAATCCGAATTTTTCTTAACGGGTTATATCATGTAAGATGGGATCATAAGACATAAAAAAACCCTAACAGTACCCCTGTTACCTTCAACTTCTCATTGTCTCTTCCCCTTTCCTCAAACCCTAAGCCGTTCTTCAATTGCAATTATCATCAAGCTCTCTTTGCTCTCTCTGAAGAAAACCGAACCAGACCAAGGTGTTTGTGCTATCTTCAACTAGCCACCTCCACCATCACCATCTTCGCCATCAACCATCACATTGTCGTTTTGCACCACCGATCTCTCAAGACCCGACACTGCCAAACATGATTCGAGATAAGGTTCGCTTCAATGATGTTAGGATTTTGCTAACAACCTCTGATTTAGATTTATGTTAGGTTATTAATCAAATTGGGGGCATATCTTACATGAAATTAGGTTTTCTATAATCTGAATTAGCATGTGTGTTTTGAGTAATTTGTTGAGCTGCTTATTTTGATTTATTAAGATTGAAATTTAGGTTTTGAATGTGTTCGGTTAAGAGGAGTGACGATATACATGATGTGTATATGATATTGTAGCTCAGATAAAGTAGTGATGTATTTTGTAATGTGTTCAGCATATATATTAGATAATTGTGGTTTATAGGCCCGTATGACCCTTTTTCGTGTAGACCTGTATCAAGATTGGGGGTGGTGTATCTATTTTATGCTATATAGTTAGTCATAAACTTACAAAAAATTATAAAACTTCATAATTTGGAAGATCTTTTCATGATTTGATCGATTTGCAGGTTGATAAAACTGTGAAGGGACCAAGAAATAAGATAAAATGTTCTCAAATAAATACACATCATGCAGATTTATAACTCAATATACCAAAACAACGTGCATGTTTCGGTTCTGTATTTCATCCGATGATGGGGCCGCGCCACGGGGCGCTTTCAATTCAAAGGTTTAAGCTTTAAGAAGAACTCCTGGTGTGGAGAAATAGTCCTCATCTGGATCATGCAGTACAGCCCAAAAGCCCTCCCATCACCAAGATCAAGTCCATGTTTTATGGGAATCATTCTGCATATCTTCAGGTGAAAACACGTGTCAAACTGGTCACCTTCGAGCACTACACCTGTTTTAGATAGGACATATACTGAATAACAAAAATCCCAGATATCTTATTCCTGCCAATTGCATGTTGGATGCACGTTTCGAATGTGATTTATTGTCATGTTTAGAATAGCTCAAGGGTATGTGTAACTAACTTACGATTTTCCCCATATGTATACTTATTTATATAAACACAACCCAAATCAACATGTGATTTAGTAAACATCCATTAATGAACAATTTATTGGTTTTTAAAGGCTTTTACGGGTGGATCTTGTGACGGTATGGTAACTCTAAAGAATCGAGTGTGCTGCCTCAAGAGAATGGTTGATGACATTGCACTTAATTTATCGGTTTCAGTTAACACTTAGAGAAGTTGTTATAACCGCTTTCATGAGTCTTTTGAAAGCCCGTTTGGCAAATACAACGGTTTTTCACAGCATCATACACAAGGACCAAACATGTAAATTGGCTTAAGACGAGCCTTAAATAAAAGGTTACTTTAACGGGCTCGGCCAATTAGATTTAGTGATGACTCATCTGCACGATGTGGGGGTTTTTTCATATGTATTTGACTAGGTTTGACCCGATGGGCGATGGCTTATTTGGTTAAAATAGGGCGGGTCAGACACAAGTCACTTTAAAATAGGGTTGGTATACATTTTGACAAGAGACATTTTTTTACTTGAGAACAATCCAAGTTTATGGAAATTGAGCATAATAAAGAACTTTAAAGGTATACATTTAGTTGCATTTTCATTAGGAATGCATGCTAAAGGTTTAATTTGACTGTTACTGATTTTAGTCACGTATAAGTAGATGGCAGTTTATAGTTTTTGGCATTACTAACATAAACCAACTGATATATCATATATGTAACTTTCGTGAGTTCTTTTTATTTATATTTTTTAAATAATGTTGGTGCATAATGTCAGTAGTTCAGTATCTAGTGATTTGTATGTGTCTGTAATCGTGTTAGATTGTTTATTTTGGTTTTAGATAGGTTGTCACACAAGTTCGCCTAATGTAAGCGAACTTGTGGACAAGCGAAGTTAATGACAACTTCGCCTAGTCTGTTAGGCGAAGTTGTCGAAGCCTATATAAGTTTAGCTTACGGGTTGTTTTGTTTAAGGATTCCAGAACGTGTTTGTGTGGTTGAATATCACGTGTTGAAGTGTTGCAATACAACGTGTCTTATTAGTATTGTAACGTGTGTTCGTGTTTGGTTTTAACATATTATACATCTTACGCTCGTATCGTGTTACGTAGGAATTCTGCACCTACGTATTACGAGATACTCCTGTGTAGATCCGGCAGGGAACCTACAATTGGTATCAGAGCATTTGCTCGTGATTGTGTGGTTCGGGATTATCACACGAGTGTTAAGATCGTTCTGTTCGACTATTCACGGAACGAGTTTACGTTGAAATACCTAGTTTTTGTGTTTTACCCATCTCCCACCATCAAAAATAACCCATTACACATTCGCATACCTCGCAATACGTCAAATTAAAACCTGCAAAAACCTTGTGTTCATCAGGCGAAGTTGTCGTCACTGTTCGTAGGGTTTAAGCGAAGTTATAAGTTTAAGCGAAGTTATCAATCAAGCGAAGTTGAATTTAAGCGAAGTTATAGATCAAGCAAAGTTATAGATCAAGCGAAGTTAGGAAGCAAACGAAGTTGAGGTTCAGCGAAGTTGGGAAACAAGCGAAGTTAGAGGTTCAGCGAAGTTGAGGAAACAAGCGAAGTTAAGCTCAAGCGAAGTTAAGCATAACTTCGCCATCTGATCACTGTTCAAAATAAAAAAAAATTAAATTTAATACTTTCGTTGTGTTTTCGAGTCGTGTTTCTTTCAACGATGACTTCAATAAACATTACGGAACTAGTGAAAATGGAGGTTGAAGCCGGTTCAGCAACTAAGGCTCCAAAAATGCTTAAGGGTACCGATTTCGTTGCTTGGAAAGATCGGTTTGAAAAGTATGTTAAATATCAAGATGTTAAGATGTGGGTGTGCATACAAGACGGATACATTTCACCATCCTTGTTTGAAAGTCGTGATCAAATTAAGAAGTACAGTAAAATGGAAGAAGAGGAAAAGAAAATGTATGAGGCAGAGAGTAAAGCTCATGCAGCAATAACCATGGCTCTTCCACAAGAGATTCTTCATACCTTCAAGAAGTACAAAACCGCTAGAGAGCTATGGTAAGCACTAGAAAATCGATATGAAGGTAATGTGGGGATACGTGCTTCCAAGACTAAGCTGCTAAAAACCCAATTCTCGGTGTTCAAATATTTGAAAAATGAATCACTTGATGATATCATCACAAGATATTAGCACCTGATGACCGAACTTAGCAATTACTCAATTGACTACAAAGAAGAAGAGATAGTAGAAAAACTTCTTGATGCTCTTCCACCGAAAAGGGAAATGTATACGGTTTTGATGAGAGAGGATAAAGAATTTTCCAATATTGACCTTGAAACAGCAGTCAATAAGTTACGAAATTTTGAGCTCAACATAGTTCGAAAGGAGACACCAACTGATCAGGTTCAGGATCCGGGAATGTATGGTGCGAAAGTCTCTTCAAGTTCAAGTTCAAAATCAGAATCGTCTGCCTATTACTCAAAGGGAGAATCAAACTCCAACTCAACTCGAGATGGTCATGTGATTCTTAATATGGATGGTGACGTATGTTTCGTAGCTGGAGGTAGTAGTTCCTCAAAACCTCAAGCAACAACTGGTAATTTCTCATCAAATGTTCCAACCAACAACTACTCACAGATGCCCATGAGTGTTAAATCAGCTGAACAGCAGTTTGCTCTCTATGCATCCTTCATTGCATCTTATGAGAACTATATCAAAGGTAAAATAGTCGACCCTGCAACTTTGGATGAAGACTATGATCAGATCGATGCTGATGATTTAGAAGAGATGGATTTGCAGTGGCAAATGGCTATGATAGTAAGAAGAGTTAAGAGATTCATGAAGAAAACGGGTAGAAAGTTCGTTGGAGAAATACCAGGGTTTGACAAATCAAAGGTTAGATGTTACAACTGTCAACAAAATGGTCACTTTGCCAAGGAATGTACAAATGAGAGAGTCGAACGCAGTCAGAACAGGCCTGCAAAACAGAATGGAGGAGGTAGTGAGAATAGGGCTATGGTATCTAGACAGAATGGAGGATACAACTGGAATCTGCAAGTTGAGGAAGTGTTCGAACAGGCTAATTTGGTCAACATCGAAACTGGAGGGAGCGAAAGAGAGACGGGAGAAAATCAAGCATATATGGCAGAAGTGAACGATCAGCTCTCCGAGGTAAGTTCTGAACTTCATTGTATACAATGTGAAAATCTGTCTGAACAATTGAAAACAGTAACTGATCAGTTTGTTAGTTTGGACGCACAATTTAAAACGTTAAAAGAAGATCACCATTACACTAAAACTAGAGAAAACAGTTACTCGGTAAAAATAAAAGCTAGTGAAAAGGATATCAGAAGTCTTAAAGCAAGTCTAGCTGATAAAATACAAGTAATTGATCTTAGTTATGAAGTGTTAGAAGAAAAAACCAAACTAATTGCTGAAAGAGATAAACAGATAGCTGATTACCAGGTAAAAGTGGTGGAACTAAACAGAAAAATTGAACAATTTAGAAATTCCTCAGCAATGCTTGATCACATCATAAGTGTTCAACGTTCCCCAATTAACAAAGGGGGAATTGGATTTTCTGAAGTTCCACCACCGTATAACAATAACTATACTTATAATCCTAGTAATCAGAAATCTGCTGATGTTGAGATTAGTCAGACAGTTCCAGTCAAAATTTCGACTAAAGAACCTGAAGTTAATAAGAGCGAAACGAGTAAACCAATTTCTAATGTAGAGATTTCTGTTCCTAGCTCTGTCTCATCAAATTCGGACAAGTCATCCGAATCGGGTGAGATAAAAGAGGAGGTAGTGTTACTGAAACGAGGGGAGGAATATAAGCCAAATGAAAAGAATTCTTCCCTAAATCCGCTTGTCCCACCGTATGTGAGACAAATGGGTAGTAATGTAACCTCAACATCTGAAACAACGGTTGAGACGAAAGTTGAACACAGGAGTTGTTTTAGATGCAATCAAGTAGGACACCTTATTGCTGATTGCCTTCTAAACCAGAGAAAATTTAGAGGAATGAGGCCTCCGAAAACTGAGTATAAAACGAATGGTAATTATTATACTGGTAAGAATGCGAACTCACCAAACTTCAGCCATTGGACAAATCCAAGATTTCAAAGAAATCGATCTCATTTTTTCCTAGTTAACAACCAAACTTACAATTATAATTCAGTTAACTCACTAAGGTTTGGATGGCCTCATAGTCAATCATCAAGAAGGTTTCCTCTCAGACCTTACAGGAATCATCCTCAAACTGCCTTTGGACAACCAAAGGACGGGATACCGTTTAACAGATTTAATCGACCCAAGACCAGTAGGTCTTGGGTCCCTAGATTTTAATCTTTTTCTCTAACTGTGCAGGAACAGTTGAACAGGGTTGTAAACAATCTGTGGGTTGTGGACAGTGGCTGTTCCCGGTACATGACTGGTAACAAGAATTTGTTACATGAATGGAAACCTGTTCAAGGAGGTAGGGTTAGTTTCGCTGGAGAGAGTGGAGGTAGAATCACTGGTATTGGAACGGTGACAAATGGAAAAATGAAGTTAGAGAAGGTGAATTTTGTTGAAGAATTGAAGCATAACTTGTTGAGTGTATCTCAAATTTATGACAAAGACTACACGGTGCATTTTACTAAAAACGAGGCAATCTTCCTTTATCCTGGTTTCAAGATACTAGAGGCATGGGTGGTGATGAGAGCTCCAAGAGAAAATAACACGTATGTAATGGATATGAGGTCAACTAAGATGACAACCGAAGAATCATGTCTTTTTGTCAAAGGCAACTGAGTCTGAGTCAGAGTTATGGTATCGAAGAATGGGGCATATACATCTTCGCAAAATGAATTACATTGTCAAGAATGGGCTGGTGCTTGGTGTTCCCTTGAAGAATTTTAACTTTGAAGATCAATGCTTGTCGTGCAAGAAGGGAAAGCAACACAAGAAACCTCATCACTCCAAGAAGGTTAACTCAATCGTCAGTACACTAGACCTCCTTCACATGGATCTCTTTGGTCCCCGTGAATGTAAAGAGTCTAGGTGGGACGTCATACTGCTTGGTAGTAACCGATGATTACTCTCGATACTCTTGGGTATACTTTCTAAAGGCAAAAGATGAGACGGTTCAGTTGGTAATTAACTTGATTACCAAGGTTGAAAACATTGTTGGGAGAAAGGTTAAGTACATCAGGAGTGATAATGGTACAGAGTTCAAGAATTACCAGATGGAGATGTTCTGCTTACAGAAAGGGATAGACCACCAGTACAACGCCCCGTATACTCTGCAACAAAATGGGGTAGCTGAGAGGAAGAATAGAACGCTAATCGAAGGAGCCAGAACCATGCTGGCTGATGCTAAACTTCCCGTGGTGTTCTGGGCTGAGGCTGTTGCCACAGCCTGTTATATCCTTAATCGTGTTTTAACTGTTAAAAGATTGAATAAAACTTGTTATGAACTTATGCATGGTAGAAAGCCCAACTTGAATGGTCTCGAACCTTTCGGGTTCCCATGTACGATATTAAAGACAAACTCAAAATTTGGTGAGAAAGCCGACAAAGGTATTTTAGTCTGATATGTTGTTGGTACACCCAACAGAAGAGTCTTTAATTTATCGAACAGCAAGGTTGAGGTGGTATGTAACACAGAAATTACAAGCTACATATCACCAAAGCCTAGCATGGGACCCGCTGAAGCTTTCGACTATGATAAACTTTTCAAATCTTTTAATATACCTTACTTGGATTTTGCAGAAGTTGATGAGAAAATTGCCTCACAGATTCTGTATGACGAGGAGGAAAATTTTGTGCAACGTCCGCGATACGATGACAGTCAATCTTCTTCGTCAAGTGCCGTTGATCCTTCTGCTGCCCCTACTGAAGAAGAATTCTACAATCCTTTTCATTCTCAACATCAATCACCCATTGATGAACTCTCTTCAAACTTAGAAAACAATCTGGAGGTTAGTACAGTTTCGACTACTGGAATTCACAAAAATCACTCGTTGGAGAACGTGATAGGGGATCTGTCTGACGGTGTTCAAACAATAAGAAGTCTGAATGAACACACTTGTGTTTACGCAAGCATTAAAGAAACAGGTATCATAAATGAATGTTTGTACACCTGCTTCATCAGCCAGATTGAACCAAAGAACTATCAAATGGCTCTAAAGGATAGCTCGTGGGTCGAAGCCATGCAAGAAGAGTTAGCAAAGTTCGAGAAGATGGAAGTGTGGAAATTAGTTGAAAAACCAAAGAATGTACATGCTATTGGTACAAAGTGGTTTTTTAAATGTAAGAGAGATGAGAAAGGGATAATCATACGGAACAAGGCAAGGTTAGTGGTAAAAGGGTTTAATCAGCAAGAAGAAATCGACTACAACGAAGAGTTTGCTCCTGTGGCAAGATTGGAGGCAATTCGTTTATTTTTGGCATTTGCTGCACACAAAGAGATGAAAGTATTCCAGTTATATGTGAAGAGCGCCTTTCTAAATGGAAAAGTCGATGAGGTGGTGTACGTTGAACAACCTCCAGGTTTCCCTGACCCAGATTTTCCTGATCATGTGTACAAACTGAGTAAAGCCTTATATGGGCTACATCAGGCACCTCGTGCCTGGTATGCAACTCTGTCCGATTATTTGCTTGAGAATGGGTTCGAAAGAGGAAAGATTGATAGCACACTGTTTGTCAAGAGAAAAGGGGGAGATCTTCTACTAGTTCAAGTATATGTGGACGACATCATTTTTGCTGCATCAAGAGTCACCATGTGTCAGGAATTTGAAGCAGTCATGAAAAAGAGGTTTGAAATGAGCGTCATGGGCAAATTAACTTTCTTTTTGGGATTGCAGGTTGATCAGAAGAAAGATGGGATGTTCATTCATCAAACAAAATATGTCCATGACGTACTCAAACGCTTCAAGATGGAAGACAGCACTTCTTTTGATACTCCAGTTTGCGTCAATCACAAACTGGGTGCAGATTCTGACAGGGATGAAGACGTGGATCCCACCCAATATCGGGCAATAATAGGTTCCTTAATGTATTTAACTGCATCTAGACCTGATTTTATTTTTGCAGTTTGTCTGTGTGCTCGTTTTCAGGCAAGCCTGAAGGAATCTCACATGAAGGGAGTGAAGAGGATCTTGCATTATCTCAAAGGCAAGCCTAAGTTGGGATTGTGGTACACGAAAGGGGGAGAACTGGATTTGGTCGCTTACACAGATTCTGACAATGGAGGTTGCAACCAGAACAGGAAGTCAACAACCGGTGGATGTTAGTTTCTAGGAGGAAGATTGGTGTCGTGGCAGTGCAAGAAACAGACCTCTGTAGCCATTTCCACCTGTGAAGCAGAGTACATGGCAGCATCAAACTGTTGCTCCCAGGTTCTTTGGATTCAACAGCAATTGCGCGATTACGGTCTGAATTTCACTCAAACTCCTATTTGCATTGATAACACTGCGGCTATCTCAGTAACTAACAATCCCGTCAAACACAGAAAAACTAAACACATTGACATTCGTCATCATTTTATACGGGATTGTGCTGAGAAGAAATTAATAGTGCTAGAAAAGGTTGATTCGTTGGATAATTTCGCCGATCTTTTTACTAAAGCGTTTGACCGAACTCGTTTTCAAAATCTTATTGAACTTAATGGATGATCAATCCCGAGTAACCGTGTTTTTCGTCTTTTAAAAAAAAAAAACATCACTATCGCTTAAAATTATGTCGGTTGCTTCAGTTTGAAGGATACATCTTCGGATGTGTTTGGTCCTTACTTCTACTAGTAGATTATGAGGATAGCCATTAACCAGATGACTGAAAGTGACGGGGCGGTTTATGATGGGTTTTTATTCTTTCGCTGAAAAATAGTCGTTCATATTTAGTTAGAATGACACATATTCGTATGTGGCCGGTCCAGCTGATCCATTAGATCTTCAGGATAGCCGTGTACCTAAAGACTTTGACTTGATCGGGGCGATAGAATTTAAAATCTTTTAAGGGAGATGATATAATTTTTCAAGTCTATAACTTCGTAAGAAGTATCACTACAATGTTTAAAAGAAAATTGATTCAACCTTGGAAAGTGATAGACAAACTAATTTTGTGTGCTTAACTAGTGAAGTTATTAGGCCTAAAAGACTCTAGAACAGCCATTGTATGTTATGGTAGCTTTTTATGGTGCGTAAAAGTAGAAGTGATACTAACTAAATCTCCTCGATTTAAAGTGGAGACTCATTCAGAGTTGTGCATGTCTCCATATACATCTTTCCGAATGATAGGCAGAAAAGTGATTACCCAATCATACACGAGCCCGTGAGTGTTCTGATTCCCGAGAAGATAGTGTGTCAAGCACCTGCAGTGATCCAAATTCGGGACTTGCAGTCGTCTACTATTTGAAGCTGTGTTAATCTTAAAAAAAAAATATGTGTGTTGTTAAGCCTTCTGAAGCTTATGATGTTACACTTATCAATCAAGAGGCAAGAAAGAGAACGGGATGAAGACTCTAATGATCGATATGTACCTACTGTTTTAATCAGACACTACGGGTCGAGGTCAACTAGGGGTGACTTGGGGAAAGCCAAATACGCTTTGAGAATAGATAGGAGACATCACATTCTCTCATGTGATGTCCATCTAAATTTTGAGCTTAATTGAACCTAATCCGTATCACAGAAGCGATGAAAACCATACTAAGTTTTATACCTGCTTACAACCTGTTTCTCTATGTCATAATACCGCTGAACATGGATCTATGTGACAGCCACTTAATTAGTATGATTCCTGTTCGGATCTTTTCTAAAACATGCTGGTACCCGTCAAGACTGAAATTTGATCCCGTTTATTTATTTACTAAAAATTAAAGTTGCATATTTTGATTTATGGTTTAAAACTTGGTTACTTGGTTCTTTGATCGTAAAGTTTAAATGTTTAATGGAGAATTTTAAAAGAAAGTTGAACTTTGATCTAATGTATAAGGGCCTGTTTTGTAAGTTTAATACTAAGCGAAGTTGTGCATGGGCGAAGTTGTTAAGGGGCGAAGTTAAGGGTAAGCGAAGTTAACCTTAACTTCGCCTGTGCATATTCAAACCTATATATAGGTCAACTTGGTCAAACTGTTTACATATTTTTACAAACCCCGGCGAACTTATATCTCATAACCCTCGGCGAATTTTACACTTTGAATCGAACCTTGTTATTATTCGTTTTCAATCCGTGTTAAAGGTGTGTAGGCTCGGGATAACTTATAATTCGTGTCAATGATGTTAATCTGATGTCGTTTTGGTCCGATTTGTGACCTCGTTCATGCAAACCTTTAAACACCCGATAACCAATCTATTTCATATGTGTTCTTAACTAATGTGATCTTCTAGATATCCATAGTAACTTCCTTTTATATTATCTATCACAAATTCACCAATCAAAACAAGATCGGACTTCTGTAATTCGCCGTTTTAGATTCAGGCAAAGTTAAGTTTAGGGGAAGTTATTCTCAACTTCACCTAAGGCATAACTTCGCCTGATCAATTTTAAATTAATTATGTTATCTGATTATTCTCAGGCGAAGTTAGGGTTAGGCGAAGTTATTGTCAACTTTGCCTAAGGTTTAACTTCGCCTACTGCTTTATATTATTTAAAAATTCTTATCTGTTATCCGGCGAAGTTATGTTTAAGGCGAAGTTGTACTCAACTTCGCCATATGTCTAACTTCGCCTACATTTAAGAAGTTATCAAAACTTCGCTCATGGTAACAGGCGAAGTTATGATCCACTTTGTCGATGTTCTAACTTAGACCGTTTGTTGTGCAGATATGGCCGTTGTAGCAGGAGCTGGTGGTGCCGGTGGTGACGAAGGTGGTGACAACAACAGACAGTTCTTTCCGGGGCACAACATGTATATCACGCTGGATCCGGATGCTAGTGGTGTCGATGATTATCGCGAGATCATCTCCTTCCTTGTTCGCTCACGTATTTTCCATGCTATTACTACAACTCTACCCATTTCTCTACCGAACATTGAAGATTTCTGGCGTACGGTAGAGTATGACTGTAGAGTTGAGCCTCCGGTTATGCGCGCCACAGTGAACAATCAGGAAGTGCAGTTTTCAGCAGATCAGATCAGGGCCGCCTTGCAGTTCGGGGCTGAATCTACAAATGATCCAACCGACTTTACGGCTCCATTCAGAGATGGTGCATTTTTACGAATGGGCTATTCGTGTCCATTGGGTGACACACAGAGGAGAAAGGGGTTCTTACTGGATCAGTGGCGTTTTCTGATGCACGTAATGATTGTGTGCATGTCGGGTCGTAAAGCTGGTACTGACGGTATGGGTGCGACGATACAATCAGCAATGACAGCACTGACTTACAACAAGCCGTATAGCTTCAGTCAGATGGTGTTTTATGAAATCGATCTTCAGAGACGTGTGGTCGCTCGTGAAAGATTCTTAATGTATCCAAGATTCTTACAGATGATCTTGAATCATGTAGCTCCTACGCTACCTCAACGCCGTCCCATTCGATATGTAGAGAGTGTAAGCAAGAGGATCTTTGCGCAATGCAGGTCGTCGAGTGCTCGCAGTAAACCGGAGCTTCGTCCACGACATACTCCATTATTTTGTTACTTGATAAACCCAGTTTATGTTGCTCCTCTTGGTGACGAATTTCAGGACCCGGCACCGCAACAGGCTGATGTTCCTCAACCACCACCTGTGGTACAGCAAGCATTGCCTGCTGGTCCTATTGTGGCTCCGGAGGAACAGGTAGATCTTGAAGCTGCTTTTGGTGGCCAAGGGTTCTTTGATATGGAGCGAGTTGATCCTGCTGCAGAGGTTCAAGTCTCAGTAGCAGAGGTTTCTGGTGTAAATGTATCAATGGTAGCTACGTCTGTAGCAGATGCTGAGAGAACTGACTCTGACTCCTCCGCTGATGATATTGCTGAAGCACGACAGATTCTGGTCATACAGGAAAGAATACATGGAAAAAGAAAGAAAGACTCAGATGACAGTGAATCTGACTTTGAGGAGGAGTTAGACAAATTGATACGTCAATCGAAAAGGGTCAGAACTGGTGAAGGTTCGGGAGCTGGTGAAAGCTCAAGGGTGGTTCATTTCTCCCCACCCGCTTTATCCGGTATGACTATGGTTCCAGCGTCGTTGACTGTGACAGGACCGATCATCTCAAGTGCTCCCGTGATAACTACATCATCATTATTTGGCATTCCACCTACAACGTTTCAGTTTTCGACTCCGGAGATAGTTTCCTTGCTTCCTCCTACTCTTACTCCATCGGAGGTTGTTGCAAGATTTGTTGAGTCGACATTAGTGGCTACTGCGGGGTTATCTGTGACAATACCACCCGCGGTTACTTTTCAGCCTGCTTCGGATATTCCAGCGAGTTTGGAAATACCTCCACCGTATGCGCAAGACATTTCTCATATGCGGTTTGATTTTGATGCTACCTTATCAGACTCTGAAAGGATAGCGGCTCTTGAAAGGGTGGTGGCTGAACAATCAAGAATCAATCTTATCCAAACTCATACTATACAGCGCGTTGTTGCAGAAAATCAGATTCAATCGTCCCTCCTGGTTGAGCACGGTAAACTTTTTGATGCTTTAAAGCAGTTCTTAGCATCTCAGGGGGAGACGAGCTGCAAGGGCGATGAGTTGAGGACAAAGAAAAGTCATGACAGAGACGATGATCCCAATGCATTGAAAGGTGCAGGTGGTGAGTTGCCAAGAACTGACCAAACTCTTGGGACTTCCATATCTCAGGGGGAGTCAACTAGTACAGCAGGTGGCCAAGGGGGTGAAGACGTTGTGGTGGTGGATGATGATGAAATGGTGGATGATGATGTTGTGTTACCATTTGAGGAGATTGAAAAGATAGGAGCTGAGATTGTGATTGATAGTGAGATTGAAGAGGGAGAGATTGTGGATGACAGTGTTGAACACGATATCCCAGATGTTGATAAGGCAAATGTGGGTCAAGATATGGAAAGTGATGAGTCTGAATGGGAAGAGCAGCCGAGATGGAAAGAAGGCTACGCTCAGTGGTTCGTAAAAACAAAGAAGCCAGCGGTTCCGACCATGTTCAAGAAAAGTTACAATATCAAAGGGTATGCTGAATCAAAAAAGGGTATTATATGCTGGTTGTATGATGAGCAGTTGAGATTATTTGTGATTAAACGTTTTGATGGGATTCAGTACTTTAGGAGGTTGTTGAGATCTTTGAATACCTTGCCTGAGTGTGAGGTGAAGGATTTGGCTAAGTTGGGGTTGATTAATAGAAGTGATGATAATATGGCCAGAATTATTGGGAAGATTGTGTGGAAAGAAAGTATAAAAGAGAAAAAGATTGAGTTGTTAAAGCCACAGAAAGGGAAGCTCGTTGAAGATAAAGAAAGAGGAATGCCAGATGATGGCAAACCTTGGATGGTAATGAAGTATAAGCTGATCCGGTGTTTGAAAGAAGTGCCGATGAAACCAATGCCCAAGGATGTCTTAAAGAATCTTAAGTGGTGGTATGTTGATAGTGAAACAGCTGAAGCGGTTATGGAGGATGAAGATGAACAAGAAGTTCTGAGAGTGTATGATCCCATGCACTTGGTGAATTTGTCTCAAGCTGACTTGCAGGTGCTAAACGAGAAAAAGATATTCTATATTCCTGCATGGAAAGATGAAGCCAAGAAATATCAGAGAGTTGTTTCTGTTTGTGTCAGAGAAGGCGTTCATGCTTGAAGACGTGTGACACGAGATTTTTGGGATTACAAGACACGTGATTGAAGATAGAGATATGAAGCTACTGCCAAGGGGAAGTTTGTTGGTGCATAATGTCAGTAGTTCAGTATCTAGTGATTTGTATGTGTCTGTAATCGTGTTAGATTGTTTATTTTGGTTTTAGACAAGTTGTCACACAAGTTCGCCTAATGTAAGCGAAGTTGTGGACAAGCGAAGTTAATGACAACTTCGCCTAGTCTGTTAGGCGAAGTTGTCGAAGCCTATATAATTTTAGCTTACGGGTTGTTTTGTTTAAGGATTCCAGAACGTGTTTGTGTGATTGAATATCACGTGTTGAAGTGTTGCAATACAACGTGTCTTATTAGTATTGTAACGTGTGTTCGTGTTTGGTTTTAACATATTATACATCTTACGCTCGTATCGTGTTACGTAGGGATTCCACACTTACGTATTACGAGATACTCCTGTGTAGATCCGGCAGGGAACCTACAAATAAAATGTTTTAATGTTCTATATTTTTTTTTATATAAAGTGTCTTTTTAATGTTTTACATGTTAATTAAAATAGGAAATGAATAGGATATCGTTATTCGTTTATTCATATGGCATATGTGGTAAAGTACATTCTTATTCGCGTTTCACTTCATGTAGTGAGTTTTTTCTTTATGAGGCGGGGGTTGATTTAATAAATACGTAACACTAGAACTAACCATTTTCAATTATTGAAGGAATTAAAGTGCAAATATGATGAGTAAAGAAACTAATTTCTCAATAATCACAAGTGGTCTAATGTGAGCTTAGATGCTTACAAGGAGAAATTGAATGTCAATTTATTATTCTAGTTTTTACAGGAAAGTAAGATTTTGCTATGGTTTTATGTAATTGCATATGCATACTTGAACACACATGCTGGTACTATGTCCCCATTTGAACATGCAGTGGTTTTTTTCATGATGAGGGTGGAGAGGTGCTAATTTCCTGACCTTTAAAACATTACACAAATTCATGGGCTTTGTATAACTGTTGACACTGACAGGATTACATGTGTAGAGGAAATAGGGGTTTGGTTAAGCAATGCACAACTCTAATACAACCTTATTTGGTCACGGAAGCTAAGGTTATTTTTCATAATTCATGTTTTGGTCTTCTTCACTTGGACATTGAAGTGATGTATAGTTGTAAACTGTGTGTTATGATTTGTTGCCATTATTAGTTTCTATTTTTTTGACATTTTTTACTCTATATAACGTCACCAATCTGAATTTTATTACTTTGTTTTTACCATTGGCAGGAAATCACACTTCATTTGCAATCATGCATAACCACACACTTAATCATAATAATGTCTAAGGGTTAGAAAAAAGTATAGGTTATTGAAATTGTATTCGTTATGAGATTTTACGAAAATAGAAAAAGAACTTACCCAATTTTAGCATAAATTGGATGGGTTACAAATGGTATATTTTCCCTTCTTCTTTTTCTCCTTTCATTCTTATAAGGTCAAAGTCGGGCGGCCTTATCAAATTGCTACAAAAACTTTAAAAGCAAATAAAAAAATAGTACTCTTTAACTAATCTCAAAGTTTGCAAACATTATACCGCACAATTAATTGAATTAATATAAAAGTTATATATTCAAAATAACATTAAATAAAAAAACTAAATAAATCCGCGTAACACGCGGGCTAAAAACTAAAAACTAGTTATATATATTTACCTTGATGTTTGCGAGCCCCCTGTTCCTCACGCAACCTAGTGAGCCTTTCCTCTTCATCCCTAAAAAAGTAAAGCATTTTCCTCTTCATATCCCTCTCTTCTTTTCGTGCCTTGAGCACTTGGCTAAGCCGCTCCTCCCTCTCGGCTCTCATTCAGTTGTACTCCACCTGTCCCTAGTTCCCTACGCTTGTTGAAACTATATGAATATTTTAGTTTATTTTAACAAAGATAGGATCTAATTAATTGACAACAGAAGAAAAAATAGAAAAGAGACCTTGTGTTGCAAAACCCGAGTGTGCTTGTTTTTCTCTTTCACATCTCCATCGTGGCGTAAGCGGCTTGACTCAGCCTCATGCCGCAACAGTTTGATTACTATATATAGGGGTGAATTCATCGGGGAATTAGGGAACTCAGCTCAATTTTAGACCATCCATCTAATCTTATGGTGCACCTTTTGTGTTCTTTGACATCTCACATGACCTTATCAAACTAAAAAAACCCAAAACTAAACCCACCCACACCCCCAAGCTAATTAGCATGAGTAGACATGCAAACAAACCAACCCAAGCTCAATTCCCTACAAAATTAGAGCTCGGCTTGTTTTTATCTTCATTTCTTGGCTCGTTTGTACTTTTTTAAGCTCGAGTTTGACTCGTTCATTCTTTTTTAGTTGGCTTTTATCTAGTTATAAATAGTGATCATAAATTAGTTTTCTCTCTCTATGTGTATATAGTAATCCTATGTTGATATAACATACTATATATATATATATACTAGCTTTTAGCCCGCGTGTCACGCTGGCTTATTTAAGTTTTTGTTTTTAATCATTTTGCAATTTTGTCTTCACGGTTCACCGAATGTTCGGTTCTTTGAATGAATAGATAAACATCTATCTATCTATCTTAAAACTATGAAACTTAAAAGTTATATGTGTTAAACGAACTTAAACAAAAGAACAAATTTTTAATCAAACGAACTAAAAATTTAGTTAATGTTTGCTCGTTTATTAAATAAACATAAACGAACTTTTCGCTGAAAGGTTCACCAAACATTCTATTCTTTTGCCGGCCATTAGTTCAAAATCTGAATAAAAAAACAATTTCTAAAAATTCATCGTGTTCGTTCATTTATTTGAATGAACAAAATAATTTGTTCGCTCGTTTATCAAATTATTATTGATAGTATTGGTAATTTCAGTTGAAACAGTTTAGGTCCGGATACTATCATGCTATCAATAAAGGTTTGATCACGACCCGAACTTTTAAAGTGGAGGCCGAGATAATATATGGAGTTAACTATTAATCTGAATGTTATCTGGACTGGTATAGCCTCCTGACATTCAAACAACTTATGAAAAAAACCTAATGAATTCCTTACATAAGCATATAATCAAAATGTTTAAGCCAAAAACACCAATAAATTAGATACCGAATAATCATACCTTAAGTAGTAAGCCGACAGGTGATTCGATTAACTGGGTAGTAGTCAAGTAAACGGCGAATGATGAAAGGAATTCAAGAACACGAATGAAAAGAAAAGTAGGTACCCAGAAAAAAAAACATAGCTTAAAGACTAAGCCGACATTCGAATCAACTCTTTAGCCCATATTCGATTGTTCTTAAAGCATCTGCAACTATGACCATTAATATTTGCTGAGGATCAACTAATCAACCACTACAAAAAAACTAAGATTGAAACAACCCAAATCCAAATATCATCAAGAACTTGATTGTAACTTAAAAGTATACAAATAATTAAAATTACTGCAAGATACTGACAAAAGCAAGCTGGAACCTGCTTCAAAGTGCAACATCTAAATAAGTGTGAATGTGATATTAACACCAGCTATAAGGATATTCTTACATGAACCTATCACCTTCCTTATTTCTAAAAATATCTTGAAATGATTTATGTATCAAAAATAAAAATTAACACCAAATAAATATATCAAAAGCCATTACATGTACTGAAATACAATAAGTTCTCCGGTGTTATAAACCCACCAGCACTGTTATAACAGACCTCCACGTCATCAGAACATAAATAATCAATGCTAAATCTTAAAAAACAAAACAAAACAAAACATGAAATTTTTACTGAAACTCAATAGACGGATCTTTTCCTTAACTTTCCACGTTGCCCTCAATTATCAACAATAAATAGTCGACCCGACCGACCCGTTTTACAAGGCTTATCAAATCATACCACTAAGCAATGTCTAATTTGTTTTGCAGCCCCATTAAACAATCCTCCTGTTATGTTTAAAGCAAGAAAAAAAAACTTACTTTATGTTTAATTTTACAGAGTAAATGTCAAATGTGTGCATTTGATATTATTTTATCTAGAAGTTAACCTCTGTAGGAGTCAAATCAAATGAGTGGCGAGAATCATCTTCTCAACTCTGAGCATAAACACACGGAAGGCCTCTACCAAGCCATGCAGCTGAACCTTCTACAACCTCGGCTGTAATTAAAGAAAATCTATATTTCATGTACAATCAAAAGAAGCATTATGTACAACCAAAGAAGCATTACGACATAAAAAGTTTTACCCTGTTATTGTATTATTTAACAAGTTGATAATTTTAAAAATTCAGAAAAAACCAAAAATAAAGCTAAAACGATAAGCAGCTCAATAAATACATGTTGCCCTTGTAAATGAAAAATACAGGTACCTTATAATTTCTGCACGCTGGACACCTGCAAAGTGTAATAATAACTAAAATTAGAGTTATACATATGGACATTTGAGAGCCCAAAATGAGCTAAATTGTATTGTATCCACATATCCAAAAAATAGAAGCTTTTAGCCATATAAAGTAAGATGCATTTTCATTTAAGGTGTAGACAGCCTACAGATCTCTACAACTGTATGATCCTTCATCATTGTTCTTGAATCCCATACACATGTAATCAAGTTACGGGTGTCCATAAAGCCATAAAAATCCATCCGTAACCAAAATAAAAATTGACGGTTTGCTTTAATGTTTTTGTAGAAACCGAACTTACGGTTCGGTTTTGGTTTTGCATGTAATAGAAACCGAAAAAAACAAACCGAATGTACACATTTTTTTTATTCTGAAGTAATTTATAAGAATTTAATAAAACTGTAACTCCCCAAATTTTTAATAATCAATTAGTTATTAATTAACAAAATGAGTTACACCCGATACTTTCAAGCTCAACTGACAACCAGAAAACCTGAACAGTTTTAAAAAGCTCAAAAACCAAAGTTTCGGTTTTTGATTCGGTTTAACCTAAAACCGATCCAAACATAAACACTTTTCAAAAATTGAAAAACTTCAAAACCAGAGTTTCGGTTTATATATATATAGGGCTGGTATCATTTAAGAACTCTAAAAAGATTAAGAACTCTTAGGAACCCTTAACAACCAAACATTTTTTTAATTTTTTTATATATTAACATTATTTAAGAGTAGTTTTATCATATTTTATATAAAAAATTTTGATTACATATATTAATCACAAGTTTACATATATGTAAAATATATGTACTAACAAATTTACATAGGTGTAAAACAAAACATAGATATGTATACAAACTAATTTTCAAAACTGTAATCGTAGATATAGATATACATAATGATAAAACTACTCTAAAAGAACATTAACATACAAAAAAATTTATAAAAAACGTTAGTTTTCAATGGCTCCTTCAAGTTCTTAAATAATTTAACAGTTCTGTAATGATACTAATCCTATATATATATATATATATATATATATATAACGTTAGTTTTCAATGGTTCCTTCAAGTTCTTAAATAATTTAACAGTTCTGTAATGATACTAATCATATATATATATATATCTCTATATATAGGGTAAGGATCCTCAGAGGACCCTTTGAAAATTGAGAACTTTGAGAACCATTTTGGACCCTTAAAAACACCTTTAAAAAAATTCAAAAAAATCATAAAACAAAAAATAATAAAAATTTTAAAAAAATAAAAAAACCAAAATTCTTATTATTCCGGTTTCATTAAAAAAATTAAAAAACGCTGTATTATACACGTATGTATAATTTTATATAATCTTTAGTTACGTAATATACACATATGTACAATATCATTTATCTTAAATTCTACACATGTGTACAAAAAAAATATGTAAATGTACATATATGTGTATACTAGTTTTTATCCCCCGTATTAAGGGGGTTGTTTTATATTGTTTGTTCTGATATTTATTTATTTTTGAATTTATATTTTTTTTATTGTATGAAAGTTAATAATATACTTATGGTTTGAAACTGTTTCACAAATAAATGAGATGTTATAACCCGATTTAAAAGCTATATGGTTTTGATGAGACTCAAGACCCGTTTATATTTTTTATTATAAAATTGGTTTTTTAATTATAAATAATATTTATGAAAGTTAATAATATACTTATGGTTTGATGAGACTCAAGACCCGTTTATTATTTTTACTATAAAATTGGTTTTTTTAATTAAATAATATATATATCTTTTTTAAAATAAATAAGATTTTTAGTATACCCTATTTTATAGGATTTTTACATCAATAATTTGATGAGAATAATTTTTTATTTAATGAGATGTTATAACCCGTTTAAGGAATATCTGGGTTTGGTAAGACCCATACCCATGAATTCGGGTCAAATGCATGAGAAGCCTCCATTTAAAAATCAAGCAAATCTGGTGACTCCAAAAAAGGGGGAGCGACCACATCGCGACACGAAGGTTTTTATGTTTTCGTTTATATATATTATAGATTATATATATGTGTATATAATTTAGCTAAACTGAGTTTTTTTTACATGAAACTGGGATGATAAAATAAGAATTTTGGTTTTTTTACTTTTTTGATTTTTGTGTTTTTTTTTATTTTATGATTTTTTTATTTTTGGGTTTTTTATGGTCCAAAATGATTTTCATAGTTCTGAATTTAAAAAGGATTCTCTCATGATTATGATATATATATATATATACTATAGTCTCATGATGATAATTTTATATATAGCTAGCTTACTTTTAGATTCAAACTCAAACTCAAGCTTGTTTGCACCCAAGTCAAGAAGTGATAAAGAATACATGCTCCTTTTCATGAAGAAGTTTCTCTTCAGCTAAACGCCTTTGAAACACAGCTTTAATCAAATGTGCGGCCTCTTCCTTGTTTGCTCTTTCAAAGTGATCTATTATTATACTGTATATTAATTTTGAACTTTGTTGATAAGGTAGGTGCATTAGGTATTGTATCTTATGCTTTAGAGGTTGTGACTATTGTTTTAAAAGTGGTAAGTAGTTCATTATCTTTTGTACTTATTCATATGGCTTACGCGTGTCTCTCACCACGTTTACATCTGTTCCCGACCACCATATTGAGAAAGTTGTCTCTGTATCTTCTTCGGTTCTTCCTACGCCATCCTCTGCCACGGTATACTCTCTGTCTTGGTCTTAACCGGCGACGAAACCCTCAGCCATTATCGTCATCGTGGGTGCCGCTGTGTTGAACAACCACCGTCGTTACCAGCGTCAGTTCCGCCCATTTCAGCAACCATCTGGAAACCTAGGTGGTGTGCTGAAGGCGGGTCCGGTGTTCGGTGGTGTGGTGTCGGGAGACGATCGGAAAAGGGTGGGCGACGGTGGTTGATACTGGTGGTGTTTATCAGTGTGTTATTCCATCTGACACTAAGTGGCATAGTTTGGTGGCTATGAAAACCCCTAACTACAGACACCCTAGAACTGATGTTGTTTTCTATATGATCTTTTGAACTGATGTGGTTAGCCTTAAATATGGAATGTCTAATGCATGATGCTTTATAAGTTATTATTTGTGGTGTTTGCTTTGGTGTTTTATGAAGCTGATCATTGAGTTTTGTGTTTCGCTCTATTTATTGTTTCTTCCGGTTCTATTTTTGATTTGTGGCATTCGTGTGGCCGCCACTGAAGCAATGACGGTTTCCTGAGCTTCAGCATGACATATAGCTATTTTTTACCTTTTTATCCGTGTTTGTACGTTCCTTAAATGTCTTTGTTTGGAGGTATGTACACATTTATTTCATGGACTGTAGCTGATTGCTTTATAGCTATGATGATGCTTCAATTTTTTGCGTGGCAACTTATGTTGCAGCCATTGTGAGGACCTAAGCCTCATGTACACAGTGAACCTACATTATTTATGTTTCATGAACTTACATTATGTTGGCAATGAATTACTATGTTGGCAATGAATTACTATAGCACATACATGTAATATTTTGATAACGTGTGGTGCCTTTTCACGATGTGTTCGATGAAATGCGTCTATGTCCGTTTGGGTTTAGAAAGGCTGTCAGGGTTTTCTCAGCCTAGGTACAGTGCACATAACTGACTTATGAATTCAAAATTTTTTTATGCTTTGATTGAGAGTAATTAGTTGTTGACCAATGTTTGGTTGTTCTTGGTTATTTATTTAATCAACTCTAGATGAGGCTCTCACTATTGACATTCATTGTCGCTTTAGCATCTAGACTTGCAGCCATTTTCATCCACGTCGTTGGTGTTTCTAAGCTAAGCAAGTTTCACTTTTCTCTCTCTTAGTTTCATTATAAATTCTTGAAATTTGTATTTTGATTTAATGTTGTAGATGTGAGTAGATAGGACAATAAGTATTTCCGATGAAGAACTCGAAGCGTTGCAGTCGTTGCAAAGTGGATTTCAGAAGTGTGTAGTGAGTTCTCATGTAATTTTTATAAAACATATTGTTTATAAAAGATAGTTACCTATATCCCGACTAATTTTGCTGTAAATGTTTATCTATTTATTAGTTAAGGAAACAAAATGATTCGAAACTGATAGAACATGTACATATGTTGCAAATTGATAGAATTAAAACTATAAATGTGGGTTTATGTGTGATTTTTACGAAACATAAAATCATCTTTGTATTATGATAATTAGAGATGTATATGTTATCGTTTATGAATTGTAAATGTTATTGTTTATGAATTGGGTTAATACTGTTTATGAATTGGGGAAATATAACTATTTGAAACTTGAAGAACATGACTTTTGTGATTTTAGAGGCATAATGCTTTACATGCTGCAATTCAAATAGAATTGAATGTTAAGCCTTAATTCTAAAAGGATAAATTAGATGGTTTGAAGCATATGTAGTAAATATTATAAGAGCAGTAGTGTGTTCTTACTTTTGTGATTTATTGTGCTTGCTTTGTTCAAGTTGGTAGTTGGCAAATGGATGTTTCAGCTACAAGGTATCAACAGAAGAGACTACTGCAAAATTACACTACAATTTCCCACTAACACCATCCCTAAATTGGTAGGTTTTTATAAGTTTATAATATGTTTTTATCAGCAATGGTATGAGTTGCTTTACTAAGATTGAGCTATTGCTGTTGTAGGTGGTATGGTAGCAGCGGTATAGTGAGACTTTACTATCAGTTGTTTACCCGAAACATGTATGTTTTTCCTTCTTTTGTCGTGTCTAGGCTATGACGCTCCCTTATTTAGAACAAGGCGGCTTCCTGCTTCCCTTTCAGGTATGTTCAACCAAAATTTCAAATTATTTGGTTGTTATCATAACAAGCATTTAAAACACCGGTCTGATGTGTTTTGGGGCCTTATGTTGATACGGTTTCATGTGACAGTTATTACCAGCCTCTTTAAAGAATCGTTTGAAAATAGTGGCACACATTGGACATTTTAAATCAATGTTGCAAAAGTCGCTAGGCGGTCCCTAGGCGGCCGACCCCCTTGGAGGGAGTACTCGGAGTACTTTGGGAGTACTCGGACATGATAAATATAAAGAAAATTAATTTTTGGGTAATATATATATTTCAAATATCATAAGTTTACTAAAATTTATAACAAAATAAGTGAATATCAATATAAATAAAAGAAATACATTTTTAAACACTAAATTATTCTAAAAGTGTTAATCATTAATTAAAAAAATGATATTCGTTCTTTAATATTATAGAAATACGAATTATGTTCTATTTTTTAAGTGAAAATAGACCCAATTTAACCGACTAGATGTGATTTTGACTAATGTTGACCACCTTTGAACTATGTTTAGTAACCAGGCGGAGTTAAAGAAACTCCACTCGGCACCATACCTTGTAGCGAGTACTCGGAGAGTACTCTGCCTTGTAGACCTACTTTTACAACATTGTTTTAAATAGAGCTAAAAGTCCCGGAGAGTTTGCTCTTTTGTGTTTGTTTAACGTAAATTTTTATTGTTATTTTCCCAACTTTACAACCCAGCCGCAACGCGACGGGTCTAAATACTAGTTTTAATTAATTTTTGCATTTTCTTTTCCATTTATTGTCTCTCTCTCTAACTTGTTCTTGCATTGCTAACTCCATCAGTGTCTTCTTCGTCACTTTTTCCCAAAAGCACCAACAATTGACAACATTTAATAGAAAGTATAAAATTTCCTAATAAAAAAAGAAGTTCAAGATTCAGAGTTCACTAATAATATCAACAAACAATGAAACTTCTTGCAGGAAAGTGGTGGACCGAGTTTGATATAGAAAAGCTGACAAGAACTCAACTAAAAGATCTATTAAATATTGAAGTGAAGAAGATTAACAAGAAGTCTGATAGTCCAAAGAAATCCTCAAAAGAAAGTCAAAATCCTTCTGCTTCCAAGTCAAATGAATCAAAGAAAAGAAAAAAGGGATGATGAGGAGAAATAAGATAAAGAAGATTGTGATGGTAAAAAATCTTCTATTGGGACAAGTCTTGTTGAGGAAAGATTATTTCTAACTGATAGAGGACATTAAATAGTAGAAATGATTACTTGGCCTAAAAATCAGGTTAAAAAGTTATATTTCAAACGCAAAACTTAGAGTTGAGACTGAGCCATATTGGAGGAAAAGTCTCCACCAAAACCTCAATCTATAGGAAGGTTTGAAAGTAGACATGATAAACCTTCATATTCTGGACCCTCTACTTCACATAGTGGTCAGAAAGTCTTAAATGAAAGAAATGAGCATATAAGAAGGTTCACTATGAAACAACTTAACAAAATTGCAAGATTGCCTCTTCATGACTATGATAGTCAATGGAATCTAGCTAAGAGCTCAACAAAACAAATTAGTTGCTTACTCGAGAAGGCAATCAAGAGGGGGATTCCCAATGTTCAAAAGGAACATAAAATACAATCTTGATGTGGATTCCTTTCTAACCCCAGAACAAACAGAGGAGAAGAGAGCACAAGAACTGAAATCGTCAAGATATGCTCCTAAAAATTCAAACCGGACTATCCATGAAGCCATGAGATTAAGAAGATATATGACATATCCAAATGCACAAGTCATACCTCACGGAAGAATCATTAGTATAAAGTTTGATCCAAAAACTGATCATGTCATTCTGCTTAGTGAGAGAAAGATACTTGCTACAGTTGAAGATGTTAATGATTGGAAGGACCTTCATGAAGATGATCTAAGTGACATTGTTGAGTTGTAAATCCCAATAACTCATGAGTTTTATGTTGAACTTGACATGTTCCAACAAAGGGTAACTTTGGTATTGGAAAGAAAAACGTATGAACGAGAAAGAGAAATCAAGAGATGGTATGATAGACCAGATCAGTGAAGAAGACTATTATATTTGTATTTTGTACTTTTGTTTCTTGATGTAATATTTGTTTTTATGAAAATTGATTTATAATTCCTACATGGCGTAATTTAAACTTTGTAATAATTTCCTTTTAGTAATGTAACTTACTATTTTTAAGGATTTAATGTGCATTTTGACAAATGTATGTAATCTAGGTATGTTTTGGGAGCATCTGAGTTTGATTTAATCAAGGGGGAGATTGTTGGGTCCGAAGAATGATTGAAATACTCTCAACCTCCTTGAAAATGGCTAAGTATGAATTTTGTGCAAGCTAGAGCACTCCGAGCAAAGTATTTACTTCTTCTAGCAAGATATCTGCTACCGAGCAGGCTAAGTAATCTTTTAACTGTTTAGTCCGAGCATACTAACAGTTCCTCGAGCAAAGAATGTCCTTGAGCAAGAAAGTTTGGCTACTGAGAAAACTTGTTGAAGAGCACTGCTTAAACTAAGTTCCTGAGCAACTTAGTGGGTCGAGCAAGTTGTTATTTGAATAAAGAAGACCACGATCATGCTGGTATGGAGTTTACGTAAATATTTTAAGTGTTACTCCCAGCGAGGTTCATTCTCGAGCAACCCAAACATTACGCGAGATACTTGGTTGTTCAAACTTAAACTAAGTTGAAGACTGAAGTAATCCGAGCAACGATTCACTACTCGAGGTAGCAATGCTGAGCAAAGTTTGGCTTTGTTGTGAATAAGAAGCTTGCTTGAGAGGAATGTTTGCTCATTTCAAATATTATAAGTAAATGGTTGCTCGTAGAAGTCCAGAGCATACTTGAAGATTACAAGGTCAAAGGAGCTGTGCTCGACATAGATAAAGCTTGCTCAAAGACCTTTTACACTTGTATATTTTACTATTTTATCAACGATTAGAGTTTCTAGAAGGAATGTCATGTCCGTATAAATAGAATAATTGTTAGCATTGATGGGACAACTCTTAGTAACCGACGTTCATTCAAACCCTAATATTCCATTGTACCTCATTGAATGGCATATATGAATGGAAATCTTTTGAGTTAATTTAATATGTGTTATTTTCAGTTTTAGCAACTTACTTATATTAGTTGATTTCGCCGGCTATTATTAGTGTTCTTCATTATTATTACTCTTTCGTGTGTGTGTTCATGTCTGTTATTCTTAGAAACACGGAATAACGGTCCTGACACACTTGATCCATGTTTGAAGGCTAGTGCTTCAAGTCTAGTATTTGTGATTGGATGATGGTGGGGTGGTGTTCGGCTAGAGCAAGAGGGAGAAGATGGAGAGGGAGTTTATTGGAGAGTTGATAGTATGAAAAGGGTGTTGTGGGTGTCTGTTTATATAGAGAAGAAAGGTGGAAAGAGAGTGCCTTGCGTGCTTGACAAATAAAGGTTATAGTTCGCAAGTTCAACGAGCCGAAAGTGAGAAGAGAGGGACCGCCCATGGGTGGTTCCCACACGTGGGGTCCACCGATTTTATAAAATATTAAGCCTAACGGATGTTCATAGAAAACGACATCTTTATTGGTTTTATTGGTTCTATTTCCTATTTTTTAAGAAGAGAATAAATCTTTTTATCGAAGGATCCGAAAAAAAGGGTTCGGATCTCCTGTGGGAATGATTTGGAAGAGCCAAAACCAAAAATAGTGGTATTTGCTAGCAACAACATAATAGAGGCAGTCAATCAATATAGATTGATCCAAAATCTTATTCAAATCCAACATAGTACCCATAGGTACATAAGAAATGTATTGAATCGATTCTTTTTATTGAATAGATCTGATCGCAACTTCGAATATGGAATTCAAAGAGTACTCTGAATCATAGAACTCTAATGAAATATACGATCAACCAAGATTTATCGAATTTGAAAAAGAGTCAGAAGAGATGGTTTGATCCTCTTTTTCTTTTCTCGAACCGAGAGATCCATGAATCGGGGTCCTGATGCATATAGATAAAAATGGTCTACTGGGAGCAATAATTTCCAGGAACATTTGGAACATTTCGATTCTGAGCAGAAGAGCCGTTTCCAAGTAGTGTTCGATCGATTACGTATTAATCCATATTCGATTGATTGGTCTGAGGTTATCGACAAAAATAATTTGTCTAAGCCACTTCGTTTCTTTTTGTCCAAGTTGCTTCTTTTTTTGTCTAACTCGCTTCCTTTTTTGTTTGTCAGTGTCGGGAATATCCCCATTCATAGGTCCAAGATCTACATCTATGAATTGAAAGGTCCGAATGATCCACAGTTTTTAGAATCAATAGGTCTTCAAATTGTTCATTTGAAAAAATTGAAACCCTTCTTATTGGATGATCGTGAGACTTGCCAAAAATCGAAATTCTTGATCAATGGAGGAACAATATCACCATTTACAGAAAAGTGGGCTAATCCCACCAATCTTGCTTGTATAATGGAAAGTGCCACCGGTTTATCTCTCCAACGAATCAAATTGGCCAAAGGTGTGCGTTCATGAGCCCATGCTAAAGTTTCAATCGATTCCTGCCAATATCCACGCCAGGAAATTAAAAACATAAATCCAGTAGCCCAAACAAGATGTCCAAATAAAAACATCCATGCCCAGACTGATAAACTACTCATACCAAAAGGATTATATCCATTAATAAGTTGTGAAGAGTTTAACCATAAATAATCTCTTAACTAGCCCATCAAATAAGTGGAAGATTCATTAAACTGTGAAACATTACCCTGCCATAATATAATGTGCTTCCAATGCCAATAAAAAGTAACCCATCCAATGGTATCTAACATCCAAAAAACCGCCAAATAAAATGCGTCGCAAGCCGAAATATCACAAGTACCACCACGTCCTGGGCCATCGCACGGAAAACTATAACCAAAATCCTTTTTATTTGGCATTAACTTGGAGCCACGTGCATCTAACGCACCTTTTACTAAGATCAATGTAGTTGTATGTAAACCCAGAGCAATAGCATGATGAACCAAAAAGTCTCCAGGATCTATTGTTAAGAATAGTGAATTACTATTCTCATTAACAACATTTAACCAACCTGGCAATCATATGCTTCGACCCGAATTGAATGTTGTGCCGTTCGTTGAAGATAAAAGTATATCGAACCCATATGAAGTTTTACCATGAGCAGATTGTATCCATTGAGAAAATATAGGTTCGATTAAGATTTGCTTTTCTGGAGTACCAAAGGCAAGCATGACATCATTATGAACATAAAGTCCCAAGGTATGGAAACCCAAAAAGAGGCTGGCCCAACTTAAATGAGATATGATAGCTACTTTATGTTCTAACATTCTTGCCAATACATTATCCTCATTATGTTCTGGATTGTAATCCCTAACAAAAAAATATAGCTCCATGAGCAAAACTCCTATCATGATGAATCATGAGATGTATTGGTGATGAGTATATAACGCAGCTTGGGTAGTAAAGTCTTGGGGGATCTCTTGTTCAAAGCAAAGACAGGTACGTGCTAGCAAAGAAGGGAAGTGGCAATGGATTGAAAAGAAGAAGAAAGAAGAGAAAGTTAGTGCACAGAGTCTTCCCCTGCCTAATTGATCTAATGATAAAGAAGTAGGCTAAGTAAAATAGAAAGTGTGTGTAAACAATAAGTAATGACTTGATTTGTGAGTGCTCAGTTTTTAAGACGATGGCTAAGAATTCCGTACTAGAGGGATGTATTTCTCGAAAAAGTGATTTGATTGATGGGATTTGGTATGATACTTATGAGTTCGATGATATCGATGAGATTGATATTCAAATATTTCTTCTTAGAGCGTCTTGATTTGACCACATAAGCGGGACCACCACCCAATAGCATGTTGCCGCCTAGAGAAACTCCTAATTGTTTCAGAGCAACTAGAAAGAGATTCTTTAACCAGAAAGAATTCGGTTTAGATGTAGGATACCTATCCAGAAGTTTTCGCAACTCAATCATAGATGATGGAATCATCCAAGATTTGAACTTTTCAAACTCTGTCTGTAACTCACTAGAGGCCCCGAAAACAAAGAGAAGATAATGTCTGCTCACGTGATTTGGAATAGAGTACTATTACTCTATCTAAATCTAAAAAACATGAAGAGCTCCAGCTAAGAACTTTTAATTGATATCTGAAATAGACTAGGTTGCAAAAAAAGAGTTTTTGTATCAATCTAAAGAAAGGTTTTTATAAGATCTAAAAGGGCCGTTGAGCGCCTCCTGGATTTGTCATAATAGATCCGAACACTTGCCCAGGATCGACTTCCAGATCATAATTTCTCTAGTGAGTAACTAAAGATAATAGATTGGTGGGAGATATAAAACTATAAGAGAAAGAAACTAATTATAAAAATATAAATTATATAATAGAAATATCTCTCCGAGATTCACTAATTATTTGACTATTGGCGGGTCTCTTTGTATGTGTTGTCCGGAAAGAGGAGGACTCAATGATTATTCGTTCGCCGGAACCAGAAGTAAAAGTTTTGGTATATAGGGATCACATAAAAACTTCATTCAAGGAATGGGCTAGACCGGGTCATTTCTCAAGAACAATAGCATTGCTAAATTCTCCGCCACGAAGCAAGCTCTCCCGAAACGACTGATGTGGAAGTGGGGAAGCCGTAGGTGGCTAAAGAAGTCGGAGAAAGAAAGTAGTTGGACAACTGTATACACGAGGGTACATTAGTCTTCTGGGAATTGGCAACATTAACCAAAAGGGGAAAGGGTAGGAATACACTTTTATAGGTGTAGCTATACTAAATTGGCCTAACCTTTGGTTCCTGTAACCAAGTTTTTCTTTATCATTCCTTTTGTACCTTTTCTTACTTCATCTATACTTTTTTACTTTTTAGGAAGTGTGGGGTGAAAACGGCGCATAAGAAGTGTATTGAATCGATTCTTTTTAATGAATAGATCTGATCGTAACTTCAAATATGGAATTCAAAGGGATCAAATAAGAAAGGATATAGATAACATGAAGCCATGCAATAGGACTAAACCTAAAGTATCTTCTCTTCTCCGGGTCTAGCTTACATTTGAGTTTCCTCTGACTTCAAGATAATTTTACAGCTGGAGCAGAAGTGGACGAACAACACCTCTTCTTGTGGATCGATGTAACTACTTTTCTCTACATCATTTACTAAATCAGTGATTTCATTATTACCTATTCTAGCAAAACCGCCCATCAGAGCCATCTTTAGCCATTGGTCGTTAAGGCGTATTCTCAAAATACCTATATATACTGTTGTGGCAATAGAAGCGTGATTTGGTAATACGCCATTATGCCCATGTCCCATTCACCCTCTCGGAGGAATATCTCGGAGGAATATGTGCATCTAAAAGATCTTTCATATTGTGCCCAATCTCAAAATTCGTTCTATACATATGCCCAACAATGAGAAAAATAAATGCAATAGCTAAATGATGATGAGCCATATCAGTCAGCCATAAACTTTGGGTTTATGGATGGAATCCCCCGAGAAGGGTTAAAATGGCAGTTCCTGCTTCATAGATCCGGCTCGGTTATTGATAGAGTGAATAAATCTGCCATTTCTTGAAATCTCTCTTCCGATTCAAAATCGTGGTCTAACGTGTAGCCTCCTCTGTTCCGGTCATGGAATAGATGAAATAAATAAAAAATGGATTTTTGTTAAAGAATGAAATCTTATTGGAACTGTCCATATCCGGTTTATCCTTCGGAACCATATCACATCCCGAATCAAATGAAATAAGATGAACTAAGACGATATTTTGTAAATACGTAATTATCTTGAATAGATTAACCATTTCTTTCTTTTTCGATCGCCTCAGAAAAGAAAGATCTTGTTGTTTCTTCAACAATTTCTGATCTCTAGTGGACCTCTCAGTAGGATTCGAAGCCAGATGAAGTTCTGACCATCTTTCAGAGAAAAAAGAACGAACGAAACTTGTAGGATTCCCAATAAATTCTTTGATTTCTTCCGGAAGCATATGATTAATCATCTACTTTTCATGTTTCGTAAATAGCCAGGACATTGAGGAATATCTAGAAAGGCATTTTGGGAATCGGTTTGATTCTACCTCTGTTCCTTCCGTTTGAAGAATGGAAGGATCCCCATAAGTGATCTTTCTTTTAGTTGTTGAATCTCTCTTTGATTGATCAATGTGTGATATTCTGAATCATCATTACTAATGGAATCAAAATGATATCTGAATTGATCAGAAGATCCTTTCAATTGGCTAAAATCCCTTACTTGAACGAAACTAGATCTTATGGTATCATATTGAATATTTGACGATACATTCTGTACCATCGGATCATCCCTATAATATACAAAGACAAACTCCAGATATTTGAGATCTTTCTCTTTGAATAATATCTCAATTCCAGCAACGGTTTCATTAGATATCTTACAACTAGAATCGCTCTTTTTTCCGATCCACTCCCACCACCACTGCAAACCCCAGTTAGATTCAGGCATGCTACACTTTTAAATTCACTATGTGAAAATTAACCTTTGGTCACACGAAAATAGTGTGGTCGCAGGCCTTTAGCCACACACATTTGGTTCAGGTTATATGTGACCAAAGGTCGCGACATTGTGGGCATGATATGGCCACACATAGTTTTTAGTGGCCTTATGTGGTTATAAGTGTGGCTAAAGGTTACAGACATTAGTTGCTGGCCATCAAGAAGCCTCTCCAATAAGTGTGGCTAAACGGTAGAAAATGGCCACATGACTATTTAGTATGAGTGACCATTGCACGAATAGAGCCACATGAATTTATGTTTCAGCCACATGAATTTTATAATAATGTGGCCAATAGGGTTGTGTTAAGCGTGCATAGCGACCTATACCGTGCGGATAAAGCAAAGCAGTGGACACTTAAATTTAATAATAGTGTGGCTAATTATATCATACAGACACTGGATATTACATTTAAAGAGGCTAAAAATGTTTACTTGCAACTCAAACACTCCTTTGTAGATTATAGTGTGGCTGTGTCTTACCGTTTGTCACACATTATGCTTTTCGTAATTAAAAGTGTGGCTATTATCGAACTTTTCCTCACACATAGTGAGGTGTTGTGTGGCTAATCATATCATATAGACACTGGTGGTTATTGTCAATGTGGCAAAAAATGTGAACTTGCTACTCAAACACTCTTTTATAGTTTGTGGTGTGGCCATTGTCTTACCATTTGTCACACATAATGTTTTTCCTAATTTAATGTGTGGCTATTGTCAAACTTTTCATCATGTACACATAGTGATGTATTGTGTGGCCAATCATATCATATAGACACTGGAGGTTATTGTCAACGTGGCTAAAAATGTGAACTTGCCACTCAAACACTCTTTTGTAGTTTGTGGTGTGGCCATTGTCTTACCATTTGTCACACATAATGCTTTTGTAATATAAAGTGTGGCTATTATTATACTTTTGGTCACACATAGTGATTTTTCCAATGATGTTTGATCTCGTTCCGCAACACAAACAAAAACCAAGTGATGAAAGTGTGGCCAATGGCTAGTGTGGTTATTTTATGCCATTTGGTCACACTTGGTATTTTTTTATATGACCTTTTATATGATTCCGTCACACACACAAAAAACGAATCAAGCATGGTGTGGGTAATGGTGATATATAAAATCACGAGTTTTTGGTGTGGCTATGTCACACTTTTAGCCACACATAATTGTTATCTCTATCAACTTTGCTACCCTTTCGTCACGCAACACAGTTTTTGTTGTGGCTAATGGTCATTTATAGACTCTTGTAATTTGAGGTGTGGCTATTGTCTTACTTTTGGCCACACCTATTTAATGTGTTCTATGTGGCCAAATAGTGTGTAGTTACACAATATTTAATTATTTTTATTTTTTGTGTAGTAATATAAAACAGCTGTAAGCAAGCATGACAAAACAAAATTAGAAACAAATTATATTAACAATAATATTCACTTAAGCAAATGTATACATCTTTTTGTAAGATATATGTAAAATATCTTACAAAATACAAAATAACGACTACCTATATACTAGCTAAGGCGTCGGTTTTCTTGGCACTACTCCTTGTCTTCTGTTTGGTCACCCTGTCTATCGTTGTGTACTTTGCCTTTGGCTTCTTGCCAGCTCTGTCCGGTTCTTTTGAGGATGGGGGTGGTGGTAGCTGGAACAACAGAATATGAAAAACAAATATGTATAATTAATGTCATATTTTGTAATTGAATATAACAAAATACGAACAAACCTCCTTGTCACAAAAGATATGATCTCTTGTGATATTTTGTAATTGAATAGAACAAAATAGTAAGCCTGCAAACAAACCGAACGTTCGTTGAACTGTTCGTGAACCGTTCGGCGGGAAGTTTGTTTATGTTCGTTTATTTAATAAACGAATGAACACAAAATTTTTGTTCGTTTAATTAAACGAATGAACATGAACACATGTTCCGTTCGTTCATTTATGTTCATGACTGTACGTTCGTTGATGTTCGTTTATCTTTGTTCAATTATGTTAGTTTAGATTATAAACAAACGAACATAAACGAACATAAGTGTTCATTTTTTAAAATAAATGAACATGAATATAGATATTTGTTCGGTTAAGTTTTCATATAGGCTTAAAGTTAAAAGGGAACAAACCTCCTGGTCACATAAGATTAGGTGTTCTGGCCAAGCAACAAAACTACCAGTTGCGTTACCAACAGTCATAATTTCACCTGCCTCACAAGGAATAATTGCTTGTTCCTTTATGGCTTCATCAATACTAACTTTATAGAAACCCTCCGGGATTGCTTTTCCATGAAATTGCTGTGGAACCGGTGACCAATGAACTCTACCATGTGCCACCTTGTTACGCTTGTCATTCAGACACAAATGACACTCATACTCCTATAAACAAGCATGGGAAATTAAGATGGCTTAGTTGAAGTTAATATATAAGTACATACCCATGGATATGCCATGTTGGTGGGAAATTAACAAGGTTTCGCGCAGTACATACCTTTATTTCAGGAGGTGGGGAAGCTTCATCCGTCGATACATCAACTTTTCTTTTACGGCTTCTCCGTTTTACCTAAAAACCATTCAATGAATCAGCTTATGGATGGAAATCAATCAACAATTAAAGGGAAAACTCGAAACAAAAAATATGAAACTGTCAAGTACTATTGGTTTTTTCGAGCCGTTACTATCCGGAGTGTAATGTAGTTATGCTGATGTTTGGTCAACATTGTTCTCTACATGCTTCATTGGTAATATAAAAGAAATTGGAATTGTTAGACTTATTAGGTTATAAAATATTAAAACTGAAATTGCCAAATACTTACTGATGTCGCGCTATGGGGATCGACTACCGTTTGGTCAACATTATTGTCCACGGACTTGGCCTGCAATTCGGCAATAGAAAATGAGCACACTCACATTGGAAACGAATTATAAAAAGTACCGAAATTGTCAAATACTTACTGATGTCGTGATCTGGAGAGCAAGTACCGTTTGGACAACTATTTTACCCACAGACTTGGCTTACAATTAACTTAGGCAAAATCAGCACACTCACATGGAAAGTTAATTATTAAAAAAAATCAATCAAACTGTCAAATGCTTACCTGAGGAGCGGATTCTTGTTGCACAACCTCATCTGAGGTAAAGATGTTTCCCACAGAACTGGTCTAGAAATCAATTTATTAGGTTATGGAAAATGAAAAATCACATGGAAAGTTGTAATAAACAAAGAAACTGTCAGATACTTACTGGTGCTGACATTTTATTTTGCCCCACAACACTAGTACTTTGGTTAGAACCAACCTGATTGGGAACAGGAATTACCTACGAATTGTGACAAAAACAGTGCCAATTGTGTATGTTGAATGCATTAATTAATATGTTTATATGTGTCATACGTCACTTACTTGACTTGCCTACAGTTGCGGTAACAATCCTTCGAGAAGTCTAAACCTGGCCTCAAATGCTAACTGTTCCTTTTCACGGCTTGCTAGCATAGCATTCATGGATTTAAGTAGAGACATCAACTTGTTCACCACTTCATCTCTCTGCACCGCCTCATACTCAAATTGGGCAATCCGTTCCTTAAACGAGCCTTTTACCTGACTCACACCCCAATATTTACCCGCTGTCAATCCGTACCCAATCCCTTTTAAAAACCCACCTTTCTCTTTGCCAAGAACTAAGGTGACGCATCAAGTGTCAGGGCTCCGGAGGCGATCTGATCCTCATGCAGAACCTGCAAGAAAACAAATGTCAAACTGCCGATTCCTTACAAGCATAAAACGTCAGATTTCATGAACTACTGTAAGTAAATAAACACTTTGTAAACGAGTCTATTACGCTTGTAACACGCTTATGTACAAAAACATATATAAATATTCTAATACGCTAGTAACACGCTTATGTACAAGAATCAAAGTCTATTACTCTTGTAACACGCTTATGTATCCACATCAAGTGTTGAGACACGTTAGACAGACTCAAGTTTGTTTGACGCCAATATAAGGCTGTGTGTGCGGCAATGAATTGACTTTAACATTATTTAAAAAGTTTAATACTAAAACATACTAATTTGGTTGCCACGCCTTCGACAACATCATTCTTGTATGCACTATCTTTGCCCTCCCTTGCTTTCAACCACATAAATGCACGGCCGGGGATCTCATCCGGTGCAAGTTCCTTGTTTTTGACCTTGTAAGATATTCAAGAGAAAGCACATGACGGTCATGTATTAGACACGTAATCAACAAATCATTGAACTAGAGAGTGAGGTGATTACCAGTTTTTCTCGAAGGTAGGTATAACCCCCTTGTCCCATGTGATGATCAAAAACATTATTTGCTCGAGCTTCCTTTGTTGAAGCCGAGTGTTTCTTCAACCACACATTTAACTGTATTTTAAAAAAAACATAAACTTCTCTGATAGTGTAGAGGATTTATACCTGAACCTTCTCTGATAGTGTGTACTCAACGAAGCGATCCCAATCTTCTTGCCTGATCACCGTCCTGTGTCCCTTGGGTATCGCCTTCAGTTTCAGAGGTTTACCGATGTTCGGCATAAGTATTTGGCATACATTTTTTTTCGGAAATTCCGAAGAAGGTGTCCGAGCCGATTCATCACAGAAGGCCTGTGACACGCCTCAATCTCAAAATATTTCTGCATAATATAATACAGTAAAGGTAAATTACTTCTCAAAATTTTCTGCTTCAAACAACATAAAATGCACAAATAAAAATAAAGAATAAGCGTTATTTGTTCCCACGGTTTATCTTTAAGCTCCTCTGTGACCTCCCTCCAACTTAAATGTCTCAAGCCAACTATTTCCCTTACAACATCCCCTAAAAAACTAGCAAACTTTGATTTGGTTTGGCCAGTGAACCTACCCAGATTATCAAACTCCACTACCAGTCTGACACCACCAGAGTTCGCATAATCGGTACGTAGCTTAGGTAACCTCGTCAACCCCCTTGTAGGTTTTTTCTTAGTAGCCAAACTGTTGATGGGTTCGATAGCCATCGTCGCTATATCATTGTCGTCGTTAGCTTCCTCGCTGGAGTAGCCTTCGTTGTCGTCTGATTGAGCGTCGTCGTCGTTGGCTTCCTCATCGGAGTACAAAACATGTTCTTCTTCGATTGTTCATCTATAAGCTTCATCTTCGATTGTTTTTCTAGAGTAGCCTTCAGTGTCGTCTGATTTGTGGAGTGGAAAAGTTTTTTAATAATTTGGAGTGTAATTTAATTTTTGGAGTGTTAAATAATTTGGAGTTTTAGAATATTTGGAGCCAGTTTGGAGCTTTTTGTGTTTTGCCTCCCTTTTAATTAAGAACCAATAGATTATTGGCATAGTTTTTAATATAAATTAAAGGGGATAAGCGTGTTACTAGCGTATTAGGATATTTATATATGTTTTTGTACATTAGCATGTTACAAGCGTAATACACTCGTTTGAACAAATATATAACATATTTTAACCTAATCGTTTACAAAGTATTTTTTGTTTTATTTTTAGATTTAACAAAGTGTTGTTTACGATTTAGATAAGCGTTTTTAACAAAGAAAGAGATAGCCATTAGATGATCCATAAAACATGTTAAGAAAGCATTTTAAGATAATCCATAATTACCATTCATCAAAAGATGTCATATAAAAAGTACCATTACAATACATCACAAAAAAACCAAGAAGAGAGAAGCTAACATCACCATCACTCCGCTATGTCCACAATCTCCGTCCCCATCTCCTTAAAACTCATGTTGGTTGACACCGTAGTTACGGTGTCAACCAGAGTCCCACACACTGATTCGTAGCATGCAGACTGTTGCTTCAGATAATCAACAGCCTTTGCCTTAAACTCGGTGTCTGGTTCCATCAACATGAGTTTACTAAGTCGACGATCTTTGTTTTTTCTTCGACGAGTCTAGCCTTAGTCTCTTCAGTTGTCTTCAACAACTTTTTGGATGTCTCTTTTTCAAGATTCATCCTTGCTTTCACCATGTTCTTCACGGTTTTGTCACAAGAATACATTTTTATTATCTTTTTGAAAATGTTAGTGTGATTGAATAACAAATTAGATGTTACAAAATATAGACCTAAATTTAATTTTTGGTAGTTGAGACAGTAATTTAATGTAGTTAAGTTGATTTGTAGCCTATCTAGTAAGATATAGTTTATTTAAAGAGTAATACAAGTGTGAGATATAGGTTTTTTAAATTTTAGTTAACTTGAATGTGGGCTATCATTACATAAATATTTTTCCAAGATATTTGACAGGTGAGTAGGTATAAATGTAATTAATTTCCCAAATTAATTTTGACAAGTGTATAATATAGAAATATTTTTCCCAATTTTGACAGCTGATATAAATGTAATTAATCTCTAGTTAAAAAAAACACATGAGACAAGTGTGAGCATTTTCCAAGCGTGGGACACCCTTTTGTTTTTTTATTACAAAGTTACTATTCATCCGTGAGTGTACTTTAAAAGTGTCTTTTCCTTTTTAATTTGTGAGCGTACTATAAGCGTTTAATAATTTTGCTTACATATTAACTGTTTGGTCCGTGAGCCTTTTGGTTACATATACCTACACCACATTTGTAAAACTCATATACCTACATAATTTTAAATTTTTTATTTTTAGTTAATAATGGATTGCTCGTCATCATCCACATCCTACAAGGATGTCCTCAGGAGGAAAATTGAGGATCAAATCGAGGCAGATAAACTTATCGGGAAACTCTTACTAGAAGAATTTGTAAAGACTAGCAACAACTTGGATGCCAGGGATGTCATTGCAAAATTGTTACTCGAATGCCCGCTAGTACTATCCAAGATCTTGTTGTTTTGTTTATGGTTGATGTAGGACAGAGAGAGCTTGACCAGTTAAAACTTTTGGGCAAGGCAATTCTTGAACTGAATTACTCGATGGAATTGAAGTTGAAGTTTATTATGTCACTCAGAGATTAGTAATAATAAAATTTGAATGTTTGTGATGGTGTGTTTATATGTGTGTTTTGGTAATAATAAAATATTTATGTTTGTGTTAAAACATTGATTCAACATGTAACTATTAACTTACATAACAAAGTGGTAACAGAAGACTAGAGATCTCCATAAGTCCATATCATAAAATCTAACAAGTATCTAATAGTACATAGCAGTCAGTTTTGAAATCATTCAAATTTGTTGTTGCCTTTTCTTAAGTTCAGCAATCAACTCATCTTTGGTTAAAAAAGTGTTGTTATTTTCATGGAATACTCATGCTTTCTTGATAAGAGTATTTCTGTGTTGGTTTACATCCGAGAGGAGGATTTTGCATAAATACTTTGACCTCAACCTTTTTAGCTGTTTTTGTTGTTTACGGCCTTCCTTGCAAAAATTACACCCCCATGGTCTCTTCCCATCATATTTCTCCATGTGTCTCATAGCAAAAACACCACAATCTATTCCATTATTTATTGTTCCCCATCTCATCTTCAATCTATTGATTGTTGCTACTTGGATTTGCTGAGCAATGGGGTATTTGATTGTATTAAGATACATGCAAAAGACATTTCTCTAAACAAAATAGAAAGCAATTTAAGTATTTTGACAATTTTTATAACATGTATGTAAGTTTTTTGGGTTAAAGGTATATATGTTTACCAGTATATCAGGAGTCTTTCCGTATCTTTCTTCAAAATTCTCTCTAATTGCTTTTGATTTGTCTACTAAGCTTTTAAACTTTGCATCAGCTGGTATTTCTTGATTTGCACTGTTGTCAAGTAATTCTATCACTCTTGTTTGAATATTGAAGGTAACCACAAAGAAATGATGGTGTTGTAGAATTAGCACGAGCACTATAGCAAACTCCTTGAGTGATTTGATTCCAAAAATTCCCATTTGTTTTTCGATGTTGTCTGAAAACACATCCAGTCTTTCTTTGTATGTGTAACCCCTTGATTCAACATAATGGTCACTTGTCTGTATAATAATTAAAATGCAGATGATTAAAGCGTTTATTGAGCGTTTTATAATAGTACAAAGAAAATACATTAATTTTTAATATCACAGTGCTTGAAGCAAAGAATCTGAACGGTGATGCTGCAGATTTTTTCTTTTCTTCATAGTTCATTAGTTCAATAAATGCATCCATTGCATTGGTGGTTATATAAATGTCTAGACAGTAGCTTTCAAATATCACCTTGAACGATTCTGTGTGAGTAGACTTGTAGACCTCCTCCCAAATGTCTTCAAGACAAACAAATATACACTCTGAAATTATTTCTTCATCTTCTGTGATACTAGTGGATACGTCAACCTCTCTCAGAAGATATGTAGATTTCAGTGTAATGAGGTTATCACTTGTTGACAAACCGGTGTCAACTGTTAAACATAAAATAACTCATTTTAAATTTGACTAAAAATAATTGTAATTATAATTAAATACCTTCAACCCCTTTTTATTTTTTTTATTTATAGTTAAATACCTTCTTTAGCCCACTCAACCACTGTATTAACAACTTTATCAATATCTGCACATTAAATACCTTCTTTAGCCCAAGCAACCACTGTATTAAGAACTTTATTAATATCTGCGCATGAGACATTGTTTTCTTAACCTGCATCACCTGCATCATTTTTTACGACATCCAAAGATGTAATATGTTCAAATTAACAACCTAAGCGTTTTATGAGTGTTTTTAACTGTGATTATAATTAAGCTGGTACATATACCTTTTTGACTAGCCACTGGATCACCAACACCAACATCTGAATTAACTACATCACACAGATGTAATAAGTTTAAAATAACAGCATACGCGTTTTATGTGCGTTTTAATTATACTTATAATTAATTTAGCCCAAATACCTTTTTGAGCAGCCACTGGACCACCAACACCAACATCTGAATTAACTGAATCTATTGATGCAGCTGTATAAGTATTGGGATCTTTCAACTTAAACAAAAATAGTTTTGAAATGGGAAAGAGAAACTTGAAAGAAGAAAATATAATTTCTTTCTCACCCAAATTAAAGAGTGATAAGCGTTTTATGGTGTCAGTTTCTTGTGTTTTAGGTACCACATTATTAGTGAATCTGTTTTCCTATTCAAAACATATAGAAAAGATATTGTGAATTGATGGATGTCTATCCTTTCCTTGACGGACCAACTCGTTGATCTCTGAGCAAATTTTATTAACTTTCTTCAAGTTTTTATCCATTGCCTTATTCCAAGACTGTAAAAAGAAAATATAGTTATTGTTAATTCAAAAACATTTTCATTTTATCCCAGCCAGTTGTAATGGAGTTATATAATAGTCAACCAGCACCTGGGTGTGTGTTCCCAATGGCATTTGCAAACTTAAAGGTGAATAAACACTTACATAATCATCCAAATCTTGTTCAGCTGTTTGATCGGCATTATCTGTTTCAGATGCACTTTGACCATCTGTTTTTGATTATATATAATGTTGTTATATAAACGTTGCATTACATGAAATACATATAGATATAAGAGATATGAGAGTTTTTAGAAGAAAATAACAAGTTTCTCACCATGTTCTTGTTTCTTCTCAGCTGCAGTGTTTTCTTCAACTCCAGGCTTACCGACAGATGCATCACCATATGTACCACCACATGGAAGACTCCCAAATCAATTATTGACCAAATAAAATCTCACAATATCACCAAATCCTAATAAATGATTTGCTAGTGTATTTATTGAACTCTAATCAATCTCAATCCTACCGAACAGCTTCATTAATCTCAGGTGAGTATCAAATATTTTTGCTTTTAGTGTCATACATAATAAAATGTCAGTTACATTTATTGACGTTAATTAGTGTGTGTGTATATATATATATATATATATATATAGGTGATGACACAGTTAATAAAAAAATTCTTGGAAAATGGATAAGTCTTGGATGTCAGTAGGCGACAAGTGCAGTAAAGCATATAAAGATGGTGTTAAGGCATTTCTAGATTTTGCAGTTCGTAATTGCAAGGAGACATCACCACCAATTTCTATTTCATGTCCATGTGTTCGGTGTGTGAACCACGTATCTTTTAGTGTAGACGATGTAGAAAATGACTTGTACATGTTTGGAATTGATAAGAATTATACTACTTGGATAAAACATGGAGAAGCCGACACCAACATTCCAACTAATGTTAATAATACTGGGTTTGATTGCACTTGCATTCCAACTAATTATGATAATAATACTGGGCTTGTTTACACCAACATTCCGACAGATGCCTGTGAAACTGTAGAAATGGTAAATGCTACAAAAGACAATTTCAAAGGCGACAAGAAGCATCAACAGTTTCTACAACTGCTTGTTGACGCTGAGAAGCCCCTGTATAAAGGATGTCCTGACTTCACCAAGTTGTATGCATTAGTGCAACTACTCAACTTGAAGAGCAAGAATGGGGTATCTCATAAGTTCATTGATGAACTTCTGAAATTGTTGAAAAAGATGCTACCTGCAGATAACGAAATGGTAAATAATATGTATGAGGGCAAAAGGATGATGAAGGCAATGGGCTCAGGATACAAAAAGATACATGTGTGTATCAATGACTGCATTATTTACAATAAGGATTACAAGGATTTGGAAGCATGTCCAGTTTGTAACAAGTCAAGGTGGAAGGTGGATGAGAAGACTAACAAAACTTACATACACATGCCCGCTAAGGTACTGTGGTACTTTCCCATTATTCCATGATTCAAGCGACTCTTTCAATCAAAGACCACAACAGAGAATTTAACATGGCATGCCACGAGTACCAATAAACCCGGTGTTTTACGCCACCCATCAGATTCACTAGCATGGAAAGCCATAGATGGCAGGTATTCTGATACCATCGGAAGCGATCCAAGAAATCTTCGTCTAGGGATTTGCACTGATGGGGTCGACGTACATAGAGGCAACAGAAACCATAGTGTATGGCCTGTTTTAGCAGTCATTTACAACCTTACACCTTGGATGTGTATGAAAAGAAAGTTCATCATGCTTTCCTTATTAATATCAGGAGTGCCAGGAAACAATATTGATGTGTTTTTACAGCCTTTTATTGATGATCTAGCATCTTTATTTGAGGTCGAGGATCCAACATATGATGCATATAAACAAGAAATGTTTACACTACGTGCAGTTGTGTTATGAACGATTAATGATTACCCTACTCTTGGTACACTATGTGGTTGCCTTTACAGTGGATTCAAAGGTTGTGTAGTGTGTCGGGGCGACACTCAGTGTGTTCGAATTTATCACACAAAGAAGTAGAGTTATGCTGCCCACAGAAGGTATTTATCACATGACCACCCTTTCAGAAAAAAAACAAAAACGTTCAACGGAAAAGAAGAGATGAGAACCGCTAAAGAGCCTATGATAGGGGAAGAGATACACGACGAGGTCAAAAACATTAACAATGAATGGGGAAAGGGATCTAAATCCCTAAGTGGGAGTAAGAGAAAAAGGGATAACACAACGCCGCAACCATACTGGAAGAAGTTCAACATATGGTACCAACGGCTCAGCTATTGGAAGTATTTACCTATCCAACATTGTATTGATTTGATGCATGTTGAAAAGAATGTGGAAGAAAGTATTGTCGGGACGTTGCCGAACATCCCGGTAGGACAAAAGACCGATTGGCAGCTAGAAAGGATTTGGAGTTTTTAGGGATTAAAAAGGAGTAGCAACCGAAAGCAAAAGGCAACAATACAGAACTGCCTGCAGCATGCTTCACATTATCAGCACAAGAAAAAGACATGTTTCTTGAAACATTGTATAAACTGAAGGCTCCACTAGGGTATTGTTCTAACTTCTCTAGTTTGGTGAATCTTAAAGAAAGGATGCTACAAGGCCTTAAATCACATGATTATCACATGCTTATGAAATACTTTCCGCCCCTTGAAATACGGTACATCATGCCAGAACCAATGAGAAATGCTATAATCAGGCTTTGTTTTTTTTTTTCAAGTCAATTTGTAGCAAAGAAATCATTGTAGAAGAGCTTGATAAAATGCAGGAAGAGAAAATAGTTACACTTAACCGTGCACCTTGTTAGAGAGATAAAATTATGTGGGCACCATGCTTTCGTTGGATGTATCCCTTTGAAAGGTGTATGAAAGTTATCAAAGGGCATGTGCGAAACAAAACTTATCTAGAAGGGTACATTGCTGAGGAGAACATTGCGAAAGAAACAATCGAGTTTCTCAGCGAATACCAAAAAAACATCAAGAGTACTGTTGGTATTCCACATGATAAGCATGATGATAATGGGGAGACATTTCCTGTCACATGCGCTAAATCAGTTGAAGTTTCTCCTGATCTCTTCAAGAGAGCACATTTCTATGTGCTGCAGAATACACCTGAAATAGCGCTGTATATCGAGTAAGTATTACTAACATATATACTCTAAATATATATATATATATATATATATATATATATATATATTAATTCACAAAATATTATACTCCTTGTCACACCCCAAACTACGGCGAAATTGCCGGGGCGCGAACTGATTATCACAGCTCTCAAGGTTACTATCATGCACAATATAAGTCTCAATATCTATTTAATAATTTCAAAAAAATATTCAAGTACATCAAAGTTATAAATAAACAATTACATTAAACATCCAAAATTAAGTTCTTGTATCTTTTCTCTAACATGCATCCTAAGTTGCTTCAAACAATCTTGATAATCACGTCACACGACAACCTGCATATGCTTTGAAAATAATATAGTTTGTCAACACAAGGTTGAGTGAGCAACACACCAGTTCAGTTTACATACGTAATAAAATATGTAGCTGCAACGAGTCAAATGAGATTAACAAATCAACCAATGAGCACATAAAATGAGATGTCGAAAAGCATAAGGCTAAATCGACTAGCGTATGTCATACTATTTTCTGAGATTATGCCGGACCTCTCCGAATGCGGTTCACATTGAGCACATAAACATATAGCAAGTATGGCATGAGATTAGTTAACACATAAGACAACGATTGCAGTTTTGTGTATAGATAAAGTGCGAAAATATAATAAGTTACGCATATGTCCCCAAAACAGTATGAAACCGAGTAAAAATGGGGAATGTGGTACTCACCTTAACAGACGAGCCGACGAGAAGAACAATATAATAAGAATGTGGATGATAGACCAAACTCTTCAAGGAATACTGACGAGATGTCCTATTAATGAATAATTACGGAACGGATATAAATAAAAGATTCAACAACGAAAATAGATATAGGTTCGGGAATTCGATGAGCTAGAGTTTTCTTTGCGGAAAATTAACATTACATTAAATTATTATCAATTTTATTACCACTTTTATTTTTAGAAAATAGTATATTGTAATTATATAAAGTTATGATTGTAAGTAGAATAAATAATATATAAATTTTGATAAATAATAATTAACCGAATTCTTTCACAAAATACTTAATAATTATGTAAAATAACAAGGTTTAATATATATTTTGATTATGTATTTTAAATAAACAAAAACTTTTATAAAACTTTTATAAAATATATACATCTATATATATATATATGAATATGAGTGTTTAATCATGTTTCAGAAAGTAACTAGTTAATATGCATATTTTATAATATTTATATTAGTAGTTAGTGTTTAAAAGGATAACTTAATAATAAAACAACAATGTTTCCAAAAACAGGGCCGACCAGGACTCAAACCCGCGCCGTGGCCGGCCACAGGAACACACGTTCACACTCCACACCCAGCCAACTGGGCTGGATGTCTTAAGTGCTTAAGGTTTGCAACGAAAAGATATATAAACAAATGTTACACAGCCATAATACCTATGAACCCTAATATCAAAATCGGTGTAATTCGTTTATGTTAATCAATTAGATGTTGGGGCTTTTGTGCAGCATAGACTCGCGATCAAAACCCACTAATTACATACCTCTAATGATGAACAGAGGAGGATGAACAATGATAGACAGAGCCGGCGATAATGAATGATGAACGAGCAAGTTAACAACCAAAATAATCTAATTAAAAAGGGGGAAACGTCGGCTAGTATGTAAGGAACGAATCTGTGCGTTTAATTGAAAAATCATCAACGATTTCATGATTAACACGTTAATCCAAGTGTCGGTTTTAATAAAAATGGAAAATCGCATATGTTTGATATTATTAACATGTATAGGGTGTCGGTTAAGCCGCGTTTGAGATAAGTAAAAGATTCGCAGATCAAAACTTTGATTAGAAAAGGATTTGTTAGCTAAATTTGGTGATTAATTGAGTCGGGTACAAGAAAACCGATACGGATACGAGGTTGGGTATTAGGATATCCATTTAAAGAAATGGGTTATAATATAATTTACAGTCTGCTCCTTAGAGTTTGACGTTGGAAACAATTTGAGATAAAACTATAAAAAACAATAAACTATTAATAAAATAATCAAATTTAAATTGTTAAACGCGATATGTTTATGCAATGAACCGAACACCGTAACGGGCCGGGTTTATAAATTTCGAAAAGACCGAGTTGTTACAGTCTCCCCTACTTTAGGAAATTTCGTCCCGAAATTAAGGAATACCATAACAACATCGTTAAATATAAACAAAATAAAAAAAATACATAATACAGAACTTTAGATAGTTGAAGTAACGCTCCAAATGAAAATCCGATAAGGGCACTTATATGTAGGATGTACCAGCGGCGTATCCACCATGTTCTTATCACCTTGCATTCGTACCGTTATCTCAACTACTTTCGGTTCTTTATTATGACACATAACTATTCGGATCATGATTTCCATGCGAGGACTTTGGTAATTACGTATGCATCCATAATTACCTAGATCGTCGGATGGTCCACATGACTCGTCCCATTGTGTGGGTTACAAAACGTTTAAGTAAAACTTGATTTTTGAATAAGCCAAAATTTTAAGGAGTTTTAGTCAGAAAATAAGTGTATAAAACGATTCCAAAAGTTGTAATGGAATTTTAGTAACACATCGCAAAAATATAAGTATTTGAGGAAGGCATCACTTATGAAGGTAAAATAAGATAAAAGTTAACTTTAACAATCTATTTAAACAAAAGGAACTTTATTCATAAGATAGCTTATAAAAGATAAATAGTTCAAATGAGAAATAATCCAAGGCTATAAAGAGGCGTTACAATAATTAAGAAAAAGACAAAATATTCAAGATAGATAAAGAGAACGGCAAAAGTCTTCACGGTCGTTGAATAGCTTAATTGGCTTGACTTGAAGCACCATGAGGAGTTGCATGGGTAGGACCAGTTGAGGTAGACTGGCTTGGAACAGCTTGAATAGGTTGGACTTGCATAGTAGGGGCTTGAGCAAAGTAGACTTGGTACGCTTGAGCTAGGGGGTACGGAGCCTGATAGTACTGGGTTAGGCAAGGTTGACTTGCAGGCCCGGGTATAAGGGAGGGCCGGGTGGTCGACGGACCCCCGCCCGACATCCCGATAGGCCCTGATTTTTTTTTATAAAATAAATATTTATATATTTTTATGAAAAACAATATGTATATATAATGTTTAAACTTAATTACACAACCACTAGCTTGGTTTAGTGGCAAATATGTGTGACTTTCAACCAAGAGGTTGTGAGTTCTAACCTCACTTGAGACATTTTAATCTATTTTTATAAAAAAAAGTTTTTGACACAACCAAATCATAAGGTCGAAAAAATTAAAGATTATTTAAAAATTAAATTGTTTAAACCCAACAATATACCTCTTTTTATTAAAGCCCAAAATTCTTTTTTTGCCTTCGGCCCAAAATTTTTTGCCGTTCTCGGAGCCGGGCCTGTTGACTTGGATTGATGGAAGGGGCTTGCAGGACATGAGGTGGTTGAGTTTGGATTTGGTGAGCATGAGTCAAGTACAAGGGTGTAGTCATGGCTTGGGCTTGATGGGCATGGATGAGTTGAGGGCACACATTACGAAGGTGGTTTGGGTCTCCACAATGATAGCAAGCACGAGTATTATGAACATCATGTTGAGCACGAGAGGTAGGTTGCTACGAGACAGCTTTTGCATTAGGCGGGACACGACATGTCTTAGCAAGATGACCATAACGGTTACATTGGATGCATCGACGGCATAAGGATCTAACCGAGTGATGATAGTTACAAATGGAGCATGACGGAAAAGGACCGAGGTAAGGTTTTTTGTTTGAGGAGACTTGCGGGTGGGTAGGATTTGTTGCCGCAAGGTTCTTACGTTTCTTGTTGTGAGGATCAGTGTTCGTAGATGGTTTGTAGTCACTAGCAGAGGATTTAGTGAGAAAAGTTGAATGCACTGACGTTTTGAATTTGCGTCACTATCCTAGGGATCGCAGCAGTAATTTTTTAGGCGATACAGGCAGCCATACGGTGGTCATGAGAATCAAACTATTGATGTCGAGGATAACGTTGGTTTATTGAATGAGACATTCTATGAGGACCAAAAAATAAAGATTTATAAGTTGAAGGATAAATTGAGAAACCCATAAGAATAGTAAAATGTTTAACTATGGAGATCACTTATTCACTTATAATAACGTTGCTTTAAGAAGTAAGAGGAATTGCGTCATTAGGATTAAAAGTAAGAGTTTATAAGATGGGGGGTACATAGTGTAAATAGTTATTAAATGATGTAGTCAATAAGATTAATGCGTGATGACTACATGAGGAGTTAAGTCAGTTTAAAATTTTAGATTATTAAGTTAACAATAAACTAACGAAATATAAATTGTGGGTGTTGGCCTCCCATGAGCTTTCCATGGCATTTTGAATGGCCCAACGAACTAACGAAAAACAACTGAGTTGGACAGCCCATGAGCGTTACATGGCAATCTGATTATCCCAACTAATTAACGAATTAACAATGCAATGAAGTTTGTCGGCCCAATGAGCGTTACACGGCGTTTTAACCGACCAAACTAAATAATGAACCATCGAATGAAATATGGGTAGTTGGAGTATCTTGTGAATCACCACGTTTGATTACTCCAACAAAAATATGGAAACAAGTTAAGAAATGGATAGTAGGCGTGCCCATGGTTTCCATGGATTTTTCACCCAACTAACCATTTAAATAAACGGAACACAATAATCAGGAAACCGAGTTTAGCCATGAATCACCGTGAATTCGGTTTAAGTTAACCTAAGGTGTTGGTCATATGGCATTTATGGGTCTCTCTCGGGTCCATAGGGTTGAGTAATGTGGTCAGGTTATCACCCAGGTAAGGAATAGCGTCTTACCTTTGGTTCTTGGAACCGTTTTTCCAGTGCACAACTCACAGTTTCTCTTCCCTTTCATTTATCATAGGGACATACCACATAACCTAGCCTTAAGGTGTACGAGTGAAAACAACAGGTGGGAATTCTTAAGGAATTTCTCGAAAATAAAAGCAATCTACTTTTCGAAAAGTTTTCTTTGAATGTTGAGGCATAGCCTCGGAGTTTCTGTGTGTGTGCATAACAATACAATAGATAATAAATAAATAATTATCTAAAAAAGCTGTGAACAATTTAATTTGAACACATAAAGGTAAACAAATAGGCACGTATAGGGCTCCTAAACATGTGTCTAAGGCAATTTCTAACGACCTGTCTTAAACCTTCGGCTCTGATACCAATCTTTCACACCCCAACCTAGGGCGGAAATGCCGGGGCGCGAACTGATTGTCACAGCTCTCAAGGTTACTATCATGCACAATATAAGTCTCAATATCTATTTAATAATTCCAAACAAATATTCAAGTACATCAAAGTTATAAATAAACAATTACATTAAACATCCAAAATTAAGTTCTTGTATCTTTTCTCTAACATGCATCCTAAGTTGATTCAAACAATCTTGATAATCACGTCGCACGATAACCTATATATGCGTTGAAGATAATATAGTTTATCAACACAAGGTTGAGTGAGCAACACACCAGTTCAGTTTACATACATAATAAAATATGTAGCTGCAACGAGTCAAATGAGATTAACAAATCAACCAATGAGCACATAAAATGAGATGTCGAAAAGCACAAGGCTAAATCGACAAGCGTATGATCATACTATTTTATGAGATTATGCTGGACCTCTCCGAATGCGGTTCACATTGAGCACATAAACATATAACAAGTATGGCATGAGATTAGTTAACACATAAGACAACGATTGCAGTTCTGTGTATAGATAAAGTGCGAAAATATACTAAGTTACACATATGTCCCCAAAACAGTATGAAAACGAGTAAAAATGGGGAATGTGGTACTCACCTTAACAGATGAGCAGACGAGAAGAACAATATAATAAGAATGTGGATGATAGACCAAACTCTTCAAGGAATACTGACGAGATGTCCTATTAATGAATAATTACAGAACGGATATAAATAAAAGATTCAACAACGAAAATAGATATAGGTTCGGGAATTCGATGAGCTAGAGTGTTCTTTGCGGAAAATTAATATTACATTAAATTATTATCAATTTTATTACCACTTTTATATTTAGAAAATAGTATATTTTAATTATATAAAGTTATGATTGTAAGTAGAATAAATAATATATAATATTTGATAAATTAAAATTAACCGAATTCTTTCACAAAATACTTAATAATTATGTAAAATAACAAGGTTTAATATATATTTTGATTATGTATTTCAAATAAACAAAAACTTTTATAAAACTTTTACAAAATATATACATTATATAAATATGAATATGAGTGTTTAATCATGTTTCCGAAAGTAACTAGTTAATATGCCGGTTTTTAACAAAATATAAATGAATTACATATTTTATAATATTTGTATTAGTAGTTAGTGTTTAAAAGGATTACTTAATAATAAAACAAAAATGTTTCCAAAAACAGGGCTGACCGGGACTCGAACCCGCGCCGTGGCCGGCCACAGGAACACACGTTCACACAACACACCCAACCAACTGGGCTGGGTGTCTTAAGTGCTAAAGGTCTGTAACGAAAAGATATATAAACAAACGTTACACAGCCAGAATACCTATGAACCCTAATATCAAAATCGGTTTAATTCGTTTATGTTAATCAATTAGATGTTGGGGCTTTTGTGCAGCATAGACTCGCGATCAAAACCCACTAATTACATACCTCTAACGATGAATAGAGGAGGATGAACAATGATAGATAGAGCTGGCGATAATGAATGATGAACAAGCAAGTTAACAACCAAAATAATCTAATTAAATAAGGGGGAAACGTCGGCTAGTATGTAAGGAACGAATCTGTGCGTTTAATTGAAAAATCATCAACTATTTCATGATTAACACGTTAATGCAAGTGTCGGTTTTAATAAAAATGGAAAATCGCATATGTTTGATATTATTAACATGTATAGGGTGTCGGTTAAGCCGCGTTTGAGATAAGTAAAAGATTCGCAGATCAAAACTTTGATTAGAAAAGGATTTGTTAGCTAAATTTGGTGATTAATTGAGTCGGGTACAAGAAAACCGATACGGATACGAGGTTGGGTATTAGGATATCCATTTAAAGAAATGGGTTATAATATAATTTACAGTTTGGTCCTTAGAGTTTGAAGTTGAAAACAATTTGAGATAAAACTATAAAAAAACAATTAACTATTAATAAAATAATCAAATTTAAATTGTTAAACGCGATATTTTTATGCAATGACCCGAACACCGTAACAGGTCGGGTTTATAAGTTTCGAAAAGACCGAGTTGTTACACTCCTACTTGCAGACAACACAAGACCTCTTTAAAAAACCAAATGCCTGGTAAACAACAAGCATTGCTGGAGAAGGAGCATACTTTAAAGTTTGGTGACTGGTTACGCAACAAGGTAGATCAATTTATTAAGCCTTCTATAATTTTTAAAAATCTTTATAGTTTCTGCAATGTAGGTGAATCTAATCCTTGTAATGAAATTCAGGTTAAAAGAGAGCTAGCGGGCTCCCCAGGTTCTATATCGGAAACCATAATGTGGATTGCATTTTGTACAAAATCTCATGATGGTAGAGTTTACCAGAACAGCGGGGTTGGCGTAAAGGCGGATGACATGCACATCAAAAAAGACGTGGTGACCTATGGATAAAACTTTTATTTTGGGGTTTTGCAAGAGATATGGGTCCTAAATTATCATACTAAAAGAATTCCGGTCTTTTTGTGCTGATGGGTTGACCGTAAACATGTCAAACATGATATTCTTGGTTACACGTCGGTCGACCTAAACAAATTTGGCCACAAGGATGATCCGTTCACATTGGCCTCGCAAGCACGCTAGGTGTTTTATGTTCTGTCAGGTCCCTGATTTCAGCTGGATCTTACTCAAATCATGTCATAACTCACACAAATAGATGTGTCGAAAAGGGAGTTAATGACGGGTTGCTATATTTAGAAAGATCACCGTTTATTAAAGGCGAAATCAATGATAAACAGGGTAGTTGCAATTAATAATCAAAGGTAACTAACACACACAAGATTCACTCAAAAGATTTCCATTCATATAATGTTAATCAAATAAAAGGATAATCGATTTAGGGTTTCTTGATAGGAAAGTTATGTCCGTACTATTCTGAGACAGCCGTCACACTCAAATATTCTTTCTGAAATAATGAGTCTCTTTGCCTTGGGAGGCGTGCCCTAAATTATTCCTATTTATAGGCCTGCCACCCTAGGACAGCTGTCATTCCTTCTAGAAACCCCAAACGTAAATACATATTCAATTTACATAATCAGAAATATTCTAAGTGTAAAACAAGTCTTCCGGGTAGGCTTTGCAACAATATTCATTTTTCCGAGTAGGCTGTTTACTCTGTCATCCTTCAGGACTTGGTAATCATAGAAGTGTGCCCGGGATCAGTTTCCGGGTAGACTTTGCTTGAAGAGTATTTTACCACCTGGTAGACTCCAATCTTCTTGACTTTGCCAAACTTTGCCCGACAAAACCTTACGAGCAACCTTGTTCTTCAATGATCCATTCAACTCCTTGCTAGAAAATAACTTATTAACAAAGTGTGCTCGGCAGCACTGTACCTTGCTTGAGTTGAACCTTGCCCGATGTTACTTAGAGATATTCCATTAAAACATCAAGCTTACTCGGACCACAATTATTGATGAATACCTTGCCCGGTCTTCCAATTACTTGGCTTCAGAGCTTGGTTAGCCAAAAGCATACTCGGGAGTGAACTTTACTTGGCTAAGAAGAACAAACTTGCTTGATACAGTGAACCTTACCCGGATTTGCATAAACTAGTGAACCTTGCCCGGCAATACACTAATTTGCAAACCCTGCTCGGATATCCACTAAAGAAGACTTCTTGAAGATAACCTTTCCCGATAGACAAAATATCGTACCCGGTTAAGTAAAAGCTTGCTCGGAGGTCTAAGGTGTGCCCGGATCCATACTTAGCAAATTCTGAGGAGGTTGAGAAGATTCCAATCTTTCAAATATCATTCTTAGGTCAAATCTTTGACTCAACAATCTCCCCCTTGGGTCAATTGTTTGACTCAACAATCTCCCCCTGGATTGGAACACCTCAGCTGACCCAAAACATTTCTATGGTTACTTACACTTAGTCAAAATACACATCAAATCAAAATCAAAGTACATATTCATAACATAAACAAATTACATAAGCAGAATTCTGTCCGAAGACATTACAAAGCAAAGCCTAAGCAAAAAAATTCTTCATTTTAGCCAGAGGTTCTTGTTTAGGCATGGAAAGTCCAACTTTTCTTGCTCTCTTAAGAATCTTAACAGTTCTGATTGCTTAGAACTTGTAGGCCTTTGCCTTTCATTATAATCAGAGAGATGCAGTGCTGCAATCACAGTCAAGTGCCATAGATTGAATTTTCTGAAGTTATTTTTAGATAAGATCTTCAACATCTCTCCATTTTCCATCATAACATTCAGATGTTCAGTCCTGGAGTCATAGAATACTCCACTTGGCATAACATTGTGGTTGACAGAAGGGCTTTTGGCTTTTGCTGCAGCCTTTACGAAAGGTTTATCCATCTTCAAGTGCATTTGCTTTGGTTTTGCTTGAGTAGTTACAGACATCTTCCTTTTCTTTGTACTGTTCTGTTTTGAGACCAAGGATGTTGTCTTTTTATAGAATTCCTTTACTTTGGATTTCCCTTTCATTATCATCTTTGATAAATCAACCATCTTTTTGGATATTCCTTTGTTCTTACCAACTAGAGACTGAGCAGCTCCCTTCTTCATGCTCAACTGTTGTCCTTTCATTTTCTTGAAGTTGCTCAAAATCTCTTTTCTTGTCATGACTTTTACTGAATCAAAGGGAATTCTATTTTTAACCAAAAATTTTGGTTTTCCACCATACTTGCACAAGATCTTTCGAATTTTCATTTCTTCTTCCAATTCATCTTTCATTTTCAAACTTTTCAATTCATTATTCTCTTCTTCACTCAAGGTTTTTGAAATTTTGTCAATAACAGTGTCTAGTTTCTCTTTTACCTCTGTCTCTGGTTCTTCCTGTCTAATCAGCTTGTGCAGAGATACTAGCACACCATTTGGAATTTCCACATCATTTATGCAATTTTCAATCAATTCTTAGGGGACTTCCTTTTGATCTTCATAGTTTGATTCATCCCTTAATTTCTTATTGTCTTCAAATAGCTTCATCAGATTCTCTTGTTCTTCAAAGTCTTTGTCAGTCAGTATTTGATTTAGAAGTTCTATATCATAAATTTCTGTCATTCTTTGCACATATACTCTTTCGGCTTCTAATTCAGAGTCATCCATATATGAGTCCATTGTATTCTCTTGAAGATTGAAAGTCTGAATTTTATCATCCTCTAGAGCAATTTCTTTCCCTTTTAGTTTCTTTCTTTCCTCAAGATCTTTCTTTTCATCTTCTGGAACATTGTCAGTTTTAGCATCTGAACAGTTTTCTTCATAAATAGAAAGAAGCTTCAGCGAATTTCCCCCCCCCCCCCGATTCAGTGATTTCTCCCCATGTTTTGGGGCAACCGAGGTCTTCTCAACCTCAGACATTAGGGTTTGAACTCGTTGCAATGCTTTCTTCAGTTCTTTAGAAAGATGATTTTTGTTGGAATTGGATTAGTTGGAGTTGGATCCATTGCTGATTCTCTGTTAAGTAATGAACACACAATTTTCAGTTAGATCTTTAAGTAAGTGTATTCAAGAGACAAATAAAGCTTAAGGTATAAAGAATATTTTGATTCAAACCGTTATCTTGAATAATATTGAAATCTGCACAAAACAGAAATGTAAGTTCTTCTTGAAATGTGAAACTTCAATTTTGACCAACATATGCAAGTCTCCCTTTAATGAGAGTTAAGACAAATGTAAAGTACATATCTGCAATTTTGGTAGAAAAGCTGTAGATAAAGTTCTTTTAATTCTGCTCTTTTTCTTTTACATGCCAGGTAAAGTGAGTAACTTAAAAAGTGTTTTGTCTTTTAGCTTATAAATTCCTTATCTACTTAAGGAATGGTTGCTTTGGAATATGTCCATAAATGGTAAAGTATTTAAAGATAAGGTATTTTTGAAATAAATTTAAGTAAGATGAAGGAAGCTTACCTGAAATACTAGATTTCTTTAGTATTTAATCACAAGACAAATAACCAAGTGTAAAATATCAAGTAAACATCCTTACTAGGAATCAATTAAGATACCCGTATAAATTTCTCAAATTCAAATTAAATAACTCAATCTAGCATAAACCCTATCATAATAAGAAACATATTTAATCAAGCATACTTTGTTACATAGTGTGCCCGAGAAACCTTCAGAAGAATAGTGTGCCCGAACAACCTTCTAATGCTAAGTATACCCGAATAATCTTCCTAGAGTACAAAGTGTGCCCGGAAAGGACTTCTAGCAGACAATGTACTCGGAAAGTCAAATTTTGAAATTACCAAGTATATTAAGGGAACAAAAGTGTACCCGAAATATAAAGTGTGCCCGGAAAACAAGGTTTGCCCGGAAACACTTGTAATTTCAAAGAAAACATAAACACAAATATCACAGAGCATGCTAGGAATGAAATTAAACATATAAGCAATTAACATGTGCTATAGTCTAAAATTTCAAAAAAAAAAGCTTGCCCGAAAATCCTAAGTTAGCACTAAGCTTACTAGGATACACATATTCAATCATCAGGTATGCCTGAGAACTAAACTAAACAGTTTAGTCTACCCGAGAGACTTCAACATATCACACCATACCTGAAAATGACAAACTCAAATAAAAGTATCTAAGTGTGCCCGGAAAGGTCAAGACATTTCCTTAGAACATATTCACACAAATCACAAAGCTTACTCGGTGGACTATCCTAAGTTCACAAAGTTTGCTTGGAATAACATTCAACATATAACATGCAAAGCTTGCCCGGAACAAGAATTTCTTGTTAAAAGCTAGCTATAACACATATTCATCTCAAGACTTCAAGCTTGCTCGGGAAATTAGTACAATAGTGTACTCTACCCGGAAAGTGTAAACACTTCAAAGTATGCCCGAAAATCATAAACTTAGTCAAAAATGACTAAGCTAGCTCGGAAAGGTCAAAAAGCATCAAACCTTACCCGAAAATACATATTCAGCTGTTTTGTGACCGGAAAGGTTATAAAACATCAAACCTTACCCGAACTTACATATTCAAACCTTTTTAAGCAAAATGCAACTCTTTTTGACTTAAACCACTTGTCAAAAACATATTTTTCAATAAGGGTCATAGTTTAAGAGCAAATGGTGCATTTAGGGGTCTTTTCTTTCCTATACTTGGCACACTCACAGGACCAAAGAGATCCATGTGAAGTAATTCAAGTATTTGATCAATTGAGTTGATGAGCTTTGGCTTATGAGTAGATTTGTGTTGTTTTCCTTTTTGGCATGAACTAAAATGATTGTAGGTTCCCAGTCGGATCTACACAGGAGTATCTCGTAATCTGTAGGTGCGGAATCCCTACGTAACACGATACGAGCGTAAGATGTATAATACGTTAAACCGAAACACAAACACGCGTTACAATACTAATAAGACACGTTGTATTGCAACTCTTCAACACGTGATATTTAATCACAAACACACGTTCCCGAATACATAATAAAACAAGCCGTAAGTTGAGGTTAATACACCTCGACAACTTCGCCTAACATGTTAGGCGAAGTTTTCCTAACTTCGCTTGTCCACAAGTTCGCCTACATCCTAGGCGAACTTGTGTGACACAATATCTAAAACCAAATCAAACAATCTAACTCGATTACAGACACATACAAAACACTAGATACTGAACTACTGACATCATGCACCAACAGACTTCCCCTTGGCAGTAGTTTCATATCTCTATCTTCATTCACATGTCTAGTAATCCCAAAATCTCGTGTCACCAGTCTTCAAGCATGAACGCCTTCTCTAACACAAACAGAAACCACTCTCTGATATTTCTTGGCTTCATCTTTCCATGCAGGAATATAGAATATCTTTTTCTCGTTTAGCACCTGCAGGTCAGCTTGAGACAGATTCACCAAGTGCATCGGATCATACACTCTCAGGACTTCTTGTTCATCTTCATCTTCCATAACCGCTTCAGCTGTTTGGCTATCAACATACCACAACTTTAGATTCTTTAAGACATCCTTGGGCATTGGTTTCATCTGCACTTCTTTCAAACACCGAATCGGCTTATACTTCATTACCATCCAAGGTTTGCCATCAGCTCGCATTCCTCTTTCCTTATCTTCAACAAGCTTTCCTTTCTGCGGCCTTAACAACTCAAACTTTTTCTCTTTTATACTTTCTTTCCACACAATCTTCCCAATAATCCTGGCCATATTATCATCACTTCTATTAATCAACCCCAACTTAGCCAAATCCTTCACCTCACACTCAGGCAAGGTGTTCAAAGATCTCAACAACCTTTTAAAGTACTGAATCTCATCAAAACGTTTAATCACAAATAGCTTCAACTGCTCATCATATAACCAGAATATAATACCCTTTTTCGATTCAGCATACCCTTTGATATTGTAACTCTTTTTAAACATGGTAGGAACCACTGGCTTCTTTGTCTTTACAAACCACTGAGCGTAGCCTTCTTTCCATCTCAGCTGCTCTTCCCATTCAGACTCATCACTTTCCATATCTTGACCCACATTTGCCTTATCAACGTCTGGGATATCGTGTTCAACACTGTCATCAACAATCTCTCCCTCTTCAATCTCACTGTCAATCACGATCTGTTCTCCTATCTTCTCAATCTCCTCAACAGGTAACACATCGTCATCACCCACAACATCATCATCCACCTTTTCCTCATCATCCACTACCACAACATCTTCACCCCCTTGGCCACCTGCTGTACCAGTTGACTCCCCCTGAGATGTGGAAGTCCCAAGAGTTTGTTCAGTTCTTGGCAACTCACCACCTGCACCTTTCGATGCATTGGGATCATCGTCTCTATCATGACTTTTCTTCGTTCTCAACTCATCGCCCTTGCAGCTCGTCTCCCCCTGAGATGCTAAGAACTGCTTTAAAGCATCGAAAAGTTTACCGTGCTCAACCAGGAGGGACGATTGGATCTGATTTTCCGCTACAAGGCGCTGGATAGCCTGAGTCTGGATTAGATTGATTCTTGACTGTTCTGCCACCACTCTCTCAAGAGCTGCTATCCTTTCAGAATCAGATAACGTAGCATCAAAATCAAACCACATATGAGAAATGTCTTGAGCATACGGTGGAGGAATTCCCAGACTAGCCGGAATATCAGAAGCAGGCTGAAAAGTAACCGCGGGTGGTATTGTGACAGATAACCCCGCGGTAGCTACCAATGTCGACTCAACAAATCTTGCAACAACCTCCGATGGAGTAAGAGTAGGAGGTGGCAAGGAAACTATCTCTGGAGCCGACAACTGAAATGTGGTAGGTGGAATGCCAAAAGAAGATGATGTAGTTAACACGGGAGCACTTGAGATGATCGGTCCTGTCACAGTCATCGAAGCAGGAACCATGGTCATACCAGATAACGCGGGTGGAGAGAAACGAACCACCCTTGAGCTTTCACCAGCTCCTGAGCCTTCACCAGTTCTAACCCTTTTCGATCGTCGTATCAACCGGTCTAACTCCTCCTCGAAGTCAGATTCACTATCATCCGAGTCTCTTTCTTTTTCCATGTATTCTTTCCTGGGTGACTAGAATCTGTCGAGCTTCAGCAACATCATTAGCGGAGGAGTCAGAGTCGGTTCTCTCAGAATCAGCTACAGACGTAGCTACCATCGATACATTTACACCAGACACCTCTGCTACTGAGACTTGAACCTCTACAGCAGGATCAACTCGCTCCATATCAAAGAACCCTTGGCCACCAAAAGCAGCTTCAAGGTCTACCTGTTCCTCCGGTGCCACAACAGGATCAGCAGGCAATGCTTGCTGTACCACAGGTGATGGTTGAGGAACATCAGCTTGTTGCGGTGCCGGGTCCCGAAATTCATCTCCAAGAGGAGCAACATAAGCAGGATTTATCAAATAACCAAATAATGGAGTATGTCGTGGACGAAGCTCCGGTTTACTGCGAGCACTCGACGACCTGCATTGCGCAAAGATCCTCTTGCTTACACTCTCTACATATCGAATGGGACGACGTTGAGGTAGCGTAGGAGCTACATGATTCAAGATCATCTGTAAGAATCTTGGGTACATTAAAAATCTTTCACTAGCGACCGCGCGTCTCTGACGATCGATTTCATAAAACACCATCTGACTGAAGCTGTAAGGCTTGTTGTAAGTCAGGGCTGTCATGGTAGATTGCATCGTCGCTCCCATACCGTCAGTACCAGCTTTACGACCCGACATGCACACAATCATCACGTGCATCAGAAAACACCATTGATCCAATAAAAACCCCTTTCTCCTCTGTGTGTCACCCAATGGACCCGAATAGGCCATTCGTAAAAATGCACCATCTCTGAATGGAGCAGAGAAGTCTGTACGATCATCTCTAGTTTCAGTTCTGAACTGCAAGGCGACCCTTATCTGATCAGATGAGAACTGCACCACCTGATTGTTCACTGTGGCGCGCATAACCGGAGGCTCAACTCTACAGTCATACTCTACCGTTTGCCAGAAATCTTCAATGTTCGGTAGAGAGATGGGTAGAGTTGTAGTAATAGCGTGGAAAATACGTGAGCGAACAAGGAAGGAGATGATCTCGCGATAATCATCTACACCACTAGCATCCGGATCCAACGTGATGTACATATTGTGACCCGGAAAGAATTGACAGTTGTTATCACCACCTTCGTCACCACCAGCACCACCAGCTCCCGCTATAGTAGCCATATCTACATAACAAATGGTCTAAGTTAGAACATCGTCAAAGCAGATCACAACTTCGCCTATTACCATGAGCGAAGTTAAGATAACTTCTACAATGCAGGCGAAGTTGGCATATGGCGAAGTTGAGTACAACTTCGCCTTATCCTTAACTTCGCCTGATACACATTAGAATTTTAAATAATATGAAGCAGCAGGCGAAGTTAAGTATAAGGCGAAGTTGAGGATTCAACTTCGCCTAACCCTAACTTCGCCCCTGAACAACTTCGCCCCTGATTAATTAATCAATTAAAGGAGTAGGCGAAGTTATGCCTAAGGCGAAGTTGAGAACAACTTCGCCTAAAGCTAACTTCGCCTGAATATGAAACGGCAAATTAACACAGGTCAGATCAAGGTTTGATCGGAGTATTGGTAATTGATAACATAAAAGGATGTTACTATGAAGATCTAGACGATCAAATTAGTTATGAACACATTAGAAAGAGATTGGTTAGCGGGTGTTTAAGGGTTGCATGAACGAGGTCACAAATCGGACCAAAACGGCATCTGATTAACATCATTGACAAGAATTATAAGTAATACCGAGTCTACACACCTTTAACTCGGATCGAAATCAAATAATAACAAGGTTTGATTCGAGTAGCAAGTTCGCCGAGGGTTAGGATATAGAGTATAAGTTCGCCAGGTTTGTGAAAATTATGCAAAGTGTTTGACCAAGTTGACCTTATCCTTAACTTCGCTTGTGAACCTTACCAGTAACTTCGCCTAATTTAATTTACAAAATAGTCCCATATAATTTGATCAAAATGCAATAGTCTTTTAAAAACTTCCGTTAAAGATTTAAACTTTATAATCAAAGAACCAAGTAACCAAGTTTTAAACCTTAAAACAAAATATGCAATGAAAATTTTAGAAATTAAGTAAAGCGGGATCAAATTTCAGTCTTGACGGGGATCAGCATGTTTTAGAAAAGATCCGAACAGGAATCATACTAATTAAATGGCTGTCACATAGATCCATGTTCAGCGGTATTATGACATACAGAAACAGGTTGTAAGCAGGTATACAACTTAGTATGGTTTTCATCGCTTCTGTGATACGGATTAGGTTCAATTAAGCTCAAACTTTAGATGGACATTACATCAGAGATTGTGATGCCTCCTATCTATTCTCAAAGCGTATTTGGCTTTCCCCAAGTCACCCCGAGTTGACCTCGACCCGTAGTGTCTGATTAAACAGTAAGTACATATCGATCTTTAGAGTCTTCTTCCCGTTCTCTTTCTTGCCTATTGATTGATAAGTAATCTTTAGAGTCTTCTTCCCGTTCTCTTTCTTGCCTATTGATTGATAAGTATAACAATATAAGCTTCAGAAGGCTTAACAACCAATTTTTTTTTTAATACTAAAGATATTAATACAGCTTCAAATAGTAGACGACTGCAAGTCCCGAATCTGGATCACTGCAGGTGCTTGACACACCATCTTCTCGGTAATCAGAACACTCACGGGCTCGTGTATGACTGGGTAATCACTTTTCTGCCTATCATTCGGAAAGATGTATATGGAGACATGCACAACTCTGAATGAGTCTCCACTTTAAATCGAGGAGATTTAGTTAGTATCACTTCTACTTTTACGCAACATAGAAAGCTACCATAACATACAATGACTGTTCTAGAGTCTATTAGGCCTAATAACTTCACTAGTTAAACACACAAAATTAGTTTGTCTATCACTTTCCATGGTTGAATCAATTTTCTTTTAAACATTGTATTGAAACTTCTTACGAAGTTATAGACTTGAAAAATTATATCATCTCCCAAAAAAATGTTAAATTCTATCGCCCCGATCAAGTCGAAGTCTTCAGGTAAACGGCTATCCTAAAGATCCAATGGATCAGCTGGACCGACCACATACGAGTATGTGTCCTTCTAACTAAGTATAAACGGCTATTTTTCAGCGAAAGAATAAAAACACATCTTAAACCGCCCCGGTCACTTTCAGTCATCTGGTTAATGGCTATCCTCATAATCTACTAGTAGAAGTAAGGACCAAACGTATCCGAAGATATGTCCTTCAAACTGAAGCAACCGACATAATTCTAAGCGATAAAGATTTTTTTTTTTTCATAGAAACGAAAAACATGGTTACTCGGGATTGATCATCCCATTAAGCTCAATAAGATTTTGAAAACGAGTTCGGTCAAACGCTTTAGTAAAAAGATCGGCGAAATTATCCAACGAATCAACCTTTTCTAGCACTATTAATTTCTTCTCAGCACAATCCCGTATAAAATGATGACGAATGTCAATGTGTTTAGTTTTACTGTGTTTGACGGGATTGTTAGTTACTGAGATTGCGGCAGAGTTATCAATGCAAATAGGAGTTTGAGTGAAATTCAGACCGTAATCGCGCAATTGCTGTTGTATCCAAAGAACCTGGGAGCAGCAGTTTGATGCTGCCATGTACTCTGCTTCACAGGTGGAAATGGCTACTGAGGTCTGCTTCTTGCACTGCCATGACACCAATCTTCCTCCCAGAAACTGATATCAACCGGTTGTCGACTTCCTGTTCTGATTGCAACCTCCATAGTCAGAATCCGTGTAAGCTACCAAATCCAGTTCTCCCCCTTTCGTGTACCACAATCCCAACTTAGGCTTGCCTTTGAGATACCGCAATATTCTCTTCACTCCCTTCATGTGAGATTCCTTTGGGCTTGCCTGAAAACGAGCACAAAGACATACTGCAAACATAATATCAGGTCTAGATGCAGTTAAATACATTAATGAACCTATGATTGCTCGATATTGGGTGGGGTCCACGTCTTCATCAGTGTCTGATTCAGCACCCAGTTTGTGGTTGACGCAAACTAGAGTATCAAATGGGGTGCTATCTTCCATCTTGAAGCGTTTGAGTACATCATGGACATATTTTGTTTGATGAATAAACATCCCATCTTTCTTCTGATCTACCTGCAAACCCAAAAAGAAATTTAATTCGCCCATTACGCTCATTTCAAACCTCTTTTTCATGACTTCTTCAAATTCCTGACACATGGCGACTTTTGATGCAGCAAAAATGATGTCGTCCACATAGACTTGCACTAGTAGAAAATCTCCTCCTTTTCTCTTGACAAACAGCGTGCTGTCGATCTTTCCTCTTTCGAACCCATTCTCAAGCAAGTAATCAGACAAGGTTGCGTACTAGGCACGAGAGGCCTGATGTAGCCCATATAACGCTTTACTCAGTTTGTACACATGATCAGGAAAATCAGGTTCAGGGAAACCCGGAGGTTGTTCAATGTACACCACCTCATCGACTTTACCATTAAGAAAGGCACTTTTCACATCTAACTGGAACACCTTCATCTCATTGTGTGTAGCAAATGCCAAAATTAGTCTAATTGCCTCCAATCTTGCCACAGGAGCAAACACTTCATTGTAGTCGATTCCTTCTTGCTGATTAAACCCTTTTACGACCAGCCTCGCCTTATTCCTTATAATTATCCCTTTCTCATCTCTCTTACATTTAAAAACCCACTTTGTGCCAATAGCATGTAAATTCTTCGGTTTTTCAACTAATTTCCACACCTCCATCTTCTCGAACTGTGCTAACTCTTCTTGCATGGCTTCGACCCACGAGCTATCCTTTAGAGCCATTTGATAGTTCTTTGGTTCAATCTGGCTGATGAAGTAGGTGTACAAGCATTCATTTAGGATACCCGTTTCTTTAATGCTTGCGTAAACACTGGTGTACTCATTCAAACTTCTTCTTGTTTGAACACCGTCAGACAAATCACCTATCACGTTCTCCAACGGGTGATTTTTGTGAATTCTAGTAGTCGGAACCGGACCGACCTCCAGATTGTTTTCTAAGTTCGAAGAGAGTTCATCTATGGGTGATTGATGTTGAGAGTGAAATGGATTGTAGAATTCTTCTTCAGTAGGGGTAGCAGAAGTATCAACGACACTTGACGAAGAAGGTTGACTTTCATCGTATCACGGACGTCGCACAACATTTTCCTCCTCGTCATACAGAATCTGTGAAGCAATTTTCTCATCAACTTCTGCAAGATCCAAGTAAGGCATATTAAAAGATTTGAAAAGTTTATCATAGTCGAAAGCTTCAGCGGGTCCCATGCTAGGCTTTGGTGATAGTTAGCTTGTAATGTATGTGTTACATACCACCTCAACCTTGCTGTTCGATAAATTAAAGACTCTTCTGTTGGGTGTACCAACAACATATCCGACTAAAATACCTTCGTCGGCTTTCTCACCAAATTTTGAGTTTGTCTTTAATATCGTACATGGGGACCCGAAAGGTTCGAGACCATTCAAGTTGGGCTTTCTACCATGCATAAGTTCATAACAAGTTTTATACAATCTTTTAACAGTTAAAACATGATTAAGGATATAACATGATGTGGCAACAGCTTCAGCCCAGAACACCACGGGAAGTTTAGCATCAGCCAGCATGGTTCTGGCTCCTTCGATTAGCGTTCTATTCTTCCTCTCAGCAACCCCATTTTGTTGCGGAGTATACGGGGCGCTGTACTGGTGGTCTATCTCTTTCTGTAAGCAGAACATCTCCATCTGGTAATTCTTTAACTCTGTACCATTATCACTCCTGATGTACTTAACCTTTCTCCCAACAATGTTTTCAACCTTGGTAATCAAGTTAATTACCAACTGAACCGTCTCATCTTTTGCCTTCAGAAAGTATACCCAAGAGTATCGAGAGTAATCATCGGTTACTACCAAGCAGTATGACGTCCCACCTAGACTCTTTACATTCACGGGACCAAAGAGATCCATGTGAATTAGGTCTAGTGTACTGACGATTGAGTTAACCTTCTTGGAGTGATGAGGTTTCTTGTGTTGCTTTCCCTTCTTGCACGACAAGCATTGATCTTCGAAGTTAAAATTCTTCAAGGGAACACCAAGCACCAGCCCATTTTTGACAATGTAATTCATTTTACGAAGATGTATATGTCCCATTCTTCGGTGCCATAACTCGGACTCGGACTCAGTTGCCTTCGACAGAAGACATGACTCTTCTGATGTCATCTCAGTTGAACTCATATCCATTACATACGTGTTCTTTTCTCTTGGAGCTCTCATCACCACCCATGCCTCTGGTATCTTGAAACCATGATAAAGGACGATTGCCTCATTTTTAGTAAAATGCACCGTGTAGTCTTTGTCACAAATCTGAGATACACTCAACAAGTTATGCTTCAATTCTTCAACAAAGTTCACCTTCTCTAACTTCATTTTTCCATTTGTCACAGTTCCCATACCAGTGATTCTACCTCCACTCTCTCCAGCGAAACTTACCCTTCCTCCTTGAACAGGTTTCCATTCACGTAACAAATTCTTGTTACCAGTCATGTGCCGGGAACAGCCACTGTCTACAACCCACAGATTGTTTACTGCCCTGTTCAACTGTTCCTGCACAGTTAAAGAAAAAGATTAAAATCTGGGGACCCAAGACCTACTGGTCTTGGGTCGATTAAATCTGTTAAACGGCATCCCGTACTTTGGTTGTCTAAAGGCAGTTTGAGGATGATTCCTGTAAGGTCTGAAAGGAAACCTTCTTGAGGATTGACTATGAGGCCATCCAAACCTTAGTGAATTAACTGAATTATAATTGTTGGTTTGGTTGTTAACTGGGAAAAACTGAGATCGATTTCTTTGAAATCGAATTAGTCCAATGTCTGACTTTGGTTTGTACGTATTCTTACTAGCATAATAATTACCATTCGTTTTACACTCAGTTTTCGGAGGACTCATACCTCTAAAGTTTCTCTGATTTAGAGGACAATCGGCAATAAGGTTTCCTACTTGATTGCATCTGAAACAGCTTCTGTGTTCAACTTTCGTCTCAACAGTTGTTTCACACAAATCACAAAGCTTACTCGGTGGACTATCCTAAGTTCACAAAGTTTGCTTGGAATAACATTCAACATATAACATGCAAAGCTTGCCCGGAACAAGAATTTCTTGTTAAAAGCTAGCTATAACACATATTCATCTCAAGACTTCAAGCTTGCTCGGGAAATTAGTACAATAGTGTACTCTACCCGGAAAGTGTAAACACTTCAAAGTATGCCCGAAAATCATAAACTTAGTCAAAAATGACTAAGCTAGCTCGGAAAGGTCAAAAAGCATCAAACCTTACCCGAAAATACATATTCAACTGTTTTGTGACCGGAAAGGTTATAAAACATCAAACCTTACCCGAACTTACATATTCAAACCTTTTTAAGCAAAATGCAACTCTTTTTGACTTAAACCACTTGTCAAAAACATATTTTTCAATAAGGGTCATAGTTTAAGAGCAAATGGTGCATTTAGGGGTCTTTTCTTTCCTATACTTGGCACACTCAAAGGACCAAAGAGATCCATGTGAAGTAATTCAAGTATTTGATCAATTGAGTTGATGAGCTTTGGCTTATGAGTAGATTTGTGTTGTTTTCCTTTTTGGCATGAACTAAAATGATTGTAGATTCCCAACCGGATCTACACAGGAGTATCTCGTAATCTGTAGGTGCGGAATCCCTACGTAACACGATACGAGCGTGAGATGTATAATACGTTAAACCGAAACACAAACACGCGTTACAATACTAATAAGACACGTTGTATTGCAACTCTTCAACACGTGATTTTTAATCACAAACACACGTTCCCGAATACATAATAAAACAAGCCGTAAGTTGAGGTTAATTACACCTCGACCACTTCGCCTAACATGTTAGGCGAAGTTGTCCTAACTTCGCTTGTCCACAAGTTCGCCTACATCCCAGGCGAACTTGTGTGACACAATATCTAAAACCAAATCAAACAATCTATCTCGATTACAGACACATACAAAACACTAGATACTGAACTACTGACATCATGCACCAACAATGATCTTCTAGTTTGAACTCTCTTGTGGGTAAGCCTAGTACATGCTCACCTTTGACAAGTCTATTCATGTTCTTCAGGTTCACATGGAAAAGTTTCCTATGCCACAATTTTGACTCATTTTTAGTGGATTTGGACACAAAACATGTACCACCTCTTGAAACAACTTCCTTCATGTTGAGTTCATAGAGGTTGCCATTTCTAGGTGCCATCATCATAATCATTTCAGGTGGGATTACAAATTCAGGTTTTAGAATGAAACAGTGGGAATCATCAAAACTGACTTTGTAACCCTTGTCACACATTTGTGATATACTCAGTAGATTATAATGAAGACCTTAAACATGAAATACATTATCAAATGAAACTTTTCCATTTGTTAAGATTCCTTTCCCAACAATCTTTCCACCATTCTCATCACTCCCAAATGCTACAGGACCTTCAAACTTTTCTTCATAATTGACAAGTGATCTCATGTCACAAGTCATGTGCCTAGAACAACCACTATCCATATGTCATTAAGAGGAGTGGACTGTTCCTGCACAAAAGAAAAGGTTTGATTAGTTGAGTGATGAAGTGCAGGCTGTTTCACCTTGTAGCTCATCAATTTCAGTTTCAGGATCTTCATGAGTAACTTCAATGTTTTCTGAATTGTCAGTTTCATAACCACACTCTCTTGGGGTTTTAACAAATGAGGTTGAGGTCTGGTATTCTGCTGAATCAGTGGCATACTCCTTTATCACATAATCTTTCTTCTCTGAGTAGTCTGTTACATCATCAACCATCTCAACCTTAGTTTCACTCTTGGGTTTCCAAAGAAAACCTTGTGGTTCATATCCATGCTTTAATAAGAACTTCTCATCACCTGTCAATTCAGATGGTTTCTTTCTTGAAAAGACACATTTGTTTCTGGTCTTTTCATTGCTAGGTGAACCTTGAGATTCATCAGATTTGACTGATTGAGTATCTTGTTTGATTCTCAAAGGCTGATAGTGTTCTGTTTGATCACTTTCTCATACTTCTTAGGAGACACACTTCTTCTTACTGATATAGTCACTTGCTTCTTTTTTTTACATCAGTTTTCTTTTCATTTCTTGTCTCCTTTGCTGAATTTAATTCATCTTTGTTCATGGTTTCATTTCCACACACCTTTCCTTTTCCCAGGTATACATCATACTTTTGTTTGTACAGGACAAAGTCTTGGCCATGCTTTGTTCCATCTGGCACATGAAAAGGTTGGAATTTCAGTCTTTCATTACATGAATATGTGTGATGACCATACTCATCACACTTCTTGCACCAAACCTTTCCTTTGAATATTTCATGCTCTTTTGGTTTCTTGAACCTTTCACTTGGCTTAGGTGACTTGACTCCTAGAGTCTTCTGATTCTTTAAACCATCAAAGTTAATTGAGAAGGGCACAAACTCCTCAATCTTGATGTCTTGTCTTTCAAGCTTGCTTTTGACAAAGACAATTTTCTCCATAATCATAGGTTCCTCATCACTACTTTCTCTTATCCTTGATTGTCTCTTCTCATACTCTTCCATAGTTTCCACTTCTCCAACATCCAACACCTCATGACTAGAGAAAACAGAGTAAATTGGGATAAAGTTTTCAACATCCACATTTTCTTTCACCTTTTTCTTGTTGTTCTTCTTTATCCTTTCCAACACTTCTTTGCTTGGAGGCCTTACAGCATTGTAACTCACCTTCTTCTTCTCACATATGTCAAAGGACACATGATCTCTCTTCATTCTTTCATTCAGTTTCCTCATTCTTGATGTGACAGGTGGATACATTGGAAGTTTGTCAATAGATTCTGGTTTCTTGTATTTTTTTCCTCTCTCAGCAGCTTTGATTTCCTCATCAGTGATTTGATCACTCAAATCACTTAAATCATCTTGATCTAATTCAACAGAATCAAAGTCATCCTCAGAGACTTGAACTCCAATTGACTTTTCTTCTTTCACTTCTTCCTTAATCACAAACTCTCCTTCTTCATTCACTTCTACCTTCTTGTTCAAATCAACAAACTCTTCTTTGTCTTGAAAGACATCTATGAATTGCTGTAGGTATGCATCTCTTTTCTCTTTGTCAACTTTTGGCATGAAGTTGTTGTTGAATGGAGGTGGAACAGCTTTGTATTTGTCTTCTTCTTTTACTTGGTTTAGAATTCCACAGATGTTTCCAGTGGAGACCAAGTTCTTCAAGAATTCATTTTCAACTTGCAATTTTGTGTTCTTCACCTTTTCTTCAACTAACATCTTCTTTAATCCATCTATCTCAGTGATGTATCTGGTTTGAGCCCTGTAACTGATCATGTAATCATCTTTCAAGCTTTTAATCTTTTCTTCACTGATCATCTCACTAGACTCATACTTGTTGATGATACTTTGTTTCTTAAAACACTCACTTTCCAGCTTGCCTACTTTTGTTTTCAATTCATTGATAATTTCATTTAAATCAACAGTAGGAGCAGAGTGTACCTAAGATGATGATCCAACATCTTTTTCAATCAAGGCCATGAATGCCACATTTGCCCTCTTGATGTCATCAGCAATGTCTTCTTCATGATTGCTCCAATCAAAATTTCCCTCATGTTGTGTAGTCACTGCCACATTTCCTTGATTTCTGGGTTGATTTTGGTTGGTTGGGACAGAGTTGTTTTGAATAGTTTGAAGGTTCTGATTGTTGTTCCTTTGAAAGCCTTGATTATGTTGCATACCTTGATGCTGATTGTTCATTTGAGGCTGAAAGTTGTTGAAGTTGGGATTGTAGTTATTGAAGTTGCTGTTGTTGAAGTTGTTGTTGTTGGGATTGTGGTTGTTGAATCATGGCTGATTTTGTTGGTATTGCTGCTGACCTCTTGGCTGTTGATTCTGAAACTGATTCATCTGAAAGTTTCTTGGCTGATTGCATTCTCTTGCAAAATGTCCAGGCTGTTCACAATTATAGCAAATTGCTTTTGATTTGTCAAAACCAATCCTATCATTAGGACCAGAAACTAGAGACCTACCAGTTCTGTTATACAACCTTTTACTTCTCAAAGCTAACATGGCAGCTTGCCATTTCAAGTTCATGTCTTCCAAATCATCTGCATCAATTTGCTCCAAATCATCTTGAACAATGCTTGAATGAACCATGTTCTTTGCAACAAAAGCATTATAAGACTCAGTGAACATTGAGAGCAAACCATGATAATCAGATCCATGACTTCCATTGCCACCAACAAAAGGTGCATGTCCACTAGCCATTGAGGCTGAATCATTGTCTTCCAGGAGTTGGACATTGAACCTTGTTTGGTTTTGTGAGTTGCTTGAACTACCACCTACAAAAGCCTTAGGTGTATCAATAACATGCTCATTTGGTTCTTCAATTATGGGAATCTTTTGTTGGTTTTTGGTTGACAAGTTCCCCATAGGTGCAATGAGAGCATTAGTGACTTGGAAACAAGGCTTCTCTTCTTTGATCATTTCATTCTCAATCATTTCTATTTCTGCAGCCTGAAGGAAACACACTACATCATCCACCTTCAAATCATTGAAATTTGGCTTTTGAAGGATGAATTTGCAAGCAGTGTACCATTCCTTTGGCATTGAGTTGAGCAACTTGGTATTCAAATCAAGATCAGTCATTACATAATCAGTTGTTCTCAACTCATTCACTATTGTTAAAAACCTTTCAAGAATTGACTTCAACCTTTCTCAATCTTTATACTTAAACCTCTCTAACTGTTGTTTCAGCCTCTGCTTCTTGATGTTTTTGAGTTCAAATTTCCCTCAAACATTTCAAGGATGGCATCATACATTTGTTTGGCAGTTGTATGATGTGCCACCTTGGTCAAAATCTCCCAAGACAGTCCTAGCTTAATCATAGCTAAGGCCCTGTCATCCACCTTTCTCAATCTTTCTCTTACAACAGTAGTTGCATTTGCATTAGCACCTTCATTTTTTTCTTGTGGACCATTCTTGATGGAGTTCCACATATCTACATCATTGTAGCAAACGGCTGCTTCAAACAAGACCTTCCATCTAGTGAAATTTTCCTATCCGTACAATCTAGGAATCTTGTTAGTAGACACTTCTTGTTCTTCGTAACCAGACATTTTGAGAAATCAAAAATAGTTTCTTTGTAAAAACAGAGTTAAAAAATAATCAGATCTGAAACCCGGTTTTTCAGATTTGATGTGTCTTATGCGATTAGAACAATATTTATACGTAAATATTAAAGCTTTAAAAGAAATAAGGAAGAGAAAACACCAAATGATTGTAGCTCTGGAAAAAAATGAAGAACAGAGCTGCTGACGTCGCTTTTCAATGGAACAGTGGTCTGCTTACGTCATCTTTCTTCAAATCTTCAATCAGCAACAATCTTTCCAAAATAGCAGCAACAAGCTCTGATACCACTTGTCAGGTCCCCGATTTCAGCTGGATCTTACTCAAATCATGTCATAACTCACACAAATAGATGTGTCGACAAGGGAGTTAATGACGGGTTGCTATATTTAGAAAGATCACCGTTTATTAAAAGCGGAATCAATAATAAATAGGGTAGTTGCTATTAATAATCAAAGGTAACTAACACACACAAGATTCACTCAAAAGATTTCCATTCATATAATGTTAATCATACAAAAGGATAATCGATTTAGGGTTTCTTGATAGGAAAGTTATGTCCGTACTATTCTGAGACAGCCGTCACACTCAAATATTCTTTCTGAAATAATGAGTCTCTCTACCTTGGGAGGCGTGCCCTAAATTATTCCTATTTATAGGCCTGCCACCCTAGGACAGCTGTCATTCCTTCTAGAAACCCCAAACGTAAATACATATTCAATTTACATAATCAGAAATATTCTAAGTGTAAAACAAGTCTTCCGGGTAGGCTTTGCAGCAATATTCATTTTTCCGAGTAGGCTGTGTACTCTGCCATCCTTCAAACTTGGTAATCATAGAAGTGTGCCCGGGATCAGTTTCCGGGTAGACTTTGCTTGAAGAGTATTTTACCACCGGGTAGAGTACAATCTTCTTGACTTTGCCAAACTTTGCCCGACAAAACCTTACGATCAACCTTGTTCTTCAATGATCCATTCAACTCCTTGCTAGAAAATAGCTTATTAGCATAGTGTGCTCGGCAGCACTGTACCTTGCTTGAGTTGAACCTTGCCCGATGTTACTTAGAGATATTCCATTAAAACATCAAGCTTACTCGGACCACAATTATTAATGAATACCTTGACCGGTCTTCCAATTACTTGGCTTCAGAGCTTGGTTAGCCAAAAGCTTACTCGGGAGTGAACTTTACTTGGCTAAGAAGAACAAACTTGCTTGATACAGTGAACCTTACCTGGATTTGCATAAACTAGTGAACCTTGCCCGGCAATGCACTAATTTGCAAACCCTGCTCGGATATCCACTAAAGAAGACTTCTTGAAGATAACCTTGCCTGATAGACAAAATATCGTACCCGGCTAAGTAAAAGCTTGCTCGAAGGTCTAAGGTGTGCCCGGATCCAAACTTAGCGAATTCTGAGGTGGTTGAGAAGATTCCAATCTTCCGAATATCATTCTTAGGTCAAATTTTAGACTCAACAATCTCCCCCTTGGGTCAATTGTTTGGCTCAACATGTTCAAGATCATCCGGATCATGTTGTCCTCATGAATCCACCCAACAATTATAGACATTCGTATGACGAGGTCAATGAGGAGTTTAGTACTGTAACCTTCCCTTTTGAGGGTAATAGATTGCCACGTGTAAAACCAAATCAACTGCTTCGTAATGAGTCCCCGGATGATTATTGGAGGCCCTGGGAAAAGCCTACAACTATTTGTAATGGATATTGAACCCTGGATAGAACGGCTGTTTGAAAACCAGCATTCGTAATGGAGATTGAACTGCAATAAGTGCTGGTTTGATACAATAGTTTGTTCGCCTAGTTAGATGTCAATAATGTTTAAATTTAGTTGTGATACATGATATCACCAGTCTTTACTTTGTACTTATTAATTCAAAGTAAACAAATATTGGTTATTTTTAATACTATTACTACTTATACAGACCCGTTTGTTGAATTCATTTCATTAAAGTCTCAGTCATTAAGTTCAAACAGACATTAACTAAATACACACATTCAAACATCAAGTGTAACGCTGAAACCAAATAAGCAACAAATATAAAATACAACATCATGTTGTCACAGTTAATCCACTTTATTTCCATGTTCTGCTTTTAATTCAACTTACTTTCACCAGCTGGTTTTCCTGCAAAACATTATCAATTCATTTTATAAAAAAAGACCATTATGCCCTTCTTTTCACTAACCTGCATACCAAAATTGCACCCTCCATACTCAGATCTTTGACCAAAGCATCTGTGGGTCTTAGACTTTGAAGAAGCCTTTGAACAAATAAAATTCAATTTTGAAAAAACCCTTCCAAACTCAATGTCATCACTAGTAACCTAATTTAAGATCTGGTGATGGCATCGAGTTTTGGAAGGGATTTTATCAAAATTTAAGATCTTTGGGAAGTTTAATATCTGTAGAAACCTTAGATGTTTTCTGCATGGCCAAGTTTGGAATTCACATAACATATATATAAGCGTAATAAATTTCAGGCAGAAGTTTTATTGCAGTCATTAAAGTCAAAATAGTTGGTTGTTGAGTAACTGCATACTACCTGTCAAAATAGTATCCACACGCTTTGGAAACGCTCGCAAGCTAATTATTTTTGGAAATTAATTACACTTATGCCTACTAGCTGTCAAAAATCTTGGAAATATATTTATATAACGATAGCCTACATTAAAGTTAATTAAAATAAAAAAAACTATATCTAGTACGCTTTAAAAACGCTTACTAGAAATATTGGTTGTCTTAATACTATTACTATACCTATTACGCTTTAAATACGCTTACTACAAATATTGGTCATTTTTAATACTATTACCATAGTACTCTTTAAATACGCTTACTAGAAATATTGGTTGTTTTTGTTTTAAAACTATTACTATATCCATTACACACATTCAAACATCAAGTGTAATGTAGAATAACCAAAAATATATTAATTATATTTATAGTTAATACTTAAATTACATTACATTATAAAAAAATTAACACCTAGCATCATTTCAGTTCTGAATCTAAATCAATATTAATATTAGTTTTATTAATATATATATATATATATATATATATATATATATATATATATATATATATATATATATAAACGGCAGGCTCGTTTATGCTCGCGAGCCGACTCGAGCTCGATAACTGATATAAAATACATGCATGCAGCATCATCAACACAGTTAATTATAGGATAACCAAAATATATAATTAATAATTAATTTACATGCATTAAAATATTAATATAAAAAAACTAATTACTAATTATAAAAACTAAGTCCTATAATCAGATTCCATATATGAATCTATCATCTGATCATTCTATTCTGGAGTAAGAGAGGGCATAATTCTCTCCCACATGCCGTCCAAGGTGTAGGTGGAGTCCTTTAGCCTTCGAAGGTGAAGGTGCACCTCAGTACGGAATGTCCCATAAGCGGACACAGCCTTGGAGTCCTCGATTACATTCAACCCGATCCAGGCAACCTCGATGCCCCAGACTTCCATCACAATGTTGAGATAATTAGCAGTGGTGTACCCAAGAAACCTAATCATTCGGTTAAGGTGTTGGTACCGGAAGGTTAGAGGGTTGACATAGTCAACATACCTCACCCTTTGATTCTTCCGGATGGCGTCGAAATCAAAATGGAAAACAATGGTGAAGTAGGTGGGGTCGTAGTAGATGGGTGGAGCCTCACCCTGTTGTCGTACAATCCAATTTGTCGGCGCTATAATATTTTCGGAAACCGTGAAGAAGATGGTGAAGAAGGCGATGGGTTGATTGTGATTTGCTGGAATATTGGAGGCGATATGGGGGAAATCGAAAACCATGAGTGGTATTTAAAAACCATCATCGGAAACCGGTACATCTCCCTGACAGTTTGAAACTGGCGGCACAAGGAAACTAGAAAGACAATGATTACTTGGCCACTCATCAATTTACCGTGTGGCCATTAATTACGTTTGGACACACTTAAAAATATTTTAGTGTGACCATTTATCACTTATAGCCACACATAATAAGTGTATCCGTAAGTAACAATAAAAAACTTAGAAAAAATAAAACTAAAATACTTTTCAGTCACACAACCTCATATAAGTAGCCATTAATTACATTTGGACACACTTAAAAATATTTAAGTGTGACCATTTATCACTTAAAGCCACACATAATAAGTGTATCCGTGACAATAAAAAACTTAGGAAAAATAAAACTAAACTACTCTTTGGTCACACAACCTCGTATAAGTGGCCATATATTTTAAGCGTTTTAGCCACATTACTAATAAATACAATGGTTGTTCGTCATATTTCGCAACACTATTAAAAATATGGCTAAAAATGTGACATTAGGTCACACAACGTAATATAAGTCGTTATATATTTTACCTTTTACACACATCTCTTATCAATACAGTAGTCGTTCGTCACATTTGGCCACACTATTCAAACATGTGGCTAGTTAAATGTCACAGTTTTCCCTTTGAGTGTGGCTAATACATGTGTTTTTGGTCACATGTATCAAAGATCAAACAAACTATGACTGTAGGTCACATTTCGCCACACATTTTTATAATGTGGCTAGCTTATGTCACAGTTTTTTTTCAATGTGTGGCGAAAAGTACCTGAGTAGGTATAGAATGGTCACATGAAGAAAAACATGTGTGGCCAAAACTAGTCTGGAAGGTTTTCAAACGTGGTCAAAGACCTTTTAGCCAAACATTTAAGCCGAAGTGTGGCAAATCGCCCAGACCACATGTGTGGCTAAAAGGCGATTTGCACGTAGTGGTTATTGGGAGAACCCAAGTACCCTCTTTCGGATTCAGGAAAGAACTCTCATAGATCTTTTTTGCTTTTGGAAGATACAGGAGCGAAACAATCAACCAATTGATACTGAAAGATCCAACGGATTCTTCCAATGTATCATGTCTAGGTCCAATGGAATTCATAGGTATAGGAAGAAGCCCTATCAAATAGAGATTTTGTCTTTCGACCATATTTCGATTGTTAATACGATATATAAGGACCGCTACTCCAGAGAGTATTACACCCTTGATCGTGAAGTATCGATTGCTTGTTGAACCATGTGAATTGTGAGGATACTCCAAATTCGGTAGTCAAAAAGTTTTATAAAACGTTCTTGGTGGGAAAAAATGTGAATGAAAGATCCCACTGAATTGAATTGGGTCCAGGAATCTAAGAAATAGTGAGAATTCTTGATCTCTCTCAATACTAAAATAACAATGAAAGCGTCCATTGTCTAATGGATAGGACAGAGGTCTTCTAAACCTTTAGTATAGGTTCAAGTCCTATTGGACACAATTTTTTTCAGATCTTTTTTAGATTTGGAGATCAAAAAATCAATTTTGCATGATTTGAATCCGAAACGTTTGAGTACCCTTTTTATTTTATTGAAAAAATGGTTTAAAGGGTTGATCAATTTGTTTAGGCTGCTTGTTCCTAAAGTATAAAACGTTCCCTCTGAAAGTATACAGAAAAGACAGTTCTTTTCTATTATATTAGTATTAATTCATACTAGATTAGTCTTTGTTAGTGATCCCGGCTTAGTGAGTCCTTTCTTTAGTGATGAACGGCGGCAGTCCTACATTTTGTCTCTGTGGACCGAGGAGAAAGGGGGCTCGGCGGGAAGAGGATTGTACCGTGAGAGAAGCAAGGAGGTCACCCTCTTACAAATAAACAACATGGATGTTGGCAATGCAATGTAGTTGGACTCTCATGTCGAGCCGAACGAATCATCCTTTTACCGAAGCGAGGATCTCATGCTATCACTGAACGGCTACCAAACCGCCATACTCAGGTAACCGGTCTAGGTTCCAAGTACATCAACACCCCATAGCTACTTAGGGCCGCAATGCAATAAGGCTTTTCGCTCTAGTTGGGCAATGCAAGGAGGCCTCTTTCGCTATTCTTTCTAAATGATAAACTATTATTAGTTCGGTTCGGTAGAACACCGATGAGAGGATCATTTTCCTTTGATTTTACAAACTAAAATTTTGATATAGAAGGATCTCCTTATTTCTGAATAGATTATAGCATCATTTTCTTTTAAAGATATTAAATCACCTGGGAAACTTGAAAAGAAGTAATGCTGACTATTACATTATTCACACAAACCCTTCGATGACTTATCGGCCTGCTGACTTCATTTTGGGCGGATAGTGGGAATCAAACCAGCATATTCTCCTTGGCAAAGAGAATTTTACCATTCGACTATATCCGCTTTTTGTTTCGTTCTTGATACACAATACGTCTATAATACACGATATGTCCACACATATATGATATATATGCCTGGAGCATATTTGTCCAGTGCTGGGCCAGAGACTCTCTTTAGATTGAGCCCAAATCAAAATATGGGAATTTTATTTTGAGCGTGAGAGCCAAATGAATCGAAAGATTCATGTTTGGTTCGGGAAGGGATCATGGAATTTTTGAAATGAATGGAAAGATAATCTATCATAGCTCGTTCCTGCCAAGAAAAAAAGTGCAGCACCAATAAAGCCATGAGAGATTATTCTTTTTTTTTTAATTACGTTGGTCAAGAGATGTTGAAGCTGCATAGATTATTTGTATTGTGCCTACTATCATCAACCAAGGAGAAAATATAGTTAGAGCGTGTGGTAATAATTCCATATTAATCCGAATCAATCCATACGCTCCCATTTTTAATGAAATTCCGGCTAGAAGCATACAAGTACTGTAGTGCACCTCTCCGTGGGTATCTGGTAACCATGTATGTTGGGGTAGAATCGGCAATTTGACAACAAAAGCAATAAAAAAAACTAATATAGAATATTATTTCCAAAGCCAAAGGATACGACTGATTAACTGATGTTTCAAAATTTAATTTTGGTTCATTACAACCATATAAACCGATACCCAAAACTCCCATTAAGAGAAAAATAGACCCCCCCGCCGAGTACAAAATAATTCTTGTGGCTGAGTAGAGACGTTTCTTTCCTCCCCACATGGATAGAAGTAGATAAACTGGAATTAATTCTAATTCCCACATGATGAAAAAAAGTAAAAGGTCTTGAGAAGAAAATGATCATATTTGACCACTGTACATTGCTAACATCAAGAAATGGAATAATCGAGAATCCCGAGTAACAGGCATGGACGACTGGGCCAGCATTGATAAAAAATGACAAAAGATAAACTTCTCCCATCGCATCATTAACCGGTGTAGGATTAAAGATCGGGTCCAGGATTCAAGTCAAATCGACCTTCCCTCTCATCTCAGGGTGAGGCAAGGAATCCAAGCAAATGTTCGTTCTTCAATCTCTCGGTTGCTCAAGATGTTGGACTAGTTGCTCCTCCGACCCGGAGTGGATTCTAGTGGAAGGGCAGAGAAAAGCCTTGCAGTAGGAAGGTGTTCGTTGCTGGGACGGGTTTGAACTGGACTGAATGGAGGAGGAATTCAATAGTCCTCTCTTCCTGGGGATTCATCACTGGCTAGGGCTTCCGAATCAAAGCATGGGCATCTGCAACTAAGAGGGAGCAGTAGATCGTCGATGGAAGGGCCATGTTAGTAAACTTATATTGGGACTTCTATGGATTATGGATTCGACTAGAGGGACTCCTAGCAGCAAACTAGTATAAAGGGCCCCCGTAGGCCGTGTCTCAGTCCAAGTGTGGCTGATCATCCTCTCGGACCAGCTACTGATCATCGCATTGGTAAGCTATTACCTCACCAACTAGCTAATCAGACGCGGGTGGCCCAGCCCAACATTCATTCTAAAATCTTGTAATGAAATTGAGACTGCTCGACTTCAGAAGCAAATTCGCGTGTAGGCCGCGCTGTCTGTCGTACCGTTGACTCTATCTATTCGTTGAATTTGCTTGATTCCATTTTTATATAGGCTCGCTCCCTCTTTTTCCAAGAATTCATTCACTTCCCTTTACTTCATAGGGTCTTGTTGTTTCTTTAACAATTTCTGATCTCTAATGGACCTCTCAGTAGGATTCTAACCAGATGAAGTTCTAACCATATGTCAGAGAAAAAAGAACGAACGGATCTTGTAGGATTCCCAATAAATTCTTCGATTTCTTCCGGAAGCATATAATTAATCATCTGCTTCCATGAATATCCGGGACATTGAGGAATATCCAGAGTAAGAAACATTATAATTGGATTAAGTAGACCATTTTAGCGGGTGATTCAATTAACCTGTATTCGAAAGATGAAATTTCACCTCTACCATCAATAGGTTTAGCCATGGCATTGATAACATGACCCAAATAGGCCTCACTCACTGTATTAGAGCAGCTACTATGTTCATAGAAGCAATAACTGTAAATGCGCCAGAGCAATTAGGCAATATTAAAGTCCTTAAAAGGGCCAGTTATATCAGAGTCATTATGTTGGAGTTAAGTTGTATAGCTTCGCATTTGTTATGGCTTGGCCCTTTTATGGCAGATATTTGGGCACAGACTCCTTTCTTTTATATCTTTCGCGAAAGAAAAATGATATATGACCTATTCCAGCTCTTACAGCAGCTCGTAGCTATTATATGCATTGCATGGGGCTTCGGTACATCAGGGCTATGGTCTAAAAAAACCAAATTCAATTCTTCTGACCCAATCCACGATTAGTTAGAAAACCCTTTTTTTCTTTATTTACGTTAATTTATGTGCTTCGGTGTTTTTCCACTTGGCTGTACAATATGAGTTTCAGGTGGGAATTGTCCTAAAGTAGCCATAGCGTTTATTTCTCTCCTTGTTCTATTGTATGGGCGAATTATCTTAATGAAGGCTCTCTTTTTCGCCCTCGTGTAAGGGTTGTCATAACTTGTGTCTATCTGCTGTTACATGAATTCACTACATTAAGGATATTTGTTATTGAAACTGTTTACTCCTTCACCCGTAGCAAGTAGTCGGCTAATTATGGGGTTAAGCGAACACGGTCAGTGACAAGGTGAGTCTCAACTAAGCAGTACATGAAGCCCACTCACTCGGGCAAGTAAGCAAGCCAAGATTGAAAAGAAAAAGTTCGGGAGTCAATACAGTATAGTCGGGGAGGAAAAGTTGCGGCTATGAAAAAGCAGGATCTTTCCTTCTAGTCTGGGGGGGGGGGGGGGATAAATATAAAATTGTTTTATTACAAAAACTAAAAAAAATTATTTCTATTCATGTTTGCAAAACAATGTTTTCTTCTTTTTCTAATTTTCTATTTATACTATACCGACCGGATTAAATCAATAAACTAGAAATTAGAATGAATTGACTGAGCGAGGGGTCTATATTTTATCAAATTATCACTATATTTATTCCTTTTTCGACTTCTTTTTTCAAGTGCAGGATAACCCCAAGGGGTTGTGGGTTTTAGTCTACCAATTGAGGCCCTCCCTTCACCACCCCCATGTGGAGGGTCTACAGGGTTCATAACTACTCCTCTTACTACAGGGCGCTTACCTAGCAACGCTTAGATACGGCTCTACCCAAACTTTTCTGGCTTCTTTGAGACTTTCTTCTCTTTGAAAGAATGCGTTGTGATCTTTTAAGTTCACCCTAGTCCTGTGCCACCTGAACTCAAATCTATCTTACCTTCAATCCATCGTTGTCCAGTCAAGCCAGCCCATAAAAAAATGTTAGACCGGCTGGCACAACCGAATTGGTTGAGGAAAAGGAAAGCCCAGCGATCAAGCACTCCCCTCAGTCAAGAATTGGGACCTCGCAATGACTAGTTTATCTCATACCTTTCTTCATTCATGGTTGGATATTCTTGTGTCCTAGGCGTAGAGGAACCACATCAACCCAAAAATTAGGACACATTCTGGGAAAATCAAACTTTCATCGAAGAGAAGCAAATTAAAGGCTTTCATAAAAATTCTTGTAGAATCGAGAATGAAGTTTTCATTCTAGTTGGGGAAGAAATTACCCGTTTTTCTACCACTTATAATAGTGTGTGCTTCTGGAGGGGCATGCGTGCAAGAAGGAAGTTTGAGCTTGATGCAAATGGCTAAAATCTCTTCTGCTTTCTGCTTTTTCCTTCACGCGGACCAATCCGCCTACTAGACTTATTCTATTAAAAGTGATTTGTGTATCTACCCCAATAATACTATTATGACGTACCATTTTGGAAGAATATTCGGCTAAAATGTGGACTTTCGCGGGAATAAAAAATGGATTTCCTTAGTTTCTAAACTAGCATAATCGTAGGACATCAAAAGTGGGAAGTTTCTTGTTGGTTTTTCTTCCTCACTCTCGAATAGGTGAATTTTGTTCGTTCAATTCTTAGGGAGAAGAAGGATGGGAATGAATGGGTAGACTAGAGTAGTCCCTTCATGAGACGGAAGGAATTAGTATCAAAATTTTAGTTTCTAAAATCATAGGAAAATCCTTGGATAGCCCGGTAAGAATGTGGAGAAGAACCAAAATGAAATGGTTCCGCTTACTTAAAACTAAGAGGGGATGCCGCCTACTACTGAAAGACCCACTATAACTGACTCCATTAAGTTCACCACCGTAGAACTCAACAGTTACACCAACTTGTTCGACACTATACTTAGATTCTGCCCTTCGAAATGGAACATCGGCTCTAACAATCCCGTCTCCGTCTACCAAAACGACCGGAAATGTTTCAAAAAAAGGTAGGCATACGACGTCCAAAAAGTTCACGCCCTTCTTTATCTCTAAAGATATGATGTCCTAACCATCCAACCGCTATTCCATCCACGTTATCCATTGAACCCACCCTAAATAATCCCCCTGATCATATTAGAGCTCGCCAAGAAGTACTTGGTACTATAATCTTTGGAGGAAGAATACCGACTCCTGGAGATGCTCATTGACCGCAGTCTTCTATTTTATCTCCCAATGTGGGGAACTTTTTTCGGTTTTTTCTCATCAGCACAGCACTCAAGGGTGATGCATGGCGTCATTATTGAATCCTTTCTTCGACCATTCTTTTCTATAACGAAAAAAGCCTTCCTCTCGGTATGTGGATGAGAAACCCGAAGCAGAAAAGCTCAGCAAGCCAATGGCTTAACGGTTCTCACCACCCTCCTATAGAGCAAACACCGTTTGCTGCGCTGTGCTCATCGCGAGAAGCCGGGGAACTCTTTCCCGCTTGCAAGGTTTCGAGCTCCTATTTCTGGAAGAGATTGAGGAAATGCTCCTTCCGTGAGGGGCCTTCCAACCTATAGGAAGCTCTCTTATCCGAGTGGAGTATAATCCTCCATGAAAAGTAAGAAAGTCCCCATATTTTGACCAATTCAAGGTGAAAATGGGGTTGCTCCCTCGGCAAAACTGGGATAAAGTTGAGCCAACAGATCCCGATTCAAGATAAATTCATGAGGAAGTGGTATTTCTTTAGGATCTACTCCAGCGTTTAGAAATTGGTTAATAGGTAAAGATACATGTACTTGATGCCCCGCCCAACAGAGAGACCCAAGTCCTAGTAGCCCCGCTAAATGATGATTCAACATAGATTCTACATCTTGAAACCAAGCCAGTTTTGGAGCAGCTTTATGATAATGAAATCAACCAGCAAAAAGCATTAACGCTGCAAAGATCAATGCACCAATTGCGGTACAATAGAGTTGTAATTCGCTAGTTATTCCAAATACTCGCCAAATCTGGAAAAAAACAGAGGTTATTTGTATTCCTCGGAAGCCCCCGCCCACATCACCATTCAAGCACACCTCATACGGTTTCTCGTTCAATTATTTCGAAGTTATTGGATCCTTTTCCGCGTTCTAGAATCTCCTCCCTTCTTCCACTCCGTCCCGAAGAGTAACTAGGACCAATAAAGTCACGTTTTCATACATAGACGGTAGTTGGAGTCGGTAGCTCTCCTAGGGTTAGCTTATTGGGTATCCCTAGGGAAGAGGATCAAGTTGGCCCTTGCGAACAGCTTAATGCACCATCTCCCTTCAACCCTTTGAGCGAAATACGGCAAAAGGAAAGAAAATCCATGGACCGACCGCATCATCAAGACCATGAATACGAGTAATACCATCACCTACTTGAAGTACGGTACTGGTATTTACAATCTTTACTTCTCCATTACTTGCTCCTACGGAACCAAGATTGAAAAGATTGAAAAAATCAGTCATTCACAACCACTGATGAAGGATTCCTCGAAAAGTTAAGGATTAGTAATCTTTTTTAGAAATTGAATGGATTCGGTCTTATATATACGCGAGGAAGGTAATCAAAAAATAAAGAAGAGAAGTCCTAATTCATCTACGGTCTTATCTTACAAGCACCAGAATGAGAGAAGGACTTCCTGGCTTGACTTTCTCACATAAAAACTTCATTAGTATAAATCAGTAGCCCGTTCTGGGTCTTTAACCGAAACTGGGACAAGGCAGGGAAAGCTCGATCAACGTCCTTCTCTCCGGAGGTTCGAAATGTGGAGGTACCTTTATCGTCACCTGCTAGCTCTGTCCGCCACGGGTTAGCAGCATAAAGTGCGAATAAAGGTTCATCAGGACATTTTCTTCAACAACTAAAGCCCTTATTATCCCCGCAGAGCCTCCAAAGGAAGTAAAGTCTACAAGTCCCTAAGGAAGTTCCTTGCCCACTTCTTGGTAGATCATACCATGAATGTTTTCGAACAAGTGGAGCTCAATGAAGAAGTATCGCCTTTGCAGAACTGGTTCCATGGACTCTCTACTTCGATGGAGAAAGCAAATCTTGGGTTGAGTGGTATTAATATCAGGTGAAGGTCAAGCCCCACAAGCTGTTAAAAATTGAAGTTTCAAACCAGACGGTATCACCGTTTAGGAAAAACTGATTGAGTATGGAGAGCTCGGGTGGGGTATCAAGTGAAAGATTCCCTACAAAGGAAATCCCATAGCTGATTCCTTAGTGTAAGAGTCCTCCAACAGGTTCTTTTACCAGGGAGTTCCAGTACAGACTTTTACATAAGGAAACGAATGGTTTAGCAGGAGCTGCATAAGTCTCGGATAAAGGCTTCACCGGGCTGGTGAATTAATTCTTACTGTTCATATAGTATGATATGAATATACCACATCAATTCGTTATGTATGGATGATGAGATTTCATTGATACAGAGTTAATTCCAATAGACTTATTGGAGGGTTCCATTGGCGTGCATCCAGTAGGAACTGAACCTACGAATTCGCCAATTATGAGTTGGGTGCTTTAACCATTCAGCCATGGATGCTTAATGGGTCATAGTGAATGACCAGATTCCAATTCAAATGGAATCTTTCAACTAAGGCAATGAGATGCTTAAATGGAATTCTTTTACTTCTAATAAATCATGAGGAATTTAATGACATGACATGAATCCAAGTCCTGGATTTTAGAATTGAAAGAGAGATTTTCTGGGATCATTCAATACAACAGTATGAACACGATACCAAGGCAAACCCATGAAAACACCCCTTTATGAAAGAAAAAAGACACTATGTAACTTTATTGCATTGGAAAAGACTATACTATGACTATGTTATGGACCCCCTATTTAGTTTTAGTAAATTATTTCAACACAAGGGTTCATATTTGTTCTATTCTGTTGGTAATAATGGAACAATTTTGTTCGTAGGAACAAAGAGAAGCAGATTTATTCTATACTCGATAAGTACCAATACGCATTGGGGGAAGTGAATGGCATTTTATATGAGAGAATGTGCCCATACATGTTCATCATTAGAGGACACTATTCGTAATAATTTCCCCCTTTTTTCTTGTTTTCTTTATAAAAATATATAATCTCTATTCATGTAGTAACATCATTTTAAATCCATTCATTTTGAATTGGTATTTTCTCCATTATAATTATTGTGAAGAGACATATACAATCGTTAATCTTGGGCAGTTTCTTTGTGAAAATGTATGTATAGCCAATAAAGGACCACATTTAAAATCAGGTCAAGTTTTAATTATTCAAGTTGACTCTGTGGTAATACGATCAGCTAAGCCTTATTTGACTACTCCAGGAGCAACTGTTCATGGACATTATAAGGAAATCCTTTATGAATCGTGTTTCGTGTTTATAAAATCATTTCGGGTTTCTGGCGTTTACTCACGAATTAAATATGAAATAATATTAATAAATAACATTATTTATTTTTCAGCAAAATAAAGTTTGTACTATGTGTTTGACAACTTCGATAGACTTATCAGCAAGTGTAAATATGCAGTGCATGCAACTCCAAATCGGATTGAGATGGAAGTTAATACTTAAGCCTTTTAAATCATATATCCCCTAACATACATAATTTATGAATTTTCTAATGTACAAACTTGTTTTCGGGGAGTCGGATATTTACCGGGTGTCACATTTGTCAAGAGCGACTAATGGAAACTATGATTCAAGCAACTTCTTTTAACTCAGTTGAAGGTTTGAATTATGGTTTTATTTATTTACGATATTGCTAAAGGCAAATATTTTTTTAACTTTTAAACCTCGACCCGAATATACTTGAACCGTTTAATCCGAAACCCGAACAACCCGACCAAAATAACCCGAAACCTGAATAAATAAACTGAAGAACTCCCCTAACACGAACTTGTAAAATTGTCGTTGACCAAACCCTTATACGAGTCATATTACATTAGACGAGCTGTAAAACCCTATACAAGTAGTATATGTCTATACGAGTAGTATGAAACGAGTAGCATACAAACAGTATGGAAAGAGTATTATAAGCCTATATGACTACTATTTATTTATTTATTTGTTTATTTATTTTTATCTTTTTTCCTTAAATTTAATAATTTTACATTTTAATATTTGTAGCAAAATTAAACAACTAAACGGATACGAATTGAAAGTAATAAAATTCTTATGTCTTATATATATATATATATATATATATATATATATATATTAAAAAGGAGATTATGTCCTCCCACAAAATTACTATTCAATTTACTATTTATTATTATAATATTTTTATAACCAATAAATCACTAACAATAATTCCATAAATAAAAATAAAAGTTCTTATTTTTTATTTTACAATTTTTTCAACTAATTAAAATATTCAACAACTTATATTTTTAAACACTAAACTTAGGCAAGTGTCGGTTTTACATGTTTTATTTGTTAGCTAAACGATTTTTTTAAACTTTGTTTTCATATTTTTTTATAGTTCGTATTTACAATGACCGAAACTTTTTTCATGATTTAAAAATATTTCACCGTCGCACGGTTTTATATCCGCGTTTCAACTTTTGAAACCTCGCATTTAAAATATTTTTTTGGCTTACTAACATATGTTTACGAATTTGTGTTTGTACCGTTGATGCTAACCGAATTTGTGTAGATTCGCAGCTGTAACATTCCGGTTAATTTAGTTCAACATATGATAATTTATTGTATTTTGGAATTGACGTGTTTATTTCTTTTTTTAATTTCATTGTCTTAACTTGATACAGACTGACTTCATCGACTTGCAGCGAGTTTATGATTTAACGTTTTTACTTATGTTTTTCTTTCAATTTAACGGTCCCGCCATGAACACGGGTTCCTAAATCCTTGTTAACATCTAAATAGGTTCAATATCAAATCTCATATTATAAACAACAAAAGGAACATGACAAGTGACCAACCAGTCAAAATTCTTTTTAACTCTTTTTCACAATTAGATTGTCATAAAGATTTTATATTTTAGATTATCATATTATAAACAACATCGATTTATATCAAAATAAAGTTGTCCGTTACTCACTTTCACTAATATTTTAAAAGGATTTTTTTAAACGACCAACTATGATATGTATATATAAACAAAGTTAGAAGACCCAAAAATTACAACCATCAAAACACCAACACACACAAACAATACATGAAACCATAAATGAAACTTGCCCAATCTTCCCACGAATGTTGTCACACCCCAACCTTAGGTGGAAATGTCAGGGGGTGAGCTGATTGCTCACAGCTTTCAAGGTACTATCATGCAATATTTGAAGTGATAATAACTATTAATCAAATTCAAATAATCCAACAAAGTTTAGATAAACAAAATACATAATTCCATAGATAAAAACAAATAAGACAAAATCTATATTTAAATATTGTATATTCTCTCTAGCATGCAACTCTAAATTTCTTTAAAAAGATCTCGAACAATCAAATCATTCGATAACCTGCATATGCGTTAAAAAGTCAATAATTTTTGTCAACACTGGTTTAGTGAGTAAAACAACAGATTTTATAATTATATAATAATAAATAAAAGTGAAAAATGTGTCAAGTGAGATAAGCAATTTAACCAAATGAGCAAGTAAATATGTTGTCGGTAAGTTCGATGCCAGGTGAACTGCACGATAGCTAACACGACGGATGTATGATCATACTAGTCTGAGAATATGTTGTACTTCTCCTGAATGTATTCAAATGAAGCATAGCAAATAACACGTTAGACATAAATTGTTAAACACACATGACTAACAGTTGCAAGTTGAGTAATATATAGTAATAAAATGTCTTCAAACGCATATGTCTCCAAAATAGTAAAAATGAGTAAAAAGATGGGAGTGAGATACTCACTTTAGTAATTAAGAAAAACGGGAAATGATTAGATAGAGAAGCGGTAAACCACACTCTTCGGGAACTACCGACAATAACAAAATATTTATGGGAAATAAATATGAATTGTATAACGAAGCTAAAACTAGATAGAGGATCAGGAATTCGATGATGATCGAGTGTAATCTTACAAAAGTTATTTATCTCATTAATTTAATATAAATTTTATCATCAAAGTTTTAACATAAATAGTATGCTATAATTATATAAAATACTTAAATAAATATTTATAAAACTTTATAGTTTATCTCTACTATATATAAAGAGTGAGTGAAAGACCTGTTAAATTTTAAGAGGTATCAAACTTATTGTTTTATATACAACACACATTGCATCTAAAATATAGTTATTAGGGGCAATTAACTCTTTACTCAGAAGTATTTCATAACTATTACGTAAACTTATCTTCCTAAATACACTACAACTTTGGTCCCTCAACTTCACTACTTTTATGTTAATTTTAAAAATAGTTACACACACACCCTAATTCAAAACCAACTACCCGATGACTTTTTAGCGATCATAACTTTTTCACACGATATTATTGTTTTGGATAAAAATCTGTTAAGGATCAAGTATCCAAATTCGTAAATGTGAGGTAAGGTGCTAACTCGATAATATCGAATGAGTAATCGTAATCGGGGTGAACACAGTGATTTGATCACGAGGGGAAAAGCCCTTAACCAAGATAGTCTTACTTCGATCAAAACTTATCAAGGTAATCTCTTGGTCGAATCTCCTCGATCAAGGATTAACTAAGTAATCGTTGGTCGAATCTTTTCGGTCAATGATCAACAAGGTAACCTTTGGTCGATAAGTATGTGATTATTGTGATCTTCGGCACAAAAAACCCTCGGACGGTAAAAACTATCACCGTCGATTATATTGATAATAAAAGGTGGTTACAAGTGTTTGGAGATTGTAATCGATATTACAATGAAATGCTAGTGTGTAGAGAGAATTATAAGTTCTGCTCTAGTGTGTGTCTAAAATGTGTCCTATATATGATCATAATCTCAATTATATATAATAGATAATAACTCAATGGAGTTATTAATAATAAATGCTATTAACTAATTTTCCTAAAAATCCGCCTTTATCTTCAATGTAAACGTAACAGCCACTTTCACCACGTGCTCCATCACTCAGGTTGCGAAATAGGGGGTAGACCAGGTCTTGGAGCCGTTACACTTAATAAATATCAGCCTTCATATAAGAAATAACCGTTAATAGCACCAAATACCGATGATCCATGATTCTGACATAGCTCTGGAACTCTTCAGAAGGATAATTGATCCAGATACGTAAATATCTTCTTGACTACAAGTTAGTAGATAGACTGAGTCTTCTAATTGTTATACCTGCTAAATATTAGATTACACATGAGAACAACCGTTAGTAAATAATAAGTACTGTGGATCCTTGATCCTGACGAGATCTGGAACACACGCTAAGGATAACTGATCCAAAACATAAGCCAGGATAACATATCCACAATGTCAAATTTCTGTGCACTAACAATTGCCCCCAAAATGGCAGTTGTGATAAGATCACAGCTGTCATTTTGCCTTTGAATTCAAACTTCCTGCAAAAACATATGAGATTTGAAAAGTTGGATATAATTGTCACATATCAATGGAGTTTCCACGGGAACTTCCCTTCCGGCTGTATATCCTTCTCCCTGCAAATCATGAACAACTAGTAACACATGTTTAACCCGGATGGATGGTCCATCTTTAAATGGTGAAATCCGGGTTAAAGATTTTTGGTAATTGCAAGTAAATAGTATCTTTTAACTATTTGTTGATTGTCTGTTATCTTGAAAGTTTGTCTGATATAGCTTAAGTCTCATTGAAAGTTTTAAGAAATAATATTCTTTAGTAAAAAGTTTTTAGGATAAAATATCCTTGCAAAAATAAACCAGGATCTTAAATCCTTATAAAAATAGATTGAGAATAATGAATCCTTATATCTATGAAGATATAAACTGAAATCAAATAAGTGTAAACCGATAAACATAAATCATACCGTAAGGTCTGGTTAGACCTAAATTACCATAAGTATTGATCCTTTTGCAATCCTTATAAAACTGAATTTTAGGATTTTGAATCCAAAAGTATTGATCCTTCGGTGATCCTCATAATCTAATTTAGGATACCTGATGCAAATAACTTATGTATTATCTGGGATTAGACCCAATAAAATGGGGACAAGCCCAAAAAATAAACTGGGGACAAGCCCGTGCAACTGGGGACAAGCCCGTGTAATCTGGGGACAAGCCCAAAAACTGGGGACAAGCCCAAAACTGGGGACAAGCCCAAATACGGATGTTAACTGGGGACTCACCCAAACCGGGATTTAGCCCAAACGTGAGATAACGTGAAAACGTTATAAACCTTAGCTAACATGAAAATGTTAGAAAACTTTGTCTTGAGATAACGTGAAAACGTTATAAACCGGTGGTATGGTACGTCTACCATAAATCGTGGGATCCTCCATATAGCCAAAAGCAACGTAATTGTCAGCCACTAAGCGTGTACTGGTCCCGCTTCCCCGGACTATACGTTGGATAGCGTGCGCTCCAGGCGAGAGTGTAGAAACTCTAATTTATAAGAAAGGTGAAAACCTTTAAACCTTGGAGGATATGACCATCGGGGGTCATATCCAATCGTGGGCTAGGCCAAAGAAAATAGCAATGTACCTTAAGCATGAGGGAGAGGTGGCCAACCTCTTAGACATTGAACCTCTTATTGAAATCTACATTGTTACTTAAAAACTTGGAAAAGATAAATGTTAAGAATACATTATCCTTAAATTATTAACAAGAATATGAAATAAATAAGTGATCAGATAGATATTACCAATTTTAGGATCCTTGATCCTAGATGGATGCTTGATTTTCGAAGGATACTAGATCCTGACTAGAAAAAATACTTCGTGAGATGGATAGCATTCCATGCTCTTGGTAATATGTTGCCTTCCATGGTGAGCAAATGATATGCCCCTTTCCCTGCTTCCGACTCGATCAGATAAGGACCTTCCCACTTGGGTGCTAGTTTCCCATCTGCCGGATTGGTTGTGTTTTGGAATTCCTCAAGACTTGATCTCCTTCTTGAAATCTTCTTATCCTTATATTTTTGTCGTATGCTCCAGCTACCCTTTTTTGATATGCTGCCATTCTGATTTTGGCTAGGTCTCTAAGTTCTTCAACAGTATCCAAGTCTTCAAGGAGAATATCTTCATTGAGTTCAGGATCACGGATGCTCGTTCTGGCTGTAGGAACCACCATCTCTGTAGGGAGTACTGCTTCTGATCCAAACACCAATGAGAAGGTTGTTTGGCCTGTTGCATTTTTAGGTGTAGTTATGTCTGCCCAGAGAACATAAGGAAGTTCTTCAGCCCATTTTCCCTTCTTGGATCCTAGTTTCTTCTTTAAATTGTTGATGATGATTTTGTTGCTAGACTCCGCTTGACCATTGGCTTGAGGATGAACTGGTGTAGAAGTGTTCATCTTGATGCCCCAACTGTCACAAAAGTTAGTGGTTCTTTTCCCGATAAACTGGGAACCATTGTCACAAACGATTTCAGAAGGGATACCAAATCTAGTTATAATATTTCGTTTAATAAAGGATATAACTTCCCTTTCTTAGACTTGCACAAATGCTTCTGTTTCAATCCATTTAGAGAAGTAGTCTGTCATAGCAAGCATAAAGACCTTTCCGCCTGGTTCCTTTGATAGCTTGTCTACAATATCCATTCCCCGTTTCATGAAAGGCCATGAAGAGGATATAGGATACATAGGTTCTGCTGGCTGGTGAAGAATGTTTCCATGCCTTTGGCAAGCATCACACTTCTTTGAGTATTCTATAGCATCCTTCTTCATTGTTGGCCAGAAGTATCCAGTCCTAAGTATCCTGGAGAATAATGTTCTCCCCCTGTGTGGTTGCCGCAATCGCCTTCGTGGAAGTCTTGAAGTACCTCTTGTATTTCAGGATCCTCAATGCATCTCAGATAGGGACCTGCAAGAGATTTTCTATACACAACATCTTGTAAAATAATGAATTGTGATACCTTTAATCTGAAAGCTATAGGATTTTCCCCTGCAGGGATCTCTCCATCTTGAAGGAATTTTTTGATTGGAAGGATCCAAGATCCTACTTTTGAAGAGGATGGAGGATCTGTATGTTCTCCTGTGCAATCCACTGTTATCTTCACGGATTCTTGTTCTCCAATTGCCGGAGACAATATATGAACGATGGGTATCTTTACATCATCCAGGATCTTCAACGATGATGCTAAGTTTGCTAAGGCATCTTCCCCAGCATTCTCTTCCCTTGGTACCTGTATTATACTAAACAATTCGAAGGATTTCGCCAATTCCTTCACAATTTCTAAATATTTGACCATATTCTCACCTTTCATAGTATAAGAACCGTTAAAGTGGTTAGTTATAAGTAAAGAGTCTATATAAACTTGAAGATACCTGATCCTCATCTGTTTAGCTAAGAGTAAACCTGCGATAAGTGCTTCATATTTGCCTCATTATTGGTGGCTTGGAATGCACATGCAATGGACTGGGGTATTATGTCCCCCTGTGGCGATTTTAGTAGTATGCCCAAACCTATTCCTCTTACATTGGATGCTCCATCTGTGAAGAGGATCCAAGGATCCTTAGTTTCTTCAAGTTGTTGGACTTCTAGATCAGCTTCATTTTGCATGTCACTACTGAAATCAGCCACAAAGTCTGCAAGCGCTTGTGATTTAATGGTTGTTCTAGGCTCATACTGAATATCATATACACTCAGCTTCACAGCCCACTTGGCCATTCTACCTGACATTTCCAGCTTTCTTAGGACATTCTTAACAGGATAATTAGTTCTCAAAATAATAGTATGAGTCTCAAAGTAATGTCTCAATTTAGTAGAAGCCATAATAAGTGCAAGAATTAACTTTTCTAAATGAGAATACCTGGCTTCTGCATCTAAAAGACTCTTACTTACATAGTAAACGGGATGTTGTTCACCTTCATGATCCTTTACCAAAACGGCACTTACTGCATTTCCTGAGACAGCTAAATACAGATATAAGGATTCTCCATCCACAGGCTTCATTAGAGCTGGAGCTGAGGATAAGTAATCCTTCAAGGCTGTAAGCGCAGCCTCATGCTTTTCCTTCCATTCAAACTTCTTATTCTTCCTAAGGATGTCATAGAAGTCCTTGCACTTCTCGGAGGATCTTGAGATGAACCTATTGAGAGAAGCTATTCTTCCCGTGAGCCTTTGGACATCTGTGACATTCGTGACAAAACGAGGTATACTATATTCACTACGTAACAAGTAAACGATAAATCGGTTAATTCGTAGTGCTTAAACGAGTAACCGACCGAAACTAATTATGACCCGTATATATACTGAGGGGTCATATACGAGTTGTAGATATATTGTTGAGGTTAACATATTGATATTTAGGCCCCAGTACGTTTAAAACTCTTTAAACGAAAAAGGTTTCGTTTATTGATACGCTATAAGTTTAAACACAATCGTTAACATCAAAACGAGCATTGTAGCATCCGTTAAGCCGAAAAAGATTTATAAAACACTTATATGACATGTTCTAGGCAATCCGTGAAAATATTTTGGATTTTTACAACGAGTCAGTACGTTTTTCTTATTTTACTAAAATGAGTCAAAAAACACTCGGTTTTGCGTTGTTTAACGCACCCGAACTATTTTTTGCATCAAAAACCGAACCCGGATTAAATTTGGACTCAATATTAATCTCACTAGCTTACAAAAAAAATGGAAAAGGAAAAGGGCTAGGGCCCCACCCTTTGTTCCGATCGGAACTAAAGGGGGGAATCCCCACCCTTGTTTTCCTTTCATTTTAAGCAACCTATAACATGTTCTTATCATTACTACAAACCCAAACCTGAATAAACACCCTCTCTATTTCGATTACTACAAAACTAGCCAAGAAAATCCAAGTTAAGCTCTTAATCTTAAGTGTTTTAATCAAGTTTGTTAAGCAAAAATTAAGGTTTGGTTAGTAAAAACAATATTTAACCATATCAAAACCTCCAAACTGAACCAAAAACATAATTTGATGTTAAACATGTCTACAAAGCATTATCATAAAGATTTTTGGTCAAAACGCGGATTAGAACATAAATATAACGTTTTTACGGTTTGAAAGTTCGGTTTGAAAGTTCGGTTTGAACCCAAAACCGAAACCCTAATTATCAAGGTTGTTACATGGATGATTTACGTTTGGTTTGATGTTATATGATATTTAGATACACTGAGTTTGCAACCCGAGACCCGGAAAGTCGTTTAAGCTAGCAAAACTCATCGAAAACCGACAAGGTAAACCCGTAACACTCGTTTAGGGGCTGTTTAGTATTAGGTTGTGACGTACTTGTTTTTAGATTATGAAAATTTGCAGGGACATTAGGGATCATTTAAATGAGTCCCTGTTCAAATTTGGTAATTGTTCGATAAACGGAGAATATTTGGCGAATTTATTACCATTTATTAGCGTTTATTCGGGAAAAATTGGTAAATTTCATGAAAAATTATGAAATTTGGTTTGGAACCCATAAATGATATATTAAGATCACTGGTAAAGTTTGAGAACATTTGGAGATGTCTAAGTATTATTTGTGCAATTGTGTTTTAACCGAGTTTTAATAGCCGAAAAACGCGCAAAAAAGGCAATTTGGCCAAAGAGTTAGATTCTAAAGATTTTTCAGGGGCTATTTAATGATATTGAGATTACTTGGAAAAATTTTCGGATTTTTCGGATATCATTTGGTATAAACGGGATATTTATTACTCAATTATAGCACATTAAATGAATTTTTATTAATAGATAATTAATCATAAAATTTCTGAAAATATTTTTATAAAATTCTCCATATTTTAATTTATTTTTACAAAAATTTCCATAATTTATATATGAGTACATAATTAGTTATGATTAATCAAAAATTTAAACTATATTTGTTTTAACGAAACCGACAGTTTCGTGTTTAACGGACTGACTGGTATGTCAAATGTCAAAAGTGGTCAAATATCATAGTTTTAGATGAATTTGATAAAAACGAACTTTTTACGAGAATTCCGAACAATTCGGATGGATTGTACGCGTTTTGTATAATCAAACCCGTGTGAAAACGGAAACGAACCCTGCGATCAATCCAGATACCGAAACCTCAAGAAGCTTTCATAAATCAAATCAGTTTAACAATCAACATGTTTACTTAAGTTTGTGTGATCTTACCTAATCCCGAAACGCATAAACGATAAACTTGGCTAGGCCTGGGAAACGGTGAAACTGAGCCAAATCTGGTTTTGAACATTTCATAGTGTACAACGTCACAATCTAAGACTATGGTCATGTTTTGGGCCTAACAGCTATAACCAGACTAGTTATACAGCCCGATTTGGTTTAAACACTGTACTAGTATTAACAGTACGATACCGATTATAGGATACGAGTTATAATCGAGGCATAACACTTATTGACGTATATTACCTGCTCGAACTACAATAAGGTGAGTTTCACGACCCCACTTTCTAAACTGTTTTACGAACTTTTGGGGTGGAAAGCATGTTTACATATACTTATATACTTGAAAACGTGTGGTGATGTGAATTATCTAAATACTAACACTTGAAAGTCCCCACAAACACAAGTGATTAACTTCGTGCCAGTGACGTGTGGATAGTACTATCGGTTTGACAAACCCAACTGAAGGCGCCGGTGGGGTATGCTGGATATACTTGTTTACGCAGTTGCACATTGTCATTTATACTTATTACATTCTGCTATGTGGTGTTAGACATAGTACATAATTGGGGCAAAGTGGCTGTTAAATGCCAACGGGAGTACATGGGCAAGGGTGGCCATGCAGTGCGAGCTGTCTTGGGTTCACTTGTGGCTTAGTATAATACATCATACACATACTTATATACATACGTACTGTGAACTTTACAATATACTGATTTTGTTCGAACTCGTGAAACTTGAAACTCACCAACTAGACGTAGTTGACCCGTTTTAACATGCTTTTCAGGTAAGCCGAAGTTGGAATGATTTGCTTACGTGCTTGGTGTTAGAAGGAAAGTTGAATAGCTGTGAATAGATGCAAATACGTACTAATGAATAAGGAACCGAGAACTGGTTATGTGTTTTTCATCTAGTTTGTAAACATAGTACCTACCAATGTAATATGATGTAAATTAGTTGTTGAATTTCTTTATAAATAATGTGGTTGATACCAGTGTTATCTGTTACATTCCCGTATTTACCTAGTCGGGGTGTGACAACATCCTTTGCATTTGCAGGAGATTGCAAATTGAGGATGGCTTAAATTTGCTCGGGACTTGATTCAATTCCTCTTTTAGTCACCATATATCCCAGAAACTTTCCAGCCTTAACACCAAAGTGGCATTTTGACGGATTCAATTTCATGTTATATTGGTCGAGGATATTGAATGCTTCTTCAAGGTCTCTAAGGTTATCCTCAGCTTTCTTCGACTTTACCACCATATCGTCTATGTATACTTCCATAGTCATGCCCAACTGATCCTTGAACAACATGTTGACTAGTCTTAGTCCTAACGGCATAGCAGTATAACAATATATGTCGGTAGGAGTCATGAATGTTGTATCCTCTTAATCAGATGGTTCCATCTGAATTTGTTGAAATCCAGAGGAAGCATCCATAAAGGTAAGCATTTCATGTCCTGTCATTGCATCCACCATGGAATCTATATGTGGTAATGGGAAAGGATCCTTGGGGCATGCCTTGTTTAAATCAGTAAAATCGACACACACCCTCCACTTTCCATTATTTTTAGAAACAACAACCACATTAGCTAACCATCGAGGATACTTAACCTCTCTGATCATACCGACCTTAAGAAGTTTTTCAATTTCTTCTTGTATGATCGCGTTCCTCTCAGGAGCGAATTTCCTTCGCTTCTGATGGACGGGTTTAATAGATAAATCAAGGCCTAATTTATGAGTAATTACCTCCTTTGAAATACCTGTCATGTCTGAGTGGTTGAAGGCAAAGGTAGATTTTCTTCGCCCTAAGAAGGATATGAGATCCTCCTCGATCTTGCTAGGGATACTGGATCCTAGGAACACCTTTATCTCTGGATCCTCTGGATCCAAAGATACTTCTTTAAGGTCTTTCTCCCGAGCTTCCAGCACGTCCCTAGGATGTTGCTGTAATTGCTATGCTATAGTTTGCTTGGTCGTTGGCTTCGTCGATGAAGAATAATAGTTCTTGGCCTCTGCCTGATCACCAACTAATGATAAATGATGAACATATTTACGTATTTAATTACCTTAATCGATGATCAAAAGGGGTTTTAATTTGTATAGACAGACGACGGCCAGGAGTGGATCAAGAACACGCATCGAACATCAACGATAATATAATTCTTTATGGGGTTACAGTAGGCGATGGGTAGGGGATGAGGTCTGCATATTTAATTGCATTATATCGATCTCTAGACATATAATCCTAATAATCCTAATACGCTTAAAGACGGTTTGCATAGTATTAAGCAATACGTATCTATTAGATCTTCCTTTCTTAATTTGTTATGTTGGTAGGACGAGTATAGTATGAAGAATCAAACGCACGGTATAATTTCTAAGATTATAACAAGAATTAAGGTTCAAGGAATTCAAATGGATCACGGGTTAAAGGGTAAACGGGTTAGGTACATGGGTTGATAGGTTAGGATACTAATATAATAATAAAATTAGATTTTACAATTTAGTCCTTCAAGATTTGGGATGGAAACAACAATGGGTTAAAATATAGTTTAGGGTAAAATTCGATTATAATCCAAAGTTATTTTATATATATTAATAGACAAATATTGATAAAATAATATTAACTCAAATCACGCGATATTTCTTGGCAAAAATTTCCCGACTATAAAGACTGGTCGGGTAACGGTTAATAAAATAATAAATTTAAAATCAGAGTTGTTACAAATGTGAAGTTTTTTAAGAGGTTCTTAATCCAAAGAAAACTAAGAGATTTGATTTCCCCCACCACACTCGCTAGTTGGATCGGCCTCCCATTAAACATCACATCGTTTCTCAACTGCCAAATACTCCACACGGTTATAAGGCATACATCGTGGAACGCCTTCTTTTTAGAAGAAATAAACCCCGAATATCTAAATAGATCTAGAAGATCTCGTATACAAAACGCGTTAACTAAATGTGCCCCGCACCACATCGATATCATCGGCATGAATTAAACATATGTTTCACGGTCTCCTCCACTTCCCCACATATCTGACAAAGAATCGACCCGTAACAAATGTTTCTTTTTAATAAAAAAAAGAAAAATTACAAAACGATATATTGAAAAAAAGAGTTGCTTTGTCTAGTGTGATTTAAAGTTATAATAACTGGTTTTTTTCCTAAAGTTAGATTTATACGAATAGTATATACATTTAGAATTAATATTGGTGTACGAGATGGCCTTTTAATAGTTATTAAAATACTACTCTTAATGATTCATAGCCTTTTAGAACACTCTCAACCTATTCTCCAAATATATTTTAGGAGAATTTATAAATTATATGGTATGTGAGGGGAATTTTTTAGTAGAGCAGAGAGAAAATGTAATACATGAAAGTTAAATTTAGTCTTTCAATGTTCACAATGTATAATTTTTTAATAATTTTTGAAAGTGATTGTGAGTGAATGAGAGAGAAATGCTAATGATAAAAATATAAAAGTGTGTTATTTAATTATAAAAAAGAGAGAAAAACTGTAGTAATTTTTAGTATAAGAGCATTTTCATCATATCCTCAAAATTTTTATGAGGGGAGTTTGTAAATTATAGGGTGAGGTTGTAAGTGGTTGTGAGTGTAAATTATAGAGCGGAGAGAGAAAATGTAGTGATTTTTTTTTTGTAAATTTGGGAAACAAAGTTTGCCCATGTTTATTTTTTTATATTTGTTGAATTGGTTATGAGTAGAAAACTGTAATGATAAATGTAACATTTGTTAATTTTCAAAACCGAAAAAAACCCAACCCGTTTTAAATTTTCAGTTTTGTTTCTATATATTTAAATTTACATATTTTTATAATATTATTAATTAATCTCAATTTTCGTTAATGTATTTTATGTAATCATTTCTATGCAATTATACTTTACACCACCCATATAGTATTACATACTCATTTAAAACATTCATAATCAAGATCAAATATTTATGTACATGTCCCATTTAATTTACTAAAATATTATTTAACTACTACTACTACTTTATTATTATTATTATTATTATTATTATTATTATTATTATTATTATTATTATTATTATTATTATTATTATTATTATTATTATTATTTTCTTTCCATATGTTACTTAACTAATAAAAACTAATGAATGTTTTAATTAAATATAATTTATTAAAATAGTTAAACCTTTTGAATGACTCATTAAACTATTTTTAATTTTTGTTTTAATTTTATTAAACATGATTTAATTTCTTAAATTCTATAAAGCATAACTACTCTAAAAATCCACCATAAAAGGAGGATTAATCCTCCATCTTTTTCACACTTTAATACATTGTTTTCTTAAGCACTACAAGTAAGATTTTACCATTTCATGCATTTTATATCTTTTGTTTTGATATTTATCTTGAATGTTCTTAATTGTTCATAAGTTGTTCCTCATGATCATGTTACTTTTATCATAAAAATCTTATATTTTGGTTATAAGAAATCACTATGATCATGGATATCCAAGATAAACACTTTGATTTTCTAGATATTATGTCAAAACTAGTTATTTTGCAAGAACAAATATAAATATTATCAAGATGTTATTATCCGTTGATCATCATAAACTTATAAACCTTTTAATTTTAAATAAGATGATATATACAAAATGGTTTTAATTAAAGATTCTTATAATGGAACTAGTATACTTGATTTCTCTATATAATTAATTATTGTTTATTTATTTCAACATAAACTAATATCTATAATTTCTTTAAAATAATTCATGCAAAACATTTAAGTTAATTAATTAGTAAATTAATTAATTATGTTACTAGAATAAAAATAAAATGTTTAATCATAAATTGTTATTAATATTGTTATTTAATCTTATATTAATAAGTTATAAATATTCATCTACAAATCATTCTTCAACTAATAAATATCAAATGATTTATATAAACTGTAATTCATTTTTGTTAAACTTATTTTAAATAAAGATTTCCCCCAAGTCCCCTTTTGTCATAAGTTAATTAACTTTATAACTCCGGTAGCTAGTCCTTGATTCTGTATCTTCGTTATTATTTATAGTTTCGTGAGATTTAATTGCTTCGTTTGTTAACTCGCTTTAGGTTATTATTTCAAGTTGTCTCCAATATCAAATGTGAGTTTCTCACACCCCTTTTTACGCTTTTACTTTTGGTGGTAGTATATATATCCTATCCAAATTACAATTTCGTTTATTCATTATTTACAAACTACAATTCATTACATGGACTTATGTGTTCACTTGCTTACTTGCTCAAAGATTACGTGCTCATGGTTTCCTCATTAAGTATGATCATACGCCCCCCCCCCATGCACTCAGGACCTCGATGTTATGAGTGGAATATGGACCCCTGATCTGAGTACATTGGTTGTTACCAACGGAAAAGACACTTACTTGCGCTATCATCCGAGTACGTTGGTGCACAATCCCAACTGGAAAGGACCTTACTTGCTCATTTACACTTGTTCATGAAATTGTAGATTTTTATGTACTTATATCAAAACTTATGTGAACTCACCAACTATTCATTTAGTTGACTTTATTTTATATATATGTTACAGGTACAATTATTAGAGGATGAAACGGAGAAGACTTGTTGGGTTTTAGCAAGATTATCAAAGTCCAAAATAACCATTTATTAAGGAAAACACAGCGAAAATATAAGTTTTAAATCTTGTTAACATTACAAATAAACCCATTTATGTTAAGCCCAATCCAGGATCCAAATACAATATACATGCTATCAAAATCAACCATAGGGTGTTTCAAGAACATACATACCTTCAAGTCCAAAATCGAAATGGATGAATGAGATTGAACGGCTAGAGTCCAAAGAAGGAGTCCTCAAGCTTGTATACCCAACAAGCTCCAACAAATGCCTAGGTTGCTAGGGTCCTTAACACTTGATGGAAGAACAACCTTAGTTCTTCTTCTGCATCTTGTTCTCAGCACCGAAGGGAGAGAAGAGAGAAAGATGTGTGTGAGAGAGAAAGTTGTGTGCAAAAAGGATCTACCAATACTATCTATTGCATGTCCTAGAAACTAAACAAAATGAAAGAGGAGAGAGAAAGAGGACCGGCCCCATGGAGCTTTCCCCCAAAAAAAACCCAATTCCAATTTTGATTGTATTTCTTTTAAACATACTTTTGTTATTTATCCAAATAAATAACATTTCTCTTGAACGTAAATTATCCACATAATTTGCTTAACACACATGTGCAAAAATTTAGAAAACCCATTTTCCAAATATGTAAGTGTTGATTATTATTACTTAGATCATATCTAATAATAATTATCGTGGCGTTTATCTAGCTTGTTATTGGGTATGACCCGACTTGGATCATAACGTACTAGCCACGTCAACTCTAATATGTGTCTTGGGCAGATCGATTCCAACAATCTCCCACTTGCACAAGATACATAGAAGATTGATGCAAATAGTAAATACCGCCTAACAACGGTTTACTATCCCTAATACGCATGACTAAGTGCCATTCAGTAACATCATCCCCTTCAAGTCCCATACTTGAAGATGATTTAGGTGAAACCATCATTTATCCTTTTGTCACAAATATCATGTTAAATCCAGAGACACAGAGTGATCATTCTCTGTTGATTTAACTAATCAGGCCTTAGACATTTAACTCTCAACGAATAAGAGGGACAAATCCCCTATTGACTACATACATGTCTCACTATCACCTCGTACCATACTTGAGCTTAGCCTTATGTACTGACATATTTCAGAGCAGCAAAGAACTAAGTCAAAGTATAATAGTTGATGAATATCAAGACCCAATATGTATCTTAGGTCGGAGGATACTATGATGTTCGCCTTTACTCAAATTTACTTATGATCACAAATCACAAGGATTCCATGCTGTAAAATTGAGGGCGGGTCAGTCAAGTATTTATCTCATAAATACCTATGAACCTTGGCATCAAACCCTTTTCTATATTCCTAACTCATGAATATCTACCAAACCAAGTTCATAATAGCCTTTCTTTCATATTTGTTCCCACAACTATGATCGACTACGGACGTTTAGAATAATCAAATTATTCATGGATTTAAACATGCTAAAATGGAACATACCTCAAGAACATGACCATAAACAAAACCATATGATTGAGTTAAAATAAAATTGTTCTGATATAGGAAATCCTAAGGCGCAAGTATGACCTTCATGCTTCGGCCTTTCAAGGAGCTTCGTGAGTGGATCCGCAATGTTTTGATCAGTATGAACTTTGCGAATACATATCTTTCCTTTTTCAACTTTATCCCTTATGTAGTTGAATCTCCGCTCAATGTGCCTAGTCTTTTGATGTGCACAGGGTTCCTTGATTTGAGCAATCGCACCCTCGTTGTCACAAAATATTTCTAGAGGGTCCTGAATGGTACAGACTACCCCTAGGTCGGCAATGAACTTTCTAATCCATGCAGCTTCTTGAGCTACCAAGGAGGCGGCGATGTATTCTGATTCAGTGGTGGACAAGGCTACCACGTCTAGTTTTACGCTCTTCCAAGAGACAGCACCACCATTTAGAACAAAGACATATCCCGATTGTGATCGAGAGTCATCTCGATCAGTTTAGAAACTCGCATCCGTGTAACCCTTTACAACAAGTTCCTCCTCACCAGAGCCATATATTAGAAACATATCCTTAGTCCTCCTAAGGTATTTTAATATGCTCTTAACTGCCATCCAATAGCTAGTTCCGGATTTTGTTGGTATCTACTTGTCATGCTTAAAGCGCATGACACATCCGGTCTAGTGCATATCATGGCATACATGATGGATACTATAGCAGACGCATATGGGATTCCATTCATTTTGTCTTGCTCAACCTTTGAGCTTGGACATTGAGAAGCACTCAATATTGTTCCTCTTTGAATAGGTACCAAACCTTTCTTAGAGTTTTCCATCTTGAACCTTTTCAAGATTTTATCAATGTATGCACTTTGATTCAAACGTATCAACCGTCGTGATCTATCCCTATAGATCCTTATTCCCAAAATATAGGAGGCTTCACTGAGATCCTTGATGGAAAAGCAATTTCCAAGCCAGGCTTTTACACCTTCCAAGGTTGGAATGTCATTTCCAAATAGTAAAATGTCATCGACATATAATACTAGAAAGGTAATGATGCTCCCACTAGCTTTCTTATACACACAAGCTTCATCAGCGTTTTTGATGAATCCAAATTTCTTAACTTCATCATCAAAACGGTGATTCCAACTTCTAGATGCTTGCTTCAATCCATAGATTGATTTCTTCAACTTGCATACTTTGTAAGGATGTTGTGGATCGACAAAACCTTCAGGCTGATCCATATAGACATCTTCCTCAAGGTGTCCATTTAGAAAAGCAGTTTTGACATCTATTTGCCATATCTCATAGTCATAATATGCGGCTATGGCAAACAATATCCTTATAGACTTTAGCATCGCCACGGGAGAGAAAGTTTCATCATAATCAACCCCTTGAGTTTGAGTAAAACCCTTTGCTACAAGTCTAGCTTTATAAGTATCCAAGTTTCCATGCATGTCGGTTTTATTCTTTAAAACCCACTTGCTTCCAACTAGTTTGGAATTAAGAGGTGGTATAACCAAGTCCCACACTTGGTTATCATGCATGGATTGCATCTCTACGTTCATGGATTCCAGCCATTTATCACAATCAGATTGTGACATTGCAACTCGGTATGTGGTGGGTTCATCAGAATCTACCACGTAGCATCCATCCATAAAAAATCCATATCTTTCAGGTGGGGTGCTAATTCTACCAGATTTGCGAACGTTTTGTGTGTTTTGGTCAACCTTTTGATCATTATCAACAACTTCTTGTTGATTACTTGTGTCAACCAAACGTGTATCGACTTGTGGTTCTTGATCCTCCTCGAGTTCCACAGTTCTATCAGTTCCTTCGATAAGGAACCTTCTTTCCAAGAACTCAGCCTTTCGAGCTATAAACACTTTATGCTCGTTAGGATTGTAGAAATAATATCCCATCGAATCTTTGGGATATCCTACAAAGATACACTTAGTGGATCGGATTTCAAGCTTGTATTGGGTGTTGTTCTTGACATAAGCCTCACAACCCCATACCTTTAAATATGATAACGATGGAACCCTTCCATGCCATATTTCATAAGGTGTCCTATCCACTTTCTTGGTTGGTGCCATATTGTAACGCCCTGGAATTTGACTGGTAAACTAAAATCAAGAAATCATCGGAAACTATACACTTTGGGTTCTGAACGATAAGTTCGGAATCCATATCATTGGAAAATCTGTTTATTTCAGCTAAAAATGTCATTTCATAAAAAGAACTTTTACGTTTGAAAAATATTAATTTTGTGTTTTCGAAAAATAAAAGGTTTTTATTTAAAAAGATTCCAAGCGATTACTTGAAAAAAAAAATGATTTTTTATAAAATTTTTACTGGAAAGTTCTAGCTCGTTAAAACTTATGAACTCAGCTAGCCTTGAACCGTAGGTAACCGAAACCCGAACCCGATAGAACCAAGTATATAAGCGTAGTGCAAGAACAAACTCCACCATTTTCCTTTCATCTCTTCCACACCCACACCCAAGCACCCCAATTCTAGAGAGAGAGTAGTGAGAGAAAGTTATTCAATCCAAAATCCGAGTTCACCAATCTGTTTATTGTTGTTTTTGGTAAGATCTTCTTGAAAATCATACGTTTTTATCATCAAATCCGGCCCCGAATCGAGCAAAAAACCCCAACTTTTGTTTCAAGTGTGTTCTTGGTCAAAAATCGTCATTTTTGGCGTCAAAAAGCATACTTTTGTTGTTAGAAACGTTAGGAATCAATAGCCCTATGGATTCCGAGCATTTCCATGTATAAAACATTGATTTTGGACGAAAAATCATGAAAATCGTCAAAATCCCGTAGGTTTCTCCGTCATCCGGCTTGAAGGAGTCGAATAGGTCTATTCGGTCGAATAGACCAATCGAACCTGACCATTCGGTCGAACCATCTCCTATTCAGTCGAACAAGAGACCATTCGGTCGAACCAGTGGGCAAACGATCAGACTAACCGAATCAGAATATACATTCGATCGAATACGATTGTATTCAACCGAATGTACATCCTACTCGACCGAACGAGTCCTCAATCGACTGAACGTGTTCTTCCCAGCCCCTTTGACCGAACCAGTACCATATTCGATCGAACAAGTAGCAGATTCGATCGAACCTGCCCTTATTCGACCGAATGTGCCAGAATCAGCTTGTTTTCAACTTTAAAACTTGGTTTTTGCTCGAGGTCGCGTAGGCTTATACTCTTAGACTTAAAGCGTGTTGTTAACCTATTATGTCCTTGTCTAGACTTAGAGGATCGACGTTTGGCAGCACTCGACCACCCTAGCAACCATACTTAGCCAACAAGGTGAGTTCATAGCCCCCTTTTTCTTTTAAGCTTTTCAAATCATTGGGATGGAAACATGGTAACTGTACACGTTTTGACAAAACTCATTTATTCAAACATTCTTTATCATAAACATTCTTGGCAAATCTTTTGCAAACTATGAATATTGGGGAAAACAAGTAATCATGGCAGGTTACTCATACCTTAACTTTCTCGGAAGTTGTGTATGTCTAATCAATTATTCAGGAGTAAACATGGGAATCATTGATCGCTTAGGGAACATTGGACTTTGGAAATCAAAGTCATATGCCCGTTATACATTATCATGAAAACACATCATTCATTGGATAGTCTAGTGGTCGTGTGAACATAGGCAGTTTAGGTCACACTAGTGCATGTGTTTGGTCTCCAAGTGGTCGATTGGTAGACAGGCCGTTACTAGATGTGGGATTCTAAAGTGTTCGATTTAGAATACACGTGACCTAGGGGGTTCTTAAAGTGTTCGATTAAGAATCCGAAGAATTTCCTAAGTGATCGATTAGGAATCCAAGAGATACTAAAGTGGACGCTTTCGAATTCTCTTATGGTATCCAAAGTGATCGATTTGGGTTACCATCATGGAAATAAAGTAGCATCGTGTGGTCTTGTGTGGGTTGTTGTCAGGTCTCGTGTGATCATTATGCATTATCATCATTATCATCAAGACATGGTTACATATGATTCTTTGGTATCTTTATATATATAACCTTGATATCATTACACCTGTATGCATGGGAACAATACATGGGATCATTATACATAACTCTTACAGTCTTGTGTAAGGCTTATCACTACATTATTAGTTGACCTATCTTTATACCTTGGACTTACAAATATAAACAAGCTTAGCAGAGTAGGTTGTAGGAAGGGAGGGTTGGCCGATGGTACACCCTATGTACAAACCCCTACAACCTAGTCTGGTACGCTTGTCTTGTCTTACAAACCTTTTCAAAACCGGGCTTTATACCCAAGCATGGTAGGATAAGTTGTAGGAGTGGTGGGTTAGCCGATGGTACACCCTATACATAAACCCCTACAACTTAGTCTAGTATGCTTGTGTATAATCCCTTTTTCCTTAAACCTATGAATTCACTCATCTACTTTATGTAGTTGACATTTTCGTTACATGTTTTCAGGAAATGAAGCAGGAAGTAGCAAATAGCTGATAGAGGCCTTAGATGGAAGACATTTAGGATTGATGTTAGCTTTATCCGTTGTAATGGAACGAATTTGCTACCTGTTGAATTGTTGTAATGTTGACATGTTTTAAGTTTATGCATTTAGACTTTTTAATCTATTGTGCTCAATCAATCACGACCCCGTCGCCACGCCTCGGTTTTTCCGCCAATTACGACCGGGGTGTGACACATATTCAGAATACGGGCAGCAGAGATCAAAGCGAAACCCCAAAATAATAGAGGTAATGTACTTCTAGCCATCATAGATCTAACCATATCCATTAGAGTTCGATTGCTCCTCTCGGACACACCATTATGTTGCGGTGTTCTAGGTGGAGTAAGTTATGAGACAATCCTATAACTCCTAAGATGTTCTAGAAACGCATCATTGAGGTATTCACCTCCTCTATCGGAACGTAGTACTTTGATTGTTTTGTTGAGTTGATTTTGTACTTCATTTTGGAAGACCTTAAACATTCCAAAGGCTTCATCTTTGTGTCTTAACAAGAACACATACCCATAGCGACTATAATCATCGGTAAAGGTAATGAAGTATCTTTCACCGTTCCTTGTCATTGTCTTAAAAGGATCACATACATCCAAATGTATGATACCTAGTAAGTCTTTTGCCCTTTCATTAGTTCCACTAAAGAGCTCCTTGGTCATATTTCACAATAAACAAGACTCACACTTATCAAATTATTCATCATTCGCTTCCGAAAGAACATTCTTTTGAAGTGTATGAATGCGATCCTTGTTTATGTGACCAAGGCGACAATACCAAAGAAAAGTTTCACTCAAATCCAATTTGAGTCTTTTGGTGTTAGCTTGGTACAACGAGTTATCAATGGATGTATTATCATGAACTAATTCATAAATGCTATTAGACGGCATTGCTTTAAAATAAAAGACATCATTCATGAAAACATAAATACCATTGTCAATAAACTTAAAATCATATCCAAATTGTCTTAATACAGAAACGGAGATAATATTCCTAGTCAAACTAGGAGAATATAAAATGATTTTCAAAATAACTTCCAAACCATTTGGAAGCTTCAAAACATAATCTCCTCGGGCTTGGACGTCAACTCTTGCCCCATTGCCCATGAAGAGACTAATAACTCCTTTTCTCACATCATTTCTTCTTGTGAACTCCTGCAATGAATTGCATATATGAGTTCCACATCCGGTATCCAATACCCATGTGTTAGAAGAAACAATATTAAGATCAATATGAATCATGAAAGTTGCACCTGAGGTTTTCCCCGCATCCCTCTTAGCTTTCAACTCTTTTAGATAGGTCAGACAGTTTCTTATCCAGTGACCTATCTCCCCACAACCAAAGCACGGATCCTCAGCACTAACCTTTAGCTTCTTAGGTTTTGGTTTCGCCTTTGCCTTTCTCTTGAACCCCTTCTTGACTTGCCCCTTACCAACGACAACCTTTGCCTTTGGTTCCGGGTGATGCTCTTCTTCAAGCCACCCTCATTGATCGCAAGAACGGGTAAACCTTTTTACCCATACCGGCTTCGGCTTTCTTAAGCATTGCGTGAAGCTCACTATTGCTTTTGTCCCATCCGTTCATGTTGTAGTTCATTATGAATGTCTCAAACCTCTTAGTTAAGCCATTGAGGATCAAATCCGTAGCTAACTCTTTCGAGACGGGACAGTTAAGCCATTCAATCCGATCAATGTGGCTTTTCATCTTAAGCACATAAGATGAGACAGATTGGGTTTCTTTCATATGACATGCATGGAGTGCTCGAACCGTTTCAAAACGCTCCACCCTCGCTTGAGTAATGAACATTTGCTTAAGTTGGGTGATCATGTCATACGCCCCATGATTCTCGAAATCCTTTTGGATCTCAGGAATCATTGTTCCCAACATGAGGCAAGAAACTTGCACCGAATCCTCAGTATATTTTAGCCAATCCGCATAGGCATCCAAGTTGTTGACATCGGGTTCATCGGGAATAGGATCGTCCAAAATGTAGGACTTTTTCTCTTGCTTGAGAAAAATTCTCAAGTTTCGATACCAGTCCATGAAATTGTTATTGTTCAGACGATCCTTATCCAGAATGGATCTTAGTGATAAGTTATGCACGGGTGGGATAATAGCGTTCTGTGGATTGTTTGCGGCCATCTATAAAGAATTTAACAAAGTTCAATTTAGTATTTTCGATATCAATAAATTTTAATCGTTAATACCCTTTAATGTCTCCAAGACAATTAACGATTAAAATCTAGAACCCAACGTTTCATCCAAATAGTAGTTACGTGACCTTTATCCCACTATTCGAATTAACAAGGTAGTCAATGTTTGACAATTGCAACTCTTTGCAACTTCTAGTTTTATGGGATCGGTTAAACATCATATGTTTAGTTGGCATGTTTAATCCCATCAACACCTTTGTACGCCATGCTTCGGTGACTCTATTCACATGGTTTCCAAATCAAGTCGTCCTACTTATACACACGTGTGAGTTTACATATACAAGTGGTTAGGTGACCTTTATCCCACGAGTATTGTAAATCCACCTCAAGATCACAAGTTTTCTTAAATGTGGTTAGGTGACCTTTATCCCACATCAAGACTCCAAGTGACTCGAGTGTCGTATAAAAGGATGGTGTTCAACTTGTTTTCAAAAGGGATTTAGTTTTCAAAATTCTAGATTGGAAAACAATATAATGTACCTTCCATGTGCATGCATTCAAATGTATGGTACCTTTGAAAACCAGTTTTCAAATTCCTTTTAATAAAACCCATTTTATTATGAAATCGTTAATAGTTAATAAAACCAATTTTATAACTTAATAATTTCAAAGGAATCACTTTTATGCTAGTTGTCGATTTTAATTGTCAACATCCAAACATGATAAAACAATAAATTTAAAGCAACCATACAAGCATAAAATACAATCACATGTTCATAACCATAGCCACCTAAAATTAGCAACACTTGTTGACCGAAACAAGTGTGTCAAAAGGTCTCTCCTAAGGGACGAGCATGACACAAGGTATGAGATGGTGAACTCCCACTTGGCTCCGCATCCTTCTGCTTCAAGCGTTCACTTCTCGTTGTGATCCTTCTTCTTTAATTGGGCTTCCACTTGGGCTTTCACGAAAATGGTGCCATAGTTGCATCTTCTTTTACAAAATATATCCTAATACATTTCGTCTAATAAAAGAAATACAACTATTCTACTTATTATTACAAACCTTTTGAAAGAATAAATAGATTACAAACCCGAATAAAGAATATTACAAACAAATGAATAAATCACAACAAGTCTTCTTCAATATACACATGGTCATGGCTAAGTTATGAACATCCGTACAAACAGGTCAACCCTTGACCAAACAGGTCAACCTTTGACCAGAATGGTTCCCCTTGTCCTTAGTTCTCGGCCTAAAACAGAGAACACATAGTTCTCGGCTAGAAGACCAAAGCTTCAGATTTTTCGGCCCGAAAGCTTTGGTTCACCGAGAACCTATTGTTCTCGGTCAAAACCGAGAACTAGTTTTCGGTCAACACCGAGAACTATGATTCATAATCATGAGTTCTCGGTCCAACCGAGAACACGTTTTCGGTCAACCGAAATCTCATTGTTCCCAACCATGAGTTCTCGGCCAACCGAGAACAGGGTTTCGGGTGTCTTCGGCCAGACCGAGAACCATGGTTTTCAACCATTGAGTTCTCGGCCAGAGCTGAAGAACACAATTTCAGCCCAAACAAAATTTAGCAACCAAAATGACCAATTTCCTTGTTTTTACCACATGCATGTATGGTACTAACTTGAAAAACCAAGGGGCAATCAAAAGGCCTAAAGTTCTCGGCCAAAATGGTTAAAAATATACCATCAAACCCGAGCACTTTAGAACCAGATTTGAAGCTTGTAATTGTATAAGCGGCTCTTGATGCCATTGTTGGGTTTTAGCAAGATTATCAAAGTTCAAAATAGACAGGCCGTTACTAGATGTGGGATTCTAAAGTGTTCGATTTAGAATACACGTGACCTAGGGGGTTCTTAAAGTGTTCGATTAAGAATCCGAAGAATTTCCTAAGTGATCGATTAGGAATCCAAGAGATACTAAAGTGGACGCTTTCGAATTCTCTTATGGTATCCAAAGTGATCGATTTGGGTTACCATCATGGAAATCAAGTAGCATCGTGTGGTCTTGTGTGGGTTGTTGTCAGGTCTCGTGTGATCATTATGCATTATCATCATTATCATCAAGACATGGTTACATATGATTCTTTGGTATCTTTATATATATAACCTTGATATCATTACACCTGTATGCATGGGAACAATACATGGGATCATTATACATAACTCTTGCAGTCTTGTGTAAGGCTTATCACTACATTATTAGTTGACCTATCTTTATACCTTGGACTTACAAATATAAACAAGCTTAGCAGAGTAGGTTGTAGGAAGGGAGGGTTGGCCGCCGGTACACCCTATATATAAGCCCCTTCAACTTGATTTGGGTGGTATCTGAGACGAATATTTGAAGTAGTGGCGCATAGTGGTCATCATGGGATCATGAAATCTAAATCATCGTTGCATCAAGTATACTAAAAATCTAAATTTCGGGACGAAATTCTTCTAAGTTGGGGAGGATGTAACGCCCTGGAATTTGACTGGTAAACTAAAATCAAGAAATCATCGGAAACTATACACTTTGGGTTCTGAACGATAAGTTCGGAATCCATATCATTGGAAAATCTGTTTATTTCAGCTAAAAATGTCATTTCATAAAAAGAACTTTTACGTTTGAAAAATATTAATTTTGTGTACCCCTACAACCTAGTCTGGTACGCTTGTCTTGTCTTACAAACCTTTTCAAAACCGGGCATTATACCCAAGCATGGTAGGATAAGTTGTAGGAGTGGTGGGTTAGCCGATGGTACACCCTATACATAAACCCCTACAACTTAGTCTAGTATGCTTGTGTATAATCCCTTTTTCCTTAAACCTATGAATTCACTCATCTACTTTATGTAGTTGACATTTTCGTTACATGTTTTCAGGAAATGAAGCAGGAAGTAGCAAATAGCTGATAGAGGCCTTAGATGGAAGACATTTAGGATTGATGTTAGCTTTATCCGTTGTAATGGAACGAATTTGCTACCTGTTGAATTGTTGTAATGTTGACATGTTTTAAGTTTATGCATTTAGACTTTTTAATCTATTGTGCTCAATCAATCACGACCCCGTCGCCACGCCTCGGTTTTTCCGCCAATTACGACCGGGGTGTGACAGATTGGTATCAGAGCCAATGGTTATAGGGAATTAGGAAACCGACCTAGACTATAACCTAGGACCCTTGACTCTAGATAATTCATGCATCACTATCACATACCCACACTTATATGCTTGCTATGTGCTTATGTGTTGCATCATTAACTGTAAATCTAGTAGCGATGTACTCTTTGGCAATTCCTTATCCAGTTATTCTTTATTCTCAATTTTAACTAATGCGCATTCTTATTCTTTTAATAGAATGCCTCCTCGTCGCTCATCCGTCAATGTTGACCCCGCTGACCTCGCTGCCCTCATAGCGCAGCAAATTGCAGCAGTTCTCCCGGGTCTGGTAAACAACATGAGGCAAGAAGGAACCTCGGGTGCACCCCAAGCCCCAGAACCGAATCCCACGCTTCAGGCCGATAAGCTCTATAAGGCTTTTACCAACACTAGGCCTACAAGTTTTAGTGGAACCGAGGGAGCCGCTGGTCTTCTCCACTGGTTCGAGAAAGTCGAAGCTTCATTCAACATGTGCTCCTGCCCGGATGAACTCAGGGTAAAATTCGCAACGAGTATGTTCCACAAACGGGCTCTCACGTGGTGGAATAACGAGATAAGAACCGGGGGACGAGACGCGGCTCTAGCCCTGCCCTGGGCTGAGTTTGTTGAGCTAGTCACGCAGGAGTTCGTTCCGAGAACCGAGATCCAGAAACTAGAGGCTGAGTTTAGGGCGCACACGATGAAGGGCGCGGATCACATGAAGTACACGGAGAGATTTCATGAACTCTCCTTATTTGTGCCCCATATGGTTACCCCAGCTTCTCGTGCTGTCGAGCAATACATCAGCGGTCTTCCGGACTCCATGAGGGGCATTGCGGTTGGAGTTGACCCCACTACACTTAAGGCAGCGATCGATCTCACTGCCCGTCTGACCAGGGAACAGCTCAAGTCTGGTGTTCTGCATCAGGATAAGGGCAAATCCTCCGACTGGAGGGCGAAAAGGGGGAGCAATAGGAAACGGAAGGCGACCAACTTAGCTGCAATCACTGATGCTACGCCTATCAACTCCATAGCCCCCGCTCCAGCCACAACAACTCAGGGAAGACCAAGAAAGGAATATACTGGGCTTCATCCCAAGTGCAACTTATGTTCTTATCATCACCCAACTAGAGAGTCGTGCCGCAAGTGCACGAATTGTGGACGATTCGGACACCTGGTGGAGCGATGCAGGAGTCCTGGCAACCAACTGGCTGTGGGGAATGCTAACCCTCAGCCTAACCCTGCTCGAGGCTGCTTCGAGTGTGGCGCTATGGACCATTACAGAAATCGATGCCCCCGCGTCACCAGCATCCCTCCGGCTCGCGGAAGGGCTTTTACCATTGGAGCTGCCGATGCACGCCAAAACCCCGATGTTATTACTGGTACGTTTATTCTTAACAACAACTGGGTGTCTGTCCTATTTGATACAGGAGCTAATAGGAGCTTTGTTTCTTGCAAATTGGTTCCTTTGCTGAAATTAAAAATTTCCGAGTTGGACCCTGCCTTTTCTGTTGAACTTGCTAGTGGGGAGTCCAAACAAGTGAAGTCTGTCATCCGAAATTGCACTCTTACTCTTGTCACCACATCGTTCAGTATTGACCTTATACCTTTTCGTCTTGGAAGCTTCGATCTAGTTGTGGGAATGGACTGGCTGTCCAGCAATCTCGCGGAAGTAATCTGCGCGGAGAAACTTATTCGTATCCCTTTACCTTCTGGCGAAATTCTAACTATTCAAGGCGAAAAATCGGGTGGATGCCTAAGGATCGTCTCTTGCTTAAAGGCCAGTCGGTACCTTCGAAAGAAGTATCCCGCATTTCTAGCTCATGTTACTCTCAGGGAATCCGAAGACAAGAGACTGCAGGACATTCCTGTTGTGCGTGAATTTTCTGATGTTTTTCCCGAAGATCTGCCTGGACTTCCTCCTAGCAGGCAGGTGAAATTTCGTATCGATCTTATTCCTGGTGCTCTCCCTATTGCTAAGGCACCGTATCGTCTAGCTCCGTCGGAACTTCTAGAATTATCAAATCAGCTTCAAGAACTTCTTAGCAAGGGATTCATTCGCCCTAGCTCGTCTCCATGGGGAGCCCCAGTACTCTTCGTCAAAAAGAAGGACGGGACTTTCCGTATGTGCATTGACTACCGGGAGCTTAATAAGCTCACTATCAAAAATCGGTACCCGTTACCGAGAATTGATGATCTATTTGATCAGCTCCAGGGTGCTACGTTTTTCTCTAAGATCGATCTGCGTTCTGGTTACCATCAGTTGCGTGTTCTGGAAGAGGACATCCCGAAGACTGCGTTCCGAACTCGTTATGGTCATTACGAGTTCATGGTTATGCCTTTTGGAATGACCAATGCTCCCGCCATCTTCATGGATCTGATGAATCGCGTCTGCCGTCCATATCTTGATCAGTTTGTCATTGTTTTCATAGACGATATTCTCATTTATTCTCGTTCGAGGACCGATCATGAGCTTCATCTCAGACTTATTTTGGAGCTTCTCAGGAAAGAGCAACTATATGCCAAATTCTCCAAGTGTGAATTTTGGCTAAGGGAAGTTCAATTCTTGGGACATGTCATCAATGTCGACGACATTCACGTCGACCCTTCCAAGATAGAAGCCATCAGAAATTGGGTAGCGCCTAAAACACCTACCGAAATCCGTTCATTTCTTGGTCTGGCCGGTTACTACCGCCGTTTTATCTCAAACTTCTCCAGGATTGCCTTGCCTTTAACCACTTTGACCCAGAAAGGGGAACCTTTCGTGTGGGGACAAGATCAAGAGGAAGCTTTCCAAATTCTGAAGAATAAGCTTTGCCAAGCACCGATCCTATCACTTCCGGAAGGTGACGATGACTTTACCGTTTATTGCGATGCTTCGAATCAGGGCCTCGGTTGCGTTTTAATGCAACAAGGGAAGGTCATCGCTTACGCTTCTCGACAACTCAAGGTGCACGAGAAGAACTACGCCACACATGACCTGGAGTTGGGTGCAGTGGTGTTTGCCCTAAAAATCTGGAGACATTACCTGTACGGTACGAAGTGTGTCATTTTTACCGATCACAAGAGCTTACAACACATCCTCAATCAGAAAGAGTTGAACATGAGGCAGCGACGCTGGGTCGAACTTCTCAGCGATTACGATTGTGAAATTCGCTACCACCCGGGAAAGGCTAATGTGGCGGCTGACGCATTGAGTCGTAAAGAAAGGACCCAGCTGCACTCTATGCGGATTCAATCCAACCTTCCTTCCTTAATTCGTGAAGCTCAGAATCAAGCGCTTGTGAATGGTGATCTCAAGGGCGTTTTGTCCTGTGGTGCCGAGCAGAAATTCGAAACCAAGTCTGACGGCATCCTCTATTTTCTTGACCGAGCGTGGATCCCGAACTCTGAGCCTCTTCGGACGCTTATTCTTAATGAAGCCCACAAGTCCAGATACTCGATTCATCCAGGCAGCAACAAGATGTATCAAGATCTTAAACCCCATTATTGGTGGCCCGGGATGAAGAAAGATATCGCTTCGTATGTTATGAGATGTTTGACTTGTTCGCGAGTCAAGACAGAGCATCAAAGGCCGTCTGGGCTACTTCAACAACCTATTATTCCTCAGTGGAAGTGGGAAGAGTTAGCTATGGATTTCATCACCAAGCTACCACGGACGCCTAGCGGTCATGACTCAATTTGGGTTATTGTGGACATTCTAACAAAATCCGCTCACTTTATCCCGGTTCGTGAAGACTACACTACGGAGAAGTTGGCGCGAATATACATTCGTGAGATCGTTTCCCGTCACGGTGTGCCTAAGGGCATCACGTCTGATCGTGACAGCAGTTTTTCTTCCAGGTTCTGGAAATCTTTGCAAAAGGCCTTTGGGACAAGTGTGAAGCTTAGCTCTTCCTATCATCCAGAAAAGGATGGGCAGAGCGAGAAGACCATACAAACCCTAGAAGACTTGTTGAGAGCTTGTATCCTCGATTTCGGTAGTAGTTGGGAGGCTCATCTGCCACTGGCAGAATTTTCTTACAACAATAGTTACCACGCTACCATTAAATGCGCGCCGTTTGAAGCTCTTTACGGCCGCAAGTGTCGCTCTCCCTTGTGTTGGTCCGAGACCGGGGATTCACAGATCATCGGCCCCGAACTAATACAGGAGACAACCGATTAAATTGCTTCCATTCAGCAGCGACTCAAAGACGCTCGATGCCGACATAAGTACTACGCCGACAAACGACGCAAGCCACTCGAGTTTCAAGTTGGTGACCGTGTCATGCTGAAAGTTTCCCCCTGGAAGGGAGTAGTTCGCTTCGGGAAGAAGGGAAAGTTCGCTCCTAGGTATGTTGGACCATTCAAAATCCTTGAAAGGATCGGACCAGTTGCCTATCGTCTTGAGCTGCCACCGGAACTCAGTAGAGTTCACAACGTTTTTCATGTTTCGCAACTAAAGAAGTGTCTTGTTGACGAGGCCCTTCACATTCCCGTCGACGAGGTTCGATTTAGCGACAATCTGCTTTTCGTTGAAGAACCCGTCGAGATCATGGATCGCGAGGTCAAGAAGACCAAGCGTAGCCGCATACCGCTTGTGAAAGTTCGATGGAATAACAAACGCGGACCCGAGTTTACTTGGGAACGCGAAGATCAGATGAAGGAGAAATACCCTTATCTGTTCTCTTAATCTATATTCTTGTAATCTAATTGTCTAGAAGTCAATATAAATTTGCAGCATGTATCAAATAACTGTGTTATTCAATGAATATCATGTTGCCTTGTTATGCTTATAAGTATTCTTTTATTTGCATCCACAAACTTTGGCTACTCAGGGCTCATGCTGGAAAGCACAAGTCATATCTACTCAATCATATAAACCTTGGGGAATTTATACATCATTTAAGCTAAAAAAAAAAAAAAAAAAAAAAAAAAAAAAAAAAAAATTGTCATCATTCTAGCATTCATGGAGCATGGTTGTGTGTATGTGTGTGGTGTCGTGTCAAATTTTCTAGCCGCACGCAATAGAGTTTATACATTGATACAAGGTGAGCTTGTAATTATAGTCCGGAATATAATTGCATCAAGGTCACAGGTGTATACGTGTATAAGCAATATGCTATTGTGCAACTAGGAGTCGTGAACTCAAGCTTCGTGTAGGGAATTATTCGACAAAGGTTGAAGGAGTGGTGGGTTAGCCGCTGGTACACCCTATATATAAACCCCTTCAGCACGAGTTGAATATGTCTGAAGCGAAACTTGGAATTAGGGACTTATAGTTAGCGTGGCAGCTGTGAGACATTAAATTCAAGAATTATTGAGGGAATTATTCACAGAAGATTGAAGGAGTGGTGGGTTAGCCGCTGGTACACCCTATATATAAACCCCTTCAATCCGAAATGAATATGTCTGATGTAAAGCTTGAGGGTGATGCCTTGTAGTGGAAAATAGTGTGTCGTCCTGTGTGTCATTGACCTAATAGGAGTCGAAGGAAACACTCAAGTAAGGTTGAAGGAGTGGTGGGTTAGCCGCCGGTACACCCTATATATAAGCCCCTTCAACTTGATTTGGGTGGTATCTGAGACGAATATTAGAAGTAGTGGCGCATAGTGGTCATCATGGGATCATGAAATCTAAATCATCGTTGCATCAAGTATACTAAAAATCTAAATTTCGGGACGAAATTCTTCTAAGTTGGGGAGGATGTAACGCCCTGGAATTTGACTGGTAAACTAAAATCAAGAAATCATCGGAAACTATACACTTTGGGTTCTGAACGATAAGTTCGGAATCCATATCATTGGAAAATCTGTTTATTTCAGCTAAAAATGTCATTTCATAAAAAAAACTTTTACGTTTGAAAAATATTAATTTTGTGTTTTCGAAAAATAAAAGGTTTTTATTTAAAAAGATTCCAAGCGATTACTCGAAAAAAAAAATGATTTTTTATAAAATTTTTACTGGAAAGTTCTAGCTCGTTAAAACTTATGAACTCAGCTAGCCTTGAACCGTAGGTAACCGAAACCCGAACCCGATAGAACCAAGTATATAAGCGTAGTGCAAGAACAAACTCCACCATTTTCCTTTCATCTCTTCCACACCCACACCCAAGCACCCCAATTCTAGAGAGAGAGTAGTGAGAGAAAGTTATTCAATCCAAAATCCGAGTTCAGCAATCTGTTTATTGTTGTTTTTGGTAAGATCTTCTTGAAAATCATACGTTTTTATCATCAAATCCGGCCCCGAATCGAGCAAAAAACCCCAACTTTTGTTTCAAGTGTGTTCTTGGTCAAAAATCGTCATTTTTGGCGTCAAAAAGCATACTTTTGTTGTTAGAAACGTTAGGAATCAATAGCCCTATGGATTCCGAGCATTTCCATGTATAAAACATTGATTTTGGGCGAAAAATCATGAAAATCGTCAAAATCCCGTAGGTTTCTCCGTCATCCGGCTTGAAGGAGTCGAATAGGTCTATTCGGTCGAATAGACCAATCGAACCTGACCATTCGGTCGAACCATCTCCTATTCGGTCGAACAAGAGACCATTCGGTCGAACCAGTGGGCAAACGATCAGACTAACCGAATCAGAATATACATTCGATCGAATACGATTGTATTCAACCGAATGTACATCCTACTCGACCGAACGAGTCCTCAATCGACTGAACGTGTTCTTCCCAGCCCCTTTGACCGAACCAGTACCATATTCGATCGAACAAGTAGCAGATTCGATCGAACCTGCCCTTATTCGACCGAATGTGCCAGAATCAGCTTGTTTTCAACTTTAAAACTTGGTTTTTGCTCGAGGTCGCGTAGGCTTATACTCTTAGACTTAAAGCGTGTTGTTAACCTATTATGTCCTTGTCTAGACTTAGAGGATCGACGTTTGGCAGCACTCGACCACCCTAGCAACCATACTTAGCCAACAAGGTGAGTTCATAGCCCCCTTTTTCTTTTAAGCTTTTCAAATCATTGGGATGGAAACATGGTAACTGTACACGTTTTGACAAAACTCATTTATTCAAACATTCTTTATCATAAACATTCTTGGCAAATCTTTTGCAAACTATGAATATTGGGGAAAACAAGTAATCATGGCAGGTTACTCATACCTTAACTTTCTCGGAAGTTGTGTATGTCTAATCAATTATTCAGGAGTAAACATGGGAATCATTGATCGCTTAGGGAACATTGGACTTTGGAAATCAAAGTCATATGCCCGTTATACATTATCATGAAAACACATCATTCATTGGATAGTCTAGTGGTCGTGTGAACATAGGCAGTTTAGGTCACACTAGTGCATGTGTTTGGTCTCCAAGTGGTCGATTGGTAGACAGGCCGTTACTAGATGTGGGATTCTAAAGTGTTCGATTTAGAATACACGTGACCTAGGGGGTTCTTAAAGTGTTCGATTAAGAATCCGAAGAATTTCCTAAGTGATCGATTAGGAATCCAAGAGATACTAAAGTGGACGCTTTCGAATTCTCTTATGGTATCCAAAGTGATCGATTTGGGTTACCATCATGGAAATAAAGTAGCATCGTGTGGTCTTGTGTGGGTTGTTGTCAGGTCTCGTGTGATCATTATGCATTATCATCATTATCATCAAGACATGGTTACATATGATTCTTTGGTATCTTTATATATATAACCTTGATATCATTACACCTGTATGCATGGGAACAATACATGGGATCATTATACATAACTCTTACAGTCTTGTGTAAGGCTTATCACTACATTATTAGTTGACCTATCTTTATACCTTGGACTTACAAATATAAACAAGCTTAGCAGAGTAGGTTGTAGGAAGGGAGGGTTGGCCGATGGTACACCCTATGTACAAACCCCTACAACCTAGTCTGGTACGCTTGTCTTGTCTTACAAACCTTTTCAAAACCGGGCTTTATACCCAAGCATGGTAGGATAAGTTGTAGGAGTGGTGGGTTAGCCGATGGTACACCCTATACATAAACCCCTACAACTTAGTCTAGTATGCTTGTGTATAATCCCTTTTTCCTTAAACCTATGAATTCACTCATCTACTTTATGTAGTTGACATTTTCGTTACATGTTTTCAGGAAATGAAGCAGGAAGTAGCAAATAGCTGATAGAGGCCTTAGATGGAAGACATTTAGGATTGATGTTAGCTTTATCCGTTGTAATGGAACGAATTTGCTACCTGTTGAATTGTTGTAATGTTGACATGTTTTAAGTTTATGCATTTAGACTTTTTAATCTATTGTGCTCAATCAATCACGACCCCGTCGCCACGCCTCGGTTTTTCCGCCAATTACGACCGGGGTGTGACACATATTCAGAATACGGGCAGCAGAGATCAAAGCGAAACCCCAAAATAATAGAGGTAATGTACTTCTAGCCATCATAGATCTAACCATATCCATTAGAGTTCGATTGCTCCTCTCGGACACACCATTATGTTGCGGTGTTCTAGGTGGAGTAAGTTATGAGACAATCCTATAACTCCTAAGATGTTCTAGAAACGCATCATTGAGGTATTCACCTCCTCTATCGGAACGTAGTACTTTGATTGTTTTGTTGAGTTGATTTTGTACTTCATTTTGGAAGACCTTAAACATTCCAAAGGCTTCATCTTTGTGTCTTAACAAGAACACATACCCATAGCGACTATAATCATCGGTAAAGGTAATGAAGTATCTTTCACCGTTCCTTGTCATTGTCTTAAAAGGATCACATACATCCAAATGTATGATACCTAGTAAGTCTTTTGCCCTTTCATTAGTTCCACTAAAGAGCTCCTTGGTCATATTTCACAATAAACAAGACTCACACTTATCAAATTATTCATCATTCGCTTCCGAAAGAACATTCTTTTGAAGTGTATGAATGCGATCCTTGTTTATGTGACCAAGGCGACAATACCAAAGAAAAGTTTCACTCAAATCCAATTTGAGTCTTTTGGTGTTAGCTTGGTACAACGAGTTATCAATGGATGTATTATCATGAACTAATTCATAAATGCTATTAGACGGCATTGCTTTAAAATAAAAGACATCATTCATGAAAACATAAATACCATTGTCAATAAACTTAAAATCATATCCAAATTGTCTTAATACAGAAACGGAGATAATATTCCTAGTCAAACTAGGAGAATATAAAATGATTTTCAAAATAACTTCCAAACCATTTGGAAGCTTCAAAACATAATCTCCTCGGGCTTGGACGTCAACTCTTGCCCCATTGCCCATGAAGAGACTAATAACTCCTTTTTTCACATCATTTCTTCTTGTGAACTCCTGCAATGAATTGCATATATGAGTTCCACATCCGGTATCCAATACCCATGTGTTAGAAGAAACAATATTAAGATCAATATGAATCATGAAAGTTGCACCTGAGGTTTTCCCCGCATCCCTCTTAGCTTTCAACTCTTTTAGATAGGTCAGACAGTTTCTTATCCAGTGACCTATCTCCCCACAACCAAAGCACGGATCCTCAGCACTAACCTTTAGCTTCTTAGGTTTTGGTTTCGCCTTTGCCTTTCTCTTGAACCCCTTCTTGACTTGCCCCTTACCAACGACAACCTTTGCCTTTGGTTCCGGGTGATGCTCTTCTTCAAGCCACCCTCATTGATCGCAAGAACGGGTAAACCTTTTTACCCATACCGGCTTCGGCTTTCTTAAGCATTGCGTGAAGCTCACTATTGCTTTTGTCCCATCCGTTCATGTTGTAGTTCATTATGAATGTCTCAAACCTATTAGTTAAGCCATTGAGGATCAAATCCGTAGCTAACTCTTTCGAGACGGGACAGTTAAGCCATTCAATCCGATCAATGTGGCTTTTCATCTTAAGCACATAAGATGAGACAGATTGGGTTTCTTTCATATGACATGCATGGAGTGCTCGAACCGTTTCAAAACGCTCCACCCTCGCTTGAGTAATGAACATTTGCTTAAGTTGGGTGATCATGTCATACGCCCCATGATTCTCGAAATCCTTTTGGATCTCAGGAATCATTGTTCCCAACATGAGGCAAGAAACTTGCACCGAATCCTCAGTATATTTTAGCCAATCCGCATAGGCATCCAAGTTGTTGACATCGGGTTCATCGAGAATAGGATCGTCCAAAATGTAGGACTTTTTCTCTTGCTTGAGAAAAATTCTCAAGTTTCGATACCAGTCCATGAAATTGTTATTGTTCAGACGATCCTTATCCAGAATGGATCTTAGTGATAAGTTATGCACGGGTGGGATAATAGCGTTCTGTGGATTGTTTGCGGCCATCTATAAAGAATTTAACAAAGTTCAATTTAGTATTTTCGATATCAATAAATTTTAATCGTTAATACCCTTTAATGTCTCCAAGACAATTAACGATTAAAATCTAGAACCCAACGTTTCATCCAAATAGTAGTTACGTGACCTTTATCCCACTATTCGAATTAACAAGGTAGTCAATGTTTGACAATTGCAACTCTTTGCAACTTCTAGTTTTATGGGATCGGTTAAACATCATATGTTTAGTTGGCATGTTTTATCCCATCAACACCTTTGTACGCCATGCTTCGGTGACTCTATTCACATGGTTTCCAAATCAAGTCGTCCTACTTATACACACGTGTGAGTTTACATATACAAGTGGTTAGGTGACCTTTATCCCACGAGTATTGTAAATCCACCTCAAGATCACAAGTTTTCTTAAATGTGGTTAGGTGACCTTTATCCCACATCAAGACTCCAAGTGACTCGAGTGTCGTATAAAAGGATGGTGTTCAACTTGTTTTCAAAAGGGATTTAGTTTTCAAAATTCTAGATTGGAAAACAATATAATGTACCTTCCATGTGCATGCATTCAAATGTATGGTACCTTTGAAAACCAGTTTTCAAATTCCTTTTAATAAAACCCATTTTATTATGAAATCGTTAATAGTTAATAAAACCAATTTTATAACTTAATAATTTCAAAGGAATCACTTTTATGCTAGTTGTCGATTTTAATTGTCAACATCCAAACATGATAAAACAATAAATTTAAAGCAACCATACAAGCATAAAATACAATCACATGTTCATAACCATAGCCACCTAAAATTAGCAACACTTGTTGACCGAAACAAGTGTGTCAAAAGGTCTCTCCTAAGGGACGAGCATGACACAAGGTATGAGATGGTGAACTCCCACTTGGCTCCGCATCCTTCTGCTTCAAGCGTTCACTTCTCGTTGTGATCCTTCTTCTTTAATTGGGCTTCCACTTGGGCTTTCACGAAAATGGTGCCATAGTTGCATCTTCTTTTACAAAATATATCCTAATACATTTCGTCTAATAAAAGAAATACAACTATTCTACTTATTATTACAAACCTTTTGAAAGAATAAATAGATTACAAACCCGAATAAAGAATATTACAAACAAATGAATAAATCACAACAAGTCTTCTTCAATATACACATGGTCATGGCTAAGTTATGAACATCCGTACAAACAGGTCAACCCTTGACCAAACAGGTCAACCTTTGACCAGAATGGTTCCCCTTGTCCTTAGTTCTCGGCCTAAAACAGAGAACACATAGTTCTCGGCTAGAAGACCAAAGCTTCAGATTTTTCGGCCCGAAAGCTTTGGTTCACCGAGAACCTATTGTTCTCGGTCAAAACCGAGAACTAGTTTTCGGTCAACACCGAGAACTATGATTCATAATCATGAGTTCTCGGTCCAACCGAGAACACGTTTTCGGTCAACCGAAATCTCATTGTTCCCAACCATGAGTTCTCGGCCAACCGAGAACAGGGTTTCGGGTGTCTTCGGCCAGACCGAGAACCATGGTTTTCTACCATTGAGTTCTCGGCCAGAGCTGAAGAACACAATTTCAGCCCAAACAAAATTTAGCAACCAAAATGACCAATTTCCTTGTTTTTACCACATGCATGTATGGTACTAACTTGAAAAACCAAGGGGCAATCAAAAGGCCTAAAGTTCTCGGCCAAAATGGTTAAAAATATACCATCAAACCCGAGCACTTTAGAACCAGATTTGAAGCTTGTAATTGTATAAGCGGCTCTTGATGCCATTGTTGGGTTTTAGCAAGATTATCAAAGTTCAAAATAACCATTTATTAAGGAAAACGCAGCGGAAATATAAGTTTTAAATCTTGTTAACATTACACATAAACCCGTTTATGTTAAACCCAATCCAGGATCCAAATACAATATACATGCTATCAAAATCAACCATATGGTGTTTCAAGAACATACATACCTTCAAGTCCAAAACCGAAAAGGATGAATGAGATTGAACGACTAGAGTCAAAAGAAGGAGTCATCAAGCTTGTATACACAACAAGCTCCAACAAATGCCTAGGTTGCTAGGGTCCTTAACACTTGATGCAAGAACAACCTTAGTTCTTCTTCTTCCTCTTGTTCTCGGCACCGAAGAGAGAGAAGAGAGAAAGATGTGTATGAGATAGAAAGTTGTGTGCAAAAAGGATCTACCAATACTATCTATTGCATGTCCTAGAAACTAAACAAAAAGAAAGAGGAGAGAGAAAGAGGACCGGCCCCGTGGGGCTTTTCCCCCAAAAACCCGATTCCAATTTTGGTTATTTCTTTTAAACATACTTTTGTTATTTATCCAAATAAATAACATTTCTCTCGAACGTAAATTATCCACATAAATTACTTAACACACATGTGCAAACATTTAGAAAACCCATTTTCCAAATATATAAGTGTTGATTAATATTACTTAGATCATATCTAATAATAATTATCGTGGCGTTTGTCTAGCTTGTTATTTGGTATGACCCGACTTGGATCATTACGTACTAGCCACATCAACTCTAATATGTGTCTTGGTCAGATCGATTCCAACAACTAGAACTTAGGTTATATTAATAAATGGACAAGTTGTTAATTGTTCTTGTGTTTTTTTTGTAGTTCTTGTTATAAACTTGTGTACTTGATGTTTAAATTAATTAATGATAATATTGTCACTTAATAGTGTCACATGTGTTTTGAGCAATCTGTACGTCACACTCGGGCGTATTCCGCTTTAGCCGGGGTATTACAATAAAAGTATAAAAAAATATTATTTATTGATAATAAGAGAGAAATTTAGTGTTTTTAGTGTAATTATAGAGATAGGGATTACGGGGGTTTTCCATTATTCGTTTATAATATTTATATATTTTTTGGATTTTACTTTTATCTATTGTACATAAAATAATAATATACTTTGTATTTTATGAAAAATAGGTTTTGAAAAATTAATGAGATATTATAACTCGGTTTAAAAGGTATTTGGGTTTGATGAGACCAATAACCCGCTTATTTTTTACTATAAATTTGTTTTTTTAATTATATAAAATATATTTTAATAGAAATCATATATTAATTTTTAGTATATCCCTATTTTATAGGATTTCATATTAAATATTTGGTGAGATTAATTTTTAATTTAATGATATGTTATAACCCGTTATAGGGGTTGTTTTATATTATTTGTCTCTAATATATTATATATTTTTTGAATTTTAACTTTATTTATTGTATGAACTGCTTAAGTAGAACCAGCACAAATAGACTCATAAAGGGAAGTGTATAGGACACGGAAAGTAACGTGATCAGCTAATCACAGCTGGCCACTGTTATTACTTGTTAGCCTTACTATCCTTGTACTAAATGGTTTCTTGAGTGATGATGTTTGTGTTTTCCCTTTTAGAATATGATGGCCGGAGCTGGAGACATTGCTGGAGCTGGAGGTGCACTGGACGACGCGGCAGGCCTCGTCGTGTCCAGCAACCTTCGGTTGAGACAGCTTCCAACACCGGAGATGAGGGGAGTGCAGCTGGAGGAGGTCCGATCAACAACGAAGGGGTTCAACTGGATCCCGCAATTCAAGCAGCTATTGTTCAAGCTGTAGCCACTGCTGTGAAGAATATTACTCCGGGAGGGTCTGCTGGAAGCTGTGAAAGAACTGTTGAAGGGGCAGGTGGTAATGGTAGGAAAGATGATGAGAGGGAAAAGGGTGATTCAAGTGAGGTAAGGTCTGTGAAAGTTGACGATAGGAAGAGGGGCCGAGGCGGTTGCAACTATAAGTCCTTCAAAGGTTGTGACCCGCCTAAGCTGACTGGTTTAGGAGACGCAATTGCCACTCTTCAGTGGATAACCGCCATGGATAAAATTATCCGAATCAGCGAGTGTCGTCCTGACCAAGCTGTCGGTTATGCTACCCAATCATTTGAAGATGAGGCTATGTATTGGTGGGAGAGTGTGGAGCAGAGGAAGACCCGTGAAGAGATCAAAGCGATGAAGTGGGAGGATCTGAAGGAATTAGTGATGAAGAAGTTATGTGCTGACGCCGAGGTTGAGAAGGCGGAGATGAAGTTCCTGAACTTGAAAGTTGGGACGATGACACATCGTGAGTACACCACTGAGTTCAACCGAATGTCTAGGTTGGTGCCCGATATGGTCAACACTGAGGCTAAGAGAATCAAGTGTTATGTGAGGGGATTACCACAGAGAGTCCGCATGTTAGTCAGGACAAGTAAACCTGCTACTTTCGATTCTGCCGTCGAACTCGCAGAGATAGTCTATGCAGACCTGGCTGCGGATGATGTGGTGGTGGTAGACGAGAAGAAAGAGAAGAAATGGATCGCTCCTGCTAAACGACCCGGTACCCAGATGTGGAACCCTAAGAACAAGCAGCCGAGAGTTTGGAAGAACAGGTCGTGCAAGACTTGTGGCAAGGCACACAGTGGTGAGTGTAGGTGGGGAAAAGGTTCGGATACATGTCATAAGTGTGGAAAGATGCATGCTGGAGAGTGTAGAGTTGGGTCGAATGTTTGCTGCAAGTGTGGGAAGGCAGGTCATTATGCTCATGAGTGCAGTTCTAAGCCTGCATGCTACAAGTGTGGTAAGACAGGTCACTTTGCTAGGGAGTGTACCGAGGGTGAAGCTCGAGGTAGTGGAAGGAAGGATGCCGATCAAGCTAGGCCAAGAACTAGAGCCTACATGCTGACCCAAGAACAAGCCAAGCAGATTCCGGATGTCGTCACAGGTACGTTTCTAGTGAAGTGTGTTTCCGCTTCTGTATTATTTGATTCGGGCGCAAACAAAAGTTTCGTAGCCACACCATTTAGTAAACTATCTAAAATGAAATGTTGCCGAGTGTCTGAAACTGTTATAGTAGAAACCGCTAGCGACACTTCGGTTGAAATAATAAAAATGGTTAAGAACGCTAAGATAGAACTAGAGGGACATGAGTTCCCTGTTACCTTGTACGTTATGACCTTGGGAGGGTTCGATGTGGTTTTGGGTATGGATTGGTTGTCTGAGTTTGAGGCTTAGATAGTATGTAAGAGTAGGATAATAAGGTTAAAGTCCTTGGATGGTAGTGCGGTGACGGTTTATGGTGATAAGGAAAGTTATGGGCTTAATGTCATTTCAATGATAAAAGCCGAGGGTTTGTTAAGGCGAGGGTGCGGTGCCTACCTGGCGTATGTCGTTAACGCTACGGCCGAGACGAAAGAAATGAAAAATGTTCCTATAGTGCGCGACTACCCGGAAGTATTCCCAGAGGATCTCCCGGGGTTGCCACCGGAGCGAGAGATAAAATTCCAAATAGATTTAGTACCAGGAGCCCAGCCTGTCGCGAAAGCGCCTTACCGTCTAGCGCCGTCCGAGATGAAAGAATTAATGTCCCAACTGCAAGAACTCCTCGACAAAGGTTTCATAAGACCAAGTGTTTCCCCGTGGGGCGCACCAGTGTTGTTCGTGAAGAAGAAGGATGGAAGTATGAAAATGTGCATAGACTATCGTGAGTTGAATAAGCTTACGGTAAAGAATAGATATCCTTTGCCAAGGATTGATGATCTGTTTGACCAACTGCAAGGTTCAAGTTGGTTCTCACGAATAGATCTCAGATCAGGCTACCATCAGCTGAAGGTGAAGGAGGCAGACATCCCTAAGACAGCGTTCCAAATGCGGTATGGACACTATGAGTTCCTCGTAATGTCATTCGGCCTAACAAATGCTCCTGCAGAATTTATGGACATGATGAATAGGGTGTGTCGGCCGATGTTGGATAAGTCGGTTATCGTCTTCATTGACGATATATTGATTTATTCAAAGAACGAGTCTGACCATGCTGAGCATCTGAGAGAGGTATTGGAGACTCTGAAGAAAGAGAAGTTGTATGCCAAGTTTTCGAAGTGCGCGTTCTGGTTAAGAGAAGTGCAATTTTTAGGTCACGTGATTAATCCTGAAGGGATTACCGTGGACCCAGCTAAGATTGAAGCGATAACGAATTGGAAGACTCCGCAGAATCCGACTGATATATGAAGCTTCCTGAGGTTAGCTGGCTACTATAGGAGATTCATCGAAGTTTCTCCAAGATAGCCGCACCGCTGACCGGTATGACCCGAAAGTCGATAGTATTCAGTTGGTAAAAGTTTCAAGAAGAAGCCTTTGAGGAATTGAAGAAGAGACTCACGCAAGCTCCAATCCTTGCGCTACCCGATGGTGACGAGGATTTAGTTGTTTGTGCTGATGCCTCACATCAAGGGCTAGGTTGCGTGTTGATGCAACGAGGGAAGGTGATAGCTTACGCGTCTAGACAGTTGAAAGTCCACGAAAGTACTTATCCGACGCATGATTTAGAGCTAGCGGCAGTAGTGCATGCCTTAAAGATATGGAGGCATTACCTATATGGTACTAAGTGTACTATTTATACAGATCATAAGAGTTTAAAGTACTTCTTCGAGCAGAAAGAATTGAACATGAGGCAGAGAAGATGGTTGGAGTTAATTAAGGATTATGACTGCGACATTAAGTACTATCCCGGTAAAGCTAATGTAGTCGCTGACGCGTTAAGTCGTAAGAATGAGGAAGTCCTTGCAACAGTGAAGTCATACAAGTTGATCATGAACCCAAGTCTTTTTGAAGAAATCATCAAGGTGCAGTCAGAGGTGTTAGTAGATGGAGGGTTAGTAAGGAAAGAAAGGATTTATGGCCATCAGGATGAGTTGATGGAAAACACTCATGGAGTTAAGACTAGGTTCGACCGCATATGGATCCCACGCCATGGTGATCTTAGAAGTCGAATCTTAGATGAAGCTCATAAGTCAAGGTACTCAATCCATCCTGGAGCTACAAAGAAGTACCAAGACTTGAAAAGAGATTACTAGTGGCCAGGAATGAAGAATGATGTAGTGGATTATGTTAGTAAGTGCTTAACTTGCTTACAAGTCAAAGCCGAACACCAAAAACCTTATGGGAAGATGCAACCGCTAGAGATACCTGAGTGGAAATAGGAACACATCACCATGGATTTCATAACTAAGCTACCTCGTACAGCTAAGCAACATGATACCATCTGGGTGATTGTGGACCGTTTGACCAAGAGTGCTCACTTTCTGGCCATACGAGAGGCCATCTCGTCAGAAACGTTATCAAGCTTGTTCATTGAAGAAGTTGTAACCAGGCATGGAGTACCGTTATCGATCGTGTCTGATAGAGATACACGGTTTACTTCGAGGTTCTGGAAGAAATTCCAAGAAGCTATGGGGACGAGGTTGAACATCAGTACGGCGTATCATCCTCAAACCGATAGACAGTCTGAAAGGACGATCCAAACCCTTGAGGATATGCTACGTGCTTGTGTTTTAGATTTTGGTGGAAGTTGGGATGATCATCTGCATCTGGCAGAGTTCTCCTATAACAACAGTTACCATTCAAGTATTGGTATGCCACCGTTTGAGATGCTTTACGGTAGACGATGTAGAACCCCGGTGTGTTGGGATGAGATTGGTCAGAAAGAAATGGGAAGCCTAGAAGTGGTTCAAGAAACGTCTTCAAAGTTCGATCAGATCAAGGCAAGAATGAAAGCCGCTCAAGACAGACAAAAGTCTTATGCAGATAAGCGGCGACGACCAATTGAGTTTAATGTTGGTGACAATGTGATGCTCAAGGTCTCGCCTTGGAAGGGGATTATCCGTTTTAGGAAAAGAGGAAAGTTGAGTCCGAGGTACATTGGACCGTTCAAGATTGTAGATCGCGTGGGTGAAGTAGCTTATAAACTGGATTTACCCGAAGAGTTAGAAGGAATCCATTCAACCTTCCATGTTTCTCATATGAGAAAATGTCTAGCTGATGACACGTCCTGTAACACCCCGTGACCGCAGCGGAAACGTAAACGGGATGCGACAGACACCTCTGATATCAACCACATTGTTTATAAAAAAAATCGAATGTATTAATATACTTCAAAATTACATTGTCTCGTATTTCATTATCGTCTAGGTGATACACACTTCATACAATACGATTCATAATTCTATCTGTTATAATGTATCCTAACGTCCAGCACTCAAAACTTACACACATCAAGCACTTAGCACGTAATCAATCACTTTATCTTAGTTGTACCAGAAAAGCATGTGAGAAAACGGGTCAACTACGAATAGTTGGTGAGTTTCACAATTTTAGTAAACCATGATAAATCCATATCATAACATAATATTATCTGGGGACACTGTCAACCCATAAATACATTTAATAACCTCTGGGAACTCTGTTACCCCATAAACATACTTCCAATAACCTCTGGGAACTCTGTTACCCCAGAAACACACTTCCAATAACCTCTGGGAACTCTGTTACCCCAGAAACACATTTAATAACCTATGGGAACTCTGTTACCCCAGAAACATACTTCCAATCACCTCTGGGAACTCTGTTACCCCAGAAACACATTTAATAACCTCTAGGAACTCTGTTACCCCAGAAACATACTTCCAATAACCTCTGGGAACTCTGTTTCCCCAGAAACTGTTGCGGGACCTTACAATATTAACAACTCAAACAATTACCATTTCAATACATTACCGTACGATTCCCGTACATTAAACATTATATAAATACATTCATTTCCATGCGTTCAGCACGTACTTAATCATTTTGATAAAAACATGCTTTCCGCCCCGGGAAAATATTTAAAACAGTTCAGTAAAAGGGGCTCGTGAAAACTCACCTTAGCACATGCAAGCAGGTAACAACAATCATTATCAATTAACACGTCCAATCTGTAATATGATCCCTACGATCGTTATTATACAATCATTGTTTATATAATCTTTAACCCTATCAATCGGTACATCTGGGGACTCTGTTAACCCAGTACTGTACCTGTTCCGTGGGCAATGTTAACCCAGAAATACTTCTCCGGACTCAGGTTGTGATGTCGTTTAGAGTTCCAAGGTCACAACTACTATTAGTCGTTTTTCTCATTTTGCGTGCCTAGCACTGTTATCCGTTTTTATGTTTCAAAAATGAGTTTGGTCACACACGACCCGTAAATAGTGGTTGACTGATAATTTAATTAAAGATGTGAAATTATAGCTCGGTTTAGACGTCCCGATTGGCCGCGGGACCCGTTTCCGTCTTTGGCGTACCGGAAACTGTTAAAATAGATTAAAATTACTCAAATCATCCGAATTATTTTCGGATGATTTATTTTTACTTGTTTAGCTCATTTATATGGAAATAGTTCATTTTTAGGGTTTTTGTACACCAGTCAGCTCGCTTAAGCGAACTTCACCGGTTTACGCGTTTTACTTTAAAAGTTTGATAATTAGCACAAATAATTATCCGTTTACTCTCGGATCTTGAAATTTTGCACAAATCACTTTTTAACAGTGGGGAATTTTATAAAAATATTTCCAGAATTAATTCTTATATTTAACATTTACTTATCCATTTTTAAACACCAATTAAACACTAAATATGTCGTAAATACCAAACGATCTTAGAAAAATCCCAAATTTCTCCTGGATGTCCCCTGCCATCCACATAGTCACCTGTAATTTTTCCAAAACCAAAATCTTCTTTTAAATGCCATTTTCACTAAAACCGAGCTAGAAATCCCTAGAACTCGTTTAACCGAAAAGCCTACTTAGACTTCTCCAACGGACCTCAAATTTTGTGTGTGACTTATGCATGATATGAAAAGATTATCTAAAATTTTCCAGAATTTTTCATGATATTTAACTATTTTTCACCATTTTTGGCCAAAACCGAGCATTAAATTCACCAAATATTCATCCTTCATCCAAAAATTACCAAAAATTCACAGAACTCATATTTCCATGTGTTTAACACCTCTGTAAAATTTCGTGACCTAACTCTAAACGACCAACAATCTGTCCAAAAACACATACACCGACAAAAACCGAATATACCTTTCGTTTTCCGCCACTACAAGCTACAAACTCATCTTTCCGCCTTATCTACCACTAAATACAGATCCTACAAACAACATACCACAATACCAAGCAAGTTACACTCACGATCAAGCCATTTCTTTCATGGTTACGGTTATGATACTAAAACAAAGATTTAACCGTAAAAATTTGTTTTTGATTCGTTTAACTCATTTCTTGGACCAAGATCCCTTGTATAACTTGTATACATCACTTGATCATGCAAGAATCGGTTCCATCTCGGGTTTTCACCCTTTTTCACTTGGAAACCTCATTTTCTTGAAAGAAAACTCAAGAAACAAAGATAAACACGTACATAACACGATCATTACCTCGTTATTCTTGCTAGAATTGTCGGTTTTTGGATTATGAACTAGAGAGAAATGAAGGATGTTGAGTTGGGATTGTGTAAAAAAGAAAAATGAATGTTGTTGGGTGCAACATGGTCCGATCGGACTTGTTGATGGAGTGGGGTGGGACCCACAAGTTCATTATAGTCCACTCATTTGGATTTCCATGATCTGGATAATGTTTTGGATAATCTGGTTCAGTTCGTTTCTCGGTTAAACGTTTAATTCGACTTAAAACGAGGCCAAAACGGTTGTTTTTCGGCTAAAAAATAAAATTTATATAAAACCGATTTAAAAACTTAAACCATGACATTTATTAACTTAAAACGTCATATTATTAGTTATTACGCATCTTTTTCGGCTTGATCGATCGTCTCTTGCTCGGTTTGGTATTAAAGGTTTCGTTTAACGTACCGACGTACTATTAAATCGAAATCCTTTTTCTGTGCTTTAATCCACTTACCCCGAAGCTTTAATATTTCGTAACATCTCTAAATATCATATATCCCGTCTATAATTGAACCCTCGATTCATTCGGGTTTCAATAACTATCGATCGTTTGATCGCATAATCAGTACGGTGAATTACATATTCACGGGCAATCAATACAATGAACCATGTATTCTCGTATAATTACCATGGTAACCCGTGTACCCGATATTGTATATGACGTAACTAACGTCTACCGGTTAGGGTATACCTGGTTTCGTCGGAATCGTTACACGTCCCACGTGCCATTAATGGACATTGAGGTTGATGAACAGTTGAACTACATTGAGCAACCGATCGAGATAGTTGACCGCAAGGAGAAGCAGCTTTGTCACAAGGTTATACCTTTAGTGAAGGTGATATGGAAGCATCGCAAGGGTTCAGATGCTACTTGGGAAGCGGAGGAACAGATGCGCAAGTTTTACCCGAATTTGTTTATGTAATAGTTAGGTTTCGGGGACGAACCCTCTTTAAGGAGGGAAGACTTGTAACATCCTAATTTTGGTTTTATTAATAGAATAAATATCGTCTATTTTATAGTGGGTCGTTATCGGTTTAGAGAAATAGAATACGAGTTGGGCTAGTGTTGGGTTAAATGGATACGGATTATGAACTTGGATTATGAAAGAAAGTGGAAAGGACCATGGGCTTAAGCCCATGATCCATAATTATATAAACCATTAATCCCTCATTTAATTCATTCTCACACATTCCATACACCACCCAAAACACATACTTAAGATTTCTCTCTAGTTCTTCCTTATCTCTAGCCGAAATCAAGAAGGAAACCGAGCACCGGTCCGAGGTAACGATAGTTTAACATTGTATGAGCTTAACCCGTTAGATAAAGTTGCGAAACAACGAGCCGACACCGTTAAACCGTTTAAATCACGAGATCCGGGTGGAATCAGGTATAAACCGAACCTATTATAAGCTTAGGGATCACCCTAGCTCAGATCTGGATCGAACGGGGCGAAAAACTGTGAAAACGAGTTAAAAATCGTTTTTCCGGTGAGTTCGCGTTTTTCCGGCGGCCTTCCGGCAATGACGGCGCCGAAAAGGCGGCTCCGGAAAAGTAGTACGAGGTTAAGGGTGTGTTAGGGAATGTTCTGACATTCCCTGACCTAACCCTAGTTCGCTAACGGGAATTTAGCGAATTAAGGGTGATTCGTTAAGTAGATTCGCTGAGGAAAGATAACGAACTAGCCTTAGTTCGTGTCCTGATTCGTTAAGGAAAAGATAACGAATTAACCCCCCCCCCCCCCTCTTTCGTTATAGCCATTCGTTATAGCCATTCGTTAAAGGAGATAACGAATTAGAAGGTCCAATTCGTTACTTGAACCGATTCGCTATGTGGACTGGTTCGTACAAGGACGGATTCGTCAGAGGTCCAGTTCGCTAGAGGGCTCAGTTCGTTACAAATGACCAGTTCTGTAAGGCCCCGTCACCGGTAACCCTACTTTCGTGTTGGATTTACTCATAAACACAGTTCTAAATATCAGAGTTAATTAAAACATTTACGCGGAATATAAAACTTTCATAAAACTTTACATAATTCATAACTTGTCTCAAAACATCCTTTGTCTTTCAACATTAAAGCATTAAATTAAAACATCGTAAGTCTTCAGATGCCAGATTCTTGTTCAGTGCCATGTGTCTCCTCAAGCGAGCTGCCTCATCCTACTCACCTGCGTGCATACTAAAAGTCAGCTACGCTGAGTGAGTTCTAGATAATCACATAATCATACCGTTCACATAACATTATATTCTTTCATTCATACTTTTATACTTTCATACTTTCTTACATTCATACTTTCTTACTTTCATACTTTCATACTTTCTTACATATTAACTTACTTTCATATCTTATGTTATAAAGAGCATTACGCCCTACATTCCTCGAGTATTATTAGGGCTCGGTACCCTCTTTCCTCGAGTATTATTAGGGCTCGGTACCCTCTTTCCTCGAGTATTATTAGGGCTCGGTACCCTCTTTCCTCGAGTATTATTAGGGCTCGGTACCCTCTTTCCTCGAGTATTATTAGGGCTCGGTACCCTTCTTCCTCGAATATTAGTAGGGTTCGGTTCCCTAGTTCTCGAATATTAGTAGGGTTCGATTCCCTCTTCGTTACCATACAACCATACATCATACCTCGAGTATTATTAGGGCTCGGTACCCTTTTCGTAACCATACAACCATACATTATCATTTCTTTCTTCTATTATCTCTATCATGTTCATACACATAAACATACATAACATACTTACCTTATACATAGCGTTACAACCTGACAGTACGTGCAATATCCGAAGATCGTTCACGTACCATCAAGAAATCATTCATACATTTCACATTATCCACATAAGGCATACACTTATCTCTTAGGATAAGTGTATTAACAAACATATCAAGTATGCACACAGCCCCGAAAACATAACAAGGAATGGGGCTAGAAACTCACCTGGATCCTGTTACGCTCGCCGTTGATCGTAATTCCTTTCTTTAACTGGGCACGGCTAACTGTATAATATTTACACATATCAATTAACTACTACTCGTTTTGTATTTCTATCTATATATGACCCACAACGAACGGGGGTCCGGGGGCAGCGCCCCTGGCAGCGGGGTTCTAGGGGCGGCAGCCCCTAGCGGGGTCCAAGGGGCAGAGCCCCTGGCTGGGGTTAAGCTGCCAGGTCAGCTTGGAAAAATTTTATTTTCGATAACTGCCTTAACACATTTTCCATTAGGTTTTTAATTTATTTTCTAAACGAACTTCACTTCAGGCGAAGTTAAACCTTAGGCGAACTTGGCTTCAGGCGAAGTTAAACCTTAGGCGAACTTGGCTTCAGGCGAAGTTAAACCTTAGGCGAACTTGGCTTCAGGCGAAGTTAAACCTTAGGCGAACTTGGCTTCAGGCAAAGTTAAACCTTAGGCGAAGTTACGCTTGAAGGCGAAGTTACGCTTGAAGGCGAAGTTCATCAGGCGAACTTAATCTTGCAGGCGAAGTTATCGCGCTGCAGATCTGTTTGCCCATAAATCCTTCGTTTCTTAGCCAAATAACTCGATTTTGGTACCCACGGAATCGTATGATCGGCGCCTACAAATCCCAACCATCAAATCGGCCTAAAATCGACGTTTTAGGGGTCCGATTTGGGCAGTTTGGGTTTCGGGTCCGGTTAACCCATCCAATCCTAACCATTTTCAGTAATATTAGCTTTGGTGGATATGTTCTTACCTTACCAACTCAGATCTATCAACAAAATCTCGGGTCTCGGCTTCGAATCTTGATCGGTTAGAATGTGTGTGTTTTGAGTGTGTGAAGAAAGAAGGTGGAAATGAAAGATTGGGTTTGGGATGGGATATTTATATCCTTCTAAGCCCACGGACCCGAGGCCCATTCTCATTTAACCCATCTTACGCAATCTAAGCCCAACTCCCTCCTTACTCGACATTAAATAATTAACAACGTGAAATCACTAAACATAACTTTCTTTATTTATAATTAAAATTTTAGGATGTTACAAGTTCGCTAAGATAAGTCAATTCGTTAAAGATTGAATAACGAACTAGAAAGTTTAATAAAATGACAGAACAGTCCCTGGACTTAGAAAAAGAATGAATTAATTACAATTCACCCCTTGAACTTTTGAGTTAGCAAACTAATTAATGATTCGAAATTATAATGGAAAATGTGTTACGACAGCTCGACCCCAGCCAGGGGCTCTGCCCCTTGGACCCTGCTAGGGGCTGCCGCCCCTAGACCCCGCTGCCAGGGGCATTGCCCCCGGACCCCCGCTTGTTGTGGGTAGTAGCTAAGACTAGAAAGATGATATGAGTAGTGGTAGTTAATTGATACATGTAAATATTATACAGTTAGCCGTGCACAGCTCAAGAAGGGAACAACGATTAACGGAGAGCGTAACAGGATTCAGGTGAGTTTCTAGCCCCATTTATGTGCTATGTTTTCGGGGCTGTGTGCATACTCAATATGTTTGTTAATACGCTTATCCTAAGAGATAAGTGTATGCCTTATGTGAATAATGTGAAATATATGAATGATTGCTTGATGGTACGTGAACGATCTTCGGATATTGCACGTACTGTCAGGTTGTAACGCTATGTATAAGGTAAGTATGATATGTATGCTTATGTGTATGAACGTGATAAAGTTAATAAAAGAAGGAAAGGATGGTTGTATGGTTGTATGGTTACGAAAAGGGTACCGAGCCCTAATAATACTCGAGGTATGATGTATGGTTGTATGGTAACGAAGAGGGAATCGAACCCTACTAATATTCGAGAACTAGGGAACCGAACCCTACTAATATTCGAGGAAAGAGGGTACCGAGCCCTAATAATACTCGAGGAAAGAGGGTACCGAGCCCTAATAATACTCGAGGAGGGAGGGTACCGAGCCCAAATAATACTCGAGGAAGGAGGGTACCGAGCCCAAATAATACTCGAGGAATGTAGGGCGTAATGCTCTTTATAACGTAAGATATGAAAGCAAGTTAGTACAAAAGAAAGTAAGAAAGTATGAAAGTAAGAAAGTATGAAAGTATGAAAGTATGAATGAAAGAATATAAGTTTGTGTGTATTGTATAATGTATGATTAACTAGAACTCACTCAGCGTAGCTGACTTTTAGTATGCACGCAGGTGAGTAGGATGAGGCAGCTCGCTTGAGGAGACACGTGGCACTGAATAAGAGGCTGGCATCGGAAGACTCAAGACGTTTAAGTCTAATGTTTTGTTTATTTTGAAAAACAAGATGACGTTTTAAGACAAGATGTGTTTGTTATGAAATGTTTTATGAAAGCTTTTATATTCCGCGAATGTTTTAATTAACTCTGATATTTAGAACTGCGTTTATGAGTAAATCCAACACGAAAGTAGGGCTACCGGCAACGGGGCCTTACATAAAAGCTATCTGGGTTTCGTGAGACTCATGACCCGCTTATTTTTTTTACTATAAAATTGTCTCTTAATTATAAATATTTTTTATTTTAAAAAAATAGGATATTAATTTTTGTATATTCATATTTTATATGAATTTTCATATCAAAGATTTGGTAAGATTAATTTTTAGTTTAATGAGATGTTATAACCCGTTTATGGAATATCTGAGTTTGGTGAGACCCATACCCGTGAATTCGGGTTAAATGCATGAGAAACCTCCATTTACAAATAATGCAATCTGATGGCTTAAGAGAATGTAAGGAGCAACCAGAGAGCTTTTAACGCTTTCGTTTATATATATATTATAGATAGATATGGATATATAGTAGGGAACTGAATGCGAATGCTCTTAATGGGTAATAGGCAACCAAAAATCTTAATGATTAAGAGACAATCATTTAATGGTTACCTATTAACCATTTAGATTAAATATACACTGATAGTAAGCCGATCCGAGATGGCTAATCTCCAAAGATAGTGACCCTTTAAGCGGATTAAACTCCAAAGAACATAGACGAGAGAGAGCGCGACATTGCTACCAATTTTCTATATTTTCATTCATATCAAACAGTAAACAAACTTTGCCTATTTATAGGCTATAAACAATTAACCGAATAAAAAACTACATGCCCACTTTTCTACCCACTACTCTAGTAACTAATATGGATAAACATGAATTAAAGGCTAGATAAAATATGCAGACTAAAGCCCATGTTGTAGATCATTGATATATATTGTTGAATAGCATGGCAGTTTAAAGACCCAACATGAATTTTTTATGCATTGAGCTCTTTCATTAATTGATAGAAATGTCAACTAGTTCATCATTTTTATTTTTGATAAAAAAATAAGAAGATGGCTCCATGTGCTCTGAGTTATTGTGTTGATTCAAATTCAGAAATACTATCAAAGTTTTTCAAGAAGGATTATCTTGAGGTAGGTTTGCCTCTGACCTAGATTAACTTGCTAGATTAACTTAGTGAGATGACGTATCACATATCTTAATAATTAAAATGTAATAAACCATTAAAACATTAACAAAGAATTTAAATTCTTCTAGACAGAATTTTCTTGCATGTGGTTTAAAATATAAAATATTAACGAATTATTTTGTAAAAACAAGCGGCAGAATTCTACTTAAAAAAAGTAAAAAAGAAGCAAAAGGATAAGAGCGATGACCATGATGTGGGTCACCATTAAAATAATATCCACCCACAAAGTCACGTTATCTCCAACCTTGGTTTATTCGATTTCCACATGTGGATATTCCTCTTATAAGTTATCACACACACACACCTACCTCCCGCCGCGTCTATCCACCACAACACAACACAACACAATGGCCTCTTCTTCTTCTTCTTCTTCTTCTTCTTCTTCTTCTTCTGTTGTTCAACCTCTTATCATCATTCTCTTTCTTCTCACAATATTCCAATCCACCCATGGCTTTCTTCTCAAACTCGCAAAAGATCCACAAACCCACCAGTACACCACCCAATTACTCATCGGAGATCCTCTAATTCCGACCAAACTCGTCGTTCATCTCTCCGGCCAATCACTATGGCTGAGCTGCCCACCGTCTCGGCAATTAATAACCCACGGTTCCATCCAATGCTTGATGGCGAAACCCGGTGGTCAAAGTCAAAGTCAAAGTTATTGTGATGTCCTCCATCAAAACCCCATCACCGGGGAAACCAACGTTGGGGATCTGGCTGAGGATATTATCTCCGTTGGTGATACGCTGGGTAAGTTTTTGTTTTCGTGTTCGCTGGAGGAATCTTTACTCAAAGGCCTGGTTACCGGTGCCAAAGGCGTTTTGGGTTTCGGAAGGTCAAAGATTGCCTTTCAGTCCCAGATGGTTAATAATTTTGACTTACCCAGAAAGTTTTCGGTCTGTTTGTCTTCTTCGGACGGCTTTATTATGTCCGGTGCCGGGATTTCCAACTCTTTATCGTATTCCTACACACCCTTGATGTCGGAATCAGATGGGTACTTTGTTCGTGTTAATTCGGTTAAAGTCAACGGTAGGAGAGTAGGCCTAGGACCGCCCATTGGAGGGGTGGAGGTAAGTACAACGGTTCCTTACACTGTTATGAAGACTACGGTCTATGGGATTTTCACAAAAGCTTTTGTTACGGCCGCCAGTTCGATGAACATGACCTTGGTGTCTCCGGTGGGTCGGTTTGGGGTGTGTTTTATGTCTCAGGCGGTGGTGCCGGAGATCGAATTGGTGTTGCAGAGTGAGCTGGTGAAGTGGAGGATCCAAGGGCGGAATTCGATGGTGGAAGTGAGTGATTCGGTCATGTGTTTGGGGTTTGTGGATGGTGGTATGGATATGATTGGTTCAATGATTTTAGGGGGGTATCAGTTGGAGGATCGTATGTTGGAGTTTGATTTGGGGACTGGTATGATGGGCTTTAGTTCTTCCTTGTTGATCAAGGGCGATAGTTGTTCTAAAGTTGGGGCATCGGCTAATAGGGGATCGTTGTAACACTTGGTGGTGGTCTAAAAAGGAGACTTATGGTTTGTGATGATGATGATATGGATCAATCAATTTGGATGAGTTTAAAGCCTAGTTGATTATGGTTCATCTTCCAACCTAAATGTTTCGAGTTTGGAGTTTTGAAGTTTTGGTACTTATATCTGCTAGATGAATGCGTATGTAATTTTTGTTGGTTTATGCCACTTTTGTACTTAGTTTTTAAAGTGTAATAATGTGAACCTTTCATAACTTTATAACCTAATGTCGTCTTTGTTATAGTTTGCTTATTCATATGTAAGTGAATTTGCTTAGTAAGTTGGTATATCCACTTCGCATTAATGTACAAATGTGTCTATGTTATCTTATCTAGATCAAATGTGAAGATTATGGCCAAGGTTGCCTACTGGTTAATGATGCACTCTCTTATAATCCTTTATAACATATCGGCATTAAAGTAATATTAAATGATATAATTTTGTTAATCCCTTTTTCTTAAAACAGATAATTTAAAAAACATTCATGTAATTTATGAAAGACATAATTATATACGAGTTTCTAATCTATTTAAAGATAATAAAAAAACTTGGAAACATTAATAAGGAAAAAATAATCATCTAGTATAAATATTGTAACTAAGTTCGGTTAACTATTTACCAACTACTCATAATTACTTTGAAAAAAAAATGACACTAAATAATAGAGTAATGGAGCAAATTTAAAAACCAAACTTTATAATTTTGAAACTATTAGAGTATGTATAATTTAATTTAACAATTCGAAGTAAAATGAATAAGTAATAAAACACAAATCACTTTGGACAACATTAGTAAAAAGCTTTCAATATATTAGAGCATCTACAACATCTTACATATCATAAAGTTTGAGTCTATATGACACCAAACAAACTTTGAGAGACTTAAAATTAACCATTATAGAGCTTTGAAGTTTGTGGCAAGTTTGTTTCTTCAAACTTGCAAGAAACATGTAGTGTGGGCCCCACATCTTTTATACACACACATACTACTTTCGATAGGTTTTCATTAAGTTCAATTATGGGCTGAAACTTAAAAAAAAACATACTACTGATAGGGTGCCGTAAATTGGCCCAATAGGGGCTTTGCGGCACCAAACTTGTAAATTATTATTTAATAAGTATAAAAGAGAAGTTTGGTGCCACAATTCTTATTTTTGATTATTTAATTGATTTTCCTTTGTTAAATAAATTAGAAATATGAGTTAGTTTACATAGTTTGATTTGCTTTGGTGGTAGGGGGGTGATGTTCTACATTTGCAATCCAAGTTCAAGCTTTTCCACTAGCAATTTGTTAGGTGTTTTTCTTCCTTTGTTAGTTTTTTTAACTTTAATGTGCTTTTATACTTACTACGAAGAGCTCGCGCTTCGCGAAGGGAAACAATACAATAACGCACGTCACCGAAACTGACCGAATTTGTTTTGAGTTACACGCTCAACGTTTGGGACCGACAATGTTTGGGTTTTACCTCCGTTCAAGTTTTACCGACCTGCCTAGCGCATCGCACCGGGTGAAAAACTAGTTATATATAATAATAATGTCAATAGTATTAAGTTCTAACATGCATCCTATATCATACAAGGATCAATCAGGCAAGCCTTTATCATGAAACTCAAATTCTAATCACGCAGTTCATGAGAATATTTAGACATGTACAATGAAATAAATTATACAAAGTTTTCCACATAAGTATATATGGATTAGGTTTCTCAATCTATTTTTATAATATTTTTTTCTTGCATACAAACCACGAATATTTAATCACTACAGATAGGTACAAATAGTTCATTAGCTTGTGCAACAAAAATATTGCCTTGGTTAAGCCACAATACTAATCCAAATAAAGTATTGGGTTAGAATTGTAACTCAAAATGTGAAGTTTCAGACATGGAACCACCCCATTTGGCTTTTCATTATGATGTTCTGATACCGGAACTCTAGACCTGAAAACAACTCTCCAAATTTGATTAGGCACACAATCTTGTAAAATCATAAAACCTATCAAGCACTGGTCCAAAAATTACAAAATATATCTTTTTGGAAACTAGACTCACGAGGATAGCTTCTGGAGTAGAATAAAAAGTATTGGGCCTGAAAATATGGAATTCAATCGATAATTGGCCGTTGTATGTTTTTGTTTATTTATTTAAATTTAGTTTGAGCTCAATAGCTTAAATGAATTATGGATACAAAAAAATGTAAGCCCAATATATAATAAGATGTTTAGAATCCATACCTCTTTCATAAATAAACTAATATATATGTATAAAAGTTTTATAGAAAAATTGGCCCCGGAAATTACGTGCCTCAGTTGGTTGTTCGGTTCGTCCTATGCTTGGGCCAACCATGGTATTGGGTCACATATATATATAGGGTTGCAAGCGTCCTGGACGTCTGGTCATCCGTTTGGCGAGTAGTTCGTTTATGTTCGTACATTTAACAAACGAACCGGATATGGAAAAAAAATTTGTTCGGTAAGCTTAAATGATGAACACGGAAATTGGTCGAGTTCGTTCAATAGTGTTCTTAAACATTCGATAACGTCCGCCCAATTCGCTTTTGTTTATGATCGTTCATCCGTTAATGTGTAGTTTTTTGTAATTAATATGTTTTTATTTTTTTATATCAGATTATCTTAGTATATAAATCAAGTTAAAAATAAAACAAACTCTAAAACTCCAATACATTATTTTGATATGACTATGTATTGGTTACTATGTCAACTATTTTTGGATAATATGTGGTGTAATTTCGAATTTGTCTCTGAACTTGTGTGGATTTATGAATATTTTAAGGCCCCGGACTCGGGCGTTATACTGGCCATTAGATTTACTCATAAACACAGTTCTAAATATTAGGGTTAGTTAAAACTTTCGCGGAATAATGAAAACTTCATCCATTCATTACAGGTTCTTAATTTAAACAAACATTTAAACACATATTTTAGGTTCAAACATCATAAAACATAATAATAACTTCTTTCTTCAAAATTCAGCCTTTTTATTCTTCTGTCATGCGTGCTTCTTAAGCTAGCTGCTTCAATCTATTTGCCTACATACATACTAAAAGTCAGCTACGCTAAGTGACTTCTAATTTAACAAGTCATAGATTATACGTTTACAACATACACATTCGTATTCGAAGATACCATTCTACATAAACATGCACTTAGATATGTTCTTACTTTCTTACATTCTATCATTCTACATTCTTCATTTTTGCGGATATTTTAAGGGCCACTCTCTAATTCTTCACAAGTATTAGCTAGGCTCGCTCCTTATTCACCGCAAGTATTTGTAGGACTTGCTACATATTCTTTGCAAGCATTAGTATGACTTGCTACCGATTCTTCGAGAGTGTTCTAAGGGCTCGCTCCCGAGTTCTTGTCATTCTAACATTCTGGCATTCTTTCAACAATTACATATAACAAATATATAATATAACATTCAAGATACACCATCCAAACATAGGCACGTATATTATATTCTACATATAAAAGTATGCACACAACCCCAAAAATGTTTAAGAAAAAGGGCTAGAAACTCACATGGATTCTGTTACGTTCAGAGTGTCACACCCCGACCAACGACGGCGGATCATGACGGGGCGTAACGTATTCATTGGACAGTAGCTCAAAAGACACTAGTTAAAGCGACAATAATTATTTAATTTCATTAACTAGCAAATACACAAATTCAATAATAAGAACAAATACATCATGCTTTTGTATTTTGAATAAATATCTTAAGGTAAAACTAATTTCTTCGATCTTGAACAATATCAATTACTTAACCTTTAGCATATATAAGAATAGAGTTTGTCAACCCGAATGCTTGTGAGAATACATAACTTTTAGTTGAGATGTATATAGATAAAAACCACAATTCATATGTTAATGATAAGCATTACAATTCTTATAAAAATGCAAACAACTAAATAGATGTGAACCCATTCCTATTGATACAAAATCAATGTACTTGGGTAAATGTATGATCATACTAGATGAGAATAGATGAAGATGAGATACCAACCACCAAATATAAAATAAACATTTAAGCACATAGAGCATAATCATAGGGCATGCGATAATTACACATAAACATATATTGAACTGTATTTTGAATAGATGCGGAAATAAAACATGAGTAAAAGTAAATAAGGTATACAAGCTACCCTTAAAATATAAAGATGGAAAAAGGGTATGTTAACTCACATAATACTGTGCTAGCAATTTCAGATGCATACATGTATCAAAGTCGTGTTTTACGCGACGACTTACTTAAATAGTGGCAAAGCAATAAGAAGAATACTTGTACGATAAGTATGCGTTGGGGAAAACCAACAATTATTATTGCAATAAAGAGTTAATTTTCTTTTTTAACGTTTGTTTAGAAGCCTTAAAATGTTTACTACTATTTTATAATCCTGTATAACATATCGGCTTTAAAGTAATATTAAATGGTATAATTTTGTTAAAACTTTTTTTAAGACAAATAATTTAAAAAAACATTCATGTAATTTATAAAAGACATAATTATATACGAGTTTGTAATTTATTTAAAGATAATAAAAAAACTTGGAAACTTTAATAAGGAAAAAATAATCATCTAGTATAAATATTGTAACTAAGTTCGGTTAACTATTTACCAACTACTCATAATTACTTTGAAAAAAAAATGACACTAAATAATAGAGTAATGGAGCAAATTTAAAAACCTAATTTTGAAACTATTAGAGTATGTATAATTTAATTTAACAATTCGAAGTAAACTGAATAAGTAATAAAACACAAATCACTTTGGACAATAGTAGTAAACAGCTTTCAATATATTAGAGCATCTACAATGGGCTACATATTATAAAGTTTGAGTCTATATGGTGAAGAGGTAGGTCCCAGCAGAGCCCAGTTGGACCCGCAGGACTCACCTTAAACAGGGACGTCTGCGCAGAAACCAACAGGATCCGCAGGACCAACCATGCTCAGAGACGTGACGTCCTTACGCGCAGTACGCAAGCTGTTCCCGCAGGAAATGCCTCCCATGGTGAAGGACTCCGCCTGTTCCCGCAGCCTCGGATACAAGCCATGAGGGAAGGCCACCCGCGCAGCAAGGCTACACGCACAAGGCACTTAGCTCTCAATCACTCAGTGTCACCTGAAGGAATGAGCGAAGCCGGGAACAATCCCGCACAAGGGCGGGAGGGGGAATACTCCCGCCCAAATAAGCCAGTCCGTACGATACAGGAAGATCTTCTGTACTGTACCTGACGAGGTATGGGAAAAAGATCTGACTAAAGATACGACAGCTTATGGACAACAGTATGGCGAGCAGCATGCTCCTACACTGTTTGTCACTGTTAGCCGCTGCCTACTCACCAACTCTTGTCATACCACGTGCGTAGCTGGCAGTTGGTGGAAAAGGAATAGTATACAGCAGGTCTGGTCACTATCAGCCGCTACCTACCCACCAACTACCAGCAGGACACGTGCGTAGGCTACTGTTGGTGGAACAGGAACACTGTTGCAGCCGGCCATACCTCCTTGGAAACCTACCTTCGGCTATAAATACCACAAATGGTATGATCATCTCATCTTATCACATTACCATCATATCATATCTTGTATCATCATATTATACCTGATATCTGCTCTAGCAATATCTTAATATACTTTTATATTTAAAGAGCAATCTAGTCTGATTCTCACGCCGGAGGGTGATCACAAGGAGGAACCCCCCCCCCCCCTTCTCAGTGACGAGCTCACGGTGTCTGTTTTGCAGGTTATCAGAAGAACCATCTTCCAAGGGTCTAACCCCTCGTGGGAAACATCTCTCCAACCCCCAGGTTACCAGTAACCTGCCCGGGGTCCGGTTAGTGTTTCTTCATTGGCGCCATCCGTGCATAAAGCTAGAACTTTATTTTTCTCCAGTTTTTTCAAACTTTCTACAAAAGATGGTTAGGGAAATCCCGGTAACCACAACCCCAGCTACTGGGGTGAATACCGGTAACACAGTTTTTACAAACACTACCCCGGTTACCCAAGCAGGGGCAAGTGAAGTAAATTTTACAAACACTACCCCAGTTACCCAAGCTGGGGCAAGTGCAGTAAATAATCGCTTACTGGGATCCACTGATACCCAGCTTGAGAAACGAAGACTCCCCCGCCAAACACTCGATGAAGTTAAGGCATGGGCGGAGGCACGTCAAAAAGAATTCCAGGCTGAGTTGGACGAACGCTTGCGTTCTGTACAACAGGCCGATGAACTCGAATATTGGGAGGATGACTCGGAGGAATCCGACTCCGACGCGAACCCTCGCCATAAGGCAAAAGGGAAGCGTAAGGAAATGGAACCCCAACCGAAAAGGCATTTTGGACAAGCCTTCAAGCCAAAAAGCACAGGTGGAAGTCCACGAGACTTCTCCAAGACGTTCAGACCAAATGTAGCAAATGCGGGAACATCCAAATTTGCAAGGGACATTGCGGAAGCAATCGCCCCGAGGAGTGCCAAACAAATGCCTAACATAGGCACATATGACGGTATATCTGATCCAGACGATCATTTGAACAGGTTCATAGCGGGGGCAACCGTCAGCAATTGGACGGAACCCACGTGGTGTTACATGTTCCAAATGACGCTTGTTGGGGCTGCTAGAGCTTGGTTTGATCGCCTACCGGTCAACCACATCTACGACTGGGCAGACTTCTAGCAGAAGTTTAGCCAACACTTCAGTCAGCAACGGAAGTATACCGAGGAGCAATGGACAATCCTCAAATGCATACGAGAAGAAGATGAATCTCTGCCAAACTTCATCACTCGCTTCAACTCAAAGAAGCTAAGTTTGGGCAATATCAGCGAAGATCTTGTTCGCGCTGCCTTCATCCAGGGCGCGCATGACCCAGAGCTCATCCGCACCCTAACGGGTAAAGATGGCATGCCATCCACATGGGATGCCATCATGACAGCAGCAAAACGCTATGCGGAAACGGAGAAGCAACTGGGTAGAGATCTCCCACAGAGCACAAACCTCTACACTCAGAAGACGAGAGACGACAACGTCCTCTCTGCCCGACTAAATAAAAAACGGAAGCAAGGCATTTGGCAGTCAAGGGTAAACTTTGACACCTCATCCGGCTTGCAACATCGATTGGGCGGAAGGGATAATGCACAGCCGCACCGGAACTCCAGATGGACGCCACTCAGCAAAAGCGTCACTGAGATATTCGCCACTGAACAGCTCCCGTGGCCAAAGCCTCCAATAATCCGACATCGTCACGATGCTGATCGGAGCAAATACTGTGACTTTCACAAGACAAAAGGCCACAACACTGAAGAATGCACAGACGTAAAAGACATGGTCGAAGCATTTGTCAGAGATGGGACGCTCGCGCACCTCGTGGCGCAATAAAGGCTGAGCAGGCGGGTGCGTGTAGAACCCCAGCTGGGGAAAACACGAATCAATTCCAGCTTCAATATCGAGACTACATGCTGCGTAAAGAACGAGATCCCGAACCAGGTGCGTATCGGCTCGATGGCACTCCCATCCCAACAACATGGAAGGGAGCTCATTTACACAGTTTGCATGTAAATCAATTCCAATTTGTAAAGAAAAGGCCAAGAGCCACTTCTAATGGAAATGATTCTCTTTAAGAACATCGAAGCTGATGATTTTACATTTATACTTTTCTGAACACTAATATGCCGGTTTTCACCGCATAATTACGTGAAGTCATTGCATGGGAAGGCGGTCCGACCCGCATGAACCCAATAACGTGACAAACCTTCAAGCAGGTCAGTTGAAGGGGAAGAGTTCAATTATCCCATTAAATGAAATTGCCGGTCTATCCGCATGAATTATTAAGGGAAACTGAACACTAACCTATTGACAACCGCGCGTCGAACGGTTCAAAACAAAACTCTTAAAAGGATGAGGAAAACCTACACGCAGGTCAGATAAGGGTAAAGTTTTGCCATCCTACTAAGTGCAAGTGACGGTTCTACCCGCACAATCACGAAAGAGGAAGCAAAACTTCACACCTATTATCAACCACGTTCAAAGGTTAACTTATCCTCAAAAAGATGAGGAAAACCTACACGCAGGTAAGATAAGGGTAAAGTTTTGCCATCCTACTAAGTGCAAGTGACGGTTCTACCCGCACAATCACGAAAAAGGAAGCAAAACTTCACACCTATTATCAACCACGTTCAAAGGTTAACTTATCCTCAAAAAGATGAGGAAAACCTACACGCAGGTCAGATAAAGGTAAAGTTTTGCCATCCTACTAAGTGCAAGTGACGGTTCTACCCGCACAATCACGAAAGAGGAAGCAAAACTTTAACTCATTATCAACCACGTTTAACAGGTTAACTTATTCTAAACACTTGGAAAATTGCTAATTTAAACTAAGTATGCAAGTCATAAGTTTATAAAGCAAGAAACCCAAAGAAGGAAATAACAATCTTATATGCAAAAAGATTTATATTTCACATTAATTATTACAAGAATGGCCGGGTAACTACCCGCCTACGAAAAGAAAAATACATCTATACAAGACTATCCTAGCAATGGGAAGGGATCTTCAGGATCAAGCCTCAGGGCCGCCTCCACTTGGACCCGCTCCATCAAAACGGGGCGGTTCGAGGAAAGCTTTAAGGACAGCTAACCCATCATCAGCAGCAGCTACTTGGTTCACCTTCTCCACCACTGGATGCGGGAAGGCAGCATATTGATTTACTGCTTGGTCATATATGGCTTCAGTGTCAACATTGTACAAAGGGAAGTTGGAAGGCGGGAAGCCTTTCACAACGAACCCTAGACCAAGCAGAAAGCCAGCCCGTTCCCGATCCTCGTGAGAAGCGTTGAGGGCTGCGCTCATAGCATCGTCGTAGGATGTCTCTGAGAAGACCCGATGCACAACCTACAAAGAAAATACAAGTGTCAAACACCTTTTCTATGTACAAAGGAAAGCGTGAAGACGTAAAGATAAAATACCTGAGGCAACGCTTCTCGAAGAAGCCATTCCTTGGCAACCAGGGCTTGGGTGCAGGCGCGTTCGGCTTCGCTTTTATTGAGGTTGGCAAGTTGCACTTCCTTTGCAGCAGCCTCTTCAACGCCCTTAAGCTTCCGCTCGGTGTGGTCAAGCACGCCCCTCTGGTCCAGGATCTCTTGGAGCTTCTTGGCATCTTCCATGGCCAAGGCATCATGAGCATGTTGGAGAGCCTCTAGTTGGGCCTTGAGCTCCTCGTTCTCCATGCGTAAAGGCTCAGCAACGGCTTCAGCCTTGGTAGCCCTCTCAGTCGCGTTCCTCGCAGTCTCCTTAGCCAGCCGAAGCTGTTCGTTAACAGCTTGGGCAGCCTTGGAGCGGGCCTCGAGTCGCGCTTGAACTTCAACCTCGAGGGCCTTGAAAGCCTTCTCCTTCTCCGCAGCAGCTGCGGTCAATCGTTGGTTCTCCTCCCGAAGAGCACGCGCCTGAGATACGTCCTTGGCGCGAGCTGCTTTCAACTTGTCGTTTTCACGACAAAGCAGCTCGACGCGCGGCTGCATCCGGGCCTGGAGAACCCGAAGCTCATTGGTTAGCCTACCCTCCTGGTAGCTAGCCATGGCTTCCCCCAACGCACCATGAGGAGCAGCGTGGCGAGCCCAGTCCACGCACTCCACAGGGGTACGAAGGGTTGTTCCTCGGCGTATGTTTCATCGCGGAACATACACTTCATTGGAATCCGACACTGCAAAAAACAAAAAAGCAGTTAGGAAAAAGAAAAAAAAAAAAAAAAAAAATTAAGTGAAAAAGGGCCAAAGGAACCCTACGCACCTGTAGGGTCTATAACAGGCCGATAACCGCCGAACCCATCACCTGAACCTAAAGGAAACCCATCCAAAAGGTCAGGCAGATGGGAAGGTGGCAAGGACTGGCGAGTACTCCCATGCGTACCTGATGGGCCGGCCATCGGTGCCGGTGGCGGGGGCATGGTGGCAGCCGCCGCAGTCGCTGCCGCAGAATCCGCAGCAATCGTAACCGCCGGCTCGGTGAAGGACGCCGTAAAAATCGCACTCATGGCCGGCGGTGGCGTAAACTCGGCTGGAACAGTCGGCTCAGAATGAGCAACTGAACCAGCGGGACCAGGCGCAGGCGCCTGGTTCGACGCCTCAGGTAGGCTGACCAAGACTACCGTCATCGGCGGAGAGGTACTACTCGGTACTTCACCCTGGAATGCGTCAACATCCACGCCTGCACAAGAAGATAAGTGTTAATAAATTTAAGAAGAATGTTTGTACTTACGGGTTTTCTTGAGCCTAAACGTACGGAGGGGCGGGGACAAGCCCGATGGGGCCGGTCTCTTGACGCCGGTCACCGTCGTCGTCATTGGTTCTCCGGAGGTAACAGTCGTAGCCTCCGGAGCAGTGGTCTTCTCACCACCGGGGTTCCCCGCCACCTCTTCACTATCTGACTCGGTGTCAGATAGAAGCACCGGATCAGCCGTGGAGGCCACCTTCTCCTTTCCCTTCCCTCCGGCAGCCTTCTTCTTCCGCACAAGGGGAGGACCATCTGCGGATTCCTCAGAAGAAGACAGGATGTAAGGATTTCCAGCAGCGGGTACAGCATTGAGGGGTTGAGGATAGAATATCGCCTTACCTGGCCGCCGGTGGCTCAGGATCTCTTGGCCCGGCGGATAGACCTCCACAAACCGATCCGCCGTCTGCTCCAGGATGGGCAACTCATTGTCGTCCAGAGCACGAGTGCCCACCCGCACGGGACCGTCAGCTTCCCGCGGGAACAGGAGCGACTCCAAATTATTCCCCTCTGAAAGAAAAGAAACAGTTAGAAAATAAACTAATATCAGCAAGAAAGACAAGACATACCATAAGGAATAGAGTTCAAACCGTATTCGAGAAGGATGGGAAACCGAGACGCCTCCTTCCATACCCGGCTCATCCCCAGCAGCACCATCCCGGACTCCGCAAACCGGTAAACCGGAGATTGGACCCGGGATATCTTCGCGAACCATTCCGCCTCCTGGTAGCTGGAAGCGTGAAGGCTCGGAAGCGCTTGACCCTTCTTGAACTTCATGGCAATGGGGATGGCGCGGGCAGAGATGTAGAGGAACTCCCGCTTCCACGATCGGAGACTGCGCTCGGTCACGCAGATCTTCAAACCCTTAATACGGGTTGTCAGGGTGTACCACCCCTGGACGCACCTCCAAGTATAGAAGGTCATCAGGCGGTCCACGTAGGGCTCAATACCCAGAATCCGGCACACCCACTCGAAGTGCCGGACCTTGGCAATCGCCATCGGATGCACCTCGGTCAGGTGCACACCGTGCCTCTCCAGGACACGGTACACAAACTTTGTCAATGGGAACCTAAGGTTCCCATAAACAAAGAATGCAGCATATACCCCGATCTTGCCACTGGGGGCATCGTACACAGTCTGGTGGGATTCAGGAAACTCAGGCTCGAGAGACTCAAGCATGAACTTCCTGACGATGTACTGGTACTGATCGACAGGTAGAGCACACTGGCACTCGCCAGCAGTACTCCTATCGTCGGCTACAACTTCAGCATCATGAGAAGACATTTTGGCAGAAAGAAGAAAGTGATTTCGGGAAAATGCTTGCCTGAAAAGGGGAGTCTTTGCCGGAAATCACTATGAAGAAGAAGAGAGGTGAAAGTGTGGATTACAAAGAGGCCTCTCCCCCTTTATATACTAATCGCAATTAATGTGGTGAATTTAATGCGGAGGAGAGAGAAATCGAGGGTGCAATGAAACTATGACACGTGGCAAAAAGCAGGCTGGCAACAGCTGTTGACAGGACGTGTGCAAGTAATTTCGCGGCCACGCGCCCGAAAAATCGCGCCCACGCGCCGTAAAAAGCGTCTGGAATGACCATATAATGTCACGTCACCATAACTTCCTGCACGTCCTGACACAGTCAGAAGAAACTGTCGCACGACGTTTCAGAGGTTTGGACTGTTCCTATCTTTCCACCAACCTTTCGAATTTCAAAATTCAAAATTTAAAAATATTTAAAAGTAAGCGGGAAAATACCCCCTTACCTTGGCGAACAAGTAACCGTAAGACGGCTGCGGGTACAGTGTTAAGGCAAAACCCTTCACATACCTAGCACCCGCAGGGAATTGAAGCCAAGTAAACTTTGGCGAACAAGTAACCATAAGACGGATGCGGGTACAGTGTAAAGGCAAAACCCTTCACATACCTAGCACCCGCAGGGAATTGAAGCCAAATATTCCTCGGCAACCAAGTAACTATAAGACGGATGCGGGTACAGTGTAAAGGCAAAACCCTTCACATACCTAACACCCGCAGGGAATTGACGCCAGGAATACCTTGGAAGTAAAGTAACCGTAAGACGAGCGCAGGTACAGTGTTAAGGCAAAACCCTTCACATACCTAGCGCTCCGCTGGGAATTGAAACCAAGAAGGATCTTCTGGGCAGTGCTTGCGGAAACGGAAATAACATCCCCGCATAGCGGGAACGTCGAGAACTACGTTGTTTGAAGCTCCAAGATGGAATTGGTGGTTTAAACATAACTGATCACTATGTTCAAAACTACCAAAACCTCATGGAGAATCCACACAAGTGGGACTCAACGCTCCTGACTTGCGACGAGATTACATACCTGCCTGCATCATACCCAAAGACCAAGCAGGAAACTCGGGAATTTCTGCAAGTGACAAGGACTTCCGCGGGAGGAATCCTTATGGAAAACCTTAAAAAACCCCTTTTCAAAACCCTTTGCTTAAGTCCAAAAGTTCACCTCACTTTATTAAACACGCATGAGAAGAACATTGGACTGGGGGGACTTGAAGAGGTAGGTCCCAGCAGAGCCCAGTTGGACCCGCAGGACTCACCTTAAACAGGGACGTCTGCGCAGAAACCAACAGGATCCGCAGGACCAACCATGCTCAGAGACGTGACGTCCTTACGCGCAGTACGCAAGCTGTTCCCGCAGGAAATGCCTCCCATGGTGAAGGACTCCGCATGTTCCCGCAGCCTCGGATACAAGCCATGAGGGAAGGCCACCCGCGCAGCAAGGCTACATGCACAAGGCACTTAGCTCTCAATCACTCAGTGTCACCTGAAGGAATGAGCGAAGCCGGGAACAATCCCGCACAAGGGCGGGAGGGGGAATACTCCCGCCCAAATAAGCCAGTCCGTACGATACAGGAAGATCTTCTGTACTGTACCTGACGAGGTATGGGAAAAAGATCTGACTAAAGATACGACAGCTTATGGACAACAGTATGGCGAGCAGCATGCTCCTACACTGTTTGTCACTGTTAGCCGCTGCCTACTCACCAACTCTTGTCATACCACGTGCGTAGCTGGCAGTTGGTGGAAAAGGAATAGTATACAGCAGGTCTGGTCACTATCAGCCGCTACCTACCCACCAACTACCAGCAGGACACGTGCGTAGGCTACTGTTGGTGGAACAGGAACACTGTTGCAGCCGGCCATACCTCCTTGGAAACCTACCTTCGGCTATAAATACCACAAATGGTATGATCATCTCATCTTATCACATTACCATCATATCATATCTTGTATCATCATATTATACCTGATATCTGCTCTAGCAATCTCTTAATATACTTTTATATTTAAAGAGCAATCTAGTCTGATTCTCACGCCGGAGGGTGGTCACAAGGAGGAACCCCCCCCTTCTCAGTGACGAGCTCACGGTGTCTGTTTTGCAGGTTATCAGAAGAACCATCTTCCAAGGGTCTAACCCCTCGTGGGAAACATCTCTCCAACCCCCAGGTTACCAGTAACCTGCCCGGGGTCCGGTTAGTGTTTCTTCAATATGGCACCAAACAAACTTCGAGAGACTTAAAATTAACTATTATAGAGCTTTGAAGTTTGTGACAAATTTGTTTCTTCAAACTTGCAAGAAACATGTAGTGTGGGCCCCACCGTAGGTTTTGATTTCGGTTACCATCTTAATATGCTTTTATCATATTAATTCTTTTTGAATTAATATGTAATGATTTATGCTTGTTTGTTCGTTAGAGTCTTTTATGTTTGTTTGTCTATAAATGTTCATTAGTGTTTGTTAGTGTTTATTTGTCTAATAGTGTCCATTAGTGTCCATGTATTCGTTTGTCCAATTTTGCCTATTAGCTTCCATTTACAATACTAACGAACGACCACTGACAAACTCAATTTCTAAATGAACGAACACAATCACATATTTTCTTTTCGTTCAATAGAGTGTTCGTGAACCGTCTGTTTGTCCAACAAGAGCTTAACGAACAAACACGAACAATGTCTCGTCTGGCTCGGTTCGGTTTGCTTACAGCCCTTGTGACAACGTTATTACACTCTTCGTTATCTCAAACATTCATACATACATTTCACTTAATTAGAATTAGTAAGCGTGTCGGTTATGGCACAAACAATCACAAAACGGTAATTACTATCTTTGGAAACAAAGGTCTATAATGTGTGTCACTAAGTAACCGTGTGAAGTTCTTACATTGTTTATGAAGATGGTTCTTTTATATAAAAATCATTTCATTGCTTCGTCATAATTTCATAACATTTATTTTTCAAACATTGACCTTTGCTATGCCCTTATCCAACAAATGCAACACGTTACGCGTTTAGCGAATTTTAGGCCGAACATATTAAATATGAAAGTTTTCTGGTGCTAACGTCATAAAAGGGATTTAATATTGTGAAAACCACAAACTCCCACAGTTTTCATATCTAGCAAGTGGATCGAGACATACATATTACTAACCAGAAGGGAAACACAACCCTTCAAAAGAGAGAGTTTAGTGGTCTAGCACAACTTAGGCATGGTATAATAATAATAATAATAATAATAATATAATATAATGTACCGTGTAAAAGGTCAAAGTCAAAAGCAATAAAGCTTATCCTTGATGTTATTTAATTGCCCAATTGCTTATAGCGACTGTGATCCAGATCTATTTAACACCCTCAATCTATTTCCATTGATATCATCATTGAGACTGTTGGATTAAATATTATTTCAAAACATCAAACTAAATGGCACCTTGTTTGTTTCACTACTCTCTCCTCTTTTCATTCTTAGTCATATCTTGTTCGTGTGGAGCTCAAACCAGTTTCCGGCCTAAAGCACTCCTCCTCCCGGTCACCAAAGACCCGTCTACTCTACAGTACGTGACACGTATCAACAAAAGAACTCCTCTTGTCCCGGTGGCCCTAACCCTTGATCTGGGTGGTCAGTTTTTGTGGGCCAACTGCTACACCGGCTATGTGTCTTCCACGTACCGTCCAGCTCGTTGCGGGTCCGCACAATGCTCACTGGCTAAGTCCACCGCCTGCTCCACCGAGTGCCTGGGAGCTCCAAAGCCCGGGTGCAACAACAACACGTGTGCTCTGATGCCAGATAACACTGTCACACGTGTTGCAACCATTGGCGATCTCGGTTCGGATATAGTTTCCATCCAATCAAGCAACGGTAACAACCCTGGTCGGGTTGTTACCGTTCCTAAATTCCTTTTCGTTTGTGGGTCTGCTTTAGACGGCCTCGCTAGTGGCGTTGTCGGCATGGCAGGGCTTGGAAGAACCACAATATCACTTCCTTCTCAATTCTCTTTGGCTTTTAGCTTTCGCAGGATATTCGCTATATGTTTAACTTCATCTTCAAACTCTCCTGGCGTCGTCTTCTTCGGGGACGGACCATATAGATTCTTATTAAACACCGACGCCTCGAGTAACCTTATCTACACGCCGTTAATCAAAAACCCGGTCAGCACGGCTTCCGCCTACACTCAAGGTGACGCTTCTTCTGAATACTTCATTGGCGTGAAGTCCATCAGGATCAATGACGAGACTGTCCCGGTGAACAAGACGTTGCTGACCATTAACCGCCAAGGCCACGGTGGTACCAAGATCAGCACCGTGAATCCGTACACCGTCATGCAAACGTCAATATACAAGGCTGTTATTGAAGCGTTTGGTAATGCTCTCTCTGGAGTGCCTAGAGTACATTCGGTTGCGCCTTTTGGTTTATGTTTCAACTCCACGAGCCTTGGAAGTACACGGGTGGGCCCGGGCGTGCCTCAGATCGACTTGGTTCTCCAAAACAATGATGTTTTATGGAGGATCTTTGGTGCGAATTCGATGGTGCAAGTGAGTGAGGATGTTTCGTGTCTTGGGTTTGTGGACGGAGGAGTTAATCCGATGACTTCGATAGTTATCGGTGGACATCAGATCGAGGATAATCTGCTGCAGTTTGATCTTGCTCGATCTAGACTTGGGTTCAGCTCCTCACTCTTGTTTCGACAAACAACATGTGCTAACTTCAATTTTACCTCAAACGCCTAAAACGTTTGGAATCATGTGATAAAAAATAAGTGTACTTCGTACTTGTTTGTTTGTAATTCATACCTTTTTTGTTTATAATAACTGATTCATCAGCACCGTTACATCGAAACAATGGCATTCTTGCACTTTGTATCCAGCCAGACGTATATGCACAGAGTTAGCTTGGTATGTCAGTTTTTCATCTCTCATTCTTACATGATGTCAGGTCCCGTTAAACTCAAAACACTCAAACTTCATGAACACTACTTTTCCTAAATTGTTTGCTGATTTCTGTTTGTTAACTGTGCGGAATACACAAAACAATCAAATATCTAATTTAGGAAAGCATAAAATGACGCAGACTAACAAAATTCACTCAAAATATTTTCATTCATAATCTTACCTCTATATATATAATAAATAAAGGAAAACAATATGTGCCATGTGTCACCTTAATAATTACCCATTATTTTATTTTCCCGCTCAAACATAATTAGGGTTCAAACATAATTAAGGTTTAGACGGGTGATTAATATTTATCAACATTCCTATTCTCCATGCCAAACTTTTTCTTTCACAATTAGGTTTCATCGGCTCCTGTTCTACATGTTCATCATCTGATGCGATAACACTTTCTATTCTACTATATGACATGTAGTCAATAAACATTCTCTAACCGTAATCTTTATCAGTTCATCGAATCGTTCACCCCTGATCTGTTTAAATCCAGCCGAAGCCTTCCATCTGTAAGTGTGGTAGCGATTCGAATCCGCTGTTATGATCTACAAAGGTTAGTATTTTTCTTTATGGTCGCACGATTGTTAACGAATCACGTTACTGAATCATTGTTAATGATTTTGTTTGTTCTTTGTTACTAGAAGTAGTTGATTTGAGTACTAAATGAGATGATAGAGAAGCTTTTTCTAGGCTTTTGTTCATATGGTAAAAATTAATTGGAAATGATAATTGACGATGTATGGTCTGTGATGTTGATTGAAAAGTCTACATCTTTAATTTTCTGTGTTGCGGCCTCCTAATCATAGTTAATTGCCTCAATCAATTGTTTTGTTAAGGTTTAAGATTTTATTTTATTTAAAAATTCTAATATTGAATTTACAATCTGATTAGTAATCACTAATCATACTACTTTTTCTATATACAGTTTGCAAATGGGAAATTGCTAGGTTTGACATTGAACGTGAATGTGTATCTAGGTGAAGTAATTAAATGTAGTACCTTTGGATTCCGTAATTTTGCAGACTTAGGAATATTATTTTATATATATTTATTTGATGTTATGGTATATTAGTAACCAACTTGCACTCCAATTTTTATATTGGTGCTTATACTTTTGCGGAATTTGGTAGCGGGAAATAATAATAATAATAATAATAATAATTATTATTATTATTTGGGGATATTAGTGATAATATGTTCATTGAGTTATAAGAACAAGTTAGCCAGCTGCTGTGAAACATGTGTGTTGGGTATGGGCTTTGTGTTTGGGTTGTAACAATCATTTTTTATCGTGTTTAGTGCTTAATGATTTTTGGTTATTTTATGGTGGTCGTAGCAGTCAGCTAGCTCATTAATCTAAGGCTTAGTAGTCTAAATCACATGGGATCTATCCCAAGATTAATAAGCAGAATTAACAATTTTGTAGCTTTATGCTCATTGTGTGCTTATTTTTTTTATAAATAAATGGAGCTATCAACCGCCTCATGCAGCTAATTAGGTGAAGCCATTAGTTGAATATCAATATGGAGGTAACACTTTTACGATTGTAACATATTACAAATTTTTTTTAGGGTATTGACCATGTCATATGCTGTAAAAGAGGCATCGAATTTTATCCCTAGCAGCTCCATTAATCTTTATTTTTTTGTTTAAATAAAGAGTTCTTGATTGTTCAAGTTTGCTTTAAAAAGAAATGATGGGTTCGGTTGGTTTACAAAACCGGCCAGGTCAGGTCAAACAGTCTAGCTTCCCGTTCTCCCATACTTAAATTTTAGTTCGGTTGGGTTTTTAATACATGAAAAAAATCATGCAATCAATTCTAGATCGATCCAAGATCCGAGCTCGTTTATCACTGTAAAATTCTTTGAATTTCATTGCAAATTGGTTGCTTCAAATCAAGTAACAGACTCAAGTTAAGGAAAAGTTGATCAAGATAAATAATCCAAGGTTTTTCAAAGATGTGGAGGATCTTGATGACGTAATCAGATGGAATCTGCCGTCTCAACATCCACACCACAAACGGGAAAATTTGAATATTATTTGATGATCATATTAATAGTGTATTTCCTTTTATGATGACCTTGTTACTTGATGTTGATCATTGAAGTTTAAAGCCGCTTAAAGTGAGGGGGAGAATTTAAATGAAAGACAACGGGTTATAAAGTAATCAGAAGTAATTGGATGGTATCGGTCTAAGGGGGAGATTGTTGGATATTATATTTAGACCGACACATTGAATTAATATGTGGGCGAAAAATATATTGTTTGGTCTCAACCAAGGGTGGATGGCTTGAAGACCAAGTCATGCTAAACTCGTATAAATAGATGTTTTATTTCATTTGTCTAGTATGATTGAGTGTATTGTGTATTGATTGAGTTCTAGGGTTTTATCCCTATGAGAGAGTCTCCTCCCCGAGATGAGCTCTCCCGGGGTGGATGATATTTCTTGTGTATGTATGAATGTATGTATAAGTGGTTTATCTTTATGAGAATCATTCGACTAATGATATCATACTACCATTTCTATCTTGTTTGTATTTCGATTACATATATGTGTTCATACTATTTTATTGATTATTGTTAATCAAATCAGGCTCTCTCCAAATATATCTCAACCGTCCAAATATCATTCAAGAGTGAATAAGAGTGCGATTCGATCCTAACCCGGATCTGAGCTCTTTCGTTAATAATGAATATTCACGCTTCTGCACCTGGGCTAGGGTCATGCCAGTTGGTATCAGTGCAGGGATACTGAATCATTCAGACTAACCGCTAAAACATATTCATTTCGCTCTTGAATCCACCATGGACGTTAAACGATGAAGTTCGTTGAATTTATTTTTGGGGGGTTTTGAAATTATTTGATGATTTGGAGAAAATTATATGGATTGATGTTTGGGTTGATGACTCGTTTGGAGATTCAACATCAATTTCATGTTTATTTGGTCAGAACGGTCCAGATCTGATGTAACAGTGTTTTTGGCTCGTTTTAGGGCAACCTGCTCATGTGATGATTTTCATATCTGAAAAAGTTATGAATAATTGAAGATAGATTATTTTTATGACTTCGAGATGTCTTGGATGATGCTACAATGATTTATTTTAGTTTACGAAATGTTGGGCCTAGACTAATTGGTTTGTACTTAGTTATTGGGGTTTGTATGTAAACCGATATCCTTATGGATCTCGGTGGGCTTTGGGCTATTACTGGGCTAGTTAGTTGGTTACTCTATATATAGTTCACTTGTATAGGGATTTGGTGTTGGTTAGTCATTGTGTTTTTGGCCGTCTATAGTATTGTTGATATACTGTAATCAAACGTGCTTAAGCACCCGACGTTATAAGAACTTGTGTTTTGAAGCTTTACTTGGTGTTCTTTGTGTTTTCATTGTTAGTTCTTGAATCATCTTGACGTTGGATTTCCGCACCAAGGTCAAGATCTATTGATATCATATTGAAAGATCCGTCTTGGACCTTACAATTGGTATCAGAGCCTTAGACCTATTCAGGCTCGTTATTGTGATATCAAGGATTCAATATCTTTGCTCCTTGGTGGTTGGGTTAACTTTTCCGGTGAACTGTTGATCAGAGAGGTGATAGATCTGTTTTTGGTAAAAGATTGGTTTTTGGTTTGGTAACAAATCATATCCCAGTTTTCTCGGAAGTTAGTTACGATTAAAATTAGTTTTCGGCTTAAAAAACAGGGTTCTCGGCATCAAATCAGTGTTCTCAGCTTCAGACCAAGTGTTCTCTGCCTAGACTACTAGTTCTCGGCTCAGTATTTGAGTTCTCGGTTAAATATTTGTGTTCTCAGTAAAATTTCGTGGTTCTCGGTCAACGGTTTGGGTTCTCGGTCAATTTACAGCAGTTCTCTGTCAATTGTATTGGTTCTCGGTTAACTCAAGTTCTTGGTCAACAATTTGTAATTCTCGGTCAACGATATTTGGTTCTCGGTCCACTGAAATGTAAACATTTTGGGCCTGATCAACTTGATTTGGGCCTTGTGTTTTGGACTCTGAAAGTTTTTCTGGACTTAAATTACTCGTGGACTAATTGAACTAAAATGGAACAGTTAACTAATGGTAATGGGTTATCAAATACTACACTTCATCAAGAACTGGACTCTGTAATGGGAACCACCACTCGTGTGCCCCATCTCTTGTCTCATGAGGGGTTTAGTGAATGGAAGTTTCGTTTCGAGAAGTATGTTAAGATGAAAGATGCCAAAATATGGAGAAGTATTGTTAGGGGACCTCAGAGAATTACTTACCAATGTGATAACTCAAATGAAATTATTGTGAAGCCTGTCGCTTTGTATGATGATGATGATCTTGCTAAAGTTGAGGAGGATGAAAAGGCGCTTTCAACTTTAACCATGGCATTCTCACCTGAGATTGCCCTTGGTTTTAGAGAACTGCAATATGCTAAAGAGTTGTGGGAAGCGTTGATTGAGGTGTATGAAGGAAACGAAGACATGAAAAGAAGTCGCCAAGACCTGCTGCGACAAAAGTTCAATATGTTTAACCATGTTCTGGGAGAGTCGTTGGAGACTCAACTTCAAAGGTTCATAGCCCTGGTGAATGAAATGAGATCTGCAAGCATTTATCTAGCTACTTATGAGATAAACAACAAGTTGGTGAACTCATTGTCAAAGAGTTGGGATATAAATGCTGCTGTTATCAAGAAGACTAAAGATCTTAACAGAATGTCAATATCTGAGATGATGGCTACTATCAAAGCATGTGACATGGATGACATGCAACGTGCAATAAATCATGCAAACTCCTACAGTGCAGCTGGGTACAACGTTGCTTCCAACAACGCCCTCATCTCCCAAGATAGTTTCTCAATGTTCAAGACCACTCAGCAACATCCACCTCAAGGAAATTTTCAAATGTTTAAGTCCACCCAAGGCCAATCATCTCCCATTCCACCTCAACCAGCTCTAGTATTTTTCACTAAGTCTGCTCAATCTTCAGCTGAAAATGGTAAACCTTCATCATCTGGCGTTGCTTATTGTCAGAACTCAAGTCAGATTCCCTCCATTCCGAAAGAAACTCAGGAGAACATAGCTCTAATGGCGGGATTCATGAACTGCTATAATGCATTTCTAGCTGGAGATTTGATCCAACCTGTAGTTGCTGTTGAGCTCGATCAGATACATCCTGATGATGTTAAAGAAATGGATATTTCTTGGCAAATTTCCATATCCATGGCGGTATTTCGAGCCAAGAAATTCACTAAGAGGACGGGCAGAAATAATTGGAATATGCCTAATAATCAGAAGGTGGGTTTTAACAATGACACTCTAAGATGCTACAACTGTTACGAAACGGGTCATTTTGCTCGTGAATGTACTAACCCAGCAAAGGAGGAAACACAGAAAGGGCACTGGTTCCAGTAGGTAATGCTAGAGGAGAGGCTGGGGGTAGTTTGGGAAATGGTGAGAGGGGATTGGTTGCTCAACAATTTTCTTGGGATGATCAGATGGCTGCTCTCAACATTGGAAATCAGACCGAAAACTTTGCAATGTTGAAGACACTGAAGAAGAAAATGCAGCTGAGGAGCAAGTCAAGGAATTTCAATTCGCATATATGGCTTTCACTTCTCCCGACTCATCTTTGGTAAGTTTTCAACCATTTTCTCAAGATTGTTTTGATAAGATAGAATTATATAAGCTCCACAATGATAACTTAATCAGAGACATGGAAAGAGTAAAATCTGAAAATTTTAAACTTAAGAAAAATGAAAAAGGTTTTCTAGATAAAATAGAAGCAACTCAAAAGGATTTCTCTAAGCTTAAGTCTGAATTTAGTATAAAATGTTGTCACTACCTAGAAGCCAAACAGGAAATCACTGAATTAACTGCTAACCTGAAAGCCTCCAAGTTGGAAATTTTGAATCTAACTAGTAAATTTGAAAGGGCTGAACTAGATTTTAAAAAATTCGAGGGTTCTAGTAAAGTAGTTAACTCAATGATTGAAAATCAATTATGGTGGAAAGAAAACGAAGGTGAGGGCATAGGATATAGTCAAATTCCTCCACCTTACAATCACAACTATGTTAGTGCTCCTGTTACCAAAGAACAAGAAGAAAAGGTAAAGGGCATGAAGTACGACAAACAAGATAAAAATGATGGAGCTAGTCTTGTGAATGCAAATGCGTCTACTTCAGGAGTGAATGATTCTAACGTGCTTGCTTCATGTGCAGAAAAAGTAATCATGAAGGAATGGACTGATGAGGACGACGACCCTTGTTTTGAATTTAATAATGACATTGATTTTGATGTTTCTTTAAAACTACCTGTTTTGAATTCTGTTATTCCAACTGTTTGTGTGGGCTCTGTTTTTAAGAGCAAGGATTCTTGTGTGGTTGACTCTATTAAAACTTTGAATTCTGATAATGTGGTTTCAAATAAGTTTAAAAATTCAAAAAAATCCAACAAATACTTACCACCTAAATTTGTTAAAGAGGGATGTTCTAATGACAAACAAGGTGATAATTTCAATAATGTGAAAAATGGTCCACGTAAATTTAAGCAAACTGGTCCACACAACCAGTCCAGACAAGGAGTTGCCCAAAATGATTTCTATGTAAAACGTCAAATTTGTTTTAACTGTGGCACTCCCGGTCATATTTCCAGAAATTGTCCACATTGTCCACACGTTCCCTATTATGGATTTTTTCAGAATATGCGCTATTTGCCTCATAATTCGTACATGCAAAGATTCATGCATAATCAGGCTAATCCCTCAGATGATGATTGGAACCGAAACAAATCTGGCAGGTTTAGCCCTCATCAGACCAAGCTTAACATGTTTCACAATGGGGTTAGAAAAGGTGCTTCGTTTTCAAAAACGAACACGAATTCTAAATTGAAACAGATAGAAAAGACAAAGTCGTGTCCTTCTAACCCCAAAACACCGGAGATGAAGTCAACCATTCATACATATAATGCCAAATCTTACAATGGCTGACATAAATGGTTGCCTAAATCTCCTGTAAAAGAGTCTTCAAACTTAACGTTTGATGATCAAAAGGACATGTCATGGCAACCCGTGACAACATTAGACGAGTCAGGGTCACCCAGTGTATCTATGGACTGGGTACCAAAATCTAATTAATCCCGCACTTCATGCCGGGACAGCTATGGAGGAATATCATCAGACCTTGGTATGTTGATAGTGGCTGTTCCAGGCACATGACAGGAGGCATTTCCCAGCTACACGACATTCAGACTTTTAATGGTGGGTATGTGTCCTTTGCGGGAGGAGAAAAGGGGAAGATTACACAGAAGGGTACTGTAAGTAACAGTGTTCTAAAATTTGAAAATGTTAATTTTGTTCCAGAGTTGAAGCAAAGTTTGTTGAGTGTATCACAAATCTGTGACAAAGGGTTCTCAACTCATTTCACTAAAAAGGAGTGCTTGATTTTGAAACCTGGTATAATTATACCAGAAAACTGGATTCTTGTTCGATCACAACGAAAGGATAATGCTTATGTGATCGACATGAACAAAAATGTTCCTGATGAAATAACATGCTTGTTTTCAAAAGTGTCAGAACATAATGCCATGCTATGGCATCGTCGTCTTGGTCATGCTAATACGAAAAATTTGAATCGTCTTGCTAAAAATGATTTGGTACGTGGCCTACCTATTAAAGATTTTTTGTTACTTTTGAAAAATGTGTGGCCTGTGCTTTGGGTAAACATCATTGAAAAATTCATAAGCCAAAATTGATTAACTCCATTTCATCAGTCTTTCAATTGCTACATATGGATCTTTTAGGTCCAGTTCATGTCTTGAGTCTTTCTCGTAGCTCTTATTGTCTTGTTATTACTGATGACTACTCACGTTTTACTTGGGTGGTTTTCTTGTCAAATAAGAGTGAAACTGCAAATTTGATCAAGAAGTTTATTGTGCTTATGGAGAACCAACTGAATTTGAAGTTGAAGGGAATACGTTGTGATAATGGTACGGAATTCAAGAATGCATCATTGAATTAATTCTGTTCAGAAGGGGGGGGGGGGGGGGGTGCTCCGTTAGTACAGTTCAGCACGGACACCACAACAGAATGGTGTGGCTGAAAGGAGAAACAGAACTCTTATCGAAGCGGCAAGGACTATGTTGTGTGTGATTCTAAGCTGCCATTGCTTTTTTGGGCAGAAGCTATTAATACGGCCTGTTATGTTCAGAACCGGGTGATAATCAACAAATCACAGGTGAAATTCCATATGAGATTGTATATGGTCATAAGCCTACTATTGCACATTTCATAGCATTTGGTTGTCCGTGCACTCTACTGAATCTCGAGTCTACTCCGAAATTCGGGGCCAAAGGTGATGATTGTTACTTTGTAGGTTATGCGGGTCATACCGCCTACAGGGTCTTCAATAAGTCAACCAAACAAATTCTAAGTCCTATGATTTTCGTTGGTTGGAAGAAAACGAGACTGATGCTCGTGTTGGTCTAGACTGGTTATTAGATTACAATGAACTCTTCAAACCGTTCAATGTGTTTCTAGTCACCAACACAGAATCTTCACGTGGAGCTACAGTGGATTCTGAGAAGGATGACCCTCATGCAGTATCTCACATCTCTCCATTTCTGGATGACGATGTCACAGAACCATTTGATGACGACACACCTGCGTCCATCACTCAACCAAAAGAAGTTCCAAAAACTGAATATTCTCAAAATTCGTCCGAAGATGCTACAACAGTTGAGTGGGAGAGTCCTACTCGTCAATTTTTCGGGAGTACACTATTTCTCGATGCCATTCCAAATGAATATGTCGCCAGCACCTCGTACTCACATAGTACAGCGACCTCTGGATGGAAGAACCCTCTTGCTGATGTTGATGTAAATTTCTTAAGCTTGCACTCTACTGCTGATGTTTCCGATCAATTGGTTCTATCGAGGATTCAGAAAAATCATCCAATTGAGAATGTTATAGGTTTTGAAACGGGTGTGTCCACCAGAAGTCAGACAGGACACATAAACAGCTGTTTGTTTTCCTATTTCATCTCTCAAATTGAACCAAAGATGGTAGACATGGCCCTTCAGGAACCGAGTTGGGTAGATGCTATGCATGAAGAATTGAATCCGTTTGATAAGTTGAAAGTTTGGAGATTGGTTGAGTTACCGGAAGGAAAGAAAGCACTTGATACAAAATGGGTCTTCCGAAACAAGCAAGATGAAACCGGGGTCATTGTTCGAAACAAGGCACGGTTGGTAGTTTGAGGTTTTCTTCAAGTTGAAGGGTTAGATTACACTGAAGTCTATGCTCCAGTAGCTAGGCTTGAGGCCATCAGAATTTTTCTGGCCTATGCGTCATTCATGGGGTTCACGGTATATCAGATGGATGTTAAGACCGCGGTTTTGTACGACGAAGTCAAGGAAGAGATCTGTGTGGATCAGCCACCGGGTTTTGTTGAATCCAAGAAACCAAATCACGTTTACAAGTTAGACAAAGCATTGTATGGGCTTGATCAAGCCCCTCGGGTGTGGTATGCTACGCTGACAGCTCATCTTTTGGATCATGGCTACAAACGGGGAACTATTAATCAAACTCTGTTCCTTAAAACTGTCGGGAAAGATTTGATCCTAGTTCAGATTTTTGTGGATGACATCATTTTGGATCCACTAGTACTAAATTGTGTACAAAATTTGAAGAAGTAATGAAGAAAAGATTTGAGATAAGCTCATTGGGAGAAATGACCATGTTTCTGGGGTTGCAGGTTCGTCAGAGCTCGACGAGAATTTTGCTGCATCAAGGGAAATATGTTGAAGATATGCTTGCAAAATTTGAGTTTCAGGATTCCAAAAGTGCTACGACTCTTATGGCGGAAAGACCACCCCTGACATCTGACCCGAAACGGAGTCCCGTAGATCAAACTTACTACCTATCGATGATCGGGTCTCTGATGTATCTCAACGCCAGTTGTCCTGACATAATGTTTGCAGTGTGCCAATGTGCTCGTTTCCAGGCTAATCCTAAACTCTCTCATTTAATTGCTGTTAAAGGTATTTTTAGATATCTGAAGGGACAACCGAAGTTAGGTCTTTGGTATCCCAAAAACTCAGAATTTGATCTTTATGCTTTCGCTGATAGCAATTATGGTGAAGATGACATTGACAGGAAATCCACATCTGCCGGATGCCAGTTTCTAAGAGATCGTCTCATTTCATGGCAGTGTAAGAAACAACAAACGGTGTCCACTTCGACTGCCGAGGCAGAGTATGTTACTGCATCAGCTTGCTGCTCACAGGTTATCTGTATGCAAAACCAACTGCTGGATTACGGTTTGGAATTTCTTAACACCCCTATATTTTGTGATAATGATACTACCATTGAAATTGTTAAAAATCCAGTTCAACACTCTAAAACCAAGCATATATATATTAAAATTCATTTTATTCATGACTGTTACGACCGAAAATTGATTCAGCTTGAACAAGTTCACAGTGATAATAATATGGCGGACTTATTTACAAAACCGGTCGGAACAGCCAAATTTAATGTGCTTGTGAGTTTTCTTAAAAAGCTCCGTTTCGAGGATTGATTCTTTTTGAGAATAAATTTGTACATATTTTATAAATTTGCACAAATTTAGGGGGAGGAAAATTAAAAAATTCAAAAAGAGTGTGTATGTTTTTTAATTTTTTTTTTCAAAAAGAGTGTGTGTGTTTATAAAAGTTTCTAAAAAAGGGGTTTTTGACTACGTTTTTCAAGAATTCACTCTTGCTTAAAATTATGTCGGTTGCTCAAGTTTGAAGAGCATATACTTGTATATGTTTGGTCCGGTGATCTACTTGTAGATTCACAGGATAGCCATTTATCTAAAAAAAGAAAGCATCTGGGGCAATTGTGATGTGTTTTTATGTTCTGAGTTCTTTCACTTAAAATTACGTCGGTAATTCCAAGTTGGAGGGACATGTATTCTCATATGTGTTTTGGTCATGTTAACCAATAGTGGTCATACGAGATAGCCATTTACCTGAAAACTGAAGAGTGACCGGGGTGACTGAGTTCCTAACATGTGTGTCTTCTGTGACTGTGTGGGAAATGATATGATTATTCAGTTAACAACTTTTAGAAGCTTCAAATATTTTTAAATGAAAATTGATCCAACCTTTGAAAAATGATAGATAAATTGTTTTTGTGTGCCTAACGGGTGAATTTATTAAGCATAAAAGGCTCTAGAACAGTCACTGATTTGTATGCTAGCTTTCCATGATGCGTAAGAGTTGAAGTGATAAACTAAATATGCTAAACTTACCGTGGAGAGTCATTTTGAAGAAATGTGCATGTCTCCATATACATCTCTCCGAACGATAGTCAGAAAAGTAATTACCTAGTCATACACAAGCCCACTAGTGTCTTGATCACAAAAAATAGTGTGCAATCTTACTGTAGTGATCCAGATTCGGGACTTACAGGTATTTTTTATTGTTATTATTATGTCATTAAAAAAAATAAAAATTTGTGTTTAGTTAAGTTCGTATATAATCTTTGATGTTATACTTCAATAGGCTTAAGGTCCTAAGTTTTGCTGCTTAAAATCTTGATCAAGCACTAGGGGGTTGAAGTCAAATTAGGGTGATCTGGGGAAAGCCACATACGCGTTGAGAAGAGATAGGAGACATCACATGTCCATAAGTGATGTCCATCTAAGCTTTATGCCTAACTGAACCTAATCAATATCACTGACGCAATGATAATCATGCTAAGTTTGTTATACCTACTATCAACCTGTTTCTTTATGTCATAATAACGCTAAACATGAATCCCTGTGACAACATCCTAAGCAATATGATTTCATGTTCGGATCTTTTCATAAAGACGGCGTTTCCATAAAAACTGAACTTTGATTCCAAAAATTTGGTATTTCGTGTTATTTTTATTTTGTAATTTTTTATTTACTATTATTTTTGTTCTGTGTGTTTTATCTTGAAACTACTCTCCTCGAGACGTTCATTTAAATTGGGCTATTTTTTATATGGATAATTTGCGTTTAGACCTTAAAATTGTTTTTGGATCTTGACATTATGTAATGGTCCCTTCAAAATGTGACATGGGCCCTTTTGGTTTCTTTTGGGCTCATCTGCCTAAGCTTTGTGGGTTCTCGGCCCATGTCGCCTTGGTATAATTATTAATCTCAATTATTGTTTTTGTCACACTCATTCATATACAGTCTTTCTCTCTCAAGCCATCTAGCCGAAAAACTAAACTAATCATATCTCTCCTTAGACTAACCACACTAATTCTCCATTGATGTTTGTTTGATTGATTCACAGGTAATGAGCAATATCTTTAAACTGAGTGTTCTTGTGAGACCTAAGGACTTACTGATGATTGCTTTGTGTTCTCATGGATTAATGGATGGATTGATAGATGAATGTGGGATCATGAGTTGTTAGATTGTTGATTGAGATTTCAATTGGAAAGTGTTAGGGTTAATTGTCAGGGACTCAAAAGTGTTATTGTAGGTTTAATGGGGAATTAGGCCCTCTTGGAGAAGATGGCACATATTTCAAGAGGGAATACAGAGGCTTTTTCTGGTGACAACATGTCAGACTGAAAACCCATGGCCAATCAAAGGGTTCTCGGCTGACTTTCGTTGACCAAGATCTTCTCGCCTTAACCGAAAACTCTTGTTCTCGGTTGTTCTTGACAGAGAACAGTTTACCCTGACAGAAAACCACATTGTTTAATCGAAATCTCTTCCTTTGGACAGAAAACTGAATTCATGGACCAAAATCTATTATAAAACTCTTATCATTTTCTTTTATGGTCCTTTTGATATGGTTTCTATCACACTTAGCCCTAAATGTTTGAAATAATTAAAATTGTGTCCTCAGACTTGTTGAATACATACTAACTTAACTCGTTTGTTGCAGTAATGGCTGATCAAGCTCATTTAAAGTTCATTGACACTCACAATATAGCTGGACATTTGTTTGATCCCCCTCCAGCACACAAGGAGTTCAAGTCCATGATAGTTGGCCTAAATACTTGCAGGATTTCTCACGCCTTACGAGAAAATCCTGTCATTTGTAAAGTCTTAATCACGGATTTCTGGAAAAATGCTCCGATCAACCAACGAGGACCAGGCGGAGTCGTTTCTATAGATTTCACAGTGCAAAAGAAGCCGGTCATCATCACAGAGGCCATTATAAGAGAGGTTCTTTTATTTGGGGATCAACCTGATTACCCAACGGAATACATGACTACTGCTGTTTCCGAGGTGCTTACAAGAATGGGTTACGAGGGAACCTATCCTCCGGCAATCAAGAAACTGTTTCACCCGTACTGGAGATTCTTGATACACACGTTCTTCTCATATGTGTCGGGAAGAAAGGGAGGTTCCGATGAAATAAGCCACACTCAGATGTCGGCCACAGTTGCTCTGATCATGGATTGGAATTACAATTATTCCAAGTTTGTTTTCGATGAGATGATGAGCAACTGGAAAGGAAAGAAGAAAGAGATGTTTCTCATGTATCCTCCATTTTTACAAATGATTTTAGACTCACATTACACTGACATTGTTAAATCTGTCGAAACGTTAGATATGAAATCGATGGGACCCAACTCTTTTGGAAAAATGAAGCAATACAGGAAAGGATCAAATATCCATTATCAGGGCCTTCATGCTTTGGTTAAATTTGGTCGGTTTGCTGAAACAGAGACTGTACAAGTCGTTGCTCAAGTTGCTGAGGAGCACGTGGCACCAGCTCCAAGGCGCACTGCTACACATGAAATCAGTTCTGATGATGAAGATGAGGAACATAATGTGCCACATTTGGAAGATGAAAACCGTGACTCGGAGACTGCTCCGACTACTGAATAGTTACAAGACTTTGAAAAGTTTAAGGAATTACTTCAGTCAACTGCTTTGAAGCCTCCTCAGACAGTTGCTGAAAATCTAGAAGAAGACTTTGTTGAAGAACCAGCCGCTGATCTCATTCCACGAAAACGTAGGAAGAAAGATCCGAGATCGGGAGTGCTAGTCTCTGAAGATGCACCAACAACCACAACAAGCCAACATCAACCACAACTTCAACCTGAGTCGAATGTTCCTGAGACTTATGTTGATCCAAGCCCATCCACCGCTGAGCCTCAAACTCAAGATCAGATTTTTGATGATATTGCTCGTGAGTTTGAATTTGAGGCTGACTTTTAACATGCTGACACCCCTTCTGGTTCATCTGGCCCAGTCAATTAGAGTAAGTCAAGTTCTAGTGCTTCTGACAAGATTGCTCAAATTCTTGCCATGCAAGAATAATATCTACAGAACAAAGGCAAGTGAGTTGTACTTGAGGTTGCTCCCGTTGACGTACAAGCTCTCCAACGTCGAGTCTTTGAAATCGAACAAGACGCTGTTGTAAAAGATGTACGCATTCAAGAACTGGAAGCTGGTTACTCCGATAAAAATTCCAAGATTAAAGAGATTCAGTCTAACATGGTAGGATTAACTGCTATGTACCTAGACCTCCAACAAAAATTCATTCACAATTTTGGAGACAAATTCAAGAATAGTGACGATGTATCGTCTAGGACACCTCAAGTTGATCAAGGTGGAAGTTCCAGTATTCGACCAGCTACAAACATAGAGGAGTCTGAGACGCTGAAATAGTATATGTCTGCACCTCCAATTACCAAAGAGAAATCAGATAGAATTCAGAAGAATCTGATGGTGATGGAAAACTCCAATAAGAACGTTGAGTCATCCGACCATCCAGACAAGTTGATTATCACCTTTCCTAAAGGATTCTCAGATAAATATGGTGATAGTTCCAAAATTATATCTTGGGGTTTAGATGCTGAAAATAACAGGTGGTGGGTTAAATGGAAGTCCGGGACTACTATAAGAAGATGAAAGATTTTGGATCTTGGACAAAGGTGGATCTCAGTGACCTAATAAATGCTCCATTCCACAACCCAACTAATGATAAATGAGGTATTGATTTCTGGAACTTTCTGAAGAACCAAGTTGATAGAGGCTTTCCGAACATGACAACTGCAGAATCATTTTTAAAGAAAGCAAAGGGGGTCAAAGATCCAAGAACAAGAAATACCATGGTCAACGTTTTGTGGCATGCAACAAATAAGGTTACTCATATTCCTGTGCCTAAAGCTATTCCAGATGGTACTCTGGACAACATGAGGTTCTGGATGTATGATAGTGAGACTGCCACCGTTGTTATACGTTTACAAAAGGGCAATGGGCAGTTCAGATTTGTTGATCTAAGAGATCTGCTTAAGTTTGGTGAATGAGATATCAAGACCCTCAGTACATTTCAGATAATAGCTGATCCGATCTTTGAAACGACTGCTAAAGAATACACAAGCATGGCAGCCTCCATTATCAGATTCATGTTTTGGGCAGGTGCTTTGAAAGACGCTGACATTGATTACATGGAGCATGACTGAGAACCAAGCTAAAAACCAAGGAGGAGATTGTTGGGCCTAGACTAATTGGTTTGTACTTAGTTAATTGGGTTTGTATGTAAACCGAGTTCCTTATGGATCTCGGTCGGCTTTGGGCTATTACTGGGTTAATTAGTTGGTTATTCTACATATAGTTCACTTGTATAGGGTTTTGGTTTTGGTTAGTCATTGTGTTTTTGGCCGTCTATAGTTTTGTTGATATACTAGACGAGGACTGTAATCAAATGTGCCTAAGCACCCGACATTATAAGAACGTGTGTTTTGAAGCTTTACTTGGTGTTCTTTGTGTTTTCATTGTTAGTTCTTGAATCATCTTGACGTTGGATTTCCGCACCAAAGTCAAGATCTATTGATATCATATTGAAAGATCCGTCTTGGACCTTACACAAAATTAGTTTCTCAATCTGAAAGAACTAGGGTTTTGTATGCTCGTTATTGTTTCTGATGAGTGTGATGCCTAAACAGTACATGGTTTTTTGGAAAAATATTGTTGATGGTACAAACTGATAAAGAGAATGTACAAGTCAAGAATGCATAGGTACTAGAGGCAATATCATCATATTTTGTTGCAGCAGATGCAAAGTGAATACTCAAGCAGGTTCTACAAGGGTAAATCAGTGACTGATGATGTAGAAAAGAAGTTTTGATGTCTCGAGCATACAATTTTTGACCATGAACATATAAGATTGAACTCGAGCATTTATAATGATTAAGTGTTGCTTCGAGCACATGATGTGTTTAGCCCAAGCACAATTTTGTTTGGCTCGAGCACAATTTATATCGAGCACAACAAATTCGAGCACATTATTTGTGTAACCCCAAGCATATCTTTGGTCTTGTCAAGAAAAACTGTCTTTTTGGTCTCGAGCACACTTTGTTATTCGAGCAAACTCTTTTCGAGCATACTTTGTTTTGTCATGAACAGTTATGCTTGTGAAGAGAAAACTCAAGTTTTTGTCTCGAACACACCTTTTTTCACTAGCTCGCTCGTGAAGAGAACCTTTATGACAACTCTCAGACATATCTTTTTACTCTCGAGCACACCTCCTACTCATTAGCATTTCTATATTAGAGCTTGCTCGTGAAGGATTAAATATGCGTGCTCGTGAACAGAAAGTTTGTGTTTATGAAACAATTTCAAAGTTTTGAAGAAAATTTTGAAATATTTGGTGCCGTTGACTGTTTGACCAAGCTGTTCTTTACGGAAGATACATACCCAGGGGTATTTTGGTAAATTTATCTTCATTCATCAACAAGCTTATTGAATTTAAACCTTATCAAATTTCATGACTTCATCAAGAGCTTTATAAGAACAAGTACCGTTGACCAAGCTTAAGGATTTAATCACTTTGATTGTCAACTAACATATGAATATTTTTTATTTTAGATTTTTACAATCTTGAAAAGGATGGTCAAAATTGTTTCACCCGCACTTGATTTGAAGACACTTTCGTTAAAGACAACTGCAACGAAATTGGGGGAGTAAAACTCTTTGAATTTAATTGCAAATTGGTTGCTTCAAATCAAGTAAAAGACTTAAGTTAAGGAAAAGTTGATCAAGATAAATAATCCAGGATTTTTCAAAGATGTGGAGGATCTTGATGACGCAATCAGATAGAATCTGCCGTCTCAACATCCACACCACAAACGGGAAAAAATTGAAGATTATTTGATGATCACATTGAGTGTATTTCTTTTATGATGACCTTGTTACTTGATGTTGATCATTGAAGTTCAAAGCCACTTAAAGTGAAGGGGAGAATTTAAATGAAAGACAACGGGTTATAAAGTAATCATGGAAGTAATTCAATGGTATCGGTTTAAGGGGGAGATTGTTGGCTGAAAAATATATTGTTTGATCTCAACCAAGGGTGGATAGCTTGAAGACCAAGTCATGCTAGACTAGTATAAATAAATGTTTTTATTCATTTGTCTAGTATGATTGAGTGTATTGTGTATTGATTGTGATCTAGGGTTTTATCCCTATGAGAGAGTCTTCTTCCCGGGATGAGCTCTCCCAGGGTGGATGATATTTCTTGTGTATGTATGAACGTATGTATGAGTGGTTCATCTTTATGAGAATCATTTGACTAATGATATCATACTACCATTTCTATCTTGTTTGTGTTTCGTTTACATATATGTGTTCATCCTATTCTATTATTGATTTTTAATTGAAACGAACTCTCCACATCTGTCCATTACATCTTTCAAGAGTGAATACATGTTCTAGATCGATCCAAGATCCGATCTCGTTTATCACCGTTCGAAACTCTTCCGCACCGGGGCTCGGTTATGTCAAGTTTATTAGGTTAGTGAAAATATATTAGTTTAGTTTATGATTTTATTAGTTTACAGATAATATATTACCAATATAGGATATATGACAATCTGTTCAAAAAGAAAATAAAATACTCAATATTTTTAGAATTGGGAAACAACATCCCAACCTAATTTTTCTCTCATACTGCCGATACACTTGCAAGAAAAAACCAAGGAATCAGGATGTCAATCCTCTCTATATTCACATTCCCTCCCATTGACTCAGACCTCATCCCGTCACAATTTTTACTCTCTCATAAAACGCTCTACTGTGACTCCCCTCTTTGTGCGAAAAGTTTTGGTGTAGACTCATTCAATTAATCCGTATTTTGCATATTAAGGTACCAATTGAACAAGTTTTCTATGTAGTAATATGTGATATGTTGTGATGTATATATATTTTGTTAATTGACTTTATATTTTCTTGTAATAAAATGTTGATGTTTATGTTAGTGATAATGGTCCTTACAAGAACGAGGTCTAAAGACGATTCTCGAGTACGTACAAATCACAGGGGTCGAGGGAAGTGCATGTGTTGTAAGGTCGCGTCCAAACCACATATGGAAGCGCAATTAGCCCAACACCATAGATATCGGTAAACTTTCAGTTATTATAAAATTTATTTGTTTTATAAACCTAATTTGCTAAAAATTTGATTTTAATAAGTCAATGTAGTATAAAATGTAATATGAAAGTGGTTTTATTTGTTTGATTTGTGCTACTGGTTTGTTATATATATTTTTATTCTACAAGTTTGGTTATTAAGTTGGGGTGTTATTTGGGTTAGTTTATTGGGTCTCAGATTAATCAGGTTTAAAAAGATACTGTATTAACATCGAATACCGGCCTGAATGTTTTATCGGTTTGTTAGGTTCGCGTTCCAGTATAATCAGATGGGGTTAATCGCGTGTTTTGGTTGCATTCCTACTCTCCACTTCATTACTAAATCCATTTTGTTTTGTTGAATTTGTGCTCCCTACTTATTTAGTAAATCCAATTTTGTAAATAATCATTACTTACCTTATGTTACTTGTTTGTTTTGGTATTACATAACTAAATTTTTCATAAAAATAAGAGCCGTGTGTTTTTTTCCTTTCTTTTTCATGTAACTAAAAGAAAATGAACTCCTTTTATGATTTTCTTTCAGTTTTTCTTCTTTACACCTGGTTTGTAGCATAACATCTTGTAAGCTAACTTAACAACTTATTGATACAAAACAATCTATTGAGCCACCAAATAGGCGCGACCCAAGTTTAAACCTTAGTCTTACAAGGAATTTAGATAATATGATCCCTTTAACGATGGCTAAGTGTACAAAAGCCTTTGTTGGGAACTCAACAACGCCCTTTGCGACTGAGTGTGGAATCATTATTCGCAATTTTTATCCAATGAACTATCACGCATGGGATTGGGTACCGAAGGATGCGAAAACTTTTATATATGAGAAATTAAGAGTAATTTGTAAATATTTTTACGTTTTAGATATTGAGATGCTATTAGATGTTGCATTTTAATTTCTATCATTAACAATATATTCAATATAGGGTAAATTCGAGTTGTTGTGAACAAATGAGACTTTTATCGGTTATGTGGATGCTAGACTACAAGCCCATTGGTAGCGTGCCCGATGTGTTTTGAGTCGGCATTGGAAGAATAATGGAGGAAAAACCAATCCACAATTAGCTAGATTGAAAATGAAACCTCATTGTTGGAAGAATCTTGGAAGCATATGTGCGACTATTGGGAGCTAGAAAAAACTCGGGTACGCTATTATATTACGAATCAGAATTTGTATTCATGTATTATTTCTCAGTATTCATGTTCTAGAATGTATGTTAACTTCTAATTTTGTAGAAATATAGTGATCAAATGAAAGCCAATTGAGAAAAACAAGTTAATATAAGTACAGGGGGCTCTTGATCGATAGCCAATCATACATTCCAAATGGTAAGATTTAGACTTTTCGAATCATAATGCAATTTCTTATTTAGAGTATATTTTTGCTTCATTATTATAATTTTTATGATGAAAGACAAATTATGAGACTCAGATTCCTCCTAGCCCTTTAGATCTATATCACAAGCTGCATTACAATGGTGCGAAACAAGGATGGTAAAATGATGAGTCACATGCTGAATATGTAAGTGTATCCTTGTTAAAAGCTTTTAAATTGTTAATTATATCATATTAATTTTTTTTTTGGTTGGTATTGTTTAAATGTTCTTCACGCACCTTATATTATGCTAGGAAAACATTATACATCATTAATAGATGGCAATGGATAAATTAAATTCTAAGTGAACTACCATTACTATTGCTATGGAACACAATCAACGTGGGAAGTTTGTGTTGGGCCTGTGTTAGAGGAAAAAAGATAGTTGGATGAAATCAGTAGCCGAATCATCTTAACGAGAATCAAGTGAGAAAGAAGAGCTAAGAAATAAGGATATTGAACTTAAGGCGGAATCGAAACGAGATAAGGAGAAATAGTAAAAAATGTTCGAGTTTAGGAGCGCAAAGTTTCCAGACTTTGAGAGCACAATAGCCACTAAAGCGAGTGATGTAGATGATCACAGTGACAACCCTATCTAGGAAATGAGTTCAGACATTTGTTTCTTTATATTTTCTCTGCTACTTTCAACATTAGAATTGATTGAATGGTTTTTTTATTGGTTATTTTTATGATATTAATGCTTGGAGATATTTGGATTTTGAAAAAAGCAATAAACAAATTTATGAATGATATTATTATAAAGAAAACTACAAACCATTATATAATTTCATTAGAGATGTTTTTCAGTACTTGAAGGGATCGGTTAGGGATTGTGAATACATGTTGAGGAATGAATTGAATTGTACGGAAACTATTTTTAGTGTGTATTTGTAAAACAATGGAGTTAACATACTATTGGAGACAAAAAAAATAGTCGCTGAAAAACACATTAGACTAGTTTAGGTGACTGATTTTCAAACCATATATATATACATATATTAGATACTAAATATTAATGTTATTAGAGACTAATTATCGAATTCTAAAAGTTCATATTAAGAACTAAAATAACATACTATCGTAGATTACTTTTTTAGTCCCTAAAAGTATAATATTAATGACTGCAATTGAGTGGTACTGGGGACAAGTTCTCAGTCTTTAAAGCATTTTATTGTAGACTGAAAGTGGAGTATTAGAGATTGATTTTTTTTTATTTTTCGGTCCAAGATAACAATTTTAGACTCATTATCAGACTCTAAATGTACATACTAGGGACTAAAACAACACACTATCTGAGATTAATTTTCAGTCCTAAAAAATGACATTTTAGCGACCGTATCAGAGTGCCACCATAGACTAATCTTCATTCTTTAAAGCATTGTATCAGAGACTAATTTGACATGGATTCATGAGCATAACAGAATGCATTAGGGACAATATTGTCTTGTTTGTAGGACTGATTTCAAGTCCCTAAAATTAAACATTAGGGACTAAAATATCATAGTATTCGAGCATGATTTGCAGTCGCTGAAGATATGTTTTAGGAATTAAAGGATGTGGAAACAAGGGAAAAATTGAGGACTGAATTTGTATGTTTTGGAGACTAACTGTTAGTCTCTATTGGTGCTATGCAATAGGGACTGATTTTTAGTTACTGAAATCTCTATTTAGGACTAGGTATCCGTTACTGGTTGGGGACTGGTAAATTATTCCCCAATACCTATCAGTTACTGATTGTGGAGTATCATAGACTAATTTATGTTAGAACATAATGCCAGTGCTAGGGTCTTATATTTTGTATGTAAAATAGAATAGGAAATGTGAAAATCGTGGAAAAATGTATATGCACATATACGCACGGATAAGTACATATATGATGTATATGTTATATGCCTTATATCATACTTATACGAGCGTATATGTATCCACAATATAAATGGCATATCCGTTCATGTAAAAGCAGATTTCCAAGTACTCAAGCTATAATATGTCATATCCTTGGAACTTACAATATGTTTGATGATCAATGAAGTAATTAAAGTAATCTTGTGATATCTCATCTCATGATGATTTCCGCTCATTATGTTATAGAGTAGATAGTATTTCAAGTCGTATCGATCCTAATACGTTCAGGTCTTTTCAATTTTTAAGTCCTAAATAACAATTCTTTTTGTATTGGCGTGGTGATGATGGTGCTGCAGCACGTAAGCGTAAGGCTAAAGGTAAGGTGGTTGTAGTTGATACGCCTAAACCTAAACGAACCAGGAAGGGTTCAGGCGTAGTTATTCAAGTTCCAGGGGTTTATGTCTACTCCCTCTACTATTGTGTCCAATCAAGTGGTAACTACTCCATCAACACTGAGTGGTATTACTTCTCCTGGTACTCCAGTGGTAACATTAATGACAAGGCATCTACCGATCCTCGCTTCATGTCTATTCCAAGATCGGTGCTTCAATATGCTCAACCTCTTATTCCAATATCTTTTCCTCAATAGACTCTTGCAACAACTAGTCCATTTGTATCTGCTAGACCTTTGTAGAGGCAAGATTACTCGTTCATGTATTTTAATCGACCTCAAGGGCCGATGCAATTAATTCATCTTAACTTTTATAATTTGCCGGTACAACATCAGATGTTTTAGTTGATGAATACGGTGCATTTACCAGAGAAGTAGAAGGTTGCCATCGTCTATTCCAAGAGATTATTCGTGCTTATCAGATGAGAGTTTTAAAATTTTTGCAGAAAGAGAATTAGGAACTAAGAGCCCTGGTGGCTGGCTGCTCAGGGTGAGAAGACTGAGAAGCAGTATGAAATGATCCTTCAACTCACTTGTAAAGAAGATATGCTTAAGAAATTGAAGGATCAGGAGCATGACAAAGATCGTGAAGCAAGTGGTTTTGATCAGCAACCAGGTGGTTCATCATCTGGTAATGTACCTACTAAGTGGGAATCAGGTGGGAAGGAGATTTTTGTTTATCATGATTCGACCGGGGTACAACCCGTGAACACCTTAAAAGTAAAGATGGCGTTGTTTGTTGATAAGGACGGGGGGTTATTATGAGTATGGTTGATGTGGATGCAATTGAAGAGGGCGAGTTTGTTAATCACTGCTTGACTGAGTAACATACCACCATTCTTCTTAACTTAAACAAAGAAGATCTGGAAGAGTTAGAGAGACATAAGGATGTTGAAATGGAAGACACTTAGGAATTCAGATTTGATTAAACTATATGATCGGGGAATACTTGTTATGATGATGTTGATATGGAAAATGTTACGTTGAGGAATACCCGGATATGTTTACACGGTTTAATAATGATGTTGGGATTCCAATTATCACGACTGAACACTATGAAGCAGCCGAGGAGTGTTTGAGAAAAGAGAAAGAGAAGAGTAAATGTAAAGAAAAAGTGCAAGAACCCGAGACACAACAAGCTTTTGATGATATGTTCAAGTACGATGCTGAGAAGATGAACAAGTTGATCGAGACATTGCAGTATACACAAAAAGAAGATTGTCTACAGTCAAAGGACCATATGTCTGCATATCAAATGAAGAAGTTTGTTGCCGTGAAGACTTTGAAAGGAGATATTGTCTCGTGGATGTACAAACCTGAGCTGGAGGTTTTTATCGTGAAGTAGGGGAACAACATGCAATATTTTCAACATATTATTGATGTTCTTTCCATGCCAAGATGGGATGGTAGTACTTTGGCGTATAGATCAATCATGAACTGTGGGATAGTCAATTGGCGGATTGGTTTATCGTCATCTTGTCCACTAGGTAAATTATGGTTTTAAGTTTTTCAAGCCTCAAGTGCCGACACGAAAATATGTGGATGAAATTGATCCATGTATTGGTTCGAGGAAGTTGGTGCTGAACGTGAAGCTGCCTCGAACATTGCAGAAAGTCCCTTAAAAGACTCTTCCTCAGACTCGTTACAAGATATTCAATAGGTGGTATTTTGATGACAAGACGAGTAAAGCGGTGATCGTGTTGGGTTCTGGGTTGAAGATTGAGTTTATTCATATAATTGATCTGATGTGGCAGGTCAACCTGTCTGAGTCTAATAACAACGTATTATTTCATAATCAGATTAGATGGGCACACAACGGAGACAACGAGTTGGCTATGCAATTTGAAGCTTTCGTTCACATTTGTTATGCTTTTGGAATTCATAGTTGTGCTGATTGGAATACCAGAAGATTCAAGAGTTAAAGATCATAAAGCTCGAGATGAGGGGGGGTTTATTGGTACATCAATTGTCGTCTCGGCCTTTGCTTAACGTATTTGGAAATTAGCTTAAATTTATAGGGGTAATTTGGTAATTCATGTAATGTATGGCTCATTCACAATGGATTGTGTAGCAAATGAGAACCAGTTTTTTACCTCATTCGTTATGTCGGTCCCAGAATTGATCACTAACACTCACAATAATGTCATAACCCACACAATAAATATGTTGACAAGAAGGTTAATGACGGTTGATATTTTGGGTAAGAACAAATGTTTGTTAACGGCTGAATCAGAAACAAACAGAATTGTTGCTTAAAGACTAATAAATGAAACAAACACAAACAATAACTCAAAAGATTTCCGTTTATAGAAAGGTTTCATACAAATGTAAATTGATTTGGGTTTCTTGTAAGGAATGTATTATCCGTACTAATCCTAGGACAACCGTCACACTCAATCAGAAATATTCTTTTAGGTCTAAAAAGTGTAAAGCGGCAAATTCGTGTCTCTCGTCTCTTAAGGCGTGCCCTAATTTATTCTATTTATTGGTCTGCCACCACGTGACAACTGTCATTCCTTCTAGAAACCCTAATGATTGGTACATAATCATATTACATATTCAAAAACATTCGAAGTGTAAAAACATGTCTTCGGGCACACTGTGCCATTTGTCTTCTACGAGCAGACCTGGGAACCTTGAAGTGTGCTGGTGAACAGTTCTCTGGGTAGACTTTACTTAGAGTACTTTCCTAAGTAAATACTCACCTAGCAGACTTCAATCTTCTTGACCATAGCAAAATTTGTTCGATATGGTCCTACGAGCAAGCTGTTCTTCATGAATCCCTTCAACTCTTTGTTAAATAATAACTTATTAAGCAAACCAAAGTGTGCTAGTAACATTGTTTGAACAGTGCTGGTAGCACTGTAGCTTGCTTGGAGTTGAACCTTGCTAGAGAAAGTACTTAGAATATTTCTTGATCACTTTCAACAAGCATGCTCGGACTACTGTTTATTAATCAAACCATGCTAGATCTTCCAAATACTCGGCTTCAAAAGCTTGGTTTAGTCAAGGGTTTGCTAGTAAGCAAATTGTGCTCGACTTGAAGAACACCTTTGCTAGAGAAAGTGAACCCTGCTCGGATCATTACGTAAGAAGACTTAAAGAAGATAACCTTGCCCGATTGGCAAAATACCTTGATAGGACAAGTAAAACCCTGCTCGGATGTCCAAGTGTGCTCGGTTTCTATACTTGGTCATTTCAAAGGAGTGTTGAGAAGATTCCGATCTCCCTTAATCTTCCTTAAGTCATTTCAAGTTAAATTCTTGACTCAACAATCTCCACCTAGATTGGAACACCTCAGTTGTCCCAAAACACCTCTAAGGTTACTTACAGTTAGTCAAAATACTCATCAAATCAAAATCAAATTACATATTGAAATCAAAAGATTACGTAGTTGAAAGTTTGTCCATTGGACATTAAAAAGCAAACCCTACACTAAAAAATCTTCATTTTCTTGCATTGTGGACTGTTTTCTTCTCCCAACTATTACTGCTCCTGCCCTTTGCTTGAAGATGGACAGTATTTGATAGTGAGGGTGATCCTCAGGATAGTCATTTTCAAAATGCCCCTCAAATCTTCTCTATACAAAAAGGTCAGGTCTTCATCATTTATGATAATCCCCAATATTAGTCCATCTGAGTTACGAAGAATGTAGTGGCCTTAATTTTTTTTGTAGTCGATCTCAGCAATTCGGCCGTTCTTCTGGACTTCATGGTTTGGACGAGTCATTCTCCTTCTCATACTTATACAAGTGTTCATGTTGGACAAGGGATTTTTGTTTCTGACTTTTGAGACATAATCATATTCAGCATCCCTTATGCTCCTCATACGTTTTGCTCGTCTGTTCCTCTCATGCTTTGTTAATTCCCACTTCTTTCTTTGATTAAGCAGAGGAAATCCTTTTCAGCTTCACTTTTCAAATATTTTAACATCTCATTCTGTTGTCTCCCAGCCATCTTGTTCCTATCATGAAAGTCATACAAGTCAAGATTGGCCATTATATCCAGCTACTCTCTTTTGTAATCTCCAAAATCATCTTTGAAAATTATCTCCTTAACTGTTTGCTCTGCACGATCACTTTCAGAGTTTGGGAGACATAGTCATAGTAGAGTGTCATTGGCAAGTCTGTGTCAATTTGGGGCCTTTCTACCCTTCGAGTTTCAGCTCTACTTGACTCCCCCTGGTTGATGAGTTGTATCTCCTTAAAGTAGAGGGCCTTGTGGGAATAGACTTCATTGGTTTAGTAGGCCCTGTGACCCCAAATGTCTTTCTATACATCCATACAATCAACTCAACAGGCGTTGTAGCCAATTCAAATAGGTTTTCACCTCCATCCCTGTGTAGTCTTCCAATCATATCCAAAATCTTCTCATCACCTAGCTGTCCAGCTGGTACAAATCTCCCTCCCACAAAGCTCATGGGATTCACACCTTATAACAGAACTTTCTCCCATTCTGCCTTTTGTTCATAAAATAATTATTTCAACTGTGCCTTACCCAACATATCAAAGACATTATCATTCATCCCTTTCTGCTTTACCATCTCATATTTCAATATTTTGATCATTTCCTCATTATCCCATGGATATGTGGGTTCATCTGGTTCTGGCTTTACTTCCACTGTGATAGGAATATCTTGTTTTTTAGTTCTTTTCAACTCTTTTTCAGCTTTCTGTTTCTCTCTTAATGCCATGATCCTTCGCTTCTTGGCAGGTGGCTCGGGTTGATCTTTCTTTGATTGTTCTTTCTTCAATAGTCTGTTGTAGTGAGATTCAACCACAGCCTATGACAAACTATCCACCATTTCAGGTGCCATTCCCCTTTCAATCAAGTAACCACATTTTCCAGCACATCTTTTCTTTAATTCTTCAATTCTATCTTTCAATCTATCCCTTTCTTCTCTTTCCCTTAATTCTCTATTCATATTGAAATGTTCTTCAATGTCTCTGAAGGTAATCTTAGTTAAATCTTTTTCAGAGAATACACAACCTCTCAAATAATCCCTGTATCTCAAAGAATCACGGTTTTTCTTTTGCATTATCCTTTTCAACTCATCATTTTCTATCTCAATCATCCTCTGCAACTCCTCATCAGAAAGTGGAGACAGATCTTCAAACTTGTGCCCATATGTGGTTAGTTTTACACTTAATGGATTTTTCTTTTGAGCTTCATCTAAACTTTGTTGAATATTTTCCCTTTGTTCATTTGTCATTTCAACATGCGGGGACATAATATCAAAATTCACAGCTGTATCACCCTGATTATCATCATTGTCATCTTCAGATTTATCTTCCTTCTCGGTTGACTAATTCACAACATCAATCTTTTCTTCTTCAAGATTGAGCAAATCCTCAGGCCTAACTATCTGGATTGGAGTAGGCCTTATTAGACTTGCTTGCTCTTCTGGGCTTGCAACAAAATAATCATATTCATCATTCCATTTAGCTTCCTTTATATTAGGTAAATCTTCAGGCCTAACTGTCTTGATTGGATCAGGCCTCAAAGGGCTTTCCTTCTCTTCAACAGAATATTCATTCTTTTCATCCCATTTACCCCTTTTAGTTGATTTTTCTTTTTCAACTTGTTCATCAGCTTTCCTTTTTCTTGTATATATATTTGCAAATCTATTTACCTTTGCTTCAAACTCTTCATGCAACTTGGAGAGTTTTTCTTTCATCTTCTCTATTGTTTCTCCAATTTCCTCATTCTTTGAAGATTTTTCTTGTTCAACTTTCTCAGTTTCCTTCTCAGGTTCCTTGTTAGGTTGTTTTTGTGATTTACTGAACATACTCATAACCATAGCCAATGAATTATCAACCTTTTCAGCCCTTTTCGTATTTATCAGCATTTCAATTACCTCTGCTCCTCTACACCTTCTTCATCAAACACTTTTGAAATGTTGGCTTGCTCAATAAGAGTTTGCTGCTCTGCCAGCTCTTCTCTAGTTAGGGTTTGGGCAATGTATTCCCTCTTCCTTGTTTCTTTCAACACTTGTTCCAGCCTTCTACCAGCAGCAACATTTTCATCTTCTTCCTCATCATCTACATTTGCCTTAGCAGGCTCATCCACCTCCTCATCATCATCAGCAATAGCTTTCCCCTTTTCAATTCTTCTTTTGTTTTCCTCTTCTGTTTTTTGGGGGAAAGTTATCAATATCCACAGACAAGTCATCCATTTCCTTGTCATGCTCAGCCTTCTTGGAACCTTCTTCATGAGTTTCAGTTAAAATAGGTTCCTCAGTTGCAGCACTCTCAGTCATTACTGCATCAGCCATCACAGTATCATCCACAACATCAGTTGCCATTTCAGTTACTACAGCTTCAGATGTCAACACATTATGATTTTCCATTTCCTCCACAATCTCTTTCTCCTTCCTCATTAGATCATCATCAAAGTCACCATACAAAGTGTTCAATACTTCATCATTATTCATGTCATAGTTTTGAACATCATCACTTGATCTATCACCATCATAATCTTTATTAAGAATCATTCTCTTACTACTGTCTTTATCACTATCATATGCCATCAATATACTTTTCAAACCATTAGTTTCAACTGCAGTCTCAACCTCAGCCATATCCTCATCATCATTAGCACCCGTTGCCTCATCAATTGGAATATTCTCCCCCTGTTTTGGGGCAGCTGAGGTCTTCTCAACCTCCTTCTTCAGGGTTTGAATTCTTAAAAGTGCTTGGGCCAACTGAGCTTTTAAGTCATCATTCTCCTTTTTTAGTTCAGTATTTTCTCCCTTCAACTCAATGTTTTGACATATCAAATCCAAGTTTCTCTGCAGTAAAAAGGTATTAGAGGGAGGGGTTAGTGGTGGTGAAGTAGAGAAAGATTCAGGTATAGGATTGGCGGGTTGTTCTGTGGTATGGGTTTGTGGTAATGGATCAGGTGTGGATTGGGTAGGTTTTGTGGTTGATGGGTTGGGATGTTGTATGGGTTATGGGTTGGTTTAAGGTTTGGTCTATGGATAGTTATTGGGTTATTGTTAGTGATTGAAGTGGTGTTGGTGGGAAGTTTTGTAAGTGTATAGGGATGGTTTCTGGAATGTACGGTTCATGGTCATGGGTTTGGGTTAATGGTTGGGTGATGGTGTGAGGTGGGCTTAGGCTTAAGGTTTCAGGTGGGCTACGGGTTAGGGAGGGTGGTGTTTGAGGTGTGGATTTTCGGATTTGGTCATTTGGTGATGGTGGGTAAGGTGGTGTTTGTGGTGGTGTGTCTAAGGGTGTGGTTGGTGGTGTTGACATTAGTTGAAAATCCCCCTGATCTTGTACATTCTCCACAACAACACCTCGTCTTCCTTCATTACCATCTCCACCATCTCTTCCATCATTATTGTCATCACTATCATCATCCTCCATCTCATCATCCACCTCCTCCTCCTCTGAGGTTAACTCAGGTACTGGCATGATCTCCAAATCGTGGTTCACTAACCATGGAAATATCTCAAATGGAGTGTTTGGATTAAATATGCTAGTGCTTCCCAAATTAGGAATCCGTTTGTAGGTGTTGGAATTCTGCAAGACATGTGTTGTACCCACTGTGGGCAAACCTTCCAACTCTTGGTTAAAGATGATTTGAAGAAATCTGGGATAAGCAAAACACTTGTCTTTGTTTAATTTCTTCAATATGCTCACCATGCCTTCGAAAATCATCTTAGAAAAATTAAATGGCAGGTCATAGACTATGGCAACAGTTGCGTTGGCTAAATCACGACTTATGAGAGTCCAAGAACCCTTCCTAGGGGCAAAGCCCTGAATAATGTGGTGTATAAAGAATCTGTATAAATTGGGGAACATTCCCTTTTGGAATTGTCCTTCGTGCACTGTCCCCTGATATCCCATTGTTTGCACAAATATCTTGAGCAGATGATCAGTTGTGAACCGAATAGGATTGTGATCATCATCATGTAGCTCCAGGCATCTTCTAATCAATCGTTCAGTAACATGAATCTCTTGCCTTGCCACGGTAGCCTCTATCCGCCTACCGTGTCATCGATCAATTGGGCTGAGCACCAAAAATCAAGTAAATGATTTCTATACAACACTGGGCACTCTGTCAAGGCAAATCTTATATTTGATCGTTGAAGCCATCGAATCATAAGAGCTACTTCCTCATTGTCAGGAGTCACTTGTAATAAAGTACACATATTGTGCTTGTGCTAAAATGGATAGGCCGGTTGATCATCTTCCGCCATATCTGAACACACAAACAAACGTATTCAAAGCATAAATTAGTCTTAAAGTTCACAGCATTAAGTAATTTCAAGTTATAATTTTAAGAAGATAAGTAGAAATTTCATTAAGAACCTGAGCTTCGACAGATTTATAACCTACACACAAAACAGAGAGTTAGTAAACATGAATAATCAAAGCCCAATATCACATAATCTTGTTCGGAAAACACTTAATTGATGCTTACCGAGTCGGATTGTGTGGACTGACAAACTAGGGTTAGGTATTTTGATGAATGCGATAAGTCGGTTGGGTGTCTGAAATGAAAGCAAGTGTGGAAGGAGAGAGAAGTGAGAGTGATGAAAATTTCACTAACTCCCTCTTTTATACATTGGTTTAAATGCATTTTGTCATTTAGTGAGTTAATAGCTGTCAAACAGTAACATTATCCATTAAATATATTCACATTTAAAACCTTGCTCGATAAAGTTCATTTAGCAAACCTTGCTGGGAAAAAGTCAGTTTTTACAAACTGTGCTAGGTATATTCCACTTTCTCAAAGCTTGCTCGTTTTAGAGTTATTTCAGAACATAAAGTATTTTTAGAAATGAATGTAAGTATAATGGAGGAAGCTTACTCGAAATACAAGATTGCTCGAGAAATAAATCATAAGACTAATAATCAAGTATACATTATCAAATAGGCAACCTTGCTATGAATCAATTAAGAATCACAAAATAATATCTTAGACATATTCCTAATTGTCAACCTTGCTCGAAACTCTGACAAACTCAAACCTTACCCGAAAATGTATAAACAGTTAGCAAATAATCAGTCAAGTAAACTGTTATACATAGTATACCCGAGACACTGTTGAATAAGAAAAGTGTGCTAAAGTTGAGTTCTAGTCACAAAGTGTACTCGTAAACCAAAAATTTGAGTAATTACCAAGTATGTTAAGAGAACACTTGAGGATTTCGAAGTGTGCTCGAAACATAAAGTATGCCCGGGAAACTAGGTTTGTCCGAAAACACTTGTAATTTCACAGAAACATATTCAAATTCACATAATCATCAAATGTGCTAGGATTTTAAGTTTACTTGAACATAATAAGACAAATTCAAGAACACACTCAAAATCACAAAGCTTGATAGAATGAATTCAAACAGTTAAACAATCACATAAGTGTGCTAGATAGTCTAAAAATATTAGAGCTTGCTGGAAGTAACATGTTCAATTACAAAGCTTGCTAGACTGACTTACAACAACTTAGAAAACAATTTAGTGTGCTAGAAAGTTCAGAAATCAACAAAGCTTGCTAATGAACAGTATAATCAAACAAATCAAATAGCTTTCTAGTAATAGTTTTACTCTCATTCAAGGTACTAAAGTATGCTAGAAAGTATTAACTATATAAAAGCTTGCTAGTTAACATAATATTCAGACATAATCAAATATCAAGCCTGCTCGGAAGGTTAAAATTTCAAGTTAAGTAGTAAACTCTACCCGAAAAGTATAAAAACTTCAAAGTATGCTCGATAAGGATAAACTTAGACCAAAATATTCAAGTATGCTCGAAAAGGTTAGAAATCATCAAACCTTACTCGAAAATACATATTCAACCCTTTTGAGGGTAAAATGCAACTCTTTTTGACTTAAACCAATTAGTAAACATATTTATCACTAAAGATAATTGTTTAAGAACAAATGGTGCATTTAGAGATCAAATTTCAGTTATGTTTCCTTGCAAAACATTTTCTATCTTTTTCTGAAAAGATCTCAAGAATAGGATCATATTGACTAAGTAGCTTTCTCAATACTTCATTCTCAGCATTATTGTGACAGTATAGACAGGTTAATAACAGGTCTAGACTTAGCATGAATTTCATTTCCTTGGTGATTTGATTAATGTTCAATTAAGATTCATAATACTCAATGGATAACACATATTGTTTTCTGATGCTCCATATCTATTCTCAAGGCTTATTTGGCTTTCTCCAGATCACCTCGATTTGACTTTAACCCCTTGAATTTGATTTAAAAACTTTTAATGACAGAACTTATGATTTTTTTTATATATAAACATACGTTTGTGAACATTTAACAACATTGTGTTGTTTGATCAGCATATTGTTCACTTTTGTTCTTAATCATTCTTTGAATAACTACTTCACTTTTGGGACCAAATACCAACGGGCTCGTGTATGACTGGATAATCACTTTTCTGCCTATCATTCGGAAAGATTTATCTTGGAACATGCATAGACAATAATGTAACTCCACATTAAGCTTAGCAGATTCTTTATGTTTATATCACCTTAGATTTTACACATCATGGGAAAGCAACCATACATGTTAATGATTGTACTAAGTGCCTTTTTAGCCTATTAAATCCATATGATTGGCTAAGTAGTCAATGTACTATCATTTCCCACTTTAAAATTTTAAAACACCCCAATTACTCTTAGCTTCAGGTTAATGACTATCCTGTCTGTCTAGAGGTAGTCAGCAGGACCAAACACATACATAAATACATGTCCTTTTGGCTTGGAGTCAATGGCATAATTTTAAGTGAAAGAACAAATTACTATTGCTCCCAAATGCTTTCAGTCTTTGGACTAATGGCTATCCTTTTAAATCTACAAGTAGATGACATGACCAAACATATACAAGTATATGCTCCTCTGACTTGGGCAAATGACATAGTTTTAAGCAAAAGTAATTCTTTTAAGACTTTTCTTTAAAAACTTCTTTTAAGTTTCTATAAATCTTGAACTGAATAATATTATAATATCTCTACACCATTAACAACTTGCTCTGTTTAATAAAAAATGTTTTGATCAAAAATTTTCTTAGCAATTTTCACGTGAGCATAACATTTTGACACAAAAACACATTTTGACACAAAGAAAAGTAACATATTCAAATCATAATAAAAAATGATATCATTAAAACAAGCAGACTCACATCATGTATAGTCTTATGTATCCTAACAACATCATCAGATCAGATTACTCACAGATAAGCATAAAATCAAGTTTGTCAATTCAAAATACATATCATGACACCCTACAAGTCAACTGATAAACAAGCATAAGCATCAAAGATACCTAATTTGCACAGATAATCAGTTAAGCACATCTCAGTTAAACATCAAAAACTATCATATTCAAACACATATACACAACATCCATTGAGACTTTGAAAAGATATTCAGTTTGCTCAACAAGCACACATCATGAATCAGACTTCATTAGAGTTGATCATCCCCGGGGCTTCAGAAGAAAGTTGAACCTGGTTTAGTCAAGTGGTTTTGTGAATAGGTCAGCCAAATTATCACTTGTATCAACTCTTTTCACTTTAATTAAGCCTTTTTCACTATCGTCTCTTATATAATGATGTCTGATTTCAATGTGCTTAGTTTTGGAATGTTGTACAGGATTCTTAACAATAAAAGATGCAGCAGTATTATCAATGTAAATAGGGGTGTTTAAGAAATTCATACCATAATCCAGCATCTGATTCTGAATCCAGAGGACTTGTGCACAGCAGGCAGATGCAACAATATACTTAACTTCTGCAGTTGAGATTGACACTGTTGTCTGCTTCTTGCATTGCCATGACACTAATCTGTCTCCCAAAAATTGACAACCTCCAGAAGTGGACTTTCTGCTCATATTGCACCCATCATAGTCACTATCTGTGTAGGCAATCAGATCAAATGACTAGTTCTTTGTATACCAAATTCCCAAATCAGGTCTTCCTTTCAAATATTTAAGGATCCTCTTGACTGCATTCATGTGAGAAACTTTAGGACTTGATTGGAATCTTGCACAAACACACACAACAAACATGATATCAGGCCTTGAATCAGTCAGATACATCAGAGATCCAATTTTTGCTCTGTATTTATTCTCATCCACTGGCTCCCCCTTTTCATCAGCTATCATTTTTTTCTTTTGGATCCATAGGTGTTGAAGCTGTTTTAAGATCATTACACTTGAATTTGTCTAGTATGTCCTGCACATACTTAGACTGGTAGATGAAAATCCCATCAGTCTTTTGTTGAACTTGCAATCCAAGGAAGAAGTTCATTTCTCCCATTGACCTCATACTGTACTTGGATTTCATTACCCCTTCAAACTCCATACACATATGTTCATTGGTTGACCCAAAAATAATGTCATCCACATAAACTTGTAACAGTAGCAAATCTCTACCTTTCTTTTTGTAAAAGAGGGTCTTGTCAATAGCTCCCCTTTGGAAACCATTTTCAAGTAGATGATTTGATAACTCATCATACCAAGCTCTAGGAGCTTGATGCAATCCATACAAGGCTTTGTTTGGCTTATACACCCTGTTAGGATAAACTAGGTCCTCAAATCCTGGTGGTTGAGTCACATACACCTCCTCTTCTAATTTTCCATTTAGGAATGCAGATTTGACATAAAGTTGGAATACCCTTATATTCTTTGAGGCAGAATAATCTAGGAAAATTCTTATTGCTTCAAGTCTTACAACTGTGGCAAAGACTTTCTTAGAGTCAATCCCTTTTTCTTGTAGGCATCCCAATGCAACAAGTCTAGCTTTGTTCTTAATCAAAATACCTCTTTCATCCCTTTTATTCCCGAAAACCCATTTGGTTCCAATTGCATATCTATTTCTTGGTCTGTCTACAAGTTCCCATACATGTAGATCTCTGAATTGAGCCAACTCCTTTTGCATAGCCTCTACCCAATTGTTGTCCTTTAATGCTTGAACAATGTTCTTTGGTTCTATTTGAGATAGAAAGCAGGAGTACAAACAAATGTTTACAGATTCAGAATGACTTCTTGTAACTCTTTCATTAATGTCTCCAATGATGTTCTCAGAAGGTGATTCTTCTCAACATAAGAGGTTTGAACTATCATATTTGCAGACACAGTAGTGTCAAGATTTGATTCATTGAGGTCTGGTTCATCAATGACCAAATCAGTTGTTGTATTATCAACTTCAGGTGTTTCCTCATTTTTTTTCCTTGAGAAAGATGCACCATTGTTTCCCAAATCTAATATGTCAAATAAATCTTGAAACCTTGCTCCTGTGGCAGTTTCCACTTCACCAGTTTGGTTGCTAGGATCTTCCCTGTTTTGAACTTGATCATCTTGCACTACTTGATTGTCTTGATTATTATCTGCTTGATTTTGTTCTTGACTTTGATTTTGCTCTTTATCATTGTCTTGAACTTGGTCAACATTTGCACTTAAGGGATCCTTTATGAATGTATATTCACTTTCTTTACTTGAAACCTTGTTCCACAACTTTTCTAAATCCAATGTTTTCTGATTTGTCTCTTCAGTCACAATGGTCTTGTAAAATGATTCATCAAAGTCTTCATGATAGATCTTGAAAGACTTGATCAATTTCTCAAGGTCAAACAGCCATGCTACACCATCAACTGTGTTGAATTGATTTTCATTAAAGACTACATCAGATGATCAATCACACTCAAATGACCTTAGACATATACTTTGTAGGCCTTTGAGTGTGTAGAGTAGCCAACAAAGAAGCAATCCAAGGATTTTTCTTGAAATTTGTTTAAATAATCCTTGGTGTTCAAGAGTGAACACTTGCATCCAAATGGCTTGAGAAAATTGATGTAGGGTTTTCTTTTAAACAAGATTTCATAAGGAGTCTTGTCTTGACTTTTGTTGAGAAGTACCCTATTCTGAACTTAGCAGGCTGTGTTAATGGCTTCTGCTCAAAAGGTAACAGGCAGATAAGCATCTGCTAACATGGTTCTTGCAGCTTCAATGCGTGTTCTGTTCCTTCTTTCTGCAACACCATTTTGTTCAGGAGTTCTAGGAGCTGAGAATTGTTGAAGTATTCCTTTTGTATTGCAGAATTCTTCCATAACTAAATTTTTGAACTCAGTACCACTGTCACTTCTCATTACTTAACCCTTGCATCCAGTTGATTCTCAATTCTGGTACACAATTCATAATCAACTCAGCAGTCTCATCTTTAAACATAGGAAATAAACCCAAGTATATATTAAGGAATCATCAATGATCACAAGACAATATCTTTTCTTTTCAATGCTTGGTACACTCACAGGACCAAAGAGATCCATGTGAAGCATCTCAAGCACTTGATCAGTTGTGTTGATGAGTTTACTCTTATGAGAAGACTTGTGCTGCTTTCCCTTTTGACATGAGATACATTTTTCATCCAACTTGAACTCTCTAGTGGGTAAACCAATGACATGCTCACCCTTGACTAGTTTGTTCATATTCTTGAGATTGAGATGACACTACTTTCTATGTTACAATTTTGACTCATTTTCAGTGTCTTTAGAAACAAAACATGTACCACCCCTTAAAACAATATCTTTCATGTTAAGTTCATATAAATTGCCATTCTTGGGGCCATCATCATGATCATATCAGGTGGGATCACAAATTCAGGTCTTAAGATGAAACAGTGTGAGTCATCAAAACCAACTTTATAACCTTTATCACACATCTGTGATATGCTTAAAAGGTTATACTGTAGTCCCTCCACATAGAACACATTGTCTAATGAGACCTTTCCATTGGTCAAGATCCTTTTTCCAACTATCTTTCCACCATTTTCATCACTACCAAATGCCATTGGACCCTCAAACTTCTCTTCATAGTTGACAAGTGACCTCTTATCACAAGTCATGTGCCTAGAACATCCACTATCCATATACCATACTTCATTCAATGGAGTGGACTATTCCTGCACATATTAAAGAGAGTTATTAGTTAGATGATGAACTGCAAGCTGATTCAACTTGCAAATCATCGGAATCAGTAACAATGGATGCATTTGTGAGAGAAATGGGCTTAGGATCTTCATGGTAATTTCAGTGTTATCTGAGTTATCTGTTTCATAGCCACATTCCCTTGGAGTCTTCACAAAAGGTGTTGTGCTTTGGTAGTCATTCACCACATAGTCCTTTGTGCTAGAGTAATCTCTCACATCAAATTCCTTTTTCTCCTGAACCTCACTTTTTGGTTTCTAAAGAAATCCTTGAGGTTCAAATCCATGCTTCAAAAGAAACTTTTCATCACCAGTTATTTCAGTTGGTTTCTTTCTTGGAAAGACACCTTTGTTTCTTTTCTTTTCATTGTTTGGTGAATTTTGAGAATCATCAGACTTGACTGATTTTGAATCTTGATTAGGGATAATTCTCAAAGGTTGAAAGTTCTTCTTAATAACAGTTCCATATTTCTTGGGAGATGTGCTTCTTTTGTCTTGTTCAGCCACAATTTTCTTTGGTTTGTTTTAATTTTTCCCATCCTTCTTAATACTGTTGTCAGCTTTCTGATCAGTTTTGCTCTCAGTCTCCTTTCCACACACTTTTCATTTTCCCAAGTATTCATCATACTTATGTTTATAGAGCACAAAGTTTTGACCAAACTTTGTCTCTTGGGAACATGAAAAGGTTTGAAGTTGAATATTTCATTGCAAGAATCAGTGTGGTGACCATATTCATCACACTTTTTACACCACACTTTTCCTTTGAAACTTTCATGAGCATTCCCTTTCTTGAATCTTTCACTTGGTTTAGGTGGTTTAACCCCAAGTGTTTTCTGAGTTTTCAAGCTATCAAAATCAATTGAAAAAGAAACAAACTCTTCAATCTTGATATCTTGTCTTTCAGTCTTGCTCTTTACAAAAACAATTTTCTGCATATTCATAGACTCTTCATCTAGGCTTACCTTATGTCTTGACTTCCTCTTCTCATATTCTTCCATAGTTTCAACCTCTTCTATGTCAAACACTTTATGACTAGAGAAAACTGGGTAAACTGGAATGAAGTTATCACTAACTATTGTTTCAGTGACCTTTTTCTTGTTGTTGTCACTTATCTTTTTTCAAAACAGCCTTGCTTGGTGGCGTTACTGCATTATAGCTCACCTTTTTCCTTTGACATATGTCAAAGGACACATGTTTTCTCTTCATTCTTTCATTTTGTTTCTTCATTTTTGGTGTCATAGGTGGCAACAATGGAAGTATGTCAATTGAATCAGGTTTCTTCTGTCTTCTGTTTCTCACTGCAGTCTGAATCTCTTCATCTGTGATCTGATCACTTAAGTCACTTAAGTCATCCACATTTAGATCATCATCATCAAAGTCATCCTTAGAGACTTGCACTCCAATTGACTTATCATCTCTAATTTCTTCCTTTACTACAAACTCTCCCTCTTCACTCACTTCAACCCTCTTGTAAATGCCAATGAACTCTTCTTTGTCTTGAAAGACATCTTTAAACTGTTGAAGATATCCCTCTCTCTTTTCTTTGTCAGCCTTTGATAAATAATTGTTGTTGAATGGTGGTGGAACAGCTTTGTACTTATCTTCCTCTTTCACTTCGTTCAAGATACCACAAATGTTTCTTGTAGAAACCACATTATTCAGAAATTCATTCTTAACTTGTAACTTGGTATTCTTCACCTTTTCTTCAACAATAATTTTCTTTAAACCATCAATCTCAGTCACATACCTTGACTGAGTCCTATAACTGCTCACATAATCATCTTCAATACTTCTTATCTTTTATTCATTGATTGAATCACTTACTTGATACCCATTAATTTTGCTTTGTTTTCTAAAGCATTCACTCTCCAACTTACCTACTTTCACATTCAATGCATCTATTGTTTCAAGTAAATCAGTTGTAGAGAGTGAAGGTACCTGTGAAGAAGAAGATTCAGCCTCATTTTCAATCTTTGCCATCAAAGCAACATTTGCCTTTGTGACGTCATCTGCATGATCACTCCAATCAAAATTCCCTTCTTTTTGTGCAGCAAGAGCTACATTCTCTTGGTTTCTGGGTTGATTTTGATTGTTTTTGTTGGGGTTATTTAGAGCAGTTTGAGGGTGTTGGTTTTTTTGGTAGTTTTGGTTCTGAGGCATAACTTGCTGAGTATTCATTTGAGGTTGTTGATAGTTGTTGAAGTTGTTGGGATTGTTGTTGTAGTTTTTGTTTCTAGGCTGGTTCTGCTGGTATTGCAACTGATTTCTTGGCTGTTGGTTCTGGAACTGATTCACTTAAAAGTTTCTAGGATGGTTGCATTCTCTAGCAAAGTGTCCTGGCTGTTGGTAATTGTAACAGATTCCCTTGGACTTATCAAAACCAATCCTCTCATTTGAACCAGACACTAGAGATCTTCCAGTCCTGTTAAACAACCTCTTGCTTCTAAGTGCTAGCATTTCAGCCTGCCACTTCTGTCTTCAAGGTCATCAGTATCAATCTGCTCCAAATCATCTTGAATGACACTTGTGTGGATCATATTTTTGGCTACAAAAGCATTGTATGACTCGGTGAACATAGAGAAAAATGCCCGAGTTTCATTTCCATTACCATTGTTTCCACCAGAATAAGGTAAATGTCCACTTGCCATGGAGGCAGAATCATTGTAATCTATGAGTTGAACATTAAACCTTGACTGGTTTCCTAGGTTACTTGTACTACCACCAACAAATGCCTTAGGTGCATCAACACCATGTTCAGTTGGTTCATCTATAATGGGAATCTGTTGTTGGTTTTTGGTTGACAAGCTTCCCATAGGTGCAATAAGAGCAATGGACACATGGAAACATGGCTTCTCTTCTTTTATCATTTCGTTCTCAGTCATCTCTATTTCAGCAGCTTGTAGAAAGCAAACTACATCATCCAATTTGAGTTGTTTAAAATTTAGTTTCTGAAGGATGAATTTGCTAGCTGTATACCACTCCTTTGGCATTGAAGTCAATAATTTGGTGTTCAAATCAAAGTCTGTCATTACATAATCAGTGGTTCTCAGGTCATTCACAATTGCTAGAAATCTATCAAGAATTGATTTCAATCTTTCTCCATCCTTGTACTTGAATCTCTCAAGTTGTTGCTTCAGTCTTTGTTTCTTGATATTTTTCAGCTCAGAATTCCTTTCAAACATCTCAAGGATTGCATCATACATAGCCTTAGCTATATTGTGATGTGTAACCTTGTTTAAGATTTCCCAAGAAAGTCACAGTTTGATCATAGCTAGAGCCCTGTCATCTATCTTTCTCATTCCATCACGCACATCAATGTTAGGATTTGCACCATCATCTACTTGTGGACCATTCTTGATTGAGTTCCACATATCAACGTCATTATAGCATACAACAGCTTCAAACAATACCTTCCACCTGGTGAAATTTTCCTGTCCTGTAGTCTAGGAATTTTGTTAGTGGAAACATCTTGCTCTTCAAAACCAGACATATTTTTGGTATTTTGTAAAATGATTTTAAACAGAAATAGAGAAAAGTTGAAAACAGAGTAAAAATCGAGTTTTGAAAACAATCAGATCTGAGAATCAAATCTTCAGATCTGATGTATCTGGTTCGATTGGAGCAAGAGTAAGTAATAAATATGCAAACTTTATTTAAAAACAAGTAAAAGAAGACACCGAAAATTTGCAGATCTGAAAGAAAAATGAAGAACAAATGTGCTGACGTCACTATTGAATGGAACAGTTCTCTGCTTACGTCATTATTCGTCTTCAATAAATCAACAAATAGCAACAAATTTTTCACCCAAAAAGGAACAAACAAGCTCTGATACCACTTGTCGGCCCGGAATTGATCACTCACACTCACAATAATGTCATAACCCACACAATAAATGTGTTGACAAGAAGGTTAATGACGGTTGCTATTTTGGGTAAGAACAAATGTTTGTTAACGGCGGAATCAGAAACAAATAGAATTGTTGCTTAAAGACTAATAAATGTAGCAAACACAAACAATAACTCAAAAATTTTCCATTTATAGAAAGTTTTCATGCAAATGTAAATTGATTAGGGTTTCTTGTAAGGAATGTATTATCTGTACTAATCTTAGGACAGCCGTCACACTCAATATCAAAAATATTCTTTTAGGTCTGAAAAGTGTAAAGTGGCAAATCCGTGTCTCTCGTATCTTGAGGCGTGCCCTAAATTATTCTATTTATAGGCCTGCCACCACCTGATAGTTGTTATTCCTTCTAGAAACCTTAATGATTGGTACATAATCATATTACATATTCAAAAACATTATAAGTGTAAAAACAGGTCTTCGGACACACTTTGTGCCATTTTTCTTCTACGAGAAAACCTGGTAACCTTGAAGTGTGCTGGTGAATAGTTCTCTGGGTAGACTTTACTTTGAAAATTTTGAGTGTTTTTCTAAGAAAATACGCACCTAGAAGACTTCAATCTTCTTGACCATAGCAAACTTTGCTCGATATGGTCTTACGAGCAAGTTTTTCTTCATGAATCCCTTCAACTCTTTGTTAAATAATAACTTATTAAGCAAACCAAAGTGTGTTGGTAACACTGTTTGAACTGTGCTGGTAGCACTGTAGCTTGCTTGGAGTTGAACCTTGCTATAGAAAGTACTTAGAATATTTCTTGATCACTTTCAACAAGCATGCTCAGACTACTATTTATTAATAAAACCTTGCTAGATCTTCCAAATACTTGGCTTCAAAAGCTTGGTTTAGTCAAGGGTTTGCTAGTAAGCAAACTGTGCTCGAATTGAAGAACACCTTTGCTAGACAAAGTGAACCCTGCTTGGATCATCACTTAAGAAGACTTCAAGAAGCTAAACTTGCCCGATAGGCAAAATACCTTGATAGGACAAGTAAAACCCTGCTCGGATGTCCAAGTGTACTCGAATTCCATACTTAGCCGTTTCAAAGGAGTGTTGAGAAGATTCCAATCTCCCTTAATCTTCCTTAAGTCATTTCAAGTCAAATTCTTGACTCAACACGTTAGGGTTGTTAACGAATGAGAGGTAATGTGTGTAAGGTCATTTGTTATGCTTTTATAACGAATGACGTACAAATGGGATGCTCATTCGTTATGCATGTATAACAAATGAGCCATCGTCTATAAATAACCTATAAATTATCAAGTTAATTATCAGTTCTTATTTCATTACATTTAGCCTCGTTACTCTGTCGAAATTCTCTCAGGTTACAGACACTTACACATAGTTCACCTAATTGAGTAATTACACGATCATATGACATACTAGATCTTAATCAAAAAATCCGCCATGGATTTTCATCTTTGCACCTCAATCAACCACCGTTATTCACAGCCAACCACCGTCATCATGTTCATCTCCATGTACCATCACAAATCATCACCACCATCACTGTCGTCTATCCATCATCAACAACCATCAAACACCACTGTAGTCATCTACCACCACCGTCACCACTGATCACCACCGTCACAACTCGCCACAAATCACTAACAACAAAACCATCTAAAGTCACTATCACCACCACCGCCACCTAAACTTTATGTTTATATATTCAAACTACGAACCTGATATATCATACTTTTGAACCGACAGTATCATCTTCATTTGGCACGTATATCGAGGCCTTCATTTAGTTGTGACCGAGTCTGTCAGACATTCATGTTGAGTCAGTTTGTGGTCTGGTAGTACATTGTGTCTTCGAGGATCATTTGATATTGACGTTTAACGATTGTAGAGCGACACGTCTGTATTCAATCTCCATTCGAGTGAGACGATCTAGATTATTAGAAAGTCGTAAAGGGTATCCCCGAATTTTCGTTTTTATTTATTTTTATTTTTATCTTAATTTTATTTTATAAAACTTTATTTTATAATTTTATTGTTGTGGGACGACCATGACCGATGGTCGTCGTCACGGATTATAGTCGACATATATAATTTATGTATTATTTTGCAAATATGTCTAACCAACTAGGATCATCTAGCGCTGTCGGGCGCAAGAGGCTTAGGCATAGGCCAACATGCATGGGACGTCGTGGCCCAGTTAGGAGTGCTCGAGGTGCACTAGAGGCCCCACGTTTCATCAAGAAGCAGCCACAGCCGGCCCGTTAGGTCAAAAATTTGGGCAACGAGGTTCAGCACAACCCCGACATAGATATGCCAACTATTATGGGGGGTAGTCACTAGATACCAGATATGCTACCCCGTTTCGATCCCGATACGGAGGAGCATGCGATGTTTTAGTGATATCGAGCTATGTTGATACATGATTAGTCATCTTGGTCTTTGTTTTATTGTATTTGGTCTTATTATATTAGTACAAGGGCTTATGTTGAAATTATGTTGTGCCCATTTGTTGGGTTTGTCAGCGAATGGGGTTTCAGGTTTGTAAGTCCATACCCTAAACTAGTCTGTAAGGCCCCGTTCCCGGTGCCTTACTTTGGCGTCAGATTTACTCATAAACACAGTTCTTACAAATTAGAGTTAATTAAAACTTTTTGCGAAAACGTTAACTTCAATTATTCGTTACAAAACATTCCATCTTCAGATGCCAGCCGTTCAATCCATGCCATGTGCCATCCTCATGCTAGCTCTTTAGCCTGATCACCTGCGTGCATACTAAAAGTTAGCTACGCTGAGTGAGTTCTAGTTAATCAGGCAACTTACCATACAACCATTGCATGCAATTATATATGTGTTCGAAGACAAGTGATCCTCTGTTTAAATTGTTCACCTTAACCCCTAACCTCTTCACTGCTCCTTACGTCCTAGCCACTTGTTTACGGAAGCACATAGAGGCTTGTCCTCCCACGCACTCATATTATGCCACTTTAATAACGAAGACACGTATTGGCTTGCCCTACAACGCACTCACGTTATGCCACTTTAATAAGGAAGACACGTATAGGCTTGCCCTACCACGCACTCATGTTATGCCACTTTAATAATGAAGGCACGTATAGGCTTACCCTACCACGTACTATCGTTATGCCACTATCACCCCTCCTAGAACCCCTTCCTTTTCTAACACACTCCACATCTACTTGTCTATAACACACTTCCTATCAATTAAACATTTACATAATAAGCAAGTCGCATCATAACATTCACACACACTCATAACCACTTGGAGATCATTCCCCTTGGCGGTACGTGAAATATTTCCGAAGATCGTTCACGCACCGTCAAACATTCATTCATAACATTCATACATACTATCACATCAATCATTATATCATACACTTACCACTTAAGGTAAGTGTATTAACGTTCACATTGAGTATTCACACAGCCCCGAAAACATAACAAGGAAATGGGGATAGAAACTCACCTGCGTTCTGTTACGTTCACTGTTAATGGTTATTCCTTTCTTTAGCTGCGTGTGACTAACTGTTTAATGAACACAATATTAAATACCGCTGTAGCCATTCTCACTGTTTACTTAATTAATCTTAAGCGTCTAAGCCGGTTTTACTTCATTGATTCATTAACTGTTAGTTAATCGTTAATCGTTAACCCTCTAAAGGTATATTTCATAAATTAATAAAGTCCAAGGGCTTCTATGTAATTAAACCATTTTAATCTAAGTCTAGGTACCTTTCTGACATTCTTTCAAAGTTTAATTCGTTATCCAGTTTTCCAAATTCTAATTTGTTATTCAGTTCTTTAACAAATTGGGGCTCATAACGAATGTACCGTTATAACGGATTGACCTTTTATAACGATTTGACCCTTATAACGAACTGTCCTTTATAACGAACTGGCCTTACGAATGAACATAACGAATGAGGGCTCATTCGTTATTTTCTCTTAACGAATTGGTATTGCGAACCAGTCTAACGAATGAGAGCTCATTCGTCAATTCTCCATAACGAATTAGGTCAATTCATCATCCTTCTTTAACGAATTGCATAGCGAATTCGTCATTCTTTCTAGGGTTAGGTCAGAGAATGTCAGAACACTTTCTGACAGTACCTTAACCTCGTACGGCGCCTTTCCGGCGACGTCTTTCCAGCGCCGCCGTGCATGAAAACTGGGCGGTGGCCGGAAAAGCGTATTTTACCCCGTCTTCACCGTTTTAGTCCCGTTCGATCCAGATCCGAGCTAGGGTGACCCCTAAGCTCGTTTTTTGATTGGTTTATACCCGATTACATCCGGATCTCGTGACCTTAAGGTTAAGGGTGTCGGCTCGTCATTTCACGACTAGATCTAGCGGGTTAGGATCCATACAATATTATACTTTCATTACCTCGGGTAGGGATCGGTTCTTCTTCTTGGTTTTGGTTAGAGAAAGAGAGAAGTATGAGAGAGAGCTTAAGTGTGTGTTTTGGATGGTGTATGGAATGGGTGAGAATGAATGGATTAAGGTAAGGGACAATTATGGTTTATATATTAAGGGTCATGGGCTCATGTTGGTGCATAGATGTCAGTAGTTCATATGTCTAATGTCTGTAATCGAGTGTGTAATATTGTTTATGTAATTGTTTGTTTAGAAGCGAAGTTGTTGACAAGTTCGCTTAGGCGAACTTGTTAACCAAGCGAAGTTGTTGACAAGTTCGCCTAGGCGAACTTGTTCAACGAGCGAAGTTATAGACAACTTCGCCTGAGGCGAAGTTGTCGTGTATTTATATTGTTTACTGTTTACAGTTTACGGGTTGGTCGTTAGAGAGTTTAGTTGATCGAGTCGTGTAATTCAGTAAGTCTATTGACGTGAGTCTGTAAGTAACACGGTTCGAGTTATCAATATAACGTGTGGTTGTTCGTATCGTGTGTACGTGTGTTCGTGAGCTAATATTCTACGTCCGTAACGATCTACACAGGGATTCCGCACCTGTGTATATCGGGATATCTCGTGTGATCCGTCCGGGGAACCTACAATTGGTATCAGAGCCTTTGCTCGATTGTGTGGTTCGGGATATTCACGCGGGTGTAGAATTCGTTCCATTTCGGGTATTACCGGGACGAGTTTGTGGTGTTTTTGCTCATTCTAGCTTCCTACCAGTGTGTTTAAGCCTTTAAACCGTCAAAATCGTCGTTAAAATCCGTTTTTCAAATCTGCAGAAAGTTCAAGTTCGTCAGGCGAAGTTGCTGTTCATCAGGCGAAGTTGCCGTCAGGATACGTAGGGTTTCAGCGAAGATATAAGGAGAAGCGAAGTTATTCACAACTTCGCCTACCTCCTCAATTTCGCCTAACTCAGCGAAGTTATCCTTAAGTTCGCCTAGTTCAGCGAAGTTCTCTTCAAGTTCGCTTACTTTCTAAGTTCGCTTAGCCTAAGCGAAGTTATTCTCAACTTCGCCCAGTCACGCGAATTTAAGAAGAATCCAGCGAAGTTATTACTTAAGCGAAGTTATCCTTAACTTCGCCTATAGTACTGTTTCGAAGAAATTTTTTAACTTCGCCCTTTTCAGAATTTTTCGGGTTTCTTAGTCTTCAAGAAGGATGTCGTCGATCAACATTTCAGAGCTTGTTAAGATGGAAGTTGAAGCGGGGTCAGCTACAAAGGCCCTAAGATTGCTGAAGGGAACCGATTTTGTCGCGTGGAAGGATCGGTTCATACAATACGTTAAGTACCAGGATGCGAAAATGTGGGTATGCATCCAAGATGGATATATTCCACCAATCATGGAGTATGAGGGTCGAGACCAAATCAAGAAATACAGTAAAATGGAAGAAGAGGAGAAGAAGATGTATGAAGCCGAAAGTAAGGCTCATGCTGCAATCACAATGGCTCTTCCACAGGAGATCCTCCATACATTCAGAAAGTATACATCAGCTAGAGAGCTTTGGGAAGCTCTTGAGAGCAGATTCGAAGGAAATGTAGGCATTCGGGCCTCAAAGATAAAGTTACTCAAGACTCAATTTTCAGTCTTTAAGTACTTGAAGAACGAATCTCTTGATGATATTATCACTCGATATTATCATCTAATGACTGAATTGAGTAACTACTCCATTTCATACCGAGAAGAAGAGATTGTGGAGAAACTTCTCGATGCTCTCCCACCAAAATGGGAGATGTATACTGTACTGATGAGAGAAGACAAGGACTTCTCTACTTATGATCTTGAAACCGCGGTCAACAAGCTCAGAACTTTTGAGCTTAATATGGTAAGAAAAGAAACATCTATGGATCAGGTTCAAGATCCGGGCATGTACGATGCTAAAGTAAACTCCAATACAAGTTCAAAGACTGATTCTGCCGCCTACTACTCGAAGGGTGAGTCGGGTGCAAATTCTTCACAGGAGGGGCATGTGTCAGTAAACTCAAATGGGGATGTTTGCTTTGTTGCGGGTGGATCAAGTGGTACTCAACAGACAGCAAGCCAGAGTAGTGGATCTTCAAGTTCCTCAAGCAATAATTACTCTAAGATGCCAATGAGCGTCAAATCTGCTGAAGAGCAGTTTGGCCTCTATGCTTCGTTTATTGCTTCTTATGAAAACTACATTCAAGGAAAAGTGGTTGATCCAGCGATGCTAGATGAAGACGATGACCAGATCGATGCTGATGATCTGGAGGAGATGGATTTACAATGGCAGATGGCCATGATAGTGAGGAGAGTGAAGAAGTTCATGAGAAAGACGGGGAGAAAGTTTGTTGGTGGCAGGCCAGGGTTCGACAAGTCTAAGGTGAGGTGCTATAACTGTCAACAAAACGGGCACTTTGCCAAAGATTGCAGAAACGAGAGAGTTGAACGTGGTCAAGGCCGGCCTGCTCAGCACACTGGGAATAATAAGGAAATCAATGCCATGCTGTCCAGAGAAGCAGGAGAATACAACTGGAACATGCATTTGAATGAAACTAGTGAACAGGCAAATATGGCTAAGGTTGAGAGTGAAGAACGTGAGAAGACTACCGGAGAAGAGAAAGCTACTGGTAAGGAAAAAGCTTTCATGGCAGATAACAATGATCAAATCTCCGAGGTAAGTTCTAAATCTATTTGTACTAAATGTGAGAATTTGTCTGAGCAACTTGCTACCATAACTGATCAGTATGTTCGTTTTGATGCTGAATTTAAAACTCTTAAAGAAGATCATCACTTCACAAAAGCAAGAGAAAACAGTTACAAAGTTAAAATTAAAGCATGTGAAAAAGATGTTAAAAGCTTAAAAACTAAACTTGCTGAAAAAATTGAGGTAATTGATCTAAGTTATGAGGTTTTAGAAGAAAAAACTAAACTGATTGCTGAACGAGAAAAGCAGATTGCTGACCACCAGGTGAAAGTGGTGGAACTGAACCGAAAACTAGAACAGTTCAGAAATTCCTCAGCTATTCTTGATCACCTTGTTAGTGATCAAGGTACCTCTACAAAGAGAGGAGGAATTGGTTATCACGAGGTTCCACCACCGTATAACCACAATTACACTTTTAACCCTAGTGTTCAGAAATCTGTTGATTTTGAAGTTCCTCAGACAGTTCCAATCAAGGTTACGAGTAAAGAACCAAGTGTTAGTAGTGGCGAAACGAGTTCGCCTGTTTCAAGTGTGAAAATTTCTGTTGCGAGCCCAGTCTCATCGGATTCGGATAAGTTGTCCGAATCAGGTAAGACAAAAGAGAAGGTAGTGTTACCCACTGGTGGAGAAAAAGATAAAACTTCTAAAAAGAATACTCCACTCAACCCGTACGTCCCACCTTATGTGAGACGAACGGCCGGTAACACAGCCTCTACATCCAAAACAACATTTGAAAAGAAAATGGAATATAGGTGTTGTTTTAGGTGTAATAAGTTAGGACATCTTGTTGCAGATTGTCCTCTGACGCCGAAATTCAGAGGCGTGAGGCCTATTAAAACTGAGCATAAGTCTAATGGTAATTTTAATACTGCTAAAAATGAAAACCCTTCAAAGTTTCGAAATGTAACTAATTCAGGTTTTCACAGAAACAAACCTCAGTTTTACAATGCTAATCACCAAACCGTAAGATATAATACTGACAATTCACATAGGTTTGGAAGGCCTCACACTCAATTTCCAAGGAGATTTCCTAACAGGACTGACAGGAATTATCCAAATGCTAACTTTGGAAAGCAGAAGTATGGGATGTATAGATCCAAGACCAATTGGTCTTGGGTCCCTCGATTCTAATCCTTTGCTTTATTGTGCAGGAACAGTTGAACAGGGCTGCCCACAGTCTTTGGATTGTAGATAGCGGCTGTTCCCGGCACATGACGGGTAACAAATATTTGTTACACGACTTAAAACCTGTTCAGGGAGCGAGAGTTAGTTTTACTGGTGAAAGTGGAGGAAGAATTACGGGAAAAGGAACGGTGTCCAATGGGAAGATGACACTTGAGAATGTGAATTTTGTAGAAGAGCTGAAGCACAATCTGCTGAGTGTGTCGCAGATTTGTGATAAGGAATATACTGTTCATTTCACGAAGAATGAGGCGATCGTGTTGAAGCCTGGTTTTCAGATACCAGACGAGTGGATAGTGATGACAGCTCCACGTGATACAAATACGTATGTGATGGATATGAGGTCTACTGAAATGGCCTTGGGAGAATCATGTTTAATGACGAAAGCAAGCGAATCAGAATCCGAACTATGGCACAGGAGGATGGGGCACATTCATCTTCGAAAGATGAACCACATTGTCAAAAATGGGCTTGTGATGGGCGTTCCCTTGAAAAGTTTTAACTTTGAAGACAAATGTATTGCATGCAAGAAGGGAAAGCAACACAAGAAATCCCATCTCACCAAGAAGGTCAACTCTATTGCCAGTACTCTAGAACTGCTTCACATGGATCTCTTCGGTCCAGTGAATGTAAAAAGTTTAGGAGGTACTTCTTACTGCTTGGTGATCACTGATGACTACTCGCGATATTCGTGGGTATATTTTCTGAAATCGAAAGATGAGACGGCTCAAATGGTGAAGAATTTGATTACTAAAGTTGAGAACGTCATGAGTAAAACAGTTAAGTTCATCATAAGTGACAATGGGACGGAGTTCAAGAATTTTGAAATGGAGATCTTCTGTCTTCAGAAAGGAATTGAACATCAATACAGTGCTCCGTATACTCCGCAACAGAATGGAGTGGCTGAAAGGAAGAACCGAACTTTAATTGAAGGAGCCAGAACTATGCTGGCAGATTCGAAGCTTCCTGTGATGTTCTGGGCTGAAGCGGTTGCTACAGCCTTCTATGTTCTGAATAGAGTGTTAACCGTTAAGAGACTTGGTAAAACTTGTTACGAGCTTATGCATGGAAGGAAGCCCAACTTGAGGGGTCTTGAACCATTCGGGTCCCCTTGTTCGATCTTGAAGACAAACTCTAAATTTGGTGAAGTAGCCGATGAAGGAATCTTAGTCGGTTATGTTGTTGGTACACCCAACAGACGTGTCTTCAATACTTCGACCTGCAAGGTGGAGGTGGTATGTAACACTGACATCACAAGTTACCAACCGCCAAAACCAAGCAATGGACCTGCTGAGCTTTTCGACTATGTTAAGCTTTTTAAGTCATTTAACGTACCGGATTTGGAGATTTCTGAAGAAAAAGAAAGAGCTGCGACGAAGATGATACTCGATGAGGAAGAAAATCTATTGCAAAGACAGCTGATTGATAAGTGTCAACCTTCCTCATCAAACACTGTCGGTACCCCTGCTGCCTCAACTGAAGAAGAATTTATCAATCCTTTTCACTCTCAGCATGAAACAACCATTGATGAGATCTCTTCTAATTTGGAAGATAATTTGCATGTCGGTTCTGTTCCGACCACGAGAATTCATAAAGATCACCCTTTGAATAATGTGATTGGTGATGTGTCCTCAGGTGTACAAACGAGAAGCAGCTTGAATGAACACACCTGTGTTTATACAAGCATTAAGGAGACAGGAATAATCGATGAATGCCTGTATACCTGCTTTATAAGCCAGATTGAACCGAAGAATTATCAAATGGCTTTAAAGGACAGCTCGTGGGTCGAAGCCATGCAAGAAGAGTTGGCTCAATTCGAGAAGATGGAAGTTTGGACTTTGGTTGAAAAACCAAAGAATGTGCATGCGATAGGCACAAAATGGGTGTTCAAGTGCAAGAGAGATGATAAGGGGATCATTATAAGAAACAAGGCGAGGCTTGTCGTGAAAGGTTTTAATCAACAAGAGGGGATTGATTATAACGAAGTGTTTGCTCCTGTCGCCAGATTGGAAGCCATAAGATTGTTTTTGGCGTTTGCTGCTCATGAAAAGATGAAGGTGTTTCAGCTAGATGTGAAGAGTGCGTTTTTGAATGGGAAAGTTGATGAGGTTGTGTATGTTGAGCAACCTCCGGGTTTTCCTGACCCAGACTATCCAGATCACGTGTACAGGTTGAGCAAGGCGTTGTATGGATTACATCAGGCACCTCGTGCCTGGTATGCAACTTTATCGGATTACTTGCTCGAGAATGGTTTTGAAAGAGGGAAAATTGATAGCACGTTGTTCTTCAAAAGAGATGGAAGCGACATCCTGCTGGTACAAGTCTACGTGGATGACATTATATTTGCTGCATCAAAAGTCTCCATGTGTCAGGAGTTTGAAGCCGTCATGAAGAAAAGGTTTGAAATGAGTGCTATGGGTGAACTAACTTTCTTTCTAGGATTGCAGGTTGATCAGAGGAAAGACGGGATGTTCATTCATCAGACGAAGTATGTTCATGATGTGCTCAAGCGCTTCAAGATGGAGGACAGTTCTCCATATGATACTCCAATCTGCGTCAATCACAAATTGGGTGCTGAAGTAGACGGTGATGCAGATGTGGACCCAACTCAATATCGGGCAATAATAGGTTCTTTAATGTACTTAACTGCATCTAGGCCTGATATAATGTTTGCTGTTTGTCTTTATGCACGTTTTCAGGCAAATCCAAAAGAATCTCATTTGAAAGGTGCAAAGAGGATACTGCGGTATCTCAAGGGCAAGTCGAAGCTGGGGTTGTGGTACCCGAGAGGAGGAGACTTGGAGCTGGTCGCTTACACAGACTCTGATTATGGAGGGTGCAATCAGAGTCGGAAGTCAACAACTGGAGGTTGTCAGTTTCTTGGTGGCAGATTGGTGTCGTGGCAATGCAAGAAGCAGACTTCAGTCGCAATTTCAACCTGTGAGGCAGAATACATGGCAGCATCCAACTGCTGCTCTCAGGTTCTTTGGATTCAGCAACAGTTGCGCGACTATGGTCTGAATTTCTTACTTACTCCTATTTGCATTGATAACACAGCGGCTATCTCAGTAACTAACAATCCCGTGAAACATAGTAAAACTAAACACATTGACATACGTCATCATTTCATACGGGATTGTGCTGAGAAGAAACTGATAATTCTTGAAAAGGTGGATACGCTTGATAATTTCGCTGATTTATACACTAAAGCGTTTGACAAATCCAGATTTCAAAACCTTATTGAACTGAATGGGATGATCAATCCCGAGTAACCATGTTTTTCTTGTTTATTTAAAAAAAAAAAAAAAAAAACGTCACTAATCGCTTAAAATTATGTCGGTTACATTAGTTTGAAGGACTTGTCTTCGGATATGTTTTGGTCCTCATTTTCTACTTGTAGATTTTGAGGAGAGCCATTAACCAGATTACTGATAGTGACCGGGGCGGTTTATGATGAGTTTTTCTTTCTTTCGCTTAAAATTAGTCGATCATACTTAGTTAGAAGGACACATACTAGTATGTGGTCGGTCCAGCTGATCCATTGGATCTTCGGGATAGCCGTTTACCTGAAGACTTTGTTTTGGTCGGGGCGATTTTTGTTTAAATTTTGAAAGAAAAAGGGGGAAATGAAATTACTTTTCAAGTCTGTTACTTCGTAAGAAGTTCGTTAGCTATGTTTAACAGAATATTGATCCAACCTTGGAAAATGATAGATATACTAACTTTGTGTGCTTAACTAGTGAAGTTATTAGGCTTAAAAGGCTTTAGGACAGCCATTGTGTGTCATGGTAACTTTTTATGGTGCGTAAAAGTAGATGTGATACAAACTAAATTTACTTGATTTTACGTGGAAACTCCTTAAGAGTTTTACGTGTCTTCATATATATCTTTTCGAATGATAGGCAGAAAAGCGATTACCCAGTCATACACGAGCCCATGTGTGTTCTGATTCCCGTGAAGATAGAGTCTCAAGATACTGCAGTGATCCAGATACGGGACTTGCAGTTAATTTCTACTATGAAGTCTATGTTTATTCAAAATATATATATATATATATATATATATATATATATTTGAAGTTATTGAAACATATTAGTGATGATAAAATAAAGACTTCACAATCATTGAGTAAGAAGAAGAACGGGAACCAGAGGAAGAGTACTTACATGTTTAATCAGACACTATGGGTCGAAGTCAATTCGGGGTGACTTGGGGAAAGCCAAATACGCTTTGAGGATAGATAGGAGACATCAATATTTCTGAGTTGTTGCCCACTTAAATTTTGAGGCTTAATCGAACCTAACTCGTATCACAGAAACGATGAAAGCCATCTTAAGTATATACCTGCTTACAACCTGTCTCTATATGTCATAATACAGCTAAACACGGATCTATGTGACAGTCACGTATTTAGTATGATTCCTGTTCGGATCTTTTCTAAAACGTAGCAGTCCCTATCGAGACTGAAATTTGATCCCTTATACTTTAAATTTTTTTAAGTTTTTGTACTTAGATAGTTTTATGATTTATTAACTGGTTACTTAGAATTGATCATGTTATTTATTTCTTAAAGGAAAACTTTATAACTTAATTGACAACTGTTAAAATTTTAAGGGTTAATTTTTGAAATTTTAGGCGATGTTGTTGAACAGGCGAAGTTGTGGATAACTTCGCCTAGGCGAAGTTATCAGTAACTTCGCCTGTATAACTCCGCCCATATATAAGGATTATCAACAGTCAAACTGTTCATTAATATCAGCGAACTTACATCCATTCACACTGTTCTTCCGGCGAACTTGTTATTAACCTCGATTACGTGTTATTTATTCCGATTTTCACACCGATCAAAGGTTCGAGATGTTGTTACACGTTCTTTCATGCTAATCAAGGGTCGTTTCGACCCGGTTATTAACCTCGAACCATCGGTTTTGAAACCGATTTTCATAACTTGTGTTTGTACGTGTTGAACACTATACTGATCGTCAACATGTCCTTAAAACTTGTGGTTAAGAGTAATTAATCGTCTAAAACTAGCCGAATCATCAACTGCACGTTGTTCCGTAAATCTCACTGTCGCCGATTCAGATTCAGGCGAAGTTAGGGTTTAGGCGAATTTATCCGTAACTTCGCCTGGAGCTCAAGTTCGCCTGAGGCGAAGTTATCCGTAACTTCGCCCGAAGCTTAAGTTCGCCTGAGGCGAAGTTATCCGTAACTTCGCCTGAAACTTAAATTCGCCTGAGGCGATGTTGTGATGAGGCGAAGTTAACTTTAACTTCGCCTAGATCATTTTTACTTAATATTAATTAGACGAACTTAAAGCTGAAGCGAAGTTGTTCCCAACTTCGCCTCAACTTTAACTTCGCCTATACAGAGTTTACCATAACTTCGCTCATGGTAACAAAGCGAACTTGTGCTTTGTCTCTCTGTCGTTCTAACTTGGTTAGTTTGTTGCAGATATGGCTGCGATAGCTGGTGCTGGAGGTGCAGGAGGAGATGATGGTGACAATCAGAGACAATTCTTCCCGGGTCACAATATGTACATTACACTTGACCCGGAGGCGAGCGGGGTGGACGACTACCGCGAAATCATAACCTTTCTCCTGCGCTCGAGGATTTTTCACGCGATCACCAACACTCTGCCGATATCTCTGCCGAATATCGAAGATTTCTGGCAGACGGTCGAATACGACTGCCGTGTTGAGCCCCCGGTCATGAGAGCGACGGTGAACAATCAACAAGTTCAGTTCAATTCTGAACAGATCCGGGTGGCATTAAGGTTTGGTGAAGAGACTAGAGATGACCCTACAGAGTTCGTAGCTCCTTTTCGTGATGGAGCGTTTCTTCGAATGGGCTACTCTGGTCCATTAGGAGATACCCAGAGGAGGAAGGGTTTCCTTCTAGATCAGTGGCGCTTCCTCATGCACGTTATGATTGTGTGCATGTCGGGGAGGAAGGCGGGTACAGATGGTATGGGTGCGACCATGCAGTCTGCCATAACTGCACTGACCTATAACAAGCGTTATAGCTTCAGTCAAATGGTCTTTTACGAGATAGACAGACAAAGAAGGGCGATGTCTCGGGAGCGGTTCATTATGTACCCACGTTTTATTCAAATGATATTGAACCATGTGGCTCCGAGTCTACCTCAGAGACGCCCGATCAGATACGTCGAATCAGTGAGCAAACGTATCTTTGCTCAATGCCGCACGTCGAGTGCGAGGAGCAACCCTGAACGTCGTCCCAGGCATACTCCACTATTTGGGTTTTTAATCAACCCAGAGTATGTTCCTGCTGGTGGGGACGAGTTCAGAGATCCTCAACCGCAACAGGCAAGAGCAACTCAAGCTGTTCCTGCTCCTGCTGTGCCTGTTGTATCAACTGCTGAGGATATAGATCTTGACGCTGTTTTTGGAGGTCAAGGCTACTTTGACATGGATCACGTTGAAGAGGTGCAGGTCTCGGCTGCACAAAGTTTGGGTGTGAGTATGACTAGAGCAGCTACGTCGATGGCTGACTCCGATTTGGATGAGATTATGAATGAGGGGAGACGGTTGATGGTGTCTAGAGAGAGAACGATTGGGAAGAGGAAGAGAACGGAGTATGATGATGAGTCGGAAGAAGAAGAAGACATACATAAGCTGATTAGAAGATCAAGACGGGAGAGGACAGGTGCTGGCATGGGAGCTGGAGAGACTTCAAGGACTGTACGATTTGCTCCGGCCGCACTGTCTGGTATGTCCATTGTTCCTTCTTCTGTACAGGTGACAAGTACAAGCGCTGCGGATGTTCCCGTGGTGGCTACATCAACGGCTGGCATTCCATCCACCACTACCATCCAGACGTCGACTCCGGAGATCGTGTCACTATGTCACACCCGGCCCTGAGCGGCGGAAACAGCCGGGCGCGCGCGAGTGGGGATTGATAATTAAGCACGGGCCATTGCAAACATTCAAAGATTTTCATTGCGCATGAAGAGTTTAATACAAATACATTACATTGTTTAAAAATTATAAAAACAAGTATAAAAACTGTTGAAGATTTCCACGCCATATCCCCATGCGCGGCGGGAACAACCACGCGCATCGAAGGGATAGAACTAAAATCTTCCAAAAAGCTATTTTAGATGTTCAGCGTGAGGTGCTCTAAGTGTGACTCCACGCGCTACCTAGTTATCTCCTGAAAGACACGTAAAAATATTTGAATCAGTATAAACTGAGTGAGTTCACAAGTTTTAGTAACTTGATAAATCGTATTACATCATAATCTTGATACAAATCATTCTGAAACATAATTCTGATAGCATTATTAAACACATGCTTGGTAAAACATAGATCTATCACATAGTCTGATAAAATCGTTCCGCGGGTTACGCGCGAACATTTCTGGGAACTGTGCTCGTCTGTGTAAGTGGCGCTGCCACTACGAGCTAAAATAATGTAATACCGTCCCGCGGGTTACGCGCGGACATTTCTGGAAAACTGTGCTCGTCTGTGTAAGTGGCACTGCCACTACGAGCGAATAATACTGTAATACCGTCCCGCGGGTTACGCGCGGACGTTGTGCCGGAAAACAAGGCGCTCGTCTGCGTAAGAGGGGCGACCTCTACGAGCGGGCTCAAACCCATAGTACTGCCCCATGACCATACTAGGCACTCGTCTGTGTAAGAGGTGCGACCCCTACGAGTGGGCGGATCAATCCAGCAGTCCCTACCCTTAGAGTTCCAATGGTAAAGTGATCACTTACTCGAGTTCTAGCGCACATACATCAAAAACCTTAGATAACCGTTCGCATTGCTCATCATGAAATATAATTTAACCACATAATCGCTTGCATAGCTTGTAAGTATACCATGATAAAATGTAATTTAAACACGTGTCCCTCGCCCCGAAAACAGGTTAAAAACAGTGAAAATAGTGAAATGGGGGCTGTGAGACTCACCTGTGGTTCTTGTTAAGGGATTAATCGAGATTCGGGTTTTCTTGGTGTTGGCCTCGGAATCGAAGGTCTAGAATACGATTAAATAACAAGAAATCTATATTAAGATCAAGATATAAGGGTTGGAAAGTAGATCTCAAGGTTATAATCTCGGCTTACCTAGTAACAGGAACGGAATTGAAAATCAAATAGATGCTTGGGAGATGATTCAGAGCAGATTTAAGTGCGAAGTTTGAAGTGTGTTGAGTGATAATTTTAGGTTACATATTTATAGGCAAACTCAATGGAACACAATCCCTTGATTTAGGGGATTGTAATCTTTTCATATCTAGGTGTGATGATGATAAAGTATGGAAAGTATTATTATTTATTCAAAAGTGGAGGAGTAGGTAAAAGATTCTAATTTTCGCAGGACATGCAGGTCTGTGGTTGGTGAGAGTAGGGTGGCTGATAGTTGACTGTTCATGCCACAGTGTGCTTTTGCCAGTGCACAGTAAAAAGTAGAAATTTTCTGAAACACGTTACTGTTTTCTTTTGGGCGGGAATAATCCCCTTTATTCTGAAGAATACTGTGTTTTGTGCGTGTAACCTTGCGCGTACAGCCTTATGCGTGTAGGATTCTGCGTATAGAATGTTTCTTTGCTGCGGGTAGGTACGTAACCTTCTCGCAGTCAGGGACATTGAGTTTCATTTGTAGATCCTCCAAGTGGTCTTGGTATTTCAACATAGTGATCAGTTATGTTGAAGTCAATTCCATCTTGGAGCTTCAGACAAACTAGCTCTCAATGTTCCCGCCATGCGGGGAGGTTAGTTCCCTTCCGCACGCGCATAAACGATTTAGGGTGCACCCGCCTTAGCATCATGCGTGACGGTCAACTCATTAGACATCATAACGTTAAGGTACATGAAAACATAAAGCCAAAACATTCGCGCATGGCGCATAACATATGCCCACGCTGGTTCTTAACATGGTGCGCTCGCGCAGGGCGCACATAACAAATGCACGCGCTGACTAACATGGCGCGCTCGCGCAGGGCGCACATAACAAATGCACGCGCTGACTAACATGGCGCGCTCGCGCAGGGCGCACATAACAAATGCACGCGCTTAATATTTACAATCACCTAATTATTAGGTTGATTACTTAGCTTAAGGGTTTGGGAATTTACCGGTTGTCACATTCTCCCCTCGTTAAACGAATTTCGTCCCGAAATTTAGGAGACGTTGCTGGCAGAAGCCATGTTCTGAAAGAGGTGTGGGTATTTCATGCGCATCTGGTCTTCTCTTTCCCAAGTGAATTCAGGCCCACGCCTCGAGTTCCATTGAACCTTTACTAACTTGATTCTGCTTCTGCGCAACTTTTGTTCTTTCCAATCGGTCACTGCTATAGGTTCTTCTACGAAGTGCAGCTGTTTGTCGATGTGAATCTCTTCCATCGGCAAAATTAACGTTTCGTCAGATAAACACTTTTTGAGGTTGGACACATGGAACGTATCATGAACTCCACTGAGTTCGGCGGGTAAACGGAGTTTATAAGCAACCGGACCGATCCTTTCCAGGATCTCAAATGGTCCAATGTAGCGCGGATTCAACTTTCCTCGCTTGCCGAAAAGGGGGACTCCTTTCCATGGAGAGACTTTCAAAAGTACTTTATCCCCTACTTGAAACTCCAGTGGTTTCCTTCGCACATCTGCGTAGCTCTTCTGTCTGTCGCGCGCTGTCTTAAGGCGATCCCTTATCTGAAAAATCTTGTCTGTTGTTTCTTGGATCAATTCTGGACCAGTCATTTGCTTGTCACCCACTTCAGCCCAGCACAGTGGGGATCTACACTTGCGCCCATACAAAGCTTCGAACGGCGCAGCCTTAATACTTGTGTGATAGCTGTTGTTGTAGGAAAATTCAACCAATGGGAGATGAGTATCCCAGCTACCACCGAAATCGATTGCGCACGCGCGTAGCATATCTTCCAATGTCTGGATTGTTCGCTCGCTTTGCCCATCCGTTTGAGGATGATAAGCTGTACTCATATCAAGGCGAGTACCTAGAGCTCCTTGTAACGATCTCCAAAACCTTGATGTGAACCGACTATCTCTATCAGAAATGATGGACACTGGGACTCCATGCTTTGAAACTATTTCTCGAATATACAGTCGGGCTAACTTTTCCATCTTATCGGTTTCCTTGATTGGCAGGAAGTGCGCTGACTTAGTTAGCCGATCCACAATAACCCATATTGTGTCATAACCCCCAGGTGTCCTTGGCAGTTTGGTGATGAAGTCCATAGAGATTTGTTCCCACTTCCACATGGGAATTTCTGGTTGCTGAAGTAATCCCGACGGCTTCTGGTATTCAGCCTTTACTTTTGAACACGTCAGGCACTTACTGACATACGTCGCGATGGCGCCTTTAAGATTGGGCCACCAATACAACATTTTAACATCTTGGTACATCTTGTCTGCGCCAGGATGTACGGAATACCGCGTCTTGTGAGCTTCGTTTAATACCTGCTCGCGCAATCCTCCCTTGAGAGGGACCCAAATGCGGTTAGCAAAATATCGAGTGTCGTTTTCTTTGAGCTCCAAATTCTTAATCATTCCCCCAAGGGCTTCGTTTTTAACAAACTCTGGTTTCAAGGCTTCTTGCTGAGCGTCTCGGATGCGGGTAGAGAGATCTGCGTGAATGGTCAACCTTAGAGCCTTGACTCGTAGCGTTTTTATTCGTTCCTTCCTACTTAGCGCGTCTGCCACCACATTCGCCTTTCCAGGGTGGTACTTTATTTCACAATCATAATCGTTCAACAATTCAACCCATCTTCGTTGCCTCATGTTTAAATCCTTTTGATCAAATATATGTTGAAGGCTCTTGTGATCCGTAAAGATTATACACTTTGTACCATAGAGGTAATGGCGCCAAATCTTTAGCGCGAAGACAACCGCTCCAAGTTCCAGATCATGCGTTGTGTAGTTCTTCTCATTGGTCTTAAGTTGGCGCGAGGCATACGCTATGACTTTGTCTCGCTGCATAAGGACACATCCGAGTCCTTGATGTGAAGCGTCGCAGTAAACGACGATGTCATCTGTCCCCTCGGGCAGAGATAGAATTGGCGCACTACATAACTTCTGCTTCAACATTTGAAACGCTGCTTCCTGGTTTTCGCCCCAAACAAACATCCTGTCTTTCTGAGTTAGCGCGGTCAGAGGTAGAGCTATCTTGGAGAAGTTCTCAATGAAGCGTCGATAGTAGCCAGCTAGTCCTAGGAATTGCCTTACCTCAGTTGGGGTTTTTGGCGCTTCCCATTTTTCGATGGCCTTGACTTTGGAAGGATCAACGTGAATTCCTTTCTCGTTTACAACGTGACCGAGAAAGTGAACTTCTCTAAGCCAAAACTCGCACTTGGAAAACTTCGCATACAACTTTTCTTTCCTTAACAATTCCAAAATCAATCTCAGGTGTTGCTCATGCTCGGCCTTGGTCCGAGAGTAAATCAAAATATCATCTATAAACACAATTACAAACTTGTCCAAGTATGGTTTGCACACGCGGTTCATCAGATCCATGAATATAGCCGGCGCATTAGTTAGCCCGAAAGGCATCACTAAGAACTCATAATGGCCATATCTAGTTCGGAAGGCTGTCTTTGGCGCGTCTTCCTCATGGACCCTAAGTTGGTGGTATCCTGACCGTAGATCTATCTTCGAATAATAACTGGATCCCTGCAACTGGTCAAATAAGTCGTCAATCCTCGGTAAAGGGTACCGATTTTTGACTGTCAGCTTGTTCAGCTCCCTGTAGTCAATACACATCCGGAAGGAACCATCCTTCTTCTTTACAAACAGTACTGGAGCTCCCCAAGGTGAGAAACTTGGGCGAATGAAACCCTTATCCAATAGTTCCTGTAACTGATTGGATAGTTCTTGCATCTCAGATGGAGCTAATCGATAAGGCGCTCGAGCTACTGGCGCAGCTCCTGGGACTAAATCAATGCGAAATTCGACTTGTCTCGGCGGCGGTAATCCGGGCAAATCTTCAGGAAAAACTTCTGGAAATTCGCGCACTACTGGTAAGTCTTCAATTCTTCGCTCATCTCCTTTCTTCTCTACTACATGCGCCAGGAAGGCGTAGCACCCTTTCCTTAGGCACTTACGCGCCTTTAGGCACGAAATCAGTTTCGTCGCAACTCCCCTTATTTCCCCTTGAATTACCAAGGTTTCTCCGTTCAACAGTGGGATCCGAACCTGTTTCTCATGACAAATAACCTCTGCGAGATTCTCGACTAACCAATCCATACCTACCACAATGTCAAAACTTCCCAAATCTATAGGCAACAAGTTAATATTGAACTCGTGACCTCCCATGAATAAAACACATTGCTCAGCCCTTTTGCTCGCGCACAACTGCCTACCATTGGCCAGTTCTATAGTATAAGGTATGTCTAGCCTACTGGTTGCTAGACCTAAGGAGTTTTTAAACTCAGCAGATATAAAACTTAGATCAGCGCCAGTATCAAATAAGACAGATGCAAAATGGCCGTTAAGTAAAAACGTACCGGTTACCACATTCGGCTCTTCTTTTGCTTCGCCTGCGCCGATCACAAAAGCTCTCCCGCGAGCTTGGTTTCCCTTTTGCGGGCAATCCCGACTAAAATGCCCTGGCTTCCCGCATGCGTAGCAGTTGTCATTGGCTCCAGCTTCTTTAGCATGGCAATTCATCGTCTTGTGTCCTGGTCTGCCACATTTGGCGCACGTGACGTTCGCGCATTCACCTTCGTGGTGGTACTTGCATTTGTTGCACCATGGGTAAGGGCCACTGTATCCTTTTCGTGGTGGCTCCGCGGCCTGAATCGCGTAAACCCTTGCGCTTTCCTGCTTCTTGAACGGTGGCTGCTTGGAGTCGGACCCTCGGTGGTGAGAGTTCCATTTCCTTTTGGAGTCAGAGGTTCGCTGCTCGCTTCCGCGCGTAGTCAACATACCCGCACGGACCGTATCCCTTGTAAGGGTGATGGCCCGCGCAACCGCCTCATCGAAGGTTGGAGGCGCTGCGGCGTTGAGCGGAACCCTAACAACAGGAGGCAACCCAAAGATATACCTCTCGACCTTCTTTTCCTCTGTGTTTGCCATATCTGGCACCAACTGACAAAGCTCGTTGAACCGGTTGTTGTAGGCGTCGATATCCGTTCCTACCATGGTGTGGTTCCAGAATTCTTGTTGCAGACTCTGAATCTCTGCGCGAGAGCAGAACTTTCTCATCATCATCTCCTTCAGTTCCTCCCAGGTCTTGTGGAGAGCAACTTCTCGCCCCAAGGTTTTCGTTTGAAGCTTCCACCAAGACGAAGCTGCTTCTTGGAACATGCAGGTCGCGTAAAGGACCTTCTGGTTCTCACTACATCTGCTAATGGAGAGAACTGTCTCCATCTTGTCAATCCAGTTGTAGAGCCCAATGGCCCCTTCGGTTCCCTTGAATGGCCAAGGCTTACAGGCCATGAATGTCTTATAGGAGCATCCTTTGTCCAAGGCTCCTGATTCGGGTTCTGGGGTCTCATTCTGACGACCCTGACTAGATTCGGCCTTGCTGGCCTCATGTGTCGCAATCGCCTGCGCGATTATTTCCGCGAGTTCCTCGGGTGTCATGGTAATTCCCTTGGCTTTAGTTGGAGGCATTCTCGCTTTAAAAGAGAATGGAAATATATCAAACTTAGCGCATGTACTCTGAGCACATAATGTTATCATTATTTACTAGATACTGTGTGACCCGTGTTCCTAAGTGTGTGTATAGTTTCTTTTGAAAATATTCTTTGAAAAGTATTTCATGTGATTCCCCAACGGTTATAGTCTAGGTTAAAACTTCTTTTCCTAGTTCGCTATAACCAGTGCTCTGATACCAATCTGTCACACCCGGCCCTGAGCGGCGGAAACAGCCGGGCGCGCGCGAGTGGGGATTGATAATTAAGCACGGGCCATTGCAAACATTCAAAGATTTTCATTGCGCATGAAGAGTTTAATACAAATACATTACATTGTTTAAAAATTATAAAAACAAGTATAAAAACTGTTGAAGATTTCCACGCCATATCCCCATGCGCGGCGGGAACAACCACGCGCATCGAAGGGATAGAACTAAAATCTTCCAAAAAGCTATTTTAGATGTTCAGCGTGAGGTGCTCTAAGTGTGACTCCACGCGCTACCTAGTTATCTCCTGAAAGACACGTAAAAATATTTGAATCAGTATAAACTGAGTGAGTTCACAAGTTTTAGTAACTTGATAAATCGTATTACATCATAATCTTGATACAAATCATTCTGAAACATAATTCTGATAGCATTATTAAACACATGCTTGGTAAAACATAGATCTATCACATAGTCTGATAAAATCGTTCCGCGGGTTACGCGCGAACATTTCTGGGAACTGTGCTCGTCTGTGTAAGTGGCGCTGCCACTACGAGCTAAAATAATGTAATACCGTCCCGCGGGTTACGCGCGGACATTTCTGGAAAACTGTGCTCGTCTGTGTAAGTGGCACTGCCACTACGAGCGAATAATACTGTAATACCGTCCCGCGGGTTACGCGCGGACGTTGTGCCGGAAAACAAGGCGCTCGTCTGCGTAAGAGGGGCGACCTCTACGAGCGGGCTCAAACCCATAGTACTGCCCCATGACCATACTAGGCACTCGTCTGTGTAAGAGGTGCGACCCCTACGAGTGGGCGGATCAATCCAGCAGTCCCTACCCTTAGAGTTCCAATGGTAAAGTGATCACTTACTCGAGTTCTAGCGCACATACATCAAAAACCTTAGATAACCGTTCGCATTGCTCATCATGAAATATAATTTAACCACATAATCGCTTGCATAGCTTGTAAGTATACCATGATAAAATGTAATTTAAACACGTGTCCCTCGCCCCGAAAACAGGTTAAAAACAGTGAAAATAGTGAAATGGGGGCTGTGAGACTCACCTGTGGTTCTTGTTAAGGGATTAATCGAGATTCGGGTTTTCTTGGTGTTGGCCTCGGAATCGAAGGTCTAGAATACGATTAAATAACAAGAAATCTATATTAAGATCAAGATATAAGGGTTGGAAAGTAGATCTCAAGGTTATAATCTCGGCTTACCTAGTAACAGGAACGGAATTGAAAATCAAATAGATGCTTGGGAGATGATTCAGAGCAGATTTAAGTGCGAAGTTTGAAGTGTGTTGAGTGATAATTTTAGGTTACATATTTATAGGCAAACTCAATGGAACACAATCCCTTGATTTAGGGGATTGTAATCTTTTCATATCTAGGTGTGATGATGATAAAGTATGGAAAGTATTATTATTTATTCAAAAGTGGAGGAGTAGGTAAAAGATTCTGATTTTCGCAGGACATGCAGGTCTGTGGTTGGTGAGAGTAGGGTGGCTGATAGTTGACTGTTCATGCCACAGTGTGCTTTTGCCAGTGCACAGTAAAAAGTAGAAATTTTCTGAAACACGTTACTGTTTTCTTTTGGGCGGGAATAATCCCCTTTATTCTGAAGAATACTGTGTTTTGTGCGTGTAACCTTGCGCGTACAGCCTTATGCGTGTAGGATTCTGCGTATAGAATGTTTCTTTGCTGCGGGTAGGTACGTAACCTTCTCGCAGTCAGGGACATTGAGTTTCATTTGTAGATCCTCCAAGTGGTCTTGGTATTTCAACATAGTGATCAGTTATGTTGAAGTCAATTCCATCTTGGAGCTTCAGACAAACTAGCTCTCAATGTTCCCGCCATGCGGGGAGGTTAGTTCCCTTCCGCACGCGCATAAACGATTTAGGGTGCACCCGCCTTAGCATCATGCGTGACGGTCAACTCATTAGACATCATAACGTTAAGGTACATGAAAACATAAAGCCAAAACATTCGCGCATGGCGCATAACATATGCCCACGCTGGTTCTTAACATGGTGCGCTCGCGCAGGGCGCACATAACAAATGCACGCGCTGACTAACATGGCGCGCTCGCGCAGGGCGCACATAACAAATGCACGCGCTGACTAACATGGCGCGCTCGCGCAGGGCGCACATAACAAATGCACGCGCTTAATATTTACAATCACCTAATTATTAGGTTGATTACTTAGCTTAAGGGTTTGGGAATTTACCGGTTGTCACACACTACCACCTCCAACGCTTACTCAGTCGGTGGTAGCTGCACGTTTTGTGGAGTCAACGGTCGTCACTGCTGCAGGGTTATCAGGTATGATACCACCTGCGGTTACGCCTGCTTCTGGTGTCTCGCCTTCGCCTACTTCAGATTCAGAAAGAATAGCTTCACTAGAGCGGATCGTGGCAGAGCAGTCGAAGACTATTCAAAGCATAGTGGAAGCAAATCAACTACAGGCATCCCTCCTGGTTGAGCATGGTAAAGTTATAGATGCCTTGAAGGAGTTCTTGGCATCTCAGGGGGAGATGAGCTGTAAGGGCGACGAGCTCAGAACGAAGAAGAGAAACGACCGTGACGATGATCCCAATGCATCGAAAGATGCAGGTGGTGAGCTGCCAAGAACTTCTCAAGCTCTTGGTACTTCCACAGCTGAGGGGGAGTCTACCGACGCGGCTGGTGGTTCTGGTGATGATGTGGTGTTAGTTGAGGATGATGTGATTGATGCGCTGAAGGAGCTTGATGATGATATGTTCAGCGACGATGTGTTATTTGATGAAGATGTGCTGCCGAGTGATGTGATTGAAAAGATCGGTGAGCAGATTGTGATTGAAGATGGAATAGAAGAGGGGGAGATAGTAGAAGAAGGAGTTGAACACGAGATCCCTGATGTAGAGAAAGCCGACATGGGTGCTGAGATGGATGAGACTGAGTGGGAGGAGCAGCCTAGGTGGAAGGAAGGCTGTGCTCATTGGTTTATTAAGACCAAGAAGCCTGCTGTTCCAGCCATGTTCAAGAAGAGCTATAACATCAAAGGCTATGCTGAGTCGAAGAAGGGAATCATCTGTTGGATTTATGATGAACAGATGAAGTTGTTTGTGGTGAAGCGTTATGATGGTATTCAATACTTCAAGAGAATGTTGAGATCTCTCAATACGTTGCCGGAATGTGAGGTGAAAGATTTGGCCAGGTTGGGCCTGATAAATAGAAGTGACAACAATATGGCAAGAATGATTGAGAAGATTGTGTGGAAAGAAGGCATAAAAGAAAAGAAGTTTGAACTATTAAAGCCACAGAAGGGAAAGCTCGTGGAGGATACAGAAAGGGGATTGAGAGCAGATGGCAAGCCATGGATGGTGATGAAGTACAAACCGATCCGATGCATCAAGGAGGTTCCAATGAAGAATATGCCTCAAGATGTGTTGAAGAATCTAAAATGGTGGTACGTTGATTGCCAGACTGCTGAAGCCGTGATGGAAGACGAAGATGAACAAGAAGTGCTGAGGGTGTATGACCCGATGCATCTTGTTAACTTATCGAAAGCTGATTTGCAAGTGTTGAATGAAAAGAAGATATTCTATATTCCTGCTTGGAAGGATGAAGCAAGGAAATATCAGCGAGTAGTCACGGTGTGTGTTAGAGAAGGAGTGCACGCTTGAAGATACAGGATTACGAGACAAGAGCTGAAAGATCAAGATATGAAGCTACTGCCAAGGGGGAGTCTGTTGGTGCATAGATGTCAGTAGTTCATATGTCTAATGTCTGTAATCAAGTCTGTAATATTGTTTATGTAATTGTTTGTTTAGAAGCGAAGTTGTTGACAAGTTCGCTTAGGCGAACTTGTTAACCAAGCGAAGTTGTTGACAAGTTCGCCTAGGCGAACTTGTTCAACGAACGAAGTTATAGACAACTTCGCCTGAGGCGAAGTTGTCGTGTATTTATATTGTTTACTGTTTACAGTTTACGGGTTGGTCGTTAGAGTTTTTGGTTGATCGAGTTGGTTGTAATTCAGTAAGTCTATTGACGTGAGTCTGTAAGTAACACGGTTCGAGTTATCAATATAACGTGTGGTTGTTCGTATCGTGTGTACGTGTGTTCGTGAGCTAATATTCTACGTCCGTAACGATCTACACAGGGATTCCGCACCTGTGTATATCGGGATATCTCGTGTGATCCGTCCGGGGAACCTACAGCTCAAGCCCTTGGTCTTTTCTTCCTTGTTAGTCCAAGTCCATTACCCACATTTATTTTATTATTTATCAACTAATTCTAGTAAACTTTCCCACCATAAATAAATAATATATTTAATACTATTTTTAGAAATTTCAGGATGTTACATAGTCAGCGTATGAGAGTGTTTTGTAACAGCAATTGGTTGGCTTGTCAGCGAATGGCGGGGCGTATGGAAGTCCATGCACTAAGAGATTTGGTGAATACCCCTGCTATAATATAAACTCTGTAACTTATAAATTCATTAACGAATTGATTTATTTTATGATATGTTGTTCAAACTCTATCTGATTCTCTCTAGAATTCACACAGTGCACACACTAAAACCTAAAAAATCGATTAACTATTATCAAATAACTAGATCCTAGCTAGTGTGGACTGATTAGGTGTTGTTTGACGTTGATCAATGCTCTCTTAAGTTTTATCAGAGTCTAAGGTGTTTTTAATTAGTTAATTGATCAGTATTTCAGTTAATTGAATATGTTATAGATTAAATTGACATCGGTTTTTATCGGACTTTAGAATTTAGCAAATTTGTTTAATATCAATGTTAATTGATATGGATTTAGATAGAAATTTGTTCGTATTGATGTGAATTGAGTGTTTACTTGTTCAATTGTATGTTGTTTGATTGAACTGGAAGATATTAGATTTAATTGTTCATGGAGGGATGAAACAGTGTTTGTGTTTTAACTTTTAGAGGTCAAAATTGATTGGAGTTGATTATGAATTTGGTACGGTTTTGTGTGAAATTGTGTTTGTTTGATTGGCTGTGGTTTGCGAGTTGAGATTGAGGTGAATTGGATAGGTTATGGTCTATTTGTGGTTATGCTTAATTATTGGGGTTGAGGATGAATATTTGAAGGTTTGGATGAAGACATTCGTCAAAATGATGAATTCATTCGCTTAATGTTTGCATGCATTTTCTAATTCTGTTGTAACCGTTGTTAATTACCCATTCGATTGGTTATTTTATTTTTTTGCTGCACATGTTTCCCATTCGCTTGATGATATCATTCACTGAATTCACATTCATGTATTAACCCATTCGTTGAATCCTCATTCACTGATTGAATATATTCATTTGCTTACCTTTCCACCTGATTTGTTAATCATCCATTCGTTTACTTGGTCTCTTCATTCGCTAAACCACCATATTTTCCATGTATACATTTGTTGGTTTTTATTCACCCATTCACTTGTGCTCATTCGCTTGATAAAACTTTGACAGATTGTCAAATTTTATCCGTTTCACTTTGATTTTATGTCACATTATTCCCAAATTTTCTCAAAATGACAAATTGTTATGCTCTTGCTTCGCAAAACGTGATAATGCAAACCATGTTGAACTATGATAATGAGATTGGGTCACATGCTAAGACTCCAAGCTGACTAACATAGATAATTTTAAAAGATGGAGCCAAATTTGAATCTCATCATGGAGTAATTGATCTTGATTGTCTTACTAGGTTAGATGCTCCATATGTGAGACCTACTACTGATACTGAAGGTGTTGGTCCAAAAGAAAAACTTGTTGACCAGATGACTGCTGAGGAGAAAAAAAAGCATGATCTAGAAGTCAAGACCCACTCTACTTTAACAATGGCATTATCGAGGAACATTTTTCATCAAATTTGTGACATCGGGATTTTAGCTACTTCGTATGTTACTTTAAGGGCAAGAAGCATGGGAAATACCCAAGAGAGCAAGAAGGCTATGTTAAACTATCAAAACACGAACTTTAATATATTTCCTAATGAGACAGTAAGTGAAATGTTGACTAGATATTTTAATTTTATAGCTGAACTGAATCGTCAAGAGCTCGACAAGAATGAAGCAGGTAGGATTCAGAACTTGAAGGATGTTTTACCTAACTCTTATTCCACTTTGATGATCCTTACTGAGAGTGGATTTTTCAAGGATCCAACTCTCATAACACAAAATTTATTGAGAGATCGGAAGAATATGAGATCAAATGTCAAGGAATGTCTAAATCTAATCAAGATCCAACATTATATGGTGGGGCGAATCCTATCAGCAAGAGTATGTCTACACCCATCAGTTCTTCCTACACTCAAATGGGCATGTTATTCCTACACCTTGAAGCATTTCAAGAGCCAAAATTACATTCTCAAATTTCAAGTTCCTTGAGCACAAATTCACAACCTCCTCCACCACCACCTAATGTTAACATGAAAGAAACATAACAACACTTTGCTTTCATAGGAGCTTACATGTCATCTTATGAACAGTTGGTGAGTAGAAAGGCAACCACTTATGACTTAAGTGATGAAGACTATGATCAAATCAACCCCAATTATTTAAAGTTGATGGATCTCAAGTGGAATATGACCATGATTGTAAGGAAGATCAAGAAGTATATGGAAAGAGCTAGTAATGATATGCCTCAAAAGACCTTGGAAAATGTGAAGAAAAGTGACTCAACAACTATGGTGTCTCAAGCTATTGATGGTGTGGACTGGTCATGTAAGTTGTTAGGAGAATCTTCATCTGATCAACAACAAGTCAACATGGTTGTTATTACCAAAGCAGATCAAGATGAGGATGATGATGATGAGAAACTTCAATTAGTTGAGAAAAATGATGAGTTTTTGAAATTACTTAAGTTTTCGTTTTAGCCCCAAAATCTCATTTTCAAGCTCGGTAATCTTATATCTACCTTTGAGTATTTCCTCAAATTAAACAGTTACAAACTCTTTCTTGATAGTGACATATACATTCAAATCATAATTACTAACAGTTAAAGCATCAACTTTACTTTATACTGTTTTTCATTATCAAGCAACACTCTATAATTGTCACTTAAAAACCAAACCGTGAACATCCCTAGACTTTTACCAATTAGAAAATGAATTGATTCAGATCAACCAAAATATCTTAATGCTTTGGTTTCCCACAATTTATTCAATATCTAAATCACTAAATCTCAATGAAAACTTGAATGACTTGTTATATGAAAATCAATTACGGACAATTACAACTCAACCATAAGACTTCTTCTGAAATTGAAGTCAACAATAAGTTACCAAGCTCTAATGATGTTGCTGGCTTTTAAATGCTTCCGATTTTCCTATTCATAACACAAATCTCCTTGTAGGGTTGAGCACACAATTCTGGTAGTGTTTTTTTTTCTTCTGCATCAAGGTTACTTACCATGTACTCTAAAAATTTATCATATCAAATATCAAACACTAATTACATAAACAATTAAAGAAATACAAGATGAATGTAGGCAAAACCAATGTTTTTATAACCGGAACTGATACATAACCAGACGCTTTACTGGTTCACTGGTCGGACCGGTTGGACCATCGAACTTGATTTACGAACTGGACTATGTAATTAATATTTTATTACTTTAAATTACAATATATAATAACATAGCCTATAATACTTGCCCTAAATGTAGAATCAATCTTAATTTAAAAAAAGAAGGCCACTTCAGTTTGCTTCAAACTTTTAGAAAAGCCCATAACCCCTAATAGTATATGAACCCCCTTTTATAATAGGTTAAAGTTCACGTTAGATAACCAGCCGTCATCCATCTCCCCTCCCAAAACAGCACACAACTTGTCTCCTTTGTTGGTGCAAATCTAAGATTGTAAACTGAAGTCTGAACATGATCTGTGTAATTGAATGCTTTGTTGTTGTAGATCTGTGTTAAATGGAAGCCTAGAATCTTTAATTCCGGTTGAATCCGTGATACGGTTTGCCGGTTTGATCGCTGGTCGTTCATAACCGGCCGGTTGTTTGTAAAGCGATTTAACTATGGTTAATCGGACAACTGTCCACACTGATCTCCGGTCCGACCGATCTGAGCGTGAAAACACTGGGAAAAACCTTAATCGGACTTGCTACAAGTATTTTCTCCATGTCCTCGAACCGCCCGCAGGCAGCACCGTCGTCCCACTGTATCAACGGAAAAAGAGTTATGAAGGAACGTGCCTGTTGAAATCTAATTTTGAAATTGTAAATCAACAAGTATAGATCCGTGAAGGGTTTTTCCAAACAAAAGCTTTCAAATTCCTCAAAAAGGAAGAATTGTAAAACCAAGAGGCGTGGACCTCCTATTTGGAGAACACGATAGCATATGCATTGGGGTGCTTACACGTTAGTAAAGTGAACCAGAGAAGGACACGTGTCCCAACCTATTCTTCTTTTATTATATAGTAAGATAAGATAAGATAGGGTTGGATCAATAAAAAGAGGCCATTAGTTTAAAAACACTATTACTTTAATAGTATATGCAGATATGGGTTGAGTTATACTACAAAGGCCACTAAAATGAAAAGTGTGAGAAACAATAATTAACTAACATGTGTCAAGTAGGGACCAAAGGAAAAAGGGTATAAAGGTAATACTACACATTTTCTCTCTCCACATGCAAGTCACATGCTAATTCCTTCATCATTTTTAAACATCTATAACCTTTTCATATGATATTTAAAAAAAATAAAATTCATCATAATAACAAACATTTAAATATGTTTAATATGAGTATGATTTTGTTATATAAGAATAAAAAATAACAAATTACGTCATTGTGTCTTTTTTGCTTACCATTGTGTCTTTTTTCGTCATTGTGTCTTTCTGTTTGTCAATGTATTTTTTCGCCATTGTGTCTTTCAACTGATCATTGTGTTTTTTTTAAATACTAATAACACCGTTGTGTAATAATATGTAAATGTAATGAAAAATACCAACAAATTATCTAATACATAAAACATAATGATGAATACATATTACATAATAAACTGAAACGTAAAACACGATAATGCATACATATAACACAATGGCCTAAAACATAGAACACAATGGTAAATACATATAACACAATGACCTGAAACGTAAAGCACAATGGAATCTACATATTACACAATGACTTGAATGTAATACACAATGAACATAATACTATTTTTCTCAACTTAAGTGAATATTGAGCATAATAACTAAAACACAATGATAAGTAGAAAGACAAATGTTGAGCATAAAGACACAATGACGAACAAAAAGACACAATGATGTAATCTTTGTTTTATTTTTTTTATCTTTAATATGAGTAACAATTGAAAAACACAATGACCAAATTTTATAACACATTATATAGAAAAACCCATTTAAAAACACAATGAACAACCAAATAATACAATATAAAAAAAACCACGAACTTTTTTTATTTTTATATAACAATATGATATTCATATTAAAGATTAAAAAAAACACTTGTTATTATAGTAAAAAAATTTTCTAAAAACGTCGTATGAAAAAGTTATAAACGTTTTAATGATAGAGAAATTGACATGTGACTTGAATGTGGAGAGAGAAAAAATTGTCATAAGTGGGTTATTACATCAATGCATTTCTCATTAATTTTTATTCTTAAATTAATTTTCATCATTCAAATTTAAGATCAATAAATTAGATTTCTTTATACATTCTTATTTTTGTTGTACTTTGTATTTTAATTTTACCCTACTGAGATAAGATAAGGGGCATTTACATATTTTTCCTTCCTAACATCCTTAATTTCATATTTTCCCAAAACTAAAAAAATAATTACATATTTCCCCTTCCTAACACATATAAAAAGGGAAATATGTAATTGATTTCTGAAGTTGGAGATATATGTAATTAAAGGTATTTAGCAAAGAAAAATATGTAAAAGTTCCGTATAATGCACCCATGGCCATGTACGATTATGTTATTGTCTATCCGTAAGTGTAGATCCATGTATTATTATATTCTAGAATTTATATAAAAAGCCACACATAGTTCTTATTTATTTCAAGGAATTCCGATTTTGTGCTATGGTTGAAATCATAACATTTATATTATGAAATTATTAATGTTTATTGTCTACTTCGCCATTACAATTGTATAATAGGTATTATAATAGGCGTTTAATTTTTTAAGGGTCAACATTTGAATCAATTTTGTATCTAATATGGAATAAAGAAAAATCAATTACCTAATCACCGTTTTACAAATACATAATGTTTTCTCATTACAATTACCACTTAAATCCGGATAACATATTATTTTCGTCAATGTTCTACAACATTCGATGGTTAACAAAATGAAAAATATGATATCAAAAGGCAAATTTATATCACCAACCTTCCATAACGTTACGATTCGAACATATTGAATGCACACTACATCACATCGTGTATAGTTCTAAATACGAAAGTAACAACAATTAGTTTAATGAAAAATGCAAAAATGAAAGGGTCATTGTACTACTTATTGACCTTTTATAAAATATGGAATATATATCCATATATCAAGTCCGTTCCAACCGACATTCACCATAATATGACATTTCTTCTCATTACATTCATCCCTAATATTTAGTTGCTCATGTTTGCACTGATAAACCATTACTTACCAAATCAAACACTAAAAACCAAGATTTGAGGATAATTTGAATGAACTCGCGACAACACGCGGGCAATTATGCTAGTTATTGAAGCAAACATAAAGCACTAATTATTGAAGCAAACATGACGTCAATCCCTTAGTTTGTTGCTTAGTAATGAAACATTGTTTTATGTTCAATCGCATATATTTTTCTTTGGAAATGTCTCCTGTTGTTTATTAATGCACCATGGCCCATGTACTATTATATTATAATGTCTATCCGTAAGTGTAGATCCTTGTATTATTATATTCTAGAACTTATATAAAAAGCCACACATAGTTCTTATTTATTTCAGGGAATTCCGATTTCGTGCTATGATTGAAGTCATAAGTCATAACATTTATTTAATACATGACATGACATGACTACTTATTAATTATTAGTAAAATGGAAGGACATCTATGCCGTGAAGTTAAAGTTGGCACACGTAGTTGATCGTCCAAGAAGTGACGAGCTGAATCCAAGCCTCGATGCAGAAAGATCAAACTGCAATAGATTATCCTCAATTTGATGGCCTCCAATAACCACTGGAATGGTAGGTGCAAAATCTGTCCTTGCTTCAACAAATCCCAAACACAAAACATTGTCCTTCACCAAAACCATAGAGTTTGCACCATTTATCCTCCACACATTCTTGCCTTGCAACTCGAGCTCGATCCAAGGCACGGCAGGACCAAGGCGCGTGCTACCGATGTTCTTGGAGCTAAAGCACGCACCAAAGGGTGCGGCATTCGCAACCGTTTCGACATTCTTGGGCATTGCTTTCACAAATGCCTCCACCAGCGCTTTGTATATTGTTGTTTCCAGGACAGTGTAGGGCGCAGCCGTGCTGATCGATGTCCCACCCTTACCTTCACTATCAATAGACAACAAACTCTGATTGAATCCAGTAACCCGTTTATCGTTCACTTTGATCGCTCTGACACCGATGAAGTACTTAGGCGACGCGTCACCCAAAAACCCACTCTCGGTTACCGGGTTTACGATGAGTGGGGTGTAGGTAAGCGAGGATGATGCATCGACATTCGGAAGCAAAGTGTAGGGTCCATCTCCGAAAAACACGGCTCCACTGGCTCTTGTTGAAGAGCTCAAACATAAAGCGAATTTGGGATCGAATCTAAAATAAGCCGAAAGTTGAGCAGGAAGCGAGGCTCCAGTCCTTCCGAGACCAGCTATGCCCGTAACTCCGCTAGCAAGACCATCATTCACAAAGTTATTACCACATATGAAATAAAGGCGGGGTACAGTGAGTTGGGACACAATGTTCTTCCCGTCGGAAGACGGTATCTTGAAGACGTCTGCTCCGAGCTGGCCGCTAGTGCCGGTGTTGGCGATGGGGTTGTCGGGGCCGTGGCCGCAGGTGTTGTTGAAGCAGTCCGGGACTGGAGGGTTGCATGTGGTGCATGAAGTGGTGTTGAGTAGTCGGCATGGTGCGGACCCGCAACGGGCAGGAATGTAGGAGGTGGAGGTGTAGCCTCGCTCGCAGTTAACCCACATGTAGGGGCCGCCGAGATCAAGGGTTAGTTTGACAGGGACCAGAGGTGTTCTCTGAGAGATTTGGGTGACATATTCAAGTGTGTTTGCATCTTTGGTAACTTGGAGAATAGGTCGAGGTGATGTTTTGGCTAAACAAGTAGAGACTACAAAGAACAAACACAGGAGAACTAAAAGAAGAGGCCATGGATGAGATGATAATCATGAATGTATCAACTCAAATTTATAGACGTTTTTTAGGATAGCATATAATAATAATAATAATATTCATGACAGCCTGTGGTCAGTTGCTTTTTATCTTGATTATAATCTAGACAAATTAGTTATTCATGAATTTAAAGTTGATCTCTCATATTTGGGGCATATGCGGCTATATGTCACTTGGTCAGACCGTGTTTTTGTTTTGGGTCAAATTTGATCATCCAACCAAAAGACAGAAACAAAGCATATATTTGTTGCTTTAGTTTACTTTTTTTATTATATATTTCAATAAAGTAATATAAATAGTTAGATTTAAAAATGACTCAAACTTTTGAGCATTTATATTTCTTTTATCTCGAACATCATGATTAATTTGATTGATTAGTAAAAATAACACATGGTTAACTGAATGTTTAAGAACATGTTTTTCATTGAAGAACAACTAATTAGCATCACTTTTTTAATTTAATTAACGATTGATATGTGTAGTTCCCATCAACACACCACACACGTTAAAAGATCAGTATGTGTAAGAAGTCAAATCAACTATACGAATACGTACGTGGAAGGATTGATTTAAAAATATTGGTGGATAATTGTCATATTTGATTTAATATGTTGGTGACTAAAGATATTCGCTATAAGGCTAGAACTTTCATATACAACGTATTAGCGAAAAAAATTGTAATATGAATAAGAGATGGTAATTTAAGCAAATAAACAATGGTAAATTAAGCGAAAAAACACTAGGGTTGTTTACAATAATACCCCCTTATTCTAAAAGTGTGACTGAAAGCCTCAAGTTGAGCTCGAGCTTTGGAAATAGAGCTCGAAACGAGCCGAGCTCAATGTTAGTTAAACGAGCCGAGCTCGAGTCTGGTTGAGCTCGGGCTCGGCTCGGCTCGGCTCGTTTGCACCCCTAGCCTCAACGCAACAATCACATAAACTAGGTTTACAACCGTTGTATTGCAGTTGTGCGTATATTACTGTATGTTCGGTTGGTATGATTTAATTTCGTTACAATGGGAAGAATAAATGAAATAAATTAATGTATCAACGAAGAAAACAGTAATGACACTTGCATAACTTATAATAAAAAAATTTAACATTTTCAAAAAATAATTTATTACAGCCAACTTTTTTTATAAGAAAAAAATATTTCAAATAAAAATATATAGTACCGGCATGAATATACACACACGCACATATATACATATACATATACATATACATATACATATACATATACATACTAGTAGAGGAGCCCGCGCTCCGCGGCGGGGTCGTATGAGGGTGTTAGTGTAAGGCCACGCTACCGGTGCCCTATATTGGACGTTGGATTTACTCATAAACACAGTTCTAAATATCAGAGTTAATTAAAATATTCGCGGAGTATTAAAACTTTCATAAAATGTTACATATTAAATTCATAAATTGTATTAAACAAACATCTAGTCTCTCAAAACCAAGACCATTAAACATAAGTCATCTTGAGTCTTTAGATGCCAACTTCTTATTCTTCGGCCACGTGCCCTACTCAAGCTAGCTGCCTCATTCTACTACCTGCGTGTTGTGACAATCGTCAATTTCAGGTTAACTCCGTTAACTCAACTCCGTCAATTCAAACTTAAGATCATTAAATCTATAACGCACACCTCACTACATTTAAACTAGGGTTTAAATGACGCTTGACAATTACTACATGTGTAGTCTTTCGGGAATTTGCACCGAAACGCAAACGAGTTGACGCAAACAATTGGTGAATAAACGAAAAACGTCAAAACAATAATTATGTGATAATTATGTGTTAGACTTATGTGTTATGTGATAACATTTGTATAAACGTTAACTCAATGTGCTAGAACTGGTTAATTAAGCTAGAAAAGTAACATTTGAAAGTTAAGGGACCAAAGTGTATTATATTATTATTATTAATATTAACCTAAACCCTAAACTCTCTTCTCTCTTCCTCTCATACCCGACGGCAGCCTACCCCCCCCCCCCCTCTCCTTGCGATCGGCCCTCATACACACACATACTACCATTGTTTGATCTCATCTTTCACAATTGAAGCATCCTACAACCGATTCTAGTCATCTTCTACCTTCCCCTTGCTTATTTTTGTGCTTTGGAAGGTATAATTATAAACCCTAGAATCTGGAAATTATATACATGATGTTCATATGTCTTGTTTTGATTGAAAGATGTATTGATTGTTGAATTGATAGCTAGTATTGGTGTTATTGCATGTTAATCGTTTGTTTCTTGATTTTGAGTTCAAGTAAAACCCTAATCATGGATGTAATGTGTATTTGATGTGCATGGATAATGATTATGGTGTCTATAAGGTCATATGAACGGATTATGGTCCATAGATAGTTAATAGGTTGAGTTTTGTTGCAAACAGTTTCTGGACAGATTGTGTTGTTGATGTTCAATTGACTGTAACGGGGTGTAAATGTGAAAATTGGTTGAGATTATTGATACTACAGTAAACTAGGTTGAGTCTAGTTTCTAAAGAATATAAATTTGCAATTTTTGGACGTGTAAAAGTTAACCTTTATGATTTTACAAAAACGTTGTGCAAAGCTGAGTTGTTAGACCTGCTGTTAGGTTGTTTTGTAAATGTTATATCTCATGAACTACGAGACCAAATGGGTTGGTTCCACTTCTGGAAGTTGACTTGTTGAGTTAGGAACCTAACCCAAGTGGTCTTGCATTTGTTGGATTTTTCGTTTAACGAGAATTTCAAATAACATTCTGTTGCGCATAAATTTGACTGTTATGAGTTTGCTGTGGTAAATTGATCATTGTGAAAAATATATATGGAATAAAAATACAACAAAATATGTTCTGAAAACCTAACACATACATGCTTTTGTGATGATTTTGGTAAATTAATTGAGATGCAATGATCGGTGGAATAGACTAGTTTTACAAGTAGAATTCTGTCGTTAAGAAACTAGTTGCTGAATTTTGTAAAAGTTGCATGAAACATGGTAATTGCTAGTTACTTGTCGTGTTTTGACCAAATTGCCCTTGAGGGGAATGATTGCTAATTGATTGTCGTGTTTTGACCAAATTGCCCTTGCGGGGAATAATTGCTAGTTAATTGTTATAATTTGACTAAATTGCCCCTGCGGGGAATAGTTGCTAGTGATGTACATTATTAATACATGACACGTAAATAATTGTTCACACATGTATCGTATCACAATTGTACTTGTTAAGTCACACACAATTCACAAACAAACACGAAACGTATCTTGTGCTTAGGAATTATGTGCCGGGTCTAGAGACTCGATATTAGTTCCGATACTTAGAAAATCTCCTTGTTGTTTTAGAACGCTAGAGAGAGTTTTCTGTGACGCGCATCACTTGGTGATTTATTTTGGGAATTCTTCGCAAACAGTGAGTTTCACTTACCCCTTTAAACTTATTAAACGCTTTTCACTTGGGGGAGATAACATACTCCGAAAACGCTTTTAAGATTTTGTTAGTAGATTATATATCACTTGTAAAGGCTAAGTGGCAAACGAAACAATTGAAGTCCTACACATCGAACCGGTTAATATTTGGATAATAGCGAGTCACTGTTGAGTAGTACTACTGGGTTTGACAAACCCCACCCAACGCTAAACTCGACTGGAGGTCGAGCGGGTGTAATTTTGGCTAACACGTACCATGGTCTGGATGACCTGGTGACAAGGCACTTGATAAATAGTCAGCTTCGGTGTCGAACACTTAGTAATACTTGTTGTATAGGCTAGCTACCTATCGATATATAATTGATTTAACACTATCTGGTAACGCAAAACGCTGAACGCAAAACGCTGAACGCAAACGCTAAAAGCTTTATTTTATATAACTTGTGAACTCACCAACCTCGTGTTGACACTTTTAGTATGTTATTCTCAGGTAGCCGAGGCGGGCACGCGGTATAGGATCATGCATGGTTTTTGAACATTCTGATATGCAAACATGTTTTTAACTATTATTACTTGGGTTTTTAAGTCGTCCTGCGTGACGTAACTTTTGTCTTTTGGTTTTTACGCTTCCGCACTTATTTTCATTTAAACGTTTTTATGGTTTGATTATTACTAATGATTCCGATCCTGTTAGTTCACACCCTCTGACGGTAAAACTCCGTTAGTGGATTTTGAGGGTGTGACAGATTGGTATCAGAGCCATTGGTTATAGCGAACTAGAAGCTGCATGCATACTAGACTATAACCGCGACGACCCATTAGTTATAATGATACGCACTGCATAGATTTGTGTAGTCTTTGTTATCGTATCTCTTTACCCCTTTCACTCATACGCGCGCATACACGGCTTACCTGTAGGGATGTCGACGCCACCATCATCAACATCCGATCCGATGACTCATGCTCATGGGAAGGAACCGCAATTACCAACCTCATCGCCACCCCGTGTAGTCCCGGAACTCGAAGCTCCTGCGCCGAAGAGGTATCGCTTATCCGGAGGCATGTACGAAAACGAAGTTAGCTGGGATTGGTACCCTAATATGATCAGGCGTATGGTTTATCGTGAACAAGTTCCCCCATTACCTCACCCGAACCATCCTGCTTACCCCAACACCCTACCACCCATAACCGAACCTGTAGAGCGTGTGCTCGCAGCTGTTGTTTCTTGTTTGGAGCGTGACGTGGGTTACATGCGCTATACGAGAGCTAACGTTTCCGGACTGTTAAAAGATGGAACCGAGACTAAGGAGGAAATTTCTCGCATGACAGCGGCCATGAAGGAAATGCAAGAGGCTAGTGATCAACAGATGAAGATCATGAGAAAGATGCAAGCCGAGATGATAAACTTGCAAGAACAACTCCAAGTAGAAAGGACTCGAACCGAGATAGCTTTAGAGCGTTGCGATGTCTTACAAATGCAAATTGCTCAGAACGCAGCCGAACTTGAGGCAGAGCCTGAAGAGGAACCCGAAGAAGATCCCGAAGAGGAGCCTGAGGAGGATCCCGAGGAAGATCCCGAGGAAGATCCCGAGGAGGAACCTGAAGAAGAACCAGAGGAAGAACCGGCTGAGGAGGAGGCACGCTCAGAGGTGTCCTCAGATGATGACATCTAGTGATGATAACACCTAGATGGAGGGGTTGTCTCCATCCAAACTATTATTTTTCTATGAATTTAAGGATTGGTTTTAAATACTTTGTAGCGAATACAATGGTTTTAATCATGAATTATTATTTGGATTAATATATGGTTGTGATGTGATGTTTGTTTCTTATTTCTTTCTTACCTATCTTTTTATTACATGTATGGCGTGTTGCATATGAAAGAAAAATTCATGTTTAACATTTTATGCTGTGATTCTAGGAAATGGCAGGAAGAAATGCTGGACACGGACGTGGTAACATCAACCTGACTGCAGCAGAACTCCAAACTCTGCTGAATGACCACGCGGCGGCCGCTCTAGCCGCACATGTTCAGAACCAAGCTGGATGTCCAATTGGAACGTGTACCTTCAAGAATTACCATGACTGCAAGCCCAGTTCGTTTAAGGGCACTGAGGGAGCTATAGGCTTCCTGCGTTGGGCTGAGAAGGCCGAATCGGCGTTTGAGATGTGTAATTTTCCCCCCTGCTAGTAGGGTCAAATTTGCTGCTGGAACACTTGAAGATTCTGCCCTCACTTGGTGGAATTCAAACGTGCAGATCCTTGGATTGGAACTGGCTAACGCTATGAGCTGGGAGGAGTTCAAAAACATGATGCGAGAAGAGTACTGTCCTAGGGAGGAGATTGCAAAGTTGGAATCAGAGTTTTGGTCATTGAAGATGGTGGGTTCGGAAATCGAAGCCTACACCACCCGTTCTCACGAGTTAGCGGTGATGTGTCCACGGATGGTAGACCCACCGAGTAAGAGGATTGAAATATATATAGATGGGTTGGCACCGCAAATTCAGGGCATGGTGACGTCTTCCAGACCAGCCACGATTCAACAAGCGATCCGGTTAGCTCATAAACTGACGGATCAAGCAGTGAACCAAGGTGCGTTACCACCTAGGGGTTCAACCACTAAAGCCCGTGACAACCCGAGTACTGACAACAACAGCAACAGCAACCCGAGCAGCGGAAAGAGAAAGTTTGACAACACCAGATCCTCATCCTCGAACCCCCCACAGCAACAACACTACCGTAAGCCCGAACTCACTCGGGGCTTCAAAAATCAGGGTCACAACAACAATAACAACGGTGGCAGGCAGGGTTCGAGCGGATATGCTGGGAAATATCCGAAGTGCAACAGGTGCAATTATCATCATGCTGGGCCGTGTGACCGTGTCAAGTGTCTGAGATGCGGAAAGATGGGTCACCAGGCAAAGGACTGTAGAGGAGACCTTGCGGCAAAGGGTGCTCCTAAACCACCTATGACGACGAAGGGATGTTTCGAATGTGGGCAGGAAGGTCATTTCAGGAAAGATTGTCCCAAGCTGAAACCGAACGACAACAATGGAGATAATGGAAGTGGCAGTGGTGGTGGAAACAATGGTAAAGGAAGAGCTTTTGTTATTGAGTCGGGTCAAGCCCGCAATGATCCGTACGTGGTGACTGGTAAGTTCCCTGTGAACGATTGTTTTGCTTCTGTATTGTTTGACACTGGAGCTGATAGGAGTTTTGTGTCGAAAGCCTTTAGTCAACTCTTAGACTTAACTCCAACCCCGTTAGAATTAGCCGACGGAAAGTCTATAGAAACGACTCATGTACTTGCGGGATGTAAGTTAAAACTGTCAGGTCATGTTTTTGATATCGACCTTATTCCTTTTACGCTTGGTAGTTTCGATGTCGTGGTCGGCATGGACTGGTTATCCGAGAACCGAGCGGAGATTATATGTCACGACAAGATAGTCCACATTACTACCCCTTCCGGCGAGATCATTTCGATCCGAGGTGAGAGAAGCGGCATGACCACCAGCGTTATCACCCTCATGAAGGCGCATAAGTATCTACGAAAGGGTCATCCGGCAATTTTGGCGCAGATTGTTGAGAAACCCGCGGAGGAGAAGCGAATTGAAGAGATACCGATTGTGCAAGATTTTCCGGAAGTTTTCCCGGAGGATTTTCCTGGACTCCCTCCTATTCGACAAGTCGAGTTTCAAATCGAATTGACCCCCGGTGCAGCACCTATAGCACGAGCCCCGTATCGGCTCGCACCGGCGGAGCTTCAGGAACTGTCTACTCAGTTGCAAGATTTATTGGATAAAGGTTTTATCCGACCTAGCTCATCGCCATGGGGAGCCCCCGTCTTATTTGTCTGAAAGAAGGACGGGACTTTCCGAATGTGTATCGACTACCGGGAGTTGAACAAGGTGACGATTAAGAACCGTTATCCTTTACCCCGAATTGATGATCGGTTTGACCAGCTCTAAGGATCGAGTTACTACTCGAAGATCGATCTGCGGTCTGGTTACCATCAACTAAGAGTGCGCGAAGAAGATATTTCAAAGACGGCTTTCAGAACACGGTATGGTCACTACGAGTTTTCGGTTATGCCTTTTGGCCTAACCAACGCACCAGCCGTATTTATGGATCTCATGAATCGAGTATGCAAGGCGTACCTCGACAAGTTTGTGATTGTTTTCATTGATGATATTCTCGTATACTCCAAGGACGAGGCTGACCACGAAGAACACCTGAGGTTAATTCTGGAATTGTTGAAGAAGGAACAACTGTATGCTAAACTCTCGAAATGCGAATTTTGGCTTCGCGAGGTTCACTTTTTAGGACATATGATTAACGAGAACGGTATCCATGTCAATCCCGGCAAGGTAGAAGCCATCAAAAACTGGGAAGCACCTAAGACTCCGACTGAGGTGCGGCAATTCCTAGGACTGGCCGGCTACTACCGGCGTTTTATCGAGGGATTTTCAAAGATTGCTCAACCCCTCACCGCTTTGACTCACAAAGGCACTAAGTACAATTGGGGTGACGCGCAAGAATCCACTTTCCAACTGTTGAAAACCAAACTCTGTAGCGCCCCTATTCTAGCCCTACCCGAGGGAACAGAGAATTTTGAGATTACACTGTGACGCATCGATACAAGGTCTCGGTTGTGTGCTGATGTAACTCGAGAAGGTTATAGCTTATGCCTCTCGACAACTACGGGTTCACGAGAAGAACTACACGACCCATGACTTGAAACTCGGAGCTGTGGTGTTTGCCCTTAAGATATGGAGGCATTACTTGTACGGTACCAGGTTTACCATTTATACCGACCACAAGAGTCTCCAACATATCTACGATCAGAAGGAGCTGAACATGCGACAACGTCGTTGGGTCGAGCTGCTTAAGGATTATGATTGTGCCATCAAGTACCACCCTGGCAAGGCCAATGTAGTGGCCGACGCTCTCAGCAGGAAAGAAACCGATAAACCCAGGCGAGTGCGAGAACTGCAACTCACGATTCATGCCAACTTACCCGATCAGATTCGCGATGCGCAACTCGAAGCCTTGAAGGATGATAACCTTCCATCAGAACTCATGCGGGGCATGAACAAGCAACTTGAAACCAAATCGGACGGGGTCCGATATTTTGAGAACCGGATTTGGGTTCCACGATACGGAGAGTTGAGAACTCTAGTGATGGACGAAGCTCACAAGTCCCGATATTCTATCCACCCTGGCTCAGATAAAATGTACCATGACTTAAAGGCACTTTACTGGTGGCCGAACATGAAAGCCGACATTGCCACCTACGTGAGCAAATGCTTGACTTGTGCTAGAGTCAAAATAGAATATCAGAAACCATCTGGCCTGCTACAGCAACCGGAACTTCCAATGTGGAAATGGGAACACATTTCAATGGATTTTATCACGGGATTACCTAAAACACCGACGGGATGCGATACCATCTGAGTGATCGTTGACCGGTTGACTAAGTCGGCACACTTCTTAGCGATTAAGGAATCTGACAAAATGGAAAGACTGACTCGCGTCTACATGAGAGAACTGGTGTCTAGAAACGGAGTGCCTGTCTCAATCATTTCTGATCGAGATTCCCGTTTCACTTCGCACTTTTGGAAGTCACTGCAAAGCGCACTAGGCACCCGTCTTGATATGAGCATAGCATACCATCCTCAGACGGATGGGCAAAGCGAACGAACTATTCAGACCTTAGAGGACATGTTGCGTGCATGTATGTTGGATTTCGGAAAAAGTTGGGAACCTCACTTACCTTTGGTAGAATTCTCGTATAATAACAGCTACCACGCAATTAATAAAGCAGCGCCGTTTGAAGCACTGTACGGACGGAAGTGTCGATCACCCCTCTGCTGGGCAGAGGTGGGTGACAGCCAAATCACTGGTCCAGAACTGATACTCGAAACTTCGGAAAAGATTGTTCAAATCCGAAACCGCATGGCAGCAGCACGAGATCGCCAAAAGAGTTACGCCGACAAGCGCCGAAAACCTCTCGAATTTCAAGTGAATGACCAAGTATTACTCAAAGTCTCACCTTGGAAAGGTGTGGTTCGCTTTGGGAAGCGAAACAAACTCAACCCACGATACGTTGGTCCTTACCGGATAACTGAAACCATTGGTCCGGTGGCGTACCGACTGGACCTACCAACGGAACTCAGTGGCGTACACAATGTATTCCACGTATCCAATTTGAAGAAATGCCTATCTGATGAAACCCAAGTAGTCCCTTTGGATGAACTGCAAGTTGATGAACAGTTACGCTTCATTGAAGAACCAGTTGAGGTTTTGGATTGGGAAACCAAAACGCTCAAGCACAGCAAAATTCCAATTGTTAAGGTTCGTTGGAACTCGAGACGTGGACCGGAGTTCACGTGGGAACGCGAGGATCAAATGATTAAAAAGTATCCTCACCTTTTTGATGGGCTGACCAAACACAGAAAACCGCGAAACCCGACAAACCGTCAGAAATCACCGGAGGTATGAATTAAATTTCGGGACGAAATTTCTTTCTACTAGGGGATGATATGACAAACTGAAAATTTTTCTTTCTTTTTCAGACACTCAGCACGACTTGACTCAAATTTTCGGGACGAAAATTCTTTAACATGGGAATGATGTGACAATCGTCAATTTCAGGTTAACTCCGTTAACTCAACTCCGTCAATTCAAACTTAAGATCATTAAATCTATAACGCACACCTCACTACATTTAAACAAGGCTTTAAATGACGCTTGACAATTACTACATGTGTAGTCTTTCGGGAATTTGCACCGAAACGCAAACGAGTTGACGCAAACAATTGGTGAATAAACGAAAAACGTCAAAACAATAATTATGTGATAATTATGTGTTAGACTTATGTGTTATGTGATAACATTTGTATAAACGTTAACTCAATGTGCTAGAACTAGTTAATTAAGCTAGAAAAGTAACATTTGAAAGTTAAGGGACCAAAGTGTATTATATTATTATTATTAATATTAATCTAAAACCTAAACTCTCTTCTCTCTTCCTCTCATACCCGACGGCAGCCTACCCCCCCGCTCTCCTTGCGATCAGCCCTCATACACACACATACTACCATTGTTTGATCTCATCTTTCACAATTGAAGCATCCTACACCCGATTCTAGTCATCTTCTACCTTCCCCTTGCTTATTTTTGTGCTTTGGAATGTATAATTAAAAACCCTAGAATCTGGAAATTATATACATGATGTTCATATGTCTTGTTTTGATTGAAAGATGTATTGATTGTTGAATTGATAGCTAGTATTGGTGTTATTGCATGTTAATCGTTTGTTTCTTGATTTTGAGTTCAAGTAAAACCCTAATCATGGATGTATTGTGTATTTGATGTGCATGGATAATGATTATGGTGTCTATAAGGTCATATGAACGGATTATGGTCCATAGATAGTTAATAGGTTGAGTTTTGTTGCAAACAGTTTCTGGACAGATTGTGTTGTTGATGTTCAATTGACTGTAACGGGGTGTAAATTTGAAAATTGGTTGAAATTATTGATACTACAGTAAACTAGGTTGAGTCTAGTTTCTAAAGAATATAAATTTTCAATTTTTGGACGTGTAAAAGTTAACCTTTATGATTTTACAAAAACGTTGTGCAAAGCTGAGTTGTTAGACCTGCTGTTAGGTTGTTTTGTAAATGTTATATCTCATGAACTACGAGACCAATTGGGTTGGTTCCACTTCTGGAAGTTGACTTGTTGAGTTAGGAACCTAACCCAAGTGTTCTTGCATTTGTTGGAATTTTCGTTTAACGGGAATTTCAAATAACATTCTGTTGCGCATAAATTTGACTGTTATGAGTTTGCTGTGGTAAATTGATCATTGTGAAATATATATATGGAATAAAAATACAACAAAATATGTTCTGGAAACCTAACACATACATGCTTTTGTGATGATTTTGGTAAATTAATTGAGATGCTATGATCGGTGGAATAGACTAGTTTTACAAGTAGAATTCTGTCGTTAAGAAACTAGTTGCTGAATTTTGTAAAAGTTGCATGAAACATGGTAATTGCTAGTTACTTGTCGTGTTTTGACCAAATTGCCCTTGAGGGTAATGATTTCTAATTGATTGTCGTGTTTTGACCAAATTGCCCTTGCGGGGAATAATTGCTAGTTAATTATTATAATTTGACTAAATTGCCCCTGCGGGGAATAGTTGCTAGTGATGTACATTATTAATACATAACACGTAAATAATTGTTCACACATGTATCGTATCACAATTGTACTTGTTAAGTCACACACGATTCACGAACAAACACGAAACGTATCTTGTGCTTAGGAATTATGTGCCGGGTCTAGAGACTCGATATTAGTTCCGATACTTAGAAAATCTCCTTGTTGTTTTAGAACGCTAGAGAGAGTTTTCTGTGACGCGCATCACTTGGTGATTTATTTTGGGAATTCTTCGCAAACAGTGAGTTTCACTTACCCCTTTAAACTTATTAAACGATTTTCACTTGGGGGAGATAACATACTCCGAAACGCTTTTAAGATTTTGTTAGTAGATTATATATCACTTGTAAAGGCTAAGTGGCAAACGAAACAATTGAAGTCCTACACATCGAACCGGTTAATATTTGGATAATAGCGAGTCACTGTTGAGTAGTACTACTGGGTTTGACAAACCCCACCCAACGCTAAACTTGACTGGATGTCGAGCGGGTGTAATTTTGGCTAACACGTACCATGGTCTGGATGACCTGGTGACAAGGCACTTGATAAACAGTCAGCTTCGGTGTCGAACACTTAGTAATACTTGTTGTATAGGCTAGCTACCTATCAATATATAATTGATTTAACACTATCTGGTAACGCAAAACGCTGAACGCAAAACGCTGAACGCAAACAGCTAAACGCTTTATTTTATATAAACTTGTGAACTCACCAACCTCGTGTTGACACTTTTAATATGTTATTCTCAGGTAGCCGAGGCGGGCGCGCGGTATAGGATCATGCATGGTTTTTGAACATTCTGATATGCAAACATGTTTTTAACTATTATTACTTGGGTTTTTAAGTCGTCCTGCGTGACGTAACTTTTGTCTTTTGGTTTTTACGCTTCCGCACTTATTTTCATTTAAACGTTTTTATGGTTTGATTATAACTAATGATTCCGATCCTGTTAGTTCACACCCTCTGACGGTAAAACTCCGTTAGTGGATTTTGAGGGTGTGACACGTGCATACTAAAAGTCAGCTACGCTGAGTGAGTTCTAGTTAATCATACAACACATTCATATTTACATACTTTTGTTCATACTTTTATCATATACTTACTTACCTTCATAACTTACGTTTTAAAGAGCATTACACCCTACTTTCCTCGAGTATTATTAGGGTCCGGTTCCCTCTTGCCTCGAATATTATTAGGGTTCAGTTCCCTCTAGCCTCGAGTATTATTAGGGCTCGGTTCCATTTCGTCACCATACAACCATACATTACCTTACATTCATACATATACACATACATATCATACATTCATATCATACATACATTATTCATGCATACTTTATCTCATATACTCATTTCATACTTACTACATAATACCTCCCTTAACAATACATGCAATACCCGAAGGTCGTCCACGTACTATCAAGCATTCATTCATAATATAAACATAAATATCACATTCATCATTAAGGCATACACTTACCATTTAAGGTAAGTGTATTAACATTCGCATTGAGTATTCACACAGCCCCGAAACATAACAAGGAAGTGGGGCTAGAAACTCACTTGGATCCTGTTTCGGTCTCCGTTAATTGTTAATCCCTTCTTTAATTGAGCTCTGCCAACTGTATATAAGTTACACGTATCAATACTCGTCTTATTTTGTATTTTAGCCAAAAATGGCTAAGTCTGATATAATCTAATGGCCTTGTATTAGATTACTTTTTCTTAGATTACCCTTAAACCCTAAAGTATTTGAATAAACGGTATCTAATTTCCTTATCATTCTTTTCTTTCCTTACGTTCTTTTAATGCATTCTATCATGGGCATATATATATATAACATACGGGTTTCACCAGGCATGTAGATACATGTATAACGTATTTGATTATGTGCATATATTCGAGGTTTACAATGCATGCGGGTCTCCAAGTTCATAAGTATTCAAAGGTTTACATGTATTCGAATGTGTATAGTGGCCATATATTTAAGACCCTTTGTAAGCGAATACATACGTGTATTCGAATGCTTTCCATGTAAGATGCATGCATGTATTTGATTACATAGCATGTATGTGAACCATGCATATGAATTCAGGTTTACATGATGTATGCGATCATATAGATGTAGGCGAGATTACTACGAAAACGACTATCTTCATTATAAACGAATGGTATGTATTCGAGTATCCCCGGTGTAATCGATTTGGTGTTTTGTAATCGAATATACATGCTGAGTTCCAGATTGTAATCGAGTCATGATTGTAAGCGACTATACAAGTGTAACCGATTATATAATTGTAATCGAGGCTGTTCGTAAGCGACTATACAAGTGTAAGCGATTATATAATTGTAATCGAGTCTGTTGTAAGCGACCATACAAGTGTAAGCGATTAAATAATTGTATTCGAGTCTGTTTATGAGCGACTTCATCATTGTATGCGAGTTTACTAGTGTAATAGGATTTATAAGTTGTAAGCGAGTCAAGACGATGTAATCGAGTCCTTTGTAAGCGAATACAACAATGTAATAGAATATCTTGTTGTAAGCGAGTCTCGTATTGTAATCTAGTCTTAAGATTGTAAGCGGCTTGTCATGTAAGCGAGTATATATGTAATCGACTGGTCTGATTAATTGGCCACGGGTTTAGTCCATTTCAATCATTATCTTACTCGTTTTAACCTTAACATCTTATTATGGCTTGGTATAGACCCATAACAGTTTCCTTAACCGTTTTCGGCCAAAGCTTGACCCGAGTGATTATAAAGCTTGGACCTTTAGGCTTAAAACGTTCAAAACTAGATCTAGGGTTTCTTTAAATGAGTCGTACATAGCCGTAGGTTCGCTAAGTTCATTTTAACATCAAGTTTGCTACTTTATGGTTCATCTATACCCGATCTACTCTACGTTTAAGTTTTATGGCCAACCGTTCATAAAAACGTAAACTTCAAAGATCAAGAAAATACTTACGTGTTCGTTAGGTCACGGTTAGCTTGGTTATGAACTTTAATCTTGTATTTAGCTTGTACGTTCAAGATCTATCAAGATATAGGCTCGGTTTGGTCTCGGATTGCTCCTCTAGCTCGCGACCGTGAGTATGCTTATGTATGTGTGTGTTTTAAGTGTGTAGAGAATAAGATGGAGAGAAATGAGGGATTTAGGTTTTAGAGAGGTTTAAGTGAGTATTTATATTCTCTTAAGCCCATGGACCTAAGGCCCATCTCATCCCTTATTCCATCTTTCCCACCAAAGTCTATATTCTTTATAATATTTAATCTAATTAATTATTATCACACAATAAGTAAACATATCTTTCCTTTATTTTATTATTATAAATTTAGGATGTTACAAGTCTTCTCTCCTTAAAGAAGTTTCGTCCCCGAAACCTAACTATTACTTAAACATATTAGGGTAAAACTTGCGAATCTCATCCTCAGCTTCCCAAGTAGCATCTGATCCTTTGCGATGTTTCCATATCACTTTCACTAAGGGTATAACCTTATGACGAAGTTGCTTCTCTTTGCGATCAACTATCTCGATTGGTTGTTCAATGTAGTTCAACTGTTCATCAACCTAAATGTCCATTAATGGCACATGAGATGTGTCATCATCCAGACATTTTCTCATATGAGAAACATGGAAGGTTGAATGAATTCCTTCTAACTCCTCGGGTAAATCCAGCTTTTAAGCCACTTCACCCACATGATCCATAATCTTAAACGGTCCAATGTACCTCAGACTCAACTTTCCCCCCTTCCTGAAACGAATGAATCATTTCCTAGGCGAGACCTTGAGCATCACATTATCACCGACGTTAAAATCAATCGGTCGTCGCAGCTTATCAGCATATGACTTCTGTCTGTCTTGAGCAGCCTTCATTCTTGCCTTGATCTGATCAAACTTTGAAGAGGTTTCTTGAACAACTCCTAAACTTCCCATCTCTTTCTGACCAATTTCTCCCCAACACACGGGAGTTCTACAGCGTCTACTATAAAGCATTTCAAATGGTGGCATACCAATACTTGAATGGTAAATATTGTTATAGGAGAATTCTGCCAGATGCAGATGATCATCCCAGCTTCCTCCAAAGTCTAAAACACAAGCACGTAGCATATCCTCAAAGGTTTGGATCGTCCTTTCAGAGTGTCCATCTGTTTGGGGATGATACGCTGTACTGATGTTCAATCTCGTTCCCATAGCTTCATGGAACTTCTTCCAAAATCTTGAAGTAAACTGAGTATCTCTATCAGACACGATCGATAACGGTACTCCATGCTTAGATACAACCTCTTTAATGAACAAGCTTGCTAATGTTTCTGACGAGATGGCCTCTCGTATCGGCAGAAAGTGAACACTCTTGGTCAAACGGTCCACAATCACCCATATGGTATCATGATGTTTAGCTATACGAGGTAGCTTAGTTATGAAATTCATGGTGATGTGTTCCCATTTCCATTCTGGTATCTCCAAAGGTTGCATTTTTTTCATAAGGCTTCTCGTGCTCTGCTTTTACTTGTTAACAAATTAAGCACTTACTATCATAATCTACTACGTCATTCTTCATTCCTGGCCACCAGTAGTCTCTTTACAAATCTTGGTACATCTTTGTAGTTCTCAGATGAATCGCATACCTTGACTTATGAGCTTCATCTAAGATTCGATCTCTAAGATTCCATGGCGTGGAATCCACATACGGTCAAACCTAGTCTTAACACCATGAGTGTTTTCCATCAAATAGTCTTGCTGACCGAAAATCCTTTCTTTATTTATTAGCCCTTCGTCTACCAGCACTTCTGACTGCACCTTGATGATTTCTTCAAATAGGCTTGAGTTCATATTAACTGATATGACCTTACTGTTGTAATGATTTCCTCATTCTTACGACTTAGCGTGTCGGCAACCACATTACCTTTACCAGGATAGTACTTAATATCGCAGTCGTAGTCCTTTATCTACTCTAACCATCTTCTCTGTCTCATGTTCAGTTCTTTCTGCTCGAAGAAGTACTTTAAAATTTTATGATCCGTATAAATAGTACACTTAGTACCATACATGTAATGTCTCCATATCTTGAGAGCATGCACTACTGCTGCTAGCTCTAAATCATGCGTCAGATAAGTACTCTCATGGACTTTCAACTGTCTAGACGCGTAAGCTATCACTTTTCCTCGTTGCATTAACACGCAACCTAACCCACGATGCGAAGGATCAGTACAAACAACCAAATCCTCGTAACCATCAGGTAGAGCAAGGATTGGAGCTTGCGATAGTCTTGTCTTTAATTCTTCAAAAGCTTCTTCTTGGAACTTTTCTCAGCTGAATACTACCGACTTTCGGGTCATACCGGTCAACGTTGCGACTATCTTGGCGAAACCTTCAATGAATCTCCTATAGTAGCCAGCTAACCCTAAGAAGCTTCGTATATCAGTCGGATTTTGAGGAGCCTTCCAATTCGTTATCGCTTCAGTCTTAGCTGGGTCCACGGTAATCCCTTCAGGATCACGTGACCTAGGAATTGCACTTCTCATAACCAGAACACGCATTTCAAAAACTTAGCATACAATTTCTCTTTCTTCAGAGTCTCCAATACCTTTCTCAGATGCTCAGCATGATGACGATAACTGACTTATCCAACATCGGCCGACACACCCTATTCATCATGTCCATAAATGTTGCGAGAGCATTCGTTAGACCGAATGACATCATGAGGAACTCGTAGTGTCCATACCGCGTCCGAAACGCTGTTTTAGGGATGCCCACCTCTTTCACTTTCAATTAATGATAGCCTGATCTGAGATCTGTCCGTGAGAACCTACTTGAACCTTGCAGTTGGTCAAACAGATCATCAATCCTTGGCAAAGGATATCTATTCTTTACTTATTCAACTCGCGATAGTCTATGCACATCCTCATACTTCCATCCTTCTTCTTGACGAATAACACTGGTGCGCCCCACGGGGAAACACTTGGTCTAATAAAACCCTTGTCGAGGAGTTATTGCAGTTGGGACATCAATTCTTTCATCTCTGGCGGCGCTAGACGGTAAGGTTCTTTCACGACGGGTTGGGCTCCTGGTACTAAATCTATATGGAATTCTATCTCTCATGTAACGATTCCGGCAGAATCAGGTATACCCTAACCGGTATATACTATTTATGTGTTATTTAATAATGAATATATGAATTATAATGTGTTTATACGAGTATGTATGATTCACAGTACGGATTATACTCGATTATACAGTTAATCGTATTGGAAATACGATTAACCGATTAACGGTTATTGAAGCCCGAACGAATCGAGAATACATTATAGACGAGATATATAATACTAGTGATGTTTACAAAGTGTTAAAGCTTCGGGATAAGTGAATTAAAGCACATAAAAAGAAATTTCGATTAATGGTACGTCGGTACGTTAAACGAAACCTTTAATACCAAACCAAGCAAGAGACGATCAATCAAGCCGAAAAAGATGCGCGATTATTAATAATACGATGTTCTAAGATAATAAATGCCATGGTTTAAGTTTTTAAAGTTTTATAAATTGGTTTTATATAAATTTCATTTTTAAGCCGAAAAACGACCGTTTTAGCCTCGTTTTAAGCCGAATTAAACATTTAACCGAAAAACGAACTGAACCAGATTATTCAAAACATTATCCAGATTACAGAAATCTGAATATGTGGCTAAGATTGGAGGAGTGGGTCCCACCCCACCCTCCTTTGTGTTCCGATCGGAATAAGGGGGTAAGACCCCTTTTCCTTATCATTTTTTTTACACCAACAAATCAACAATTTTCCTTTCCTCTCAAGATCATGAACTAAAAACCGAGTTTTGTAGCAAGAACAACGAGGTAAAGATCAAGTTATATTCGTTTTCATCTTCCTTTCTCGAGCTTTATTGCAAGAAAATGAGGTTTCAAGTGAAAAAGGGTGAAATGTAACACCCCGTAACCGCAGCGGAAACGTACACGGGATGCCACAGACACATCTGATATCAACAGCATTGCTTATAAGGAAAATACCACTACATTAATTTATAACATATTACATTGTTGCGAGTTTCATTACTGTCTAGGTGTTACACACATATTTTACCGATAAGACATTAATAAATTCATTACAAAACATAGAGCAGCAAGCTTCCAACAGGTAGCACACATAGTTAAGCACATATCAATCATTCCAACTTGGGCATACCTAGAAATCATGTAAAGAAAACGGGTCAACTACGAATAGTTGGTGAGTTTCACTAATTTAAATAAACACTGACAAATCATTTTAATAATCATTTATTAACAATATAATCATGCTGGGAACTATGTTACCCCAGAACATTTCATTTAACTTCCTGGGAACTATGTTACCCCAGAACAATAATAACCCCTGGGAACTATGTTACCCCAGAACAATAAATACCCCTGGGAACTATGTTACCCCAGAACAATAACAACCCCTGGGAACTATGTTACCCCAGAACAATAATAACCCCTGGGAACTATGTTACCCCAGAACAATAATAACCCCTGGGAACTATGTTACCCCAGAACAATAACACATGATAAACATTTTATATATTCTGTGCATCAGATCATATATATATAAATGTACAAGTATTTCCATACGATCGGTATGTACTTAAATACTTTAAATAAGACATGTTTTCCGCCCCGGGAAAATATAGTTAAAACAATTCATTAAAAGGGGCTCGTGAAAACTCACCTTTTTGTGAGTCGGTGGGTAATATAAGGAACAGCTACGTGCCTGGATCTGTAATATAATATCTAGTCTTTACTATATAATTCCCATAACTTAAATACGTATCAATCGCCACACCCGACCCAAAAATGGTGTTTGGATGCTATTTTAGTTAAAGTGATGAAATTAGAGCTCGGTTTGACACCCCGTTTGGCCGCGGGGCCCCGTTTCCGTCATTTGGGTGCCGGAAACAGTAAAATCGGGTAAAATTACCCAAATCATCCGAATTATTTTCGGATGATTTATTTTTACTTAATTTACTTAGATTTATGAAAATAGTCCATTTTTAAAGTTTTCGTGTACCAGTCAGCTCGCTTATGCGAACTTTGCCGGTTTACACGTTTTAAGCTTTAATTATTTGTTTTTACGTTCTTTTTAGCACAAATAATTACCCGTCTAGTCTCGGGTCTTGAATTTTTGCACAAAACTTATTTTGACATAAAGAAAATTTTACAAAATTTTTCCAGATTTATTTTCTTATATTTACATTTATTTATCTATTTTTAAATCTTATTAAAACACTAAATATGTCAAAAATACCAAAACACTTTAGAAAAATCCCAAATTTTTCTGGGATGATCTCTGTCATCCTCATAACTTCCTGGAATTTTTCCAGATTTATTTTCCTATATTTACATTTATTTATCTATTTTTAAATCTTATTAAAACACTAAATATGTCAAAAATAACAAAACACTTTAGAAAAATCCCAAATTTTTCTGGGATGATCTCTGTCATCCTCATAACTTCCTGGAATTTTTCCAGATTTTAAAACTTATTTTTCAATCCATTTTCACCCAAAACCGAGCTAGAAAGCCCTAGAACTCGTTTCACCGAAAAGCCTACTTAGACTTTTCCAACTGAGCTCAAATTTTGTGGGTGACTTTTATATGTTATAAAAAGCTTATCTTAATTTTTCCAGAATTTTTCATCATGTTTAGCTATTTTTCACTATTTTTGGCCAAAACCGAGCATTAAATTCACCAAATATTCATATTTTATCCAAAAATTACCAAAAATTCACAGATCTCATATTTTCATGTGTAGATCATCTCTGTGAAATTTCGTGACCCGACTCTAAGCACACGAAAATCTGTCCAAATTTCATATACACACGAAAACCGAGCTATCTCGTGTTTTCTAGCTTTAGATCGCAAAGATCTTGGTTTCTAGCCTTTGCTAGCCGCTAGATTCAACACTTACAAGCACAATAACACTATACCAAGCAAACTATACCAATCAATCAAACCATTTCTTTCAAAGTGTCGGTTTTTAAGTAAAAACAAAGGTTTTAACCGTAAAAATCCGTTCTCGACTCTTTTTACTCATTTCTTGGACCAAGATCCCTTGTATAACATGTATACATCTCTTGATCATGCAAGAGTCGGTTTCATCTCGGGTTTTCACCCGTCTTTCACATGGAAACTCATTTACAAGGATTCTAACCGTAAAATTTTGTTATTGACACTTTTAACTCGTTTCTTGGATCAAGATCCCGTGTATATCTTGTATACATCACTTGATCTAGCAAGGATCGGTTCCATCTCGGGTTTTCACCCATATTCACTTGGAACCTCTTGTTCTCAAGAACTATGAAATTAAAAACAAGATTCAAGCCTCAAATTATGTATATACCTTGAAGATCTTGGTTAAAAATGATGATCTTGGTTGTATACTTGAAAGATATGAAGGGATTTTGGGAGAGTTTGTTGTTGAAATGTGTTGTAAAAAGAAAAATGAAGTGTATGATAATAATAATAATAGGACCGATCGGTCCTTTAGGGTGGATGGGGGTGGCCCCCACAAATCCATTCTAAGCCACATATTCGGATTACGCAATCCGGATAATGTTGTGGATAATCTGGCTCAGTTCGTTTCTCGTTTAAACTCGTAATTCGGCCTAAAACGAGCATAAAATGGTCGTTTTCCGGGTTAAAATATAATTTACATAAAACTGATTTAAAAACTTAACCCTTTGACATTGAAACATCATATTATTAATAATTACGCATCTTTTTCGGCTTGATTGATCGTCTCTTGCTTGGTTTGGTGTTAAAGGTTTCGTTTATCGTACCGACGTACTAATAAATCGAAATCCTTTTTCTGTGCTATAATTCACTTATCCCGAAGCATTAATACCTCGTAAACATCACTAAACATTATATACTTCGTCTATAATGTAATTCCCGGTTCGTTCGGGTTTCAATAATCATTCATTGATTAATTGTAATTCCAATACGATTCACTATATATATGAGTATGATTCATATTGTGAATCATATATACTCGTAAAAACGTACTATAACTCATATAATCAGTATTAAATAACACGTAAATAGTATATTCCGGCTAGGGTATACCTGAATTTGCCGGAATCGTTACATTCTCCCCCCGTTATAAAAATTTCGTCCTCGAAATTTTACGCGTCAACTACTTCCTTTTGAGGAAATAGGTGGGGGTATTTCTTCCGAAATTCATCCTTTCGTTCCCAAGTAAATTCTGGGCCTCGTTGCGAATTCCATCTAACTTTGACCAACGAGATCTTATTGTGTCTAAGTTGCTTGATCTTACCGTCCACTATTTCGATGGGCTCCTCTACGAAGTTGAGCCTATCACTTATTTGAACACCCTCTAAGGGTAATACCGATGTCTCATCCGCCAGACATCTTTTCAAATTCGACACATGAAACACGTTATGAACTGCACTTAGTTCCTCAGGCAGTTCTAGTCGGTAAGCTACCGAACCGATCTTTGCAGTAATAATGAATGGTCCAATATATCTAGGGGCCAACTTCCCCGCCTTTCCAAATCTAACCACACCCTTCCACGGTGATACTTTTAAATATACCTTTTCGCCCTTCTCAAACGACAACGGTTTTCGACGGGTATCGGCATAACTCTTCTGCCGGTCCCGCGCGGCTTTTAGGTTGTTCTTAATTTCAAGAATCTTGCTGGTCGTCTCCTGGACCAGATCCGATCTAATGACCTGCGAGTCTCCCACTTCAGACCAGCAAAGTGGTGATCGGCACTTCCGCCCATACAATGCTTCATAAGGTGCTGCCTTTATACTGCTATGGTAACTGTTATTATAGGAAAATTCAATGAGTGGGAGATGTTGATCCCAATTTCCCTTAAAGTCCAGTACGCAGGCACGAAGCAAATCATCCAAAGTTTGAATGGTCCTCTCAGACTGACCATCGGTCTGAGGGTGGTAAGCCGTGCTTAGGTCAATACGTGTTCCCAATGCTTCTTGCACAGCTTGCCAAAGTTTGGAGGTGAAATGGCTATCCCTATCGGAGATGATCGAGATGGGGATGCCATGACGAGACACTATTTCATTTATATAAATTTGCGCAAGTCTCTCGGTGTTATAATTGTTTCTAATCGGAATAAAATGTGCCGATTTGGTTAATCTATCCACGATTACCCAAATTGCATCATTTCCCCGGGATGTCTTAGGGAGGTGTGTCACGAAATCCATTGTGATTTGCTCCCATTTCCATTCGGGAATCTCCGGTTGTTGTAACATTCCCGAAGGTTTCTGGTGCTCCGCCTTAACCCTCGCACACGTCGTACACTTGCCGACGTATGTGGCTATATCCTTTTTCATACCTGGCCACCAGTAAAATTCTTTCACATCCTGGTACATTTTATCCGATCCCGGATGTATGGAATATTTCGATTTATGCGCTTCGTCCATGATTAATTCACGAAGGTCATGGAGGGTCGGAATCCAAATCCGACTTTTGAAATAGAGAATTTCGTCCACACGCTGTTCGAAATTCTTCTCGTTCCCGAAAAGTCCTTCTTTATCCAATTGGTCCTCTTTCAACGCCTCGCGTTGAGCGACTCGAATCAAATCCGAAAGGTTCGATTGGACTACCATTCCCAACGCTCGCACGCGTAGTGGCTTAACTCGATCTTTCCTACTCAAGGCATCGGCTACAACGTTAGCCTTGCCGGGGTGATATCGGATGTCACAGTCATAGTCACTTAGTAACTCGACCCACCTTCGTTGTCTCATATTCAGTTCTTTCTGATCGAATATGTGCTGCAAACTTTTATGATCAGTGAAGATGGTGCACTTTGTACCGTAGAGGTAGTGTCTCCAGATTTTAAGTGCAAAGATGACTGCTCCCAGTTCCAAGTCATGAGTAGTGTAGTTTTTCTCATGAACTTTCAACTGTCGAGACGCATAGGCTATGACCTTTTTATTTTGCATCAACACGCATCCTAACCCTTTACGGGATGCGTCACAATATACAACAAATCCATCGTCTCCGTCGGGGAGACTTAAGATTGGCGCTTGGCACAATCTTTGTTTTAGCGTTTGAAACGCCATTTCCTGCTCTTCACCCCATTCATACTTCCGATCCTTTTGAGTCAGGAGGGTTAAAGGTTGGGCGATGCTGGAAAAGTTCTCTATAAATCGACGATAGTATCCAGCTAAGCCTAAGAATTGGCGGATTTCCTTTGGAGATTTAGGCGCTTGCCAACTCTTAATTGCTTCAACCTTACTCGGATCAACGTGTATTCCTTGATGGTTTATTACGTGACCGAGGAATCGCACCTCTTGTAACCAGAAGTTACACTTGGAGAATTTTGCATATAACTTCTCCTGATTCAGGAGCTCTAGAACTAACTTTAAGTGTTGCTCGTGCTCTTCTTTACTCTTCGAGTATATCAAAATATCGTCAATAAATACAATGACGAATTTGTCGAGATAGGGTTTACAGACTCGGTTCATGAGATCCATGAATACCGCTGGCGCATTTGTTAGCCCAAAAGGCATAACTAAAAATTCGTAGTGGCCGTAGCGAGTCCGAAACGCGGTTTTTGGGATATCCTCCTCTTGAATTCTAACTTGGTGGTATCCCGATCTAAGATCAATTTTTGAGAAATAGCTCGCACCTTGTAGTTGGTCGAACAAATCATCGATTCGGGGAAGAGGATACCTATTTTTGATGGTTAATTTGTTCAATTCCCTGTAGTCAATGCACATTCGAAGGCTTCCGTCCTTCTTTTTCACAAATAGTACAGGTGCACCCCACGGGGAATAACTGGGACGTATAAACCCCTTATCCAACAATTCCTGCAACTGGTTGGATAGTTCTTGCATCTCGGACGGTGCAAGTCTGTAAGGGGCCTTAGCAACAGGGCCAGCCTGAGGTAACAGATCGATTCTGAATTCGACCTGTCGGGTTGGCGGCAATCCAGGGAGTTCCTCTGGAAAAACTTGTGGAAATTCGCGTACCACGGGAATATCGTCCACCCGTTTTTCCTCAGAATCATCGGCCGTCAGGCTCGCTAGATACGCCACACATCCCTGACGTATATATTTCAACACCTTGAGGTGGGATATAAATGGTATCATGGTGCCGGATTTTTCTCCCTGCACTAATACCTCCTCGTCATCCGACACCCGGATCTTGACGGTTTTCTTTTCACAGTTTATTTCTACCCTATTACGTGCCAACCAATCCATTCCCACTATCACGTCAAAACTACCCAATTCTACCGGTAACAAGTCAATCAGGAAGGATTGTTCGCTCAGAATAAAAGGGCAATTCCGAACAATCCGATCAACTATCATGGTTTTACTGTTAGCGACCTCTACGGTGTAGGGTTCTATGGTTTCACCAATAGGAAGGTTTGCTATCGAAAGGAATCTAACGGAGACAAAACTTCTATCGGCGCCTGTATCAAATAATACAGAAGCGTAATGATCAGAGACGAGGAAGGTACCTGTCACTACGCTGGGGTCCTGGCGCGCCTCGTTCGCTCCCATCACAAATGCTCGGCCTCGCGCCGGATTGGACGACGATGGCTGACCCGCGAGTTGTCTCCCGTTTCCTCCCTGATTCAGTTTCGGGCAGTTCCTTTTGAAGTGATCTGTGCTGCCGCATTCGTAGCAAGCACGGCTAGTGGTCACCATCTGGTTTTCTTGCGGGTTCTGCAGTCGGGCTGGTTGAGTTCTAAATGGTTGCGCCCGAATAGGTTGTGGTTGTCGGTTCAGGTTGTTCAGATTTGTCTTACAATTTGGTGCGTAGTGTCCAACCCTGCCACACCGGTGGCACACCACCTCCTTGCACACGCCACTATGGTGGTAACCACATTTCCCGCACCTAGGAAACGTTCCCTTCTGCGGTTCTTGCCTTCCGCCCGAACTAGTCATGGCATAGCTCTGGGCAGCGGGCCTAGCTCGCTTGCTTTGCTGCTTTTCTTGGACTCTATGATCATGCGCACCCCGTTTTCCCCCAGCGGATTCTCCTGTCACCTTTAGTGATCCGCTCCGCAAGAAATCATACGTGACTATGCCAGCCTGTGTCACTGCACTTTCATACGTCCGGTGTCCCCCCGCGTTGACTATACTCCTCACTACTGGAGTAAGTCCCCAAATATAACGTTCCACCCTCTTCGTCTCCGGGGTGACCAACCACGGTACTAATCGTGACAGTTCATTGAACCGATTGGTATAACTCAAGTGGTCCGCCCCCCTCATCTCCAGATTCCACAACTCATTTTCCAGTTTCTGCAATTCATTCTTTGGACAGAAATGTTCCAACACAAGAGCCTTAAGCTCCGTCCAGGTCATGTGGTTTGTCGCCACCTGACCTCGAGTCTGTACTATGGTGTTCCACCATGTCAAGGCATGGTCGGTGAATGTACAGGTGGCGTACTTAACGATACAATCCTCGGGACAGTTGCTAATATTCACCACTGATTCTATTTTCTCTATCCATTTAACTAACCCATTCGGTCCTTCAGACCCGCTAAACTCTAATGGCTTGCACAACATGAAATCCTTGATCGAACATCCCCTGGATGCACGAATTGGTTCCGTACGGTTTGTCTCTACCGTAGGTATAGGGCCATTGCTGTCAGTAACGACCACCCTAGGCGGTGCGTCATTACTCGGAATAGTGTTATCATTCCTTGGAGGATTAGCATTTTGTTCCCCGTCATTATTTATGGGCGTTTGATTGCTCAGAGGGGTTGGATTGGTCGAGTTATTAATACTGGCGGCGATGCGCGATACTATATCCGGTATCGCCGCCTCCAACTGTTGAGCAATCAAACGGCTCACATCTACTTCCGATATTTTCGTTGATCGTTTCGGTGCCATTCTACACAACATCAAGAAAACACATATAATTAATACCATTCCAAATTATGAAACACAAAACACATTCCATACATTAATAAACATTAGTACATATTACACAAACATCCGTTTACATGCTTCCCAGTCATCATTACATAACTAAGTTTTAATACAAAGGGCCTATGTTGGTATCATCCTCGACATAACCCGCAATGGGTCAGTGCTTGAATGATACCCAAAAGTATCGATAATGATATGCCCTACAAGAGACCCCCTATGGGCCAGTGGTTGTACTATAACTAAACAAGATTCACTCCGTGTTAGTATCACCACTAACTACTTACATGGAGTATCAAAAAGCGGTTCAAGATTCTACCATCTAACACATCTACACATGGTGGTAAACCAACCCCACCAACACCGCCACCAGCACCACCAACACCGCCACCATAACCCGCATTCGGGTTTCCATCTGGCCGATCAACCAGTGGGAGTATGAGCACTCCCTTTTTAACTGGTTAATAGCATACTGGTGGTCCAGTATGCTGTCCCCGAGGTACGCCCGCCTCTGTACCCCCACGACCAGGGCGGCAGAGTGCTCGTTCACCTGTTCGGTGAGAACACGTAGCCAAGCCGCCAAGTCCCGTTCCTGCCTCGGAAGACCCCACACAGGTAGGGTCGCAGGCTCGGACTGGGGGCGGGAGGACTCGCCCCTATGGTAAGTGGATCTGGGTGGGGTAACAGTGGGCGGAACATACGGGGCACTGATCCGCGCCGTGAGGCGGGGACCGTGTCTGGGGGGAATCGGGGCGGTCTGTGGTGCGGGCGGGGTAGGAGACCTGGTAACCCTAGCAGGGGAGGGTAAACTAGCACTCCTAGCTGGGGTGGTCTGTCTAGAAGTACTATGACTAGCCTCCGAAGGCTCGGAGCTGGGTGCTATACTTGGGCTTCCAGAGGCCCCGGAACTGACCTCTTCCGGGTCCTCTTCCGTCGACACACTAGGTGTTCTTGCCATTTTTACCTGCACACAAGTTAACAAACATATAGTCCCTTTTCATAGTGTAATTCAAAATCAAATTAACATGCACTTACTTATACAATTTTACCACATAATAATATTATCATATACTTACACATATGTTGCCAATTTTACCTATTTAAATTCCCCGTGACTTCCCCTGAATTCCCTCTTGCAGACAAGCCTGTTATTATGTTCCGGACCATAATAACCCACTTGTCCATCCAAGTTCATCCCGATCTCGTCACAATATATTATTAGTTGATATTCAGATCCTATAATACTTGAGCTACTGGTTATATTTTAGGTATCTCTTTCAGACATCCTAATTCTTTATAACCAATGGCTCTGATACCAAGTTCTGTAACACCCCGTAACCGCAGCGGAAACGTACACGGGATGCCACAGACACATCTGATATCAACAGCATTGCTTATAAGGAAAATACCACTACATTAATTTATAACATATTACATTGTTGCGAGTTTCATTACTGTCTAGGTGTTACACACATATTTTACCGATAAGACATTAATAAATTCATTACAAAACATAGAGCAGCAAGCTTCCAACAGGTAGCACAGATAGTTAAGCACATATCAATCATTCCAACTTGGGCATACCTAGAAATCATGTAAAGAAAACGGGTCAACTACGAATAGTTGGTGAGTTTCACTAATTTAAATAAACACTGACAAATCATTTTAATAATCATTTATTAACAATATAATCATGCTGGGAACTATGTTACCCCAGAACATTTCATTTAACTTCCTGGGAACTATGTTACCCCAGAACAATAATAACCCCTGGGAACTATGTTACCCCAGAACAATAAATACCCCTGGGAACTATGTTACCCCAGAACAATAACAACCCCTGGGAACTGTGTTACCCCAGAACAATAATAACCCCTGGGAACTATGTTACCCCAGAACAATAATAACCCCTGGGAACTATGTTACCCCAGAACAATAACACATGATAAACATTTTATATATTCTGTGCATCAGATCATATATATATAAATGTACAAGTATTTCCATACGATCGGTATGTACTTAAATACTTTAAATAAGACATGTTTTCCGCCCCGGGAAAATATAGTTAAAACAATTCATTAAAAGGGGCTCGTGAAAACTCACCTTTTTGTGAGTCGGTGGGTAATATAAGGAACAGCTACGTGCCTGGATCTGTAATATAATATCTAGTCGTTACTATATAATTCCCATAACTTAAAATACGTATCAATCGCCACACCCGACCCAAAAATGGTGTTTGGATGCTATTTTAGTTAAAGTGATGAAATTAGAGTTCGGTTTGACACCCCGTTTGGCCGCGGGGCCCGTTTCCGTCATTTGGGTGCCGGAAACAGTAAAATCGGGTAAAATTACCCAAATCATCCGAATTATTTTCGGATGATTTATTTTTACTTAATTTACTTAGATTTATGAAAATAGTCCATTTTTAAAGTTTTCGTGTACCAGTCAGCTCGCTTATGCGAACTTTGCCGGTTTACACGTTTTAAGCTTTAATTATTTGTTTTTACGTTCTTTTTAGCACAAATAATTACCCGTCTAGTCTCGGGTCTTGAATTTTTGCACAAAACTTATTTTGACATAAAGAAATTTTACAAAATTTTTCCAGATTTATTTTCGTATATTTACATTTATTTATCTATTTTTAAATCTTATTAAAACACTAAATATGTCAAAAATACCAAAACACTTTAGAAAAATCCCAAATTTTTCTGGGATGATCTATGTCATCCTCATAACTTCCTGGAATTTTTCCAGATTTATTTTCCTATATTTACATTTATTTATCTATTTTTAAATCTTATTAAAACACTAAATATGTCAAAAATAACAAAACACTTTAGAAAAATCCCAAATTTTTCTGGGATGATCTCTGTCATCCTCATAACTTCCTGGAATTTTTCCAGATTTTAAAACTTATTTTTCAATCCATTTTCACCCAAAACCGAGCTAGAAAGCCCTAGAACTCGTTTCACCGAAAAGCCTACTTAGACTTTTCCAACTGAGCTCAAATTTTGTGGGTGACTTTTATATGTTATAAAAAGCTTATCTTAATTTTTCCAGAATTTTTCATCATGTTTAGCTATTTTTCACTATTTTTGGCCAAAACCGAGCATTAAATTCACCAAATATTCATCTTTTATCCAAAAATTACCAAAAATTCACAGATCTCATATTTTCATGTGTAGATCATCTCTGTGAAATTTCGTGACCCGACTCTAAGCACACGAAAATCTGTCCAAATTTCATATACACACGAAAACCGAGCTATCTCGTGTTTTCTAGCTTTAGATCGCAAAGATCTTGGTTTCTAGCCTTTGCTAGCCGCTAGATTCAACACTTACAAGCACAATAACACTATACCAAGCAAACTATACCAATCAATCAAACCATTTCTTTCAAAGTGTCGGTTTTTAAGTAAAAACAAAGGTTTTAACCGTAAAAATCCGTTCTCGACTCTTTTTACTCATTTCTTGGACCAAGATCCCTTGTATAACATGTATACATCTCTTGATCATGCAAGAGTCGGTTTCATCTCGGGTTTTCACCCGTCTTTCACATGGAAACTCATTTACAAGGATTCTAACCGTAAAATTTTGTTATTGACACTTTTAACTCGTTTCTTGGATCAAGATCCCGTGTATATCTTGTATACATCACTTGATCTAGCAAGGATCGGTTCCATCTCGGGTTTTCACCCATATTCACTTGGAACCTCTTGTTCTCAAGAACTATGAAATTAAAAACAAGATTCAAGCCTCAAATTATGTATATACCTTGAAGATCTTGGTTAAAAATGATGATCTTGGTTGTATACTTGAAAGATATGAAGGGATTTTGGGAGAGTTTGTTGTTGAAATGTGTTGTAAAAAGAAAAATGAAGTGTATGATAATAATAATAGGACCGATCGGTCCTTTAGGGTGGATGGGGGTGGCCCCCACAAATCCATTCTAAGCCACATATTCGGATTACGCAATCCGGATAATGTTGTGGATAATCTGGCTCAGTTCGTTTCTCGTTTAAACTCGTAATTCGGCCTAAAACGAGCATAAAATGGTCGTTTTCCGGGTTAAAATATAATTTACATAAAACTGATTTAAGAACTTTAAAAACTTAACCCTTTGACATTAAAACATCATATTATTAATAATTACGCATATTTTTCGGCTTGATTGATCGTCTCTTGCTTGGTTTGGTGTTAAAGGTTTCGTTTATCGTACCGACGTACTAATAAATCGAAATCCTTTTTCTGTGCTATAATTCACTTATCCCAAAGCATTAATACCTCGTAAACATCACTAAACATTATATACTTCGTCTATAATGTAATTCCCGGTTCGTTCGGGTTTCAATAATCATTCATTGATTAATTGTAATTCCAATACGATTCACTATATATATGAGTATGATTCATATTGTGAATCATATATACTCGTATAAACGTACTATAACTCATATAATCAGTATTAAATAACACGTAAATAGTATATTCCGGCTAGGGTATACCTGAATTTGCCGGAATCGTTACATGAAAACCCGAGATGAAACCAATTCTTGCATGATCAAGTGATGTATACGGGTTATACAAGGGATCTTGGTCCAAGAAAGGAATTAAACGAACCAAAAACGAATTTTTACGGTTAAATCTTTGTTTTTATATCATAACCGAAACCATGAAAGAAATGGCTTGATTGTGGGTGTAACTTGCTTGGTGTGGTGTTATTGTGCTTGTAGGTGTTGTATCTAATTGTTAGCAAAGGCTAGAAAGCGAGATCCTTGCGGTTTGAAGCTAGAAACACAAGGTAGTTCGGTTTTTGTATGATGTTTGAGATTTGGACAGATTGTGATGTGTTTAGAGTTAGGTCATGAAATTTTACAGAGGTGTTAGATATATGAAAATATGAGTTTTGTGAATTTTTGGTAATTTTTGGACAAAGGATGAATATTTGGTGAATTTAATGCTCGGTTTTGGCCAAAAATGGTGAAAAATATTTAAATATCATGAAAAATTATGGAAAATTCCAGATAAGCTTTTTATATCATGTAAAAGTCACACACAAAATTTTAGGTCCGTTGGAGAAGTCTAAGTAGGCTTTTCGGTTAAACAAGTTCTAGGGTTTTCTAGCTCGGTTTTAGTGAAAATGACATGTAAAAAGAGATTTTGGTTCTGGAAAATTACAGGGGACTATGGGGATGGCAGGGGTCATCCAGAAAAAATTTGGGATTTTTCTAAGATCGTTTGGTATTTACGACATATTTAGTGTTTAAATGGTGTTTAAAAATAGATAAATAAATTTTAAATATAAAAATTAATTCTGGAAATATTTTTATAAAATTCCCCACTGTCAAAAACTGATTGGTGCAAAATTTCAAGATCCGACACTAAACGGATAATTATTTGTGCTAAAAAGAAGATAAAAACAAACTTTTAAAGCTTAAAATGCGTAAACCGGTAAAGTTCGCCTAAGCGAGCTGACTGGTGTATAAAAACCCTAAAAATGAACTATTTTCTTATAATTGAGTTAAACAAGTAAAAATGAATCATCCGAAAATAATTCGGATGATTTGAGTAATTTTTAACCGATTTAACAGTTTCCGGTACGCCAAGGACGGAAACGGGTCCCGCGGCCAATCGGGCGTCTAAACCGAGCTCTAAATTCACAACTTTAATTAAATTGTCAGTTAACAACTATTTTCGGGTCGTGTGTGACCAAACTCATTTTTGAAACATAAAAACGGATAACCGTGCTAGGCACGCAAAACGGGAAAAACGACTAATGGTAATTTTGACTAGTGAACTCTAAACGATATCACAATCTGAGTCCGGAGAAGTGTTTCTGGGTTAACATTGCCCCCGGAACGGTTACAGTACTGGGTTAACAGTGTCCCCAGATGTACCGGTTAACACGGTTAAAGTTATATTAATAGTGATTGTATAGTAACGAATTTAGGGATCGTATTACAGATCCGGATTAATAGCTCACAAACTGTGTTACTGCTTGCGATAAGGTGAGTTTCACGAGCCCCTTTTTCTGAACTGTTTTTAAATATTTTCCCGGGGCGGAAAGCATGTTACTATTGAAATGTTTAAGTACATACTGAACGCATGGATTTGCGTGTATTTATATATGTTTTATTGTACGGGAATCGTACGGAAATGTACTAAGATGGTAATTGTCTGAGTTGCTAACATTGTAAGGCCCCACAACACGAGTGATTAACTGAAATCCGGTAGAGTGTGAATAGTACTATTGGTCTGACAAAACCCAACTGGTCCGGCATGGATTTGCTGATGTTTCCCAGCCAGTTGCACATGTCTATTTTGTTGTTATTTATTTTGCTATGTAATGTTAGGCATAGCGGTTTGGGGCAGGTTCGTGGGCGGAGTATGCCACGGGGTTGTTTGTGGATAGTCAGAGGTTTCACTTGTGGGCTCAGCATAATTACATCGCTAATATATGATTATTATAATGATTTGTCACTGTCTATTTAAATTAGTGAAACTCACCAACTATTCGTAGTTGACCCATTTTCTTTACATGCTTTTTAGGTACTCCCAAACTGGAATAATTGCTATATGCTTGACGATGCGTGCTTTTTATGGAAGCTTAGTGATCTTTTTGTATTAGATATGTTAATGTAATGTTGGTAAAACTTATGTGTTAACGCCTAGACGGTAACTAAACTCAGAACGATGTAATATGTTGTAAATTAATGTAGTGGTGTTTTTCTTTATAAGCAATGCTGTTGATATCAGATGTGTCTGTTGCATCCCGTTTACGTTTCCGCTGCGGTTACGGGGTGTTACATCTCACCCCGGTCGCAACCCCGGAAGATCCTCAGGGAATACTTTTGGGTAGTCGCGCACGATAGGAACATCTTTCATTTCTTTCGTCTCGGCCGTAGAGTTGACAACATACACCTGGTAGGAATTGCACCCTCGCCTTAACAAACCCTCGGCTTTAATCATCGAAATGACATTAAGCCCAAAACTTTCCTTATCACCATAAACCGTCACCACACTACCATCCAAGGACTTTAACCTTATCATCCTACTCTAACACACTATCTGAGCCTCATACCCAGACAACCAATCCATTCCCAAAACTACATCGAACCCTCCTAAGGTCATAACATGCAAAGTAACACGGAACTCATGTCCCTCTAACTCTATCTTACAGTCCTTAACCATTTTCATTATTTTAATCGAAGTGTCACTAGCGGTTTCTACTATAAAAGTTTCAAGCTAATTTACTAAATGGGGGTGGCTACGAAACTTTTGTTCGCACCCGAATCGAATAATACTGAAGCGGAAACACCGTTTACTAGAAACGTACATGTGACGACATCTGGAATCTGCTTGTCTTGTTATTGAGTCAGCATGTAAGCTCTGGTCTTTGGCCTTGCTTGCTCAACATCCTTCTTCCCGCTTCCCCCGGATCCACCATCGGTGCATTCCCTAGCAAAGTGACCTGTCTAAGCGCACTTGTAACATGCGGGCTTTGTACTACACTCATGAGCATAATGGCCTGCCTTTCCACACTTATAGCAAACATTTGATCCAACTATGCACTCCCCAGCATGTATCTTCCCGCATTTCTGACATGTATCAGAACCAATACCCCACCTACACTCTCCACCGTGCATCTTACCACAAGTCTGACACGTCTTCTTCTCCCACACTTTCTGTTTCTTGTCCTTGGAGTTCCATAACTGAGTACCGGGTTGTTTAACAGGAGAGACCCACTTCTTATCCTTCTTCCCTTCCGCCACCTCATCGTCCGCCGCCAAGTCGTCATAGACCATTTTCAAGAGTCTTACAACATAATCAAAGGTAGCAGGTCTAATAGCCTTGAGCAAGACATGAACATTTTGTGGTAGCCCCCTGATGAAACACTTAATCCTCTTGGCTTTAGTGTTCACCATGTCTATCACCAGCCTAGACAGGATGTTGAATTCAGTGGTGTATTCGTGGTGTGTCGTCTTTCCCGCCTTCAGACTCAAAAACTTCATTTCAACCCTCTCAACCTTTGTATCAGCACAAAACCTCTTCATTACCAACTCATTCAGGTCATCCTACCTCATCACCTTTATCTCTTCCCGACTCTTTCTCTGCTCAACCGACTCCCACCAGTACTTTCCCTCATCCCCAAACGATTGGGTAGCATATCCCACAACTTGATCGGGACGGCACTCACTAATGCGAATAAACTTGTCCATAGTGGTTATCCATTGGAGAGTAGCGATTGCGTCTCCCAAACCGGTTAGCTTTGGCGGATCACAACCCTTGAAGGACTTATAGTTGCACCCACCTCGGCTCTTTTCCTACCATCAACCTTCACAGACTTAACCACACTTGATTCATCCTTCTCTCTCTCATCATACTTCTTACTCTTCTCCCTAGACTTCTCCGCTCTTCCCTGGCTTTTAGCAGACCCTTCAGGAGTCAAGTTCTTCACAGCAGTGGCTACAGCTTGAACAATGGCTGCTTGAATTGCGGGGTCAAGTTGATACCCTTCGTTGTTACTCGGGTTTCGTCCAGCTGCGCTTCCTTCATCCCCTGTGTTGGAAGTTGCTTAAACCGAAGGTTGTCGAACAAGACGAGGCCTGCCACGACGTCCAGTGTGATCCAACCATCGTATTCTAAAAGGGAAAACATAAACGTCATCACTCAAGGAACTATTTAGTACATGGATAGTAAGGCTAACATGTAATAACAGTGGCCAGATATGATTAGCTGATCACGTTACTTTCCGTGTCCTGTACATTTCCTCTTATGAGTCTATTTGTGCTAATTCTACTTTTAACAGTTAATCAATCAAATAATCAAGAAATCCTATCCTTATCACATATCCTTTCATTAGCAATTAAGCTAACATTAACATTTATTATCTGACCATACACTTTACCTTTACTGAGCTTGCTTGAGTGACACATGGCATCTTGAACTGCATCTTCTTTATTTTCTTACTTAAATCCCATTCTCTATTCGATTCTAAGCATGTAAGATGCTTAATTCTCTCGAACTTTGCTTTGAACCCAACTTGTAAGGCCCCGCTACCGGTTCCATACATTGGACGTTGGATTTACTCATAAACACAGTTCTAAATATCAAAGTTAATTAAAATATTCGCGGAATATTAAAACTTTCATAAAACGTTACATATTAAATTCATAAATTGTCTTAAACAAACATCTTGTCTCACGAAACCAAAAACATTAAATGTAATCATTTTGAGTCTTCAGATGTCAGCCTCTTATTCTTCTGCCACGTACCCTACTCAAGCTAGCTGCCCCATTCTACTCACCTGCGTGCATACTAAAAGTCAGCTACGCTGAGTGAGTTCTAGTTAATCATACAACATACAACACATTCATATTTACATACTTTCATTCATACTTTCATACTTTTATCATATACTTACTTACCTTCATAACTTACGTTTTAAAGAGCATTACGCCCTACTTTCCTCTAGTATTATTAGGGCCCGGTTCCTTCTTGCCTCGAATATTATTAGGGTCCGGTTCCCTCTTGCCTCGAGTATTATTAGGGCCCAGTTCCCTCTTGCCTCGAATATTATTAGGGTTCGGTTCACTCTTGCCTCGAGTATTATTAGGGCCTGGTTCTCTTTCGTCACCATACAACCATACATTACCTTACATTCATACATATATGCATACATATGATACATACATTATTCATGCATACTTTATATCATATACTCATTTCATACTTACTACATAATACCTCCCTTAACAATACGTGCAATACCCAAAGGTCATCCACGCATTATCAAGCATTCATTCATAATATAAACATAAATATCACATTCATCATTAAGGCATACACTTACCATTTAAGGTAAGTATATTAACATTCACATTGAGTATGCACACAGCCCCGAAAACATAACAAGGAAATGGGGCTAGAAACTCACCTGGATCTTGTTTCGCTCTCCGTTAATTGTTAATCCCTTCTTTAATTGAGCTATGCTAACTGTATATAAGTTACACGTATCAATACTCGTCCTATTTGTATTTCAGCCAAAAATGGCTAAGTCTGGTCTAATCTAGTGGCCTTGTATTAGATTACTTTTACTTAGATTACCTTTAAACCCTAAGGTATTTGAATACAAGCTATCTAATTTCCTTATCATTCTTTTCTTTCCTTACGTTCTTTTAATGCATTCTATCATGGGCATATATATATATATATATATATATATATATATATATATATATGTATATATATATATATATATGTATATATATATATATATATATGTATATATAACATACGGGTTTCACCAGGCATGCAGATACATGTATAACGTATTTGATTATGTGCATGTATTCGAGGTTTACAATGCATGCGGGTCTCCAAGTTCATAAGTATTCAAAGGTTTACATGTATTCGAATGTGTATAGTGGCCATATATTTAAGACCCTTTGTAAGCGAATACATACGTGTATTCGAATGCTTTCCATGTATGCGATGCATGCATGTATTTGATTACATAGCATGTATGTGAACCATGCATATGTATTCGGGTTTACATGATGTATGCGATCATATCGATGTAGGCGAGCTTACTATGTAAATTACTATCTTCATTGTAAGCAAATGGTATGTAGTCTAGTAACCCCGGTGTAATCGATTTGGTGTTTTGTAATCGAATATACATGCTGAGTTCCAGATTGTTATGGAGTCTTGATTGTAAGCGACTATACAAGTGTAAGCAATTATATAATTGCGTATTGCCTCATTCCCGGTGCCCTACTTTGGTGTTGGATTTACTCATAACCACAGTTCTAAATATCAGAGCTAATTAAAACTTTCGTAGTATCAAAACATCGTGACAAATCTTCAGATGCCAGCCTCTTCAATCCTGCCATGTGTCCCTCTCAAGCTAGCCGTCTCAATCTATTTACCTGCGCGCATACTAAAAGTTAGCTACGCTGAGTGAGTTCTAGTTAATCATGCAACATACATTACATTCACATACATACATACATACGTATCCGAAGACACATATCCATACTTAACCTGTTACCGCACTTTCATACATACATGCTATCACATACCTCAGCCCACCGAGATTTTGTTCATAGTCCGCTATCTATACCTATACTCAAGGTCGTGAACACGTAAAAGGTCCGTAGTCCTTACCTATGTTCACCTTTCATGGAACGTACAAGGTCCGCAGTCCTTCCCTATACCATCCTACAATAACAACACGTACAAGGTCCGCAGTCCTTCCCTATGTTGCCACCTATTCCATAGCACGTACGAGGTCCGCGGTCCTCCCCTATGCTATTACATTTACAGCACGTATAAGTTCTGCAGTCCTTTCCTATGCTGGCTCCTATCTATAATGCGTATAAGGCCCACAGTCCCTAACTACGTTCTCATCTATCATCTATAACACGTATAAGGCCCACAGTCCTTAACTACGCCATCACATGCCAAGTCTATGTCCAACAGAAGTTAGAGGGATTTGCCATCCTAACTTACTGTGTCCGACGTAGAGTCTGCATACCGTGCATACTCTTGCTTACCCGAACCACGTGTACAACAATCATATATATAATGTACCAAGAAAATTACATCATATCATACGGACAGACTAAACGTTCTTCACATCATTCATCTAACAACTATACTCCTCGAAGATACGTGCAATATCCGAAGATCGTTCACGTACCGACATGCATTATTTAATACATACATTCTATCACATATATCGTATATAGCATACACTTACCACTTAAGGTAAATGTACCAACGTTCACATCGAGTATGAACACAGCCCCGAAAACATAACAAGGAAGTGGGGCTAGAAACTCACATGGATTCTGTTACGTTCTCCGTTCGCGGTTATTCATTTCTTTAACTGAGCTCTGCAAACTGTATATTAATTACGTGTATCAATGCATGTCATAATCACATTATTCATATTTTAGCCCAAAATGGCTAAGTCTAGTCTATTCTAATGGCTTTATAAGGTATTGTATTCATTAACATGGTCTTGTATTACAATACAATTTATTTAGATGTAATTTTACCCTCAAACACTAATGTATTCAAATACTTTGTATTTGAATACAATGTGTTCCTCTCTTTCTTTCCTTTTGTAATCGAGTCTTTCAATGTATTCTAGCATAAGCATTGTATGCTAATCTGCATGAAATCAAGTGTATGTACGTAATCAAATTCATGTATGTATTCGAGTGTATATATGTAATCGAATGCATGTATGTATTCGCATATATATGCAATCTAATGCATGTATGTATTTGAATATATATATATATATATATATATATATGTAATCGAATGCATGTATGTATTTGAATTCATATAATGTAATTGAATCCTTGGATGTAATCGACTGTATACATTGTATTCGACCCCACTGTTGTAATCGAGTATGGGCATGTATGCGCTTCCTGTATTGTATGCGAATCTCTATGTTGTATTCGAGTCATAGCATGTACTCGAACCATGTAATTGTATTCAAATGAGGACATTGTAATCGAATATAAGGATGTATTCGAATGACCTGCTGCATATGTCCCTTTTTATCGTTATTTTAATATATCTCACGGCATTAATGCCCTATTATGGTATTGTATCAACCTATAAACTTTTCCATAACCGTGCTCGGCTAAGACTTAGCCCGTTTATCCATAACGCTTCAACCTTTATTGGTTTTAAACGCATTTAAGCTAGATCTAGGGTTTCTAAGTGAACCGTATATATTAACGAGTTCATTAAGTCCACTTTTAACATCAAGTTAACAATTTTAGGGTATTAACAATACCCGATTTACTATCCTACCAAGTTTCATGCAAAAGCGACTTCGTTTACCCGTCCTTTTTACGAACCGAACACTACTCGTTTTACCCGAAACAAACCAACTAACCCGTTTACTATCAAGTTCATTACTATATCAATAATCATGACCCGATCTGTCATCCTACCAATTTTCATGTAAATCTGTACACGAAAAGTAAACATTTTTAACAAAAACGTACATTTGATGTTTTTAATCAAAATCACTTGAATAGACCAAAACCATATCAAACGAACTTGGAATTGAGTGATTCAAGCGGCCATGGAACCATCTCGCCCCGATCAACAAACTCATCAGCTTTCCTTCGCCGGGAACCACAGCTACAGTCACCGGAACAGCTGAACAGTCGCTGGAATCTTCACTTTTGAGCTGCTATGATTTGCTGATAAACACTAAACCTCCCGACCTCTGATCGAAGATCTAATCGGTAGAAATATTCATTTATATATATTGAACCTTCGATTGAAATTTGATACCGATCCGACGGTCAGATCTCCGGTAATCTTTGTGTCTTTGTGGGTGGTTTTTCAAAAACGGGAATTGAAGAAGTGTGTTTTTTATGGTGTAGGCTATGGTGTAGAGATGTATGAAAATGGAAAGGATTAGGGTTTAAGTGGTATTTATACTCCCTTAAGCCCATAGACCTTAGGCACATCTTTCCTTTTTGTTCCACAATTTAACTCCATCTAATTTGCCTTCTTATCATTTCATCCTTATTATTTTATTAATTCTCTACTAACTCAAGTAAACTTTTCCACCATAAATAAATAATATATAAAATATTATTCTATGAAATTTCAGGATGTTACAATTTGTAATCGAGTCTGTTTGTAAGCGACTATACAAGTGTAAGCGATTATATAATTGTAATCCAGTCTGTTTGTATGCGACTATGCAAGTGTAAGCGATGATATAATTGTAATTGAGTCTGTTTGTGAGCGACTTCATCATTATATGCGAGTTTACAAGTGTAATCGGATTTATAAGTTGTAAGTGAGTCTAGACGATGTAATCGAGTCCTTTGTAAGCGAATACAACAATGTAATCGATTATCTTGTTGTAAACGAGTCTTGTATTGTAATCTAGCCTTAAGATTGTAAGCGGCTTGTCATGTAAGCGAGTATATATGTAATTGACTGGTCTGATTAATTGGCCACGGGTTTGGTCCCTTTCAATGTTATCTTACTTGTTTTAACCCTAACATCTTATTATGGATCGGTATAGACCCAAAATAGTTTCCTTAACCGTTTTCGGCCAAAGCTTGACCCGAGTGATTATAAAGCTTGGACCTTTAGGCTTAAAACGTTCAAAACTAGATCTAGGTTTTCTTTAAACGAGTCGTACATAGCCGTAGGTTCGTTAAGTTCATTTTAACATCAAGTTTGCTAATTTATGGTCCATCTATACCCGATCTACTCTATGTTTAAGTTTTATGGCCAACCGTTCATAAAAACGTAAACTTTAAAGATCAAGAACATACCTTTACGTGTTCGTTAGGTCACGTTTAGCTTGCTTATGAACTTTAATCTTGTATTTAGATTGTACGTTCAAGATCTATCAATATATAGGCTCGGTTTGGTCTCGGATATCTCCTCTAGCTCGCGGCCGTGAGTATGCTTATGTATGTGTGTGTTTTAAGTGCGTAGAGAATAAGATGGAGAGAAATGAGAGATTTAGGGTTTTAGAGGGGTTTAAGGGAGTATTTATACTCTCTTAAGCCCATGGACCTAAGGCCCATCCCATCTCTTATTCCATCTTTCCGACCCAAGTCCATATTCTTTATAATATTTAATCTAATTAAATATTATCACACAATAACTAAACAGACTTTCCTTTATTTTATTATTATAAATTTAGGATTTTACAGTTAGGGATTACGTATATGTGACCCCAGAGGCGAATCTAGAAAATTTAGCGGGGGGGGGGGGGGGGGGTAAAAAGAGAAGAGGGTTGGCCAACCATTCTTAAGGCCTAGGGCAGAATGAACTTCCGAGGCACATGAGAGGGTAAATTGGTCCTTTTATACACAACTCCTTAAAAATTAGAATACATATGTGAGAACCATTTTAAAATTGAGGACTTTAAGAACCATTTTGTATCACAAAAAAAACTCCTTTAAAAATATAAAAAACGCGAAAATAAAAAAAGTAAAAAAAGAAAAATTTTTATTTTTCATCCTGGTTTCATAAAAAAACAAAAAAATATCGGTTTAGCAAAATTAAACACATATGTATAATACTTATTTTTTTATATTATACATATTAGATACACATATGTACAATTAAGATAAATAATGATGTACATATTTGTACATTATGTAAATCGAGATTAAATACAAATATACATATGTATATAATTAAGTTTCTTACATATTTTTTTCATTTTTTATGAAACCGAGATGAAAAATAAATATATTTGGTTTTTCACTTAATAAAAAATTTTCATTTTAAAATTTCCTTTTATATATATTTAAGACGTTTTTGTGTGGCTCAGGATGGTTCTCAAACTTCTCTTAGAATCCTCATCATATATATATATATATAGAACAAGGTTAAAATAAGAAGTATATTTTTCCTAAAAAGTGTAGAAAGTGTGTTTTCATCATTAGATCCAATAAAACACACCGCACAATAAACACACCGCAACTATAATAAAACACACCGCACAATAAACACACTTTTCATATCTACATTCAGATCAACAAATCTAATGCACCAGATTACTTCTTACACTTTTTAGACACACTCCACTTTTTATTTTAACCTCTCCCTATATATATATATATATAAGGATTGGGAAATACTGTTTTGATTTTTCAGGGGTATTTTTTCTCTTAAAAAAATAATGTAATGCATGTGACTGAGGGTGCATCATAAGGATGTGTTCCCCACTTTTTTGGAGTGTTCCCTACTTTTTTGGAGTTCTATTCGAACCTAACTACACACACACACACACACACACACACACACACACACACATATATATATATATATATATATATATATATATATAGGGTGGGGTTATAATAAGAAGTGTAGTGTGTCTAAGAAGTGTAATAAGTAATCTGGTTCGTTAGATATGTTGATATGACAGTGGATATGGAAAGTGTGTTTATTGTACTGTGTGTTTTGTTAGATCTAATGGTGAAAACGCACTTCCTTCACTTCTTAGGACAAATTTATTTCTTATTTGCTATATATATATATATATATATATATAGCAAGGTTAAAATAAGAAGTAAAACTATCATAAGAAGTGTAAGAAGTGTTTTTTACCCTTAAAAAATAAAACACACCGAACAAAAAACACACTAACAATATCCACCATCAGATGATCACATCCAACGCCCGATATTACTTCTCACACTTCTTACAAATAACTCACTTCTTATTCTAACCCCACCCTATATATATATATATATATATATATATATATATATATATATATATATATATAGGGAAATGATAAAAAAAGAACTCCTCCTTAGAGAAAGAACTAGAGTAAAAAAAACAATGAAGTATTTTTAATTTAATTACAAAAAATACGTTTAAATTGTTTTTCTTTCATCCTTCTTATATGTTATTATTCACCATAAAAATATATAAAATAAAATAAAAAAAACTCGTTGTATTGCATATATGCAATACATCGACTCTTTTATAATGTGTATGTGCAATAGTATGTATTTTGATATTTGAAATAGTGTTGAATAACTTATATGCAGTTTTTTGTATTGTATATTCGCAATATTATTATATTATATACAAAAATAGATAAAAATCGATATAGTGCATATGTGCATTAGTATTGTATTACATATATGCGATAGTGTGTTTTGCATACAATTATTAGTGTTTTATTTGCATATATTCAATAGTGTGTATTATAAAATGCATTTGTGTTGTATTATATGCAATAAGACACTATTTTATATATGCAATACACATTAATGCACATATGCATTGCCTCGCCACTTTTTATTTGTTTATTTATTTTTTTAGGACCAATATCATCTTATTAGAAGGAGTAAAGAAAAATAATCGTAAAATATTATTTTTTTAAAAATGTTAAAAATAATTCTTTATTGTTCTCTAGTTATCTCTTAAAAATGAGTTCTCTCTAGATTTCACCCACACACACACACACACACACATATATATATATATATTAAGGGAATGTTAACGTACAAAAGAAATTAACGTACTAAACGTGAGAATCAAGTAGAGTAATTATGTAATAACTCTTTGATAATTACTCTATGATGAAATTACACAATTACTCTACTTGTATATATAATTTCTATACTTGATTCTCACATTTAGCACGTTCATTCCATTTGTATTTGATCCAAACCCTATATATATAAATAGTGAGGATCCTGAGAGAACTTTTTGAAATTGAGAATTTTGAGATCTTTTTTAGGTAAAAAAAATACCCATTAAAATATTATAATAAAATTGTAAAATAAAAAAATTAAAAAAAGTAAAAAAAACCAAAATATTTTGTTTTCTTCCAAGTTTCGTAAAAAATACCCCTAATTATACACATATGTATATTTTTATTTAATCTCGATTTACATAATGCACACATATGTACTTATCATTTATTTTAATTGTACATATGTGTATAAATAATAACTTATATAAAATTATAAAATACATATTATACATAAATGTATAATTTTGCTAAACCAATATTTTTTCTAATTTTTTTTAAAAAAGCAGGATGAAATTTTTTTTTGGTCTTTTTTACTTTTATATTTTCGTGTTTTTCTTAAAAAAAAATTTGTGGTTTAAAATGGTTTTTAAAGTTCTTATATACATATATCTATATTTACATATAAAACATATTAAGTGGACCAAATGATAATTAAGCCATTTCAGGGGAGACGCCCGTAAAATTAATTATCTCTTCACCGGCGGCTTACTTTCTCTTTCAATCCAACGGTTACATGCATCATCCGGCGACGTACACGATGCTACCATTGAATGCCCTAATTGAAATCGTCAATGAAACCGACAATCATATAATGGTCGTATTGATACGATTGCTGGTAGATATGAAACCATGTGTCAATCACGGGGGTTTCATCATGTTTCTATAGTTATCTTGGTTTAATCGTTACCTAAACTCTGATCATTATTATAGTAGATGCAAAATTGTTGGCACTAACACATGTTTGTTACGAGAAACGACATTTATGTACGTTGTTGATTTTGTCTTGGGTTCATATTAAAGGCCTTCAGGGTTTCTAATGATTGACTTCTGATTCCTCATATACATGATTTAAGGTTAAGTATTTGATTATTTATCGTTTTTTTTAAATGTATTTGGAGTAATAAGTTAATCTGTTATTTCAACAATTTATTTTTCGATTTGTGTGGTTTACTAGCGTCTGATTTGGGGTTTCCATTCTTGCGTGCTTGCAGGTTTCATTAGTTCAAGTTGCTCAACTTATTATTTTTTATTACTGATGGTTAGTGTTTTTATTTTGGACTAGGAAAATGCCTTTTAGAGTAACATACAGATACCAACAGGACATTTACGATTATAATTATGGAAATGGCATAGATTCTCAAGAGAGTGGTAATTGATCTTTCACATGCATGTTTTTTCTAACTAATGGCCATGTGATTCCACTTTACTTAACATTTGTAAACCAATAACTGTATCTGAGTCTCTTTGCCCTGTATGTTGATTTTATAGAGCATTTAAAAAAGTGATTTTTTATGTCTTTTTTTTTTTTACTATTATACCCTTTGTGTAGCCTGCTATATTGTAGAAGTAAAACCAGAAATTATACAAAAAGTCATACATCTGATAATGAGGAATATCTGTCATCATGTGATATATGTGCCTATGTGGTGTCCTTCGCAACCATTTGATCAGAAGTATTAACAATAGGCAATCATGTACAGGTATGCATCTTTGTTTAATGTTTTTGTTTGTTCATAGTTGAATTATCTTACAAAGCAAGCTGAAATCTAGAAAGAGAACCTAAGAGAGTCAACATATTACATACATATGTATATATAATAGGTTCAATTCTCTCGGTTCATTTGTCCCATTTTAGTCATTGTGATTGACCACAGTGTTGCCTGCCAAACTAATTCCAAAACTTTTATATATATATATGGGTTATTCTAAAAGTACATAATATCTAAAAAGTGTAGCAAATGATCTTTACCATTGGATGGGGTGATCCAATAATCAAGATGAAAAGTTGTTATAAACCATGGTGTGTTATATTTTATTAGTTTAATAATGATAGGAAATCAGGGATAAAATCTTGTTTTAAACACACGTGGAATATTCAACTGATTATTAATGTAATGTCCTACATTTTAGGAATCACTGAATCATTATATATCTCACAAATTAATACAATAATAATTATTTCAGCTATCATTACGTATTAAAAAAAATGTTCATACAGTAGTGAATAAATATAAAGAACAACACAAATTAGAAAATAAAACGTTATGAATTAATTGATTCTATGTATTAAGAATTATAACAGATTAGTATGAACAATAACACAACAATATTAAAATATATTACAAACTGCCAAAGTATGAACAATAACACAATAATATATATGAACTATAAAATAGTAAAAGATATGGATTACAAAACATAAGACTAAAAAGTTTAGATTAAAAACTATAACATAGTAACATGAACAATGGCACACCAATACTATTTTTTAAAAGGCTTTAACTGACTATAACACAGTAGTATGAACAATAACACAAATATATTATTAAAAAAAAGGTTTTAACTATCAAAGTATATGAACTATAACCCAATAACATGAACAATAACACAGTAACGATAAAGAAATATATGGATTACATAACATTAGATTATTGGTGGGTTTTTTGTTCACCGTCTTCCATGTTATAATTAGCCATGTTGATTTCGTGACTATTAATGTGTATGCATGGAGAATGAAACAATAATTGGTGTAAATTGTTGAAAAATATATTGATGAAAGTTACATAAGGATTTAAAAAAGTTAATGCAATCAATATGCAAATAAGTTATGATATTTTGATTAAATTGAACATAACTATAGGGATCTTCATAAATGCATACTCTCCTCACATAAATTTAGTGGATGAGATGTGATTGCTCTTAGTTCCAAATTAGTAAAATTATATCTTGACAATCCTACCTTTATGTGTTATATTTCATTCAATGGTCAATATCATTTCTTACACTTCCTATGAAAGTTTGTCTTTTTATTAAACCTTACTCTATATATATATGTGTGTATATATATAGGGGATGGATCTTGCGAGAAGTGATATTACAGTGAGAAGTGCGAGAAGTGAATGTATAACTCCATTAATCCCTAATTTCACTCCTTTCATATGATGTTACATACATATATGTAGGTTGGTTGTATGTATGTCTTAATTACACATTCAAACCTACCTACAAACATATAAATGTACCGAGCCACATTCAAACCTATGTACCTACACACATACACATATACAAACATACGTACCTACACACATACATATGCACCTACACAACGCACCTACACATAAGAAAGTGAGTGAAATTAGGGGTTAATGGAGTTAACCTTCACTTCTCGCACTTCTCGTTGTAAAAAAACTTCTGAAATGATCCAATACATATATATATATATATATATATATATATATATATATATATATATTTATATATATATTAAAAGGCATCTAGTGGTTATTTCACACCAAGTACTATTCATCACCTATTAACAAGATAAACCAATAAGTTATTCACATGTGTCTTAAGGTAATTGGTTTTTTCACGTGGGTAATTACAAGGTAGATACAAAATTTTGAAGTCAGGTTTACAATTGATAGCATTCTTTATTGAAGTTTCTTTCCTTTACACGTGTTGCTTGATCTGCACACGTGTTACTTGATATGTTTGTGCATACCAATTTTAACCTACGCATGGCGCCACCGCTTTCCTTTCCTATCTTTCTTTCTTCAACGACTGCGTCATATTAGTCCATGGATATGCAATCGAGGAGTAAGCGATTGAAAGCAAAACTTCACTTTCTGATTACTAGTACGTTCGATAAGCAGGGAGTGAAGGAAGTGGCGTAACCGTAATGCATGTTTTGCTTCATTTGGAAATTTGAAATAAGTTTACAGAGTGATTCTGACGCCTGGGTAGGTTTTGTATTAGTGCGTTTTCATTATATCCCAGTTTATTTGTCTTAGTCTCATACTTGGTTGGTTTGGGATTTGCATGTTTTTTTTATAAAATTGCAACCTACTTTCAAATTTGTAACCATATATCAGAACATTATAATCTTCATATCTTAGGTAAATTGCTAAATTCACTGTCATTTGTTAGAGCATTAATGTCTAATGTTAGGTCTTGCGGGCTTATTATGTCAAATGTATTGCGTAAAGGGCTGAAACTGTCAACTGTTTGGAACATATAAGTCATAATCATCCGTATAAGACTTATACGAGCGGATAAGTCTTACACGCTGACCATGGACTTATACGTGACACAGTAGAAGTATATATAGGCTTTCATGTTCATTATTTTGTAGCAGTTGGTAACAGTTTTGATTTGTACTCAAGTTTTATATCAATATATCGGAGCTTATAAGTAAATGTGTTGTTAATCCTTTACGATACCGCAATGATGGTCGGGATTTAATTATACGTACTAAGGTATGCAATTCTTTCTTGATAATCTACTGATGCATTTGTTAAATCTAAAACGTTAAGTTGTCAACATGTACATTTGTACAAGTGTAGCTAACGCTTACATTTGATTGTTTCAGGTACAAGTGGACCCTTTTTGATTATCATGGACGTCGACCATTGGCTCGCATCGTTACTTAATATTAGACTAGTATAATATAGTTGTAATATATTATGTAATATGTTCTCATTATTTGTTGAGTCTCATTATTATGTAATATTTTCTCGTTATATATTGAATCTCATTATTAATTGTTATGTAAATATGCTTAAATTTGGATTTGGAAAGATATGGTATGTTAAGCTATTTATAAAGTTGATTGGAAGTTATAGGGACTAGATCATCATTGAATTATTTCCGGCTAGCAACTTAGCCGTAATTCATATATAGCATCCATGTATATCATCATTACACAAAGTGATTTTCTTTATATCATAATTACCTAGGAACTATAAAAGGTATTTTTTAATTGACAATAATATCTTATTAATTTATTAAATTTATTCATATAAAAGACAATATTATTTTACCTTAATTACATTAAAGTAGTAGATATTCATTCATATAATTAACAATTATTACACTAAAACCATATCAAAGCTAATATTCATTCATATAATTAAAAAGTAGTACATATAAAAACTTAATGTCCTAAAATATATAATCTTACATTAAAATAAAATATCTAATAATTATTATTAAGAAGATAGATTGTGAACATCGATTGGTCTTCACTCCAGTTGAAACTGGCTCTCGACCCGATATCAATCACGTTCTCTTCCAGAAAATCTTCCCACTTACGAACCTTGTATTGACGCGACTCGTACTGCCTATCGTTCCTGCGAGCAACTATTTCAAAAACATCCCCATTATCACAAAATATGAACTTCAATTTGAAGTTCTTCGACCAGATGTTGTACCGGTTGACAAATGCAACCGGTAGTTTCTGCCATATTAAAAAAACAAAATTTCAAGTATAAATTTATAACTTATTATACAATAATCTTTGATTGAAATTATAATAGTAAGCAAGAGAATGAGCTATAACTTACGGGGTAACCCTTAACTACCCTCTTAAAGGTGTAGTCGTATTCCATCCCTTGAACGTTTGTGTAGTCTTCTGCATTAAATCCACAAGAACATGCATACTTAATATTTTGATCAAAATTTACAAAATCAAAATCGGATTCAGATACTAGATTGTATAATTAATTATAACCCTAGTTCATGTATTTATAACTATGTTCATTATACGCAAAACTCTAATAGAAAGGAAGACGAAATATCGTGCATGGTTGCATATGGTTATTCATAAATCGATCAAACGTGTAAATTAAGCATATATGAAATACCTTCGTCATGGTATAGCAGAGTGATGGATATCGCCATGATTTTGAGTTTACTTTGAAAACTAACTGATCGATTAGGGAGTAGGGACAGGGATGACGAAAAGGTGTTTGGAAACAATTGCTTATATATCGTGTTTTAACCAAAAAGGCCCAAATAATTATCTTTTAAGCAAAATGGCCCTTTGAAAAACATATTATAGTCTTTAGTCACACTTTACAATTAAAACTGTCACCATAAACTACTAAGACAACACTAATGTTTCCTTAATGAATGTAAAGAATGTAATGGTCACATGTTAACTAATTAAAAGTATGTACACTTCACTAACATTTCCTTAGTAACGAACATTTAGTCACACCTAAAAAAGTGAACAATTAGCAAAATGTATTTGTAGTTACAAATTGTATGCATTTGCTATTACCATAATGTATATTTTGTTACACATCCAAATTGGAGATGTGACCAAATCGTTCACAAAATTTTTTCATCATCTTCACTTTAGCTCATGTTGCCGGTCAATATTTAGTTTTTATTAAAAAATATATATTTTTTTATAAACTCTGTTTTACTTAAAATTTATATCGTCGTGTTCACAAAAATAAATAAACCAAGACTGTGTTTTTTAGATTTTTTTTTAAAACTTAATTATTAAAAGTTATTGTAAAAATTCAATGTTATAGTTTAAACTAATTAATGTGTAAAGAAAAGGAAAAACAAATTAAATAGAAGTCCAATAAAATAGTGACATTTGGCAGTGAGTGAGTTTGCAAATAATGTTGTTGTGTTGAACCGGTTTGTATCTAGTTTGCTAATGGTTACTATTAGTCACACCTAAACTAGTCTTATACTAGTGGAGTTACTTTGTCACGTATTCCAATGCTAACCAAATATCTAACTAGTTGTTTAGTATTAATAACATTGCCTTGTATTAATAGCATTGCCTTTATATGTTTTTGTACTTAAAATGGCACCTGCACATTATTTTCTTCATTTCTGTTAGTTCAGATTTTTTCTCACGGTGTTAACTATCAAGGTTAGTCTGCTAGTTTTTATATTACTTGCATGTATATGAAAGTGTAATTTTGTAAGTTCTGTTTAGATTATAAATAGTTTGAAGCATCAGCGTGTATCCATTGTCGTGTGTGTTAATTAACTGTGTTGATTTGTTGTTACAGATGAAGATTACTGATGTAGATGAAGATGACACGGAAGATGATAAAGTGTTGATTTGGTCATGGACGCAATCGTTACTCTCCAAAGGAAGATCATAAGGTTTCGGTTCAAGTCTAATATCCGTGATTTGGTGGATTATTTCTCATAGTATCATCTGTCCGAATCTCGGAAAATGATCTGAATCTATGATGGTGTTTCCGTAAAAACTTTATTCACCATCGTTATTATAGATTCGACCGAGGTCAACAGACTGGATCTTCGGATGGCTGGGGTGCTGCCAAGACATCCATGGGTAATTCGATAGATCCAAAATTTCAAGTTAATAAGACCGAGGTCTACTATATCATTAGTTAGGCTAAATCTAGTTTAGGATGGTGACGGTTATTCAGTTTGTACGGTTATTCAGTTTGTAATCTGATTGTTATAATCAATATATAGCTTTTAATGTTGATTTTTGTAACAGTCGTGACGGTTATTCAGTTTGTACTCTGATTGTTATAATCAATATACTAAATGTTAAGAGTGAATGTGTTGTGACTACTTTATGTTATAATTCCGCTATACCATATCGAATAGTAAATATAAACGTTTCGGTAAATTCAAAAGTACATGCATACATATCAAATAGTTTGGTCAAACTATAAAAAATCAAAATTGGATTCATAAAATAGATTGTATAATTAATAACCCTTCATTTATTAACTACATTCATTACGCAAAACGCGAATAGAAAGGATGACGAACTCATGGCTGCATACACTGGTTATTCATAAATCAAACTACTTATAATAGTGTTTAGAACAAAAATGGGCCCAAATTATTGTGTTTTGAAAAAAGGCCCAATTAATCAACTTTTAGGCAAAATGGCCCATTGAAAACCATAATATAGTCTTTAGTCACACATTAAAATTAAAATTGTCACTATAATCACACCTAATTAATTAGTAATATTTTTACACACCTAATAAAATGAAAATTATAATCTGGATAATACCGATCTATAAAGTCAGGAATTATTTTTAGAGTCACTATTGTTTAACCTTTAGTCACATTGTTACATAAATACATGACCCTAACACACCTTTAGTCACACTCTTTTGTAAAGATTTTTTTTGTGACTATAAACTACTAAGACAACACTAACGTTTCCTTAAAAGAATGTAATATGTAATGGTCACATGTTGACTAAAAGTACTTACACTTCACTATCATTTCCTTAGTAATGAACATTTAGTCACACATAACAAAGTGAACAATTAACATATATTACTTCTAGTCACATATTGTATGCATTTACCATTACCATAATACATAATTTGTCACACATCCATATTCGAGATGTGACCAAAAAGTAGTTATACATAAATAACGATGATTGTCTATTGAACATTTAGTCACACCTAACAAAGTGAACAATTAACATATATTACTTCTTGTCACAAATTGGATGCATTTACCATCACCATAATATATATTTTATCACACATCCGAATTGGATATGTGACCAAAAAAGTAATTATACATCAATAACGTTGCCTTAGTATTAAAAATTTTAGTCACACCTACTAAAATGAACTGTGACTATAAACTATTTAGACTTCACTAACGTTTTCTTAGTATTAACCGTTAGTCACACCTAATAAAGTGAACAATCACCAAATTGCAATTCTAATCACATGATTTTTCCATTAACCATGACCATAATATATAATTTGCCACATATCCGTATTCGAGCTGTGACCATAAACTTCTTATACATCAATAACGATGATTGTCTATTGAACATTTAGTCACACCTAACAAAGTGAATAATTAACATATGTTACTTCTAGTCACAAATTGTATGCATTTACCATCACCATAATATATAATTATCACACATCCAAATTGGAGATGTGACCAAAAAAGTTATTATACATCAATAACGTTGCCTTAGTATTAAAAATTTCAGTCACACCTACTAAAATGAACTGTGACTATAAACTACTTAAACTTCACTAACGTTTTCTTAGTATTAATCGTTAGTCACACCTAATAAAGTGAACAATCACCAAATTGCAATTCTAGTCACATGTTATTCCATTAACCATGACCATAAAATATAATTTGTCACACATCCATATTCGAGTTGTGACCATAAACTTCTTATACATCAATAACTATTTCGTTAGTTTAAATTTTTAGTGACACATAATAAAAAGGAAGCTGACCATTTGTTACTTCTAGTAACATGTTTTTTACATTTGTCATGACTATTAGTTATCGTTAGTGACACATTGTAATTGTTAGTGTCACTATAAACTTTAACATATGGTAACACAATTAATTAGTGTGATTAATAAACATGAACTTAACGTCACACAAACAAATGATTACTGTCATTATAAATTACATTCACTAACAGTTACGTTATGTCACTGAATGTGCGCCATTATATAGTGACACAAAAAAATGCCATATGTGACCATATGTTTATCTATGGTATCACAAAAAGAAAGTTACATTGTGACAAATGAAAAACGTGACCAAATAGTGACATTTGGTCGCATTCCGATTAAATGTCACTAATATTTTGTGGCATACGCTATGTTTAGTATTACTAAAGAGGTGATTCTCTATGCAATAGTCACACAAGCCCGCTAAAATTGTCACCAAAACATTCTTGGAATTTTCAACATACATACAGTAAAACTTTTTTTCGAAGGTGTCGCATCGACCTAACGGGCTGTATGTCACTAAAAGTCGATTTTGTACTAGTGATAATATCTTGAATTTTTCTCTCTACTCTTACTCTCTCTAAAACTCACGGCATACCACAAACAAGAGATCTAGGATAGCTTTAGTGTTGTTAGAAGCGTATTTGGGACCTACAATTGGTATCAGAGCTGTCGGCTCTACAAGTTGTAGTTCTTGGATCACAAGCTTGAATCTAGATCTTGTTGTAGTGTTTTGAAGAAGTGTTCTTATTTACTTTCGGGTTTCAAGGAGTTCTTGAACATCTTGAAAGTGTTCTCGGGTGTTAAAGTGTGTTTTGAAGACTTCGGGTTCTTCAAGTGTGTTTGCTAAAGTGTATTTAAGCTTGTGTTGGTTACATTTGTGGTAATTATTGTGGAAAAGTGTGTTGAACTTCATTCCAATCAAATCGACCATAGTACAATTGTTTCCAAAAGTGGATAAGGTTATACGGACCTTGATATCTGTGAAAAAAATGCTTTTGGACTACTGCCATGTTAATCGAATCGACTACCCAAGTTAATCGAATCGAATTGAATCGCCCTTTCTAATCGAATCGAATTGTCCTTCTAATCGAATCAAATCTACCAAAACTAATCGAATCGAATCACCATACAACACGATTCGTTTGACATTCAATTCGATTAAAATACTTATACGATTCAACTGAAATTCAGTCGACTCGATTCCTCTTCTCATTACATTACTGGTCCATTCGAATCGAACATCCTATTTGATTCGATTAGATTGTACTTGGGTTTTCAACATATTTTTTCATAAGGTTCTTCAAGCTAATTTTCCATTGTTCAAGATGTCTCACGATCCAGAATTGTTAAAGAACTGCATAATGTTAGAAAACGAAGCGGGTACAACAACTAAGCCTACTAAACTGATGGCATTTGAATGCAATTTTGATGACTTTAAATGGAGGTTTAAGAACTATCTAAGAATGACTAATCCTAGCCTGATTAGATCAATAGAGCAAGGTCCACATGCACCAGTTACCAAGACTGCAGGAGGTGATGTTGAAATTTCTGGAGATGGTTTTTCAGATGCCAATAAAGAAAAGATCAAAAAAGATGATAAAGCCTACGGGGTTCTGAGTGTGTGATTGTTTGTCGATATTGCACTAACTATTCGAGAGAATACTACTGCCAAGGGACTTTGGGATGCCCTTGTTAAAAAAATCGAAGGAAATCTTGAGATGAAAAATAGCAAAGGGGAAATCTTGAAAGGTGAGTTAAACATGTTCTACCACATTCATGGAGAAACCGTTGGTACATAGGTAAGTAGGTTTGAAAACTTAGTAACCAAGATGAGGAGCAGTGGACTCAATTATGATCATTCTGATATTAACCAAAATCTTCTTAACTCTATACCCTACTCCTGAAACACAAGTGTCATTACCATTAGACGTACCACAAATTTGACAGTAACCTATTTGTCCGATCTGATCTCCACCATCAAGTCTTATGAGATGTATGAGAAGTTGAGATTGAACAATCATATCAGCTCTCTCAACCAGGTTGGCATATCCACAAGCTCTGCTTTCTTAAGCCAAACTCCTGTGAGTGGTACGATGTTGCCTACTGCAAAGACCACCAACAACACAACTTTCCAATCCTCATCAAGTCAGCCAACTTCAGCAAACTCAAACTCATTTCAAGAAGCAGTGAACAAATTCGTGGAGCAGGCACTCAAGGCTCACGATATTAATAGGTCTACTAGCAACATCAACAGCAACAACTCAAACAATACATCCAGCAACACATCCTCTCAGTCTTATTAGTTGGTGAATGATTCCAACAATTTCCTGGTGCATGCTTTTCTTTCAAGCCATGAAGAGCTTTTACAAGGGAAATTGTTACCTCCATAATTTGAGCAAGGTGATCTTCGGGAGATAAATAAAAATGATCTGAAGAAAATGGACATCAAATATCAATTGGCCATGGCTGTTCACCGAGCCTCCAACTTCATAAAGAAATATGGGAAGAACAATTTCAAGGATTTTGATCTCATGGATATTGTGTAACATCCCCAAAATTTTGATCCAAATTTGACAACTTAGGAAAGTTGAGGGATCTAAAATAATTTCAAAGATAAGGAATGAGAAAATATTAAATAAGAAATATAAAGAAAAATAAGGAAATAAAAATATTTCCTAAGTTAAAGTTTACTTACATGAAAGAAAACTCCATCCCACATGGAAGGATGCAAGAAAGTGGAAGCATTCCACTAAGGTATAAATAAGGAAGATAGAATCCATCCCACATGGAAAGTGGTAAAGAAATGGAAGCTCTTTATAAGGAAGAAATTTTCCATAGTAATATTCTTTTATGAATATCATGCACCAAGTAGCCCTAGCGGAGGGTGCGTAGCACCCGACGCGCACGTGCTCGCTCTCGAGCTCAGGCAAGGACGAGGACGATGGCGATGGCGATGGCGAAGGCGACGACGAAGGGAGTTGGGCGCAATGTGGCGCTTTGATGGCGCACTTTGCACTTCGCACGCTCGCATTGCTGAGAGCCGCCTTAGTATTTTTGGACAGCGAGAATTAGACTAGAAGTGACAAGCTACAAAAGATAAGTGACTAAAAACGAAAAATAATATCTAAGGACCATCGCGCTACGCGATGAGTCCAAGAAGACGGCCATCGCGTACCGCGATGGGCCGTGATGACGCATCAACACGTGTCACACTCTGGTGACACGTGGCAGCAGGCCAGGACACGTGGCAGACGTGTCAGGCCACGTGCCGACACGTGGCAATCATGCAGAAAGTGGCGGCGTCGCGGTACGCGACGGCCATATGGAAGACTTCATCGCGTACCGCGATGGGGTGCGAGATCAGCTATAAAAGGGGAGACCACGAGTTCATTTTCACACACACCCAAGCCACTCTCTCACTAGAATTTCACTCTCTCTCTACCTCGGTTTGCGTGCCGAACATCGTTTTGCGTGCCACCGAACCGACAAATATCACATCATAATCCGTGCCATAAACCAGATGTTTTCCTCGAAGTGCCTGCCACTCAAGAAACCTGATATTCTGTCTCGAAGTACGTGCACGACCCGGTGACCGAACATTGCCTCGATTGGCGTGCCAAGAGGAGTTGATCAAGAACGCCTCGATAGATGTGCATAGAATAGAATTTCTAGCCATATAAACTTAGGAACATCTAACTCCGAATACCCGTGCGAGGTAAGGGGTTCTGCCTAAGTTATTTCATTATTATAAATGGCTTAGACCATAGTCGGAGATATAGCCGAACCTTGATTACAATTAAGAATCATATAACTTTTCTTAAGTGAAGGTTATAGTCTAAATAGTATTTCTTTATGACTACGAAATATAATATTCAAAAGAATATAGTTAAAGAAATTATGTTCTTCTTGAAGAAGAAATTCAGTATAGACGTTTCTTCTCGAAGAAGAAACGTAGCATATGATTAGTAAATAAAGAAAGGGACTATAGGTCCAAATGTTTTATATAAACAAACGCTTTTATCAAGGTTAAAGCTATACAAAACGGACTAAAGGTCTGAAGCTAGATCGTTGATCTAGTAATTTATACAAATGTTATTCTCGTACTATAGGTCCGAGGTAACAAAACAAGAAGAGGAAACAGAGTACAGGATCAGTAACGGAAACTGATTACAAACAGAAAAGGTGAATACGCCCCAAACCTTTTATAATGAGTCAGAATGTTTAAAACTTTGTGTTACAATAATAAGAAACGGACACTCTGATTAAGAGTATACATGTGTCTGGATCCAAACATACATGGTGACTCGGCATTTCCCCGAGGCCATGCATATCATCAACATGCCTCTGAAGGTCTACGGGACTGTTCAGAGAAATGATATTGTGTATATAATTAATTGTACATGGTACTTAGGGTAATTTGATCCCAATTTAGTTGGGTGCTTAATGAGTAGTCACAAAGGTATTATTGTTGGTTTCACAAAGGTATTGAAAAGAGATTTTAGAGTCAGCGTTATTCACTAGCTTTGTGCTGACGTGTTTTCCCCCATATTACAGGGAAACAAGAAAAGTTAGAATATACAAGCAAGGAGGAATAGAAGATTGGAGTTATAGTCATTAGATGCTATCTAATGGCTCATATATTTTATTTCAAAATATTACAAAGAGTTAAGTTTTCTAAAGAAATGTATTTTAAACATTGAACGGGTATTTGAACCCGACTTTTTAATAAGTTTTCAATATAATATTATTTATTAAAGACTTCCGCTGAAATAAAACTCGCAACTCTGATGTATTTACAAAAGTGGTACCAACTTGTGGTCACACGCCTAGGCCCTAAAGTGGGGTGTGACAGGTTGGTATCAGAGCCATCAATCTTAGAGAATTAGGTACTTAATTATACCTAGGCTTTGATTAAGGATAAGTTATGAAAACTTATTATACAAAAATTGATACTTAGTTGAAAAGTATCAAAGAAATTATTCGAAACCAATAAGGATAAGATATAAACAATATGAATAAGGTAGGAACGTCTTTTAACGTCTCCTTATCCCTAAATTTAACCTCACACAGATGTCCGATCGTCTATCTAGCGAAGAATCCATTAAGCCTCGATATGGTAAAGGAAAAGGATTTATGGGAACGTCTTTTCTCCCAATTCCTATATCTAGCAATGAAAGTATATGCCAAACAAAAATGGAGGAAGATTCAGATTCCTATGATTCTGACATTCCGCAAGCTCAAATAATTCCCAATCATAACACAGATGGAGCGGGATCAAGTAGATCCAAGAAACCAATAATACCAAAGGAAAAAGAAGTAATGACCTATCCAGAAGAATATTCTCACGGAGAAGGATATTGTCCTTATACCCAAAAGGAGGAAACAATGAAAGAAATGGATATGGAAGAAAAAGAAAAGGAGACTATCAAGAAAGATAGCAAGATTAAAAAATTAGTCATTCGCTGGAAGAAATAGAACCTTAGTAATTGTAGAGAGTATAATTGTAACACTCTTGTAACTATAATAAGATGAATAAAAGATATGTTTTGAATTCTTCGAATATTGAACTTATCTTTTAAAACTTTATTGTAGTATGTCAAGAGAAGAAAGTGAAAACTCTCACAACAGTCCTCCCAAGAAATCGAGAAAAGAAGAAAATGTTAATAATAAAGATAATGATAATGAAATTCCAATTCAATATAAAAAAGGAATTCAAAAGATGATTAAGGAAGCTATGAAGGACTTTTCTGTGAGTCAAAGTCAACCAAAATCTAACAAGATAAGTTGAAGTAAATCTGTTCCTTCAAGAAAGGAGGAAGCTTATGATAGCTCTACGTCTGATAATCAATTAAAGAATAAGAAACGAAAGAAACTCAAAATCGGTGGATGTTCGTTCAAAGACTTCAAGTATTATGGACCAAAAAAGTTTCACGGAGATAAAGGAGCCATCACAACCGTGAGGTGGCTTGAGGAAATGGAAACAATAGTGATTACAAGTAAGTGTACTGATGAAGAGAAGATTCGGTACTCCGCCTTAATGTTTAAAGAAGAGGCGCATGAGTGGTGGAATGCTCTGTTGATGAGCAAAGGGAGAGAAGTGATGTATAACTTAAGTTGGGAAACATTCAAAGGTCTTATATTGAAGAAATTTTCCCCAACTCATGAAATGGATCGAATTCAAACTGAGTTATGGAATCACAAGGTTTTTGGCACAAATCTTAGGGAATATAACACTAAATTCCTAGAATACTGCTGACTGGTTCCACATCTAGTAACTCCGGAATATAATAAAGTAACTCGTTACATATATGGACTACCAAGAGAAATAAGAGACATGGTACGATCCCATATGCCAGAAACAGTTGATTCGGCTATGGAATTAGCCGGATACTTAATCAACAGTATGATAAGGAATCAAGAAGAAGAAAGGATAAAAGATAAAGAGACTAAGAAACCAAAAGATTCCGGAAAGATAGGAAAAGAAGAAAGTACTCCGAAGTCAGCTTGCAAGACTTGTGGAAGAAAACATACTGGAAAGTGTCGACTAGAAAATTCAAACAATTGTGCATACTGCAAGAGAGCAGGACACACAATAGATGAATGTCGTAAGAAGTTAGGAGTATGTTTTATATGTGGAGAAACGGGTCACTTTAAGACTGAATGCCCGAAAAGAAAAGCTAATCAAGACTAATGAATGACAAGATCATATCAAATAAATGTCAAGATAGATTGGCTAACTTTTGTATATTAATTGTAACTCGTTTCTAAATGAGAAGTTTTGTAATCAAAGAAGGGTATTTAAGTCCCTAAAGTTATAAATGGAATATTAGCATATAGATCGTGTTAAATACACAAGAATGCTTATAAGTAATTACCTCTAAATGACAAACAAGAGGTTCAAATGTTGAAAAGTTCAAACAAATAAACGTTGAGGAAACTTATCATCTAGGAAGATGATATATCAACATTAGAAATATACAAGGTCAGTATATTATCGAAAAGAGTTCGTTATTGACCACAAGACATTTAAGCAATACAACTGATGGAATATTTACTACCTACCTAGTAAGGTTGATCAAAAAGTCAAAGAAAAAGAACTCGAAGATATTCAATCGCCAAGTATAGAAAAAATGATTAAACCCAAGTACAAGGGTACTGTTAGACTATATCGAACATCATTGATTAAAATCAAGGATAGACTGATAGACTGAATCTAATCAACAAGATAATGGAATAGATTTGGTAGACTGAATCAAAACAACAATGTAGTTGACATCAGTAAATGTTTAGAATGCATAACGGTAAGATAAATAGTTAAACACAATTGATCAATGTGTTTATCAATTTATATTTACTAATGATATTCTGAACTATTGACTGGTTACATCATTCAAAGAATGTAAGTTAACGACAAAATAAAAGACCATAGTCATTCTGCAATAAGAACCCGGTTAGATAGAATCTAATCAGCAATTGAAAAAGGTAGAACCATTGAAACTTCAAACAACGAATCTCGAGGAAGAGATTCATTCCAAGGTGGGGAGGATGTAACATCCCCAAAATTTTGATCCAAATTTGAAAACTTAGGAAAGTTGAGGAATCTAAAATAATCTCAAAGATAAGTAATGAGAAAATATTAAATAAGGAAATATAAAGAAAAATAAGGAAATAAAAATATTTCCTAAGTTAAAGTTTACTTACATGAAAGAAAACTCCATCCCACATGGAAGGATGCAAGAAAGTTGAAGCATTCCACTAAGGTATAAATAAGGAAGATGGAATCCATCCCACATGGAAAGTGGTAAAGAAATGGAAGCTCTTTATAAGGAAGAAATTTTCCATAGTAATATTCTTTTATGAATATCATGCACCAAGTAGTCCTAGCGGAGGGTGCGTAGCACCCGACGCGCACGCGCTCGCTCTCGAGCTCAGGCAAGGACGAGGACGATGGCGATGGCGAAGGCGACGACGAAGGGAGTTGGGCACAATGTGGCGCTTTGATGGCGCACTTTGCACTTCGCACGCTCGCATTGCTGAGAGCCGCCTTAGTATTTTTGGACAACGAGAATTAGACTAGAAGTGACAAGCTACAAAAGATAAGTGACTAAAAACGAAAAATAATATCTAAGGACCCATCGCGCTACGCGATGAGTCCAAGAAGAGATGGCCATCGCGTACCGCGATGGGCCGTGATGACGCATCAATACGTGTCACACTCTGGTGACACGTGGCAGCGGGCCAGGACACGTGTCGCACGTGTCAGGCCACGTGGCGACACGTGGCAATCATGCAGAAAGTGGCGGCGTCGCGGTACGCGACGGCCACATGGAAGACTTCATCACGTACCGCAATGGGGTGCTGGATCAGCTATAAAAGGGGAGGCCACGAGTTCATTTTCACACACACCCAAGCCACTCTCTCACTAGAATTTCACTCTCTCTCTACCTCAGTTTGCGTGTCGAACATCGTTTGCGTGCCACCGAACCGACAAATATCACTTCGTAATCCGTGCCATAAACCCGGTGTTTTCCTCGAAGTGCGTGCCACTCAAGAAACCCAACATTCTGTCTTGAAGTACGTGCATGACCCGGCGACCGAACATTGCCTCGATTGGCGTGCCAAGAGGAGTTGATCAAGAACACCTCGATAGATGTGCATAGAATAGAAGTGCTAGCCATATAAACTTAGTAACATCTAACCCCTTTGATCTTCCAAGGAAGAAAAGGCATAAAGTGTTCATTTCACTGATAAAGGGACTTCGGGAATGCCCTCTGATGCATGCTATATTTGCTAACCCGGACATGCACAGTTGCCGGATTAAGGAATTTTGGATCAATGCCAAGACAGTCAAAGATGGAGATGTAATTAACACTGAAGTGGCTGGTAGAAAGTTAGTTGTGAAGGAGGAACACATAAGAAGTGCCCTGAACCTCATGGATGCTGCTGATCACTGGTTCGACAAGATTTAGAAGGAGGATCTAGAGAAATTTGTGAATGATATTGGCTATGATACCACCTAGACCATATGCAAAAGGAGACATTTTCCGCCTTACTGGAAATTCCTTTTCCATTTTACGGCAAATTGTCTCTCCGGTCAGAAAGGTAGCTTCGACAAGATCAAGCTTGAATGGGTTGGGGTTATGGCTACTCTTACTAAAAAAATTCAGTTCAACTACTCCAAATGATTCTTGAAGTGCATAAAGTCAAACGTTATGTCAAAGAAGAAATGGGCATTGTATCCTTGATTTGTTTAGTTATTACTTGACACGATGATGTCTAATGTTCCAAGGTTGGTTTATCGAAAGAAGTTTGACAAGCAAGGCAACGAGTAACCTCCTACTGAGCCATACAATGCAAAGATGGAGAGACAGACAGTCTTCAAGGCTATGCTGAAACCACCAGTCAGAAGTGATTTCGCGTATCAAGGTGAAACCCCGGGTCGTAAATTTGGTCAGTTTGCTGAAACTGAGCCAGCTGATGAATAATTTCAAAGTGAAGGAGATGATGACAGTGATGGTGATGATAAGGGTGGTGATGATGAGGCCATAGGGACAGATATTGAGATCGAGCGGGAGCATAGAACAAAGAAGCTCCATGATTAACGACTGGAAGCAAAGAAGAGTAAGGCCGCCAGCAAGCCGTCTATAGGTGAACCCTCAGCAGCTGCTGAAGAACCTGCAAGGCCCTTGAAGCGACTGAAGAAGCTAGTTGACTCCCAAAAGTCAACTCATGAGAAGATGTTGGCTTCACTCAAGGTAATCTTCACTACAGTGTCTTCCATTCCGACTGAGACCCTAACCACACCTCAACCCAATTCCTACGTAGGAACACCAGAGGCCCTAACCTGAACCCTAGCTGCAATGAAAGAAAAACAATTAAAAGTTCCAAAGACCAAAACCAAAGCCAAAATCAAGACCAAATCCATTCCTTTAAATCTTCAGGATGATGAACTCGCACATTCACATAGAGACCAACCAATCCAAGGATCCACCCTAGCAAACATAACCGAAACAACATCAATGCCATTCCATTCCTTATTCAACCCTGCACCTACAACCACTACACAACAAACCCAAACCATATACTCTCCCCCCACCTACCCAAGCCTTAGGATCCCCAACATTTTCCCTAATTTCACATATAAAACATCCCTCACATTGGGATTCTACTTTCCTATCCTCACCCTAACCCAAGCCATACCCATATCCACAACCATACAAACCCAACCCACTAGCTTACATATAGTCATACCTTCAACTCTCCCAACCCAAACATCACTATGCCCACACAAACAACCATTAAATCCACACATTCAACTATCCTTACACCTAGACCTATTTCCCAATAAATGTGAAGGCAACCTGTAGTTTTCCGAGATCCTATCTTTGATAGGATTAAGGCACTGGAGGTCTCGCGCGAATTAAGGATCAAGCGGGAACATCTTATGATCCAGTTCGTCAAGGATTAGCAGAAGACAAATGAGAATGTGGTGAAGGAGAGAGATGAGCTGGTTGCCTGTGTTTCTTGGCTAGAGAAAAACAGGGAACAAGATAGAGCTTTAATCGAGAGCTAGAGGCAATAGAACAAAGATCTCCAACAATGAGTTGCAGTCAACAGCAACTGACTTCACGAGAATCTCTTCTATGAGCTGAAAGACATGATTTCATGATAGACTGGAATCTCGGGTATCACATTTGGAGAGAAACTTTCCTTCCTCCACAAACCTCGCCTAAAATTTGAGGAACGAGTTGAGATCTGGGATTATTAATGAGGCCTTGGTCAATCGCTACTTGGCAGCTACTGAAGTTCTGCAAATGGCTGATGATATACTGATAATTATATATATTTCCCTTGTATAATCTACGTAATATTTAATTAGTTTTTGTTAGTTTTTAGTTAAGATTTGTGTACTACTAACGTATTTGTGTTTTGTAGGTTCCGGAAGTTAAACGTAGTTGAAAAGGGCGAAAAACGAGTCAAAATAAGCCTAAAAGAGAAGCTGGAACGTGTCAGGAAAGCATCAGAAAGGAGAACCGGTCGGGTCAGTTGAGTCGGCCCTCCCCCCATTAGACCACATCGTGCGCACGCGGCAAAGTGGTTAAGCCCTGGTCGGGTGGCGCCTAGAGATTAGAATTCCAGATATCCATGACTTTTGTCAGGTTTTGGGACTTGTTTCACTATATAAACACCCTTAACCTTAACCTGAAAAGACACTTCGACCATCAGACGAATTTGGAATTTCTGAAGCTTAGGATTTCAATATTTGGAGGTTTTAAAGGCAAGGAATCACCCGTGAAGAGCTTTACGTTCAAGATCGAAGACTACGGGTTTTTATCGCATTTAATCTTTTGTTTCTATTATTTTCACCATGATTTCTTATTTTGTTTGATTGTAAGATGCTAGGCTAAACATTATAGACTGCATAGGCTTATTATAAACCTTTGTTAATGTATGATTTTGATTGGGATTTACTTTTCGTTATGGTTTTATGAATCAGTAAATTGTATGGTTTTATTTAATTGATGCATATGTGAGCTTAGTTTTGTTTGATGAGGTTTATTATTACACATTATCCTTGGTGATTGTTTCATATGATAGGATTTTGTTAGGTCCTACATTTTGTTTTTGACTAGTTTGTGATTGAATTCGAATAAGATCATAGGAATAATATTCTTAGTAAAACGAATAAAAGTGTGCTGCTAACCTAAAAATTCGTAAGGTGATAGGTTATTGTTAGATCTTTGTTGATTAAGATTGCTAGATTTATTTCTTCCTAAGGAGTCCGTCTAGGTTTGATTGGTTAACATTGTCTATCGAGTCAATTGAGTTTATCAAATTACCGTTGACATCTGCGATGTAAGTTATGATTTCATTATAAAGGTTCATAATAATTTAAATAACCATAAGGGAGTTTAATATATAAACTGGTGTGTCTTAAAACTTATTAGACTCATATGTGTCTTTTTGAGAAGGGTTAGGGGTCATGTTTGGGTTTTCTTCTAAGTGTCTATTTTATGATCCGAGTTCCGTAATAATTATTTTCCAACTATTTGATAACTGAAACTTTGGGAATTCCAGCCTAGGTGGTTTTTCATCATCATCTCAGTAAGTCAAACTAATTCTCTTGTGTTTATTATTTGACTTTTCTTAATTAGTTATTATATTAGTTTAATATTAATTAATTTGAAATCCCCTTTTAATATTTATAAAATAAATAGTCGTGTCGGTCAGTTGAGTCTAATTAGTTAATTTACGTAATTAAAAGAGTCTCGTGGGTTCGATATCCGGACTTACTTAGCTTTACTAGAGTCGATCGGCTCACTTTCCGGTCAGTAGTTTAGTCGAGTTTAAAAGACTAGAGAATTACTTAGTGTCAACATTAGCATAATTTAGTTAATAATTATTTGACTACCTTTAGCACATCAACTGACAACGACGTGGAAGAGTTGAAGTTAAGGCTACTTTCTACTTTCAAGTTTTGGGTACAGGACGCTGATGCAGAAAATGTGAAGGGTCAGAAGAAACGCACTGCTCTTGCCAATCTTGTGTCGGATGCTCATACTCTTGGTAACAAGAGTGGTGTTGGTGGAGTTGGTGCTAGTGGTGCAGGAGCTACTATCTCTAGCAGTGATGCAGCTACCGTTGGAACACTTGTCCAACGAACTGTTTCTGCACTGGATGTTGGAGCAGGAGTAGCTCTTGGAAGTTGTGATGGAGATGTCGGATGACTCTGATGATGATTCTGATGATGGTGATTCTGATGATGAGGCAAAAGATGAGGAAAACGATGATGATGATAATGATGATGATGATGATGATGACGACTAGGAGGAGGACGACGATGACTAACATAGTCCTCATGATAACTATGATGACAATGGTGGTCATGACGGTGATGGTGATGGTGTTGGTGCACAAGGCGCGGGAGCAGGGGATCAGACTGCTTGCCAAACTTATGCGTCTGGATTGGATCCCCAATCTGCTGAACAAGTGAAAAAGGTCATGGAGTTTGACGCGGCTCTTGAAGTCAGATACTCATCTATTTTCAATGTTGATGAATGTGCAGGTTTCAAGTCCTTAGTTCAAGAAGTCGTGGAAGAAGATGATAGAATAAATTACTCTCCCAATCTGGACACTCCGGAAAAGGAGACGCAGGAGCCAATAGAAGAAACTATTGTTGCTCTGCCTGCTGCTGGTACTGCTCAAAAGACAATAAAGAGGAAGAATAAGCACTACAGTGTGAGTAAGATGGCAAGCCTTAGGTGGAGATTGAAGCCTTATCATGACGACTCTCCCATTCTCTATGCTCGGTGGCACAAGAACAGTAAAAATTGGGCTGTCAGACGTGCAAATGGCGACCTTACATATCTAACTTACTCTGATATGCACACTCTGTCCCAGTTCGATATGCACCATTTTAGAAGGACAGTGGGTCGTGGCGAGGATGAGAACACAGTAAAGGGTTGGTTCAAGAGGTTTCTAAACCGCGAGTGGGAGGATGACTACCCAAATTTCACTCTTAACCCGATCATACACACTCCCCAAAGAAGTCGATCCAGCTACTGGTGAGAAGAGAAAATGTTGGAGATACAGGATGCCCGACGACCATGGTGAGCCGATTCTTCATGGCATGCCTTTCGAAAAAGAGCTTTTCTATGACTTCATCTCGTGGGAGTTCGACAAAAGTAGTGGTGAGGTGATTATTCATTGTGAAAATATGCACCACCTCCACTTCTTCGATGAACATGAACTGGCTGCTCTCCATAAGGAACACTTGCTCAAGCTTTACAAGTCTCCCTTGTCAACCATGGAAGACTATCGCCATGATAGCATATTGATCATATTATTGAGAAATTCAACAAGTTTGTACACTTTCTTGTTTAGAATCAACCATTTGATCAGGACGATGTCTTTGATTATGAGACCGATTGAAGACTGGTGCTTAGGAATAATACGAGAAGACTAGGGGAGATTGTAGAGCCTATTTTGTTAACTAAGTCTTATGTATTATTTCTGAACATAAACGTGTTTGTATTTGTATTATGTTTGTGATGTTTGGGCCCGAGGGCACTTGTTGTAAGCCCACTGGGCATGTTATGTTACAACTTCACTTGGGTCATGCTTCCCATATATAAGGAAACATGTCATGCAATACAACTTAACCTTTTGACATAATATCTTGAACTTTTCTCTCAATTGTTACTCTTTCTAAAACTCACGGCATACCATAAACAAGATCCGAGATCTAGGTTAGCTTTAGTGATTTCCGCTAGCTAAAGCTTAGATTGATTCAAGAATGTGTGTTGTTAGATCCGTATTTGGTACCTACATGTTTCACCAAAAAACCCGCGAACTCGTGTTGAATGCTAGTGGTGGTTTATCGGTGTGGAAACTGTAACAAAATTGTTATAATTTTGATGATGGTGATCATCATAGGGGATACGATCCGGCACACCACTCTGATTTTCTTACTTTGTGAGATACATTTTGTGCTTAAAATATGAATCCCTAAACCAAATAAACTAACACCGAATTTAAACGAAACCAAAATTTTTTAAACAGTTTCTATTTTTAGAAAAAAAGAGTCAAAAATACTTTATTTAAAAAATAAAAATGTTTGTTCATAAAATAAAAATAATTTTTATCTTTTTAATTTATAGGAACTTGAAAAATGCTTTCCCTAAAAATTTTTAAAAAAAATTATTATAATTTTTAAAGATAGTATTTTTGTTTTTCATAAAATGTATTTCAAGAATAAATATATAATATTTTAAAAATAAAAAATAAAGTTTTATATATTTTTAACATATCATATGCCTATTGTAAAAGAAAAAGAAAAGGAAGAAAAGAAAATAGAAAAAGTTATGAATTTTTTGGTAAAGTTCAGGTGCGTGAAATTATTGTTACTTGAGAAAAATAAAACTTGTTGATAAAGTCATAGTTATTTAATCTCATTTATTAAAAAGAAGAGTATGATTTTTTAAAATGTAAATTATCTTTAAAAAAGTGTTTTTCTTATAAAAAAAAAGACATAAATACAAATTTTGTCTTTTAAACAAAGCTATATACGGATTAGGTCCTTTAAAATGTTTACTTTCAGGCGATATCCTTTACATTATATGTTTATTCGACTTTTGTCATTTTGACTAACAATCATCCATTATCTCTTCAAATTTTTACTTTTTGCTGCAATGTGTTGGACATTATAGTGATTTCAGTTTTCCTTTAAAATTTTTACTTTTTACCATCTCTTCAAATCTTTAATTAATATAAAAATAGGCCCAAAACAATGTATCCTCTTCCATTTTCATGGATAAACCCCCACCACCTACATCAAATCCAACTCTTTAGGGGTGTTTGAGATTGCTTATTTTCATCAACTTATAACTTATTAACTTTTTAAAAAGTAATAAGGTGTTTGAGATTGCTTATGTTGTGAGATAAAAAGTTTCATAAGTTATAATGTTGTAACTTATTAACTTAATAAAAAGTTATAAGGAGAAAAAATAGGAAAACCCAAACACCCCTTTCATAAACTTTTAACTCAACCTCATGATCATCAAAAATCAAGATCATTTTTTCAGTCCAGTTCGTGTAGCAACACCACCCATCACTCTTTTGGTAAAATTCAAAGCGTGGCATCTCCGGAATATGGTGATTGGCTGACGACGACGATGTAGGTTTGGTGGTAATCTGGCAACCGTTTGGACGATGGTGGTAGCTAGCGGTTATGGCCATTCTTTATACGGGAACCAACAGCTCATATGATGTGTGTGGTCCTTTTAGCTTCTCTGATCACATTGCTATTTAGGCTTGGTGGTGATGGACAATGGTGTGGTTTGAATATTATTAGTAGATTGTAGATGGGATGAAGATGATGATATACAGTGGTGATTACTGATTAGGAGTTGTGCACATTTATTTTATAATTCTCTTTTATTTTATTATTTAAGTTTTAATTAAAAGTACTATTTTGCCCATCACATGGTAGGTATATGCTAGTACTTAATGGAGAATATGGATGGACGCTAGTTAAATGACGAAAACCAAATAAACTAGTTTTATACCCGGCCACCAATGTCATAATGACAAAACAATCATTTTTCGCATTCTAAACCCAAATAGTTGATGCTTAAGATAAAAGTTCAACTCGTTTAACTTATTAGTAAAAAATCATACCCCAAATCAACGACAAATATAAGCAATAAGTTTAATTTTCTTTCCAGCAATTCATCATTAAACACATAAAAGGTACATGGACAAGTTCAGCAAGATGCTAACATACAAGCATTTACATACTTTCTTTAACATATAAGACACATAGGTCATGGTAAGTGACCCAAAACAACTAAATAGAGTAGAGATCAATTGCTTTCACTACCATGTAGCGAGTCTTCTTCGTTGACGGGCCAGAATTTGGGGTTTCTCATTGTGGGGATAATAATACCAACTTTCCTTGTCTTCAATGTATTTCTTGCTCCTAATTCCTCCCTTTGAATTTGCTTATTGCATTTTACATGATATTCATTTTTGCCCTTTGTCATTTTGTTGATAAAGTAATTCCTTGGGGTTGTTTTCTTAGACCCCGTACATCCTAGGTACTCTTCATAATTTTGCAGACCCCCTACCCTTTGGCTCTTCTATCCACTTTTTTGACATGTTGCTGATGCGACCTCTTAAGCAGTATTTGAGGCACATCCTTTTTCAATTTTGTTCTCTCAATTTTCTCATTTTTTTCACATGAAGGCAAAAGAACACGAAAGGAAGTATTCTACCACAAACCAATTGAAGACACCCACAACCACAATAAATTCCCTTAGTGATCCAAAACTCATGCACACACTCCCACCCCAGATTGTGGTACGATAGATGCCAAAACACACTCACACCAAATAACCTTCAAATACAAATAAAAAAAAAGTGAACAAACCTTCAAATAAAAAGAGAAAAATAAAAAAAAAAATAGAAAAAGAAAACATATGAAGTTTATAATCATCCAACCTTCAATGCATACCATCATTGATCATCTCCTTTATAATCATCCAACATCCTAATGCACAAAATTAACCGCAAATAGAAGCAATAATTGGTGAAATTCATCTGGATTGCCATTTCAAACAAAGGTTAGACATAATTACATCAAATATCAAACTCTACATCAAGTGTCAAAACCGTAAAGAAGTTAATTTAAATTCAAAATCGCACCTCAATTTCAAGTAGTACCTTCACAGTTTCAACCTGTTGGATACAAGTAACATGATTGTTAATCTGATGGGGCACATATTCGAACAAATCAAACAACACACACACACATATATAAATATATATATATATATAGGGAAATGATCAAGAGAGAACTCCTCCTTAAAGAGAGAACTAGAGAACTAATAATAAAATATTTTTAATTTAATTAAAAAAGATATTTTTAATTTTTTTTTTCTTTCATCCTTCTTATATGTTGTTATTCTTCACCATAAAAAAAATACAAAAATAAAAAGAAAATTAAAAAAAAAACTCGTTTAATGCATATATGCAATACGTCGACTTTTTCTTAATGCATATGTGCACTAGTGTGTATTTTTATATGCGCAATAGTGTTGATTCGCATATATGAAATTGTTTGTATTGTATATGTGCAATAGCGTTATATAATATACAAAAAAAATCGACATAGTGCATATGTGCATTAGTGTTGTATTACATATATGCGATAATGTGTATTGTATACAATTATTAGTGTTGTATGTGCATATATTCAATAGTGTGCATTGTATAATGCAATTGTGTTGTATTATATGCAATAAAACATTATTGTATATATGCAATAGGCATTATTGCACATATGCACTACACGGCTACACCAACAGGTTTTTTTTACGTATCAATATCATCTTATTAGAAGGGGGAAAGAAAAAAAAATCACAAAATATTTTTTTAAAAAATAGTTAAAAATAATTCTTTACTAATTCTCTAGTTCTTTCTTTAAGAGGGGTTCTCTCTAGATCTCACCCATATATATATATATATATATATATATATATATATATATATATATATATATATATATATATATATATTTCTTTCAAATATGAATATGAGATTAGTGCAACTTGGCGTAACCCTAACTGCGATATAAATCAAAATAAAGGGTGAGACAACAGTGATTTCTTACCTTGAAGATATGGTACCACGGTAATCGAGCAGAAATAGAAGCGTGCGGCTGTCAACCAATAATGTTTCTAATTATTGAGCTATAGAACAGAGATGGGGGTATCAATTATCAAATAGAACAGAGGTTTTTAGGGTTACCTTGGTGTTGAATAGATTATTTATGACGATGTTCGGATGGTTCAATAGCTACGTTATCACTTTATAAATCTCTTTGTCTGCAGCGGTTACCAGCTCCGGGAAGAAGGAGACGTGGAGGAGAATAAAAACCGTAAAAGAGCATTATGAAAGAGAGAGCCAAACTGCTATGAAACTACCCCTTCTAAAAGCTTTCAAAGGAGTTTATGTTGGTTATTTTAGTGTTATTGGGTTAACTTGTTGATCGAGGAAATAACGTTAGAGATTAAACGAGTTAAAGGACGAGAGAGTGCGGGTCGTTTAACAATAATGTTTTTTGGGCTTTGTTATTCGGTTTTATACTTGGGCTTAAGTATAACATTAAGTGGGCTTGTAATTGGTTATTTTGGGCTCATGTGGGAATCGATCATCGATCATATATAATGATCGATGTTATATCTGGGATGATATATCTGTTGGTGCATGTTTTGTAACAGATGATCTTTTGTGTTTGTTAGACTTGAGAGCAATGGTCAAAGGGGAGTCTGTTGGTGCATTTTGTGACCGTCGCTATGCAATTCTGACCAGCGGAGACGAAGTGGCGAAGTTAGAACAACTTCACCATAGGTGAAGTTAGAACAACTTCGCCTACAGGCCCAAGCCCGCGAAGTTGGTTTATCTATATATATGTGTGTCTTGTTTAGGGTTTTATCATCCAGAAAGTTAGAATTTTGTGTGTTCAGTTCAATTGTCTAGAGAGAAACAGAGAGGGAGAGTCGTGTGGGACGGCCCGGGGTAGAGCTCACCTCGGGTCGGCCGTGTCTTTGTTTATGATCGGTATGTAACGTGTTATGGTTATTATATAAAGGATCTGCAGATTCGTTTATCCCGTTCGTGTGTTTGTTTGTGTGTAATCGTGTTCTTCGTCTTCTACACCATTAAACGAGTCTAGGAGGATTCCGCACTCCTAGACATCGTGCGGATCTCGTATCGATCAGCGATGCCCCGGGGAGACTTACAAGTGGTATCAGAGCCTTAGGCTCTTATGCTATGGTTCGAAATCTGCGTTTTGGTGTTTCTGGCACGTTTCTGATGTGTTTTTGGCCGAACAGCCGCCGTAGGCGAAGTTATTGGGTTCAGGCGAAGTTGTCGCTAAAATTTTAGGGTTTTGGCGAAGTTAGCAGCCAGGCGAAGTTATGGCCAGGCGAAGTTAATGAGGGGCGAAGTTGACTTTTAGGCGAACTTGACTTTTGGCGAAGTTAAAAAAAAAATTGTTTGGAGTTTTCGTCTGTATGGCCAGGTGTACACGATTATTGTGAGACCGAAGGTGTTGTTCCGACAACAAGTGAAACTTGGTATCTCTTGGTCTTACGTGTGAACAAATACGGGTCAACTCTGGATATGGAGTTGAAGTTGTGAATGGGATATTGATTGAAACTGGATATTGACACATATTTAGGTGTTTGTGGGCAAAGAAATTGTTGTTGTTTGAGGTTGACCAACTGAAGAAAGTCAAATCGAACTGAAGGTTTTCGTCATTACTGGATTGCGGTCAGAGCATATTATTTATGTTATTTTCAAGGCGTTCGAGAATTGGTCCCTGTTACGATTTTAGAACAAGTTGGATTTAATCGGGAATTAATTTGTTTATGTTCTTGATCGTTATCCATGGTGATTGAAGATGCTTCGGATTAATTAATGGTCATATGTGTTCGATTCTGTCAAGGTGGTTTTGTGATGAAATTGATCACTTGATGTTGAGTAGTTGAAGATTGAACCTTATCTTACTATACAATTCCGACGTGTTGGTGAAGTTGTGGAGGGAGCACAACTTCACGTGTTGGTGAAGTTAGAAGAACTTCACGTGTTGGTGAAGTTAGAAGAACTTCACGTAATTGGTTGAGATGATCAAAGAACTTCACGTGTTGGTGAAGTTACAATTCCGACGTGTTGGTGAAGTTGTGCATGCATGTCAAAGACCTTGATCGATATAGTCGGAGAAGCTTACACTGAAGGGGAGATTTGATATGGAAGACGCCGGGTGATTGGTAGATTTGTGGAGCTACAAGACTGCTTCAGACACGGCTGGTTGAAGACAGGATGGATGTTGCATGTATATGTGAAGTTCAAGTTTGAAGATCACAGTGCAATCGAGTCCTACAAGAAGAAGCAAACAGAAGATCATCAGTTAAGAGGGAGTCTGTTGGTGCATGTTTTGTAACAGATGATTTTTTGTGTTTGTTAGAATTGAGAGCAACGGTCAAAGGGGAGTCTATTGGTGCATTTTGTGACCGTCGCTATGCAATTCTGACCAGCGGAGACGAAGTGGCGAAGTTAGAACAACTTCGCCATAGGCGAAGTTAGAACAACTTCGCCTACAGGCCCAAGCCCAAGCCCGCGAAGTTGGTTTATCTATATATATGTGTGTCTTGTTTAGGGTTTAGCATCCAAAAAGTTAGAATTTTGTGTGTTCAGTTCAATTGTCTAGAGAGAAACAGAGAGGGAGAGTCGTGTGGGACGGCCCGAGGTAGAGCTCACCTCGGGTCGGCCGTGTCTTTGATTATGTTCGGTATGTAACGTGTTATGGTTATTATATAAAGGATCTGCAGATTCGTTTATCCCGTTCGTGTGTTTGTTCGTGTGTTTATTTGTGTGTAATCTTGTTCTTCGTCTTCTACACCATTAAACGAGTCTAGGAGGGTTCCGCACTCCTAGACATCGTGCGGATCTCGTATCGATCAGCGATGCCCCGGGGGGACTTACAATATCTTGATCATATAGATACAAAGGGAGAACATAAAGTTACTTGGTTCTCTCTTGTTATTCATCCATATAGGAACATCAAAATTCAATTCCATATACGGAAATCTCTGTCTTATCTGATAAATCATTGTGTGTAACCCGCAATAGGTTTATCTGAAAGTGATTCACGATTCAGAGATTAATCCAGGCAATTGTTCTATAAACCAAGATTGAAATCAAGATTACAGGTTTGCATCATCGATCGAATCCATCATCCAGGTACGCATTTATACAACAAAGATAAACCTAATAATAAAGTTTAAATAACATTATAATCAAACCAGAAATATCAACCGAACCAAGAATTGTTCATTATTAATTAAATCAAACCCTAATAGGTTTATCTTTGTTGTATATATTACGTATTGGAGTATTTAAACTAAATATTAATGTTCTATTTGTTATTGAATCTGTTTGTATGTCATAATCATTTCAAAGAAGGGTTGTGACATGCCAGGTTAGGTCATGTGAATTAATTTGGAGTGAAAAGAAAAATAGAATCTTGAAGGAAATAATTGGTTCCTTGTTATCTTACTCGGGTTTGAGTGATTGATTAGACAAAGAAATTATGATTTTCTAGTTTTGATATAAAGGATCTGGGGGAGGTTGATGTTATCCTATGTATAATAATAAAAGGGAGTAATAATGGCATAGATGATTCGATTTCATTATAATGAGAAAGTATTGAAGAAATTCAATCTGTTTGATTGTTCTTCGGTTAGCACTCCTATATATAGATCCTAATATCAAGTTTGTCCTAATCAAGGTGATTCTATTTCACAATTAGAGTATTCAAAGTTAATTGGATATTTGATGTTGCTATGATTGTACAGAGACTTACATAGTGTATGTTACGGGCAATTTGAGCAGATATACTAGTAATCCTAGTGCTCAACAGGCAAGTAGTAAACAAAATGCTTAACTATGGATGTGTATTCTCTTTTGGAGAATGTTTCATTTCTTAGGTAATTAAGGAATGAATTTGCATCACTTAACAATGGAAATCGAGTTTCTAGCATTTGCAACCACTGATAAAAGTGGTTGAATGACTAAGAAACCGTGATTACAAAATTCCATTATGGTCGAACCGATATCACCAAAATCTATCAGGTGAGATAGTGATGACTATGTCAAATGTATAATGGAAAGTCTAGGCAGCTATATGTTATACAATACAATGTGTGATATCAGTTGGTTTGTAATATATGAGTATAATTTGCCTGATGATCTAACTAAAAGGTTAGGAAGAGATCTCGTGAACATATCAGTCATGGGGATGGATTCAAAGTCCATACTTTAATATCCTATGTCAAGACACCCAATTCCCATCTAATACAACGTTAGATGCTGAATTCAATGCAGAAAGCTTGTCATAGAGATATTGGAACACAATATCATAAACATCCCAAGGTTCGTGTTCGGACCGCAAGATAAAGAAGGTTGAAGTATAACTTCTTAATAGTTCATTGATAAATTGCAGTGTGGGTGCAAGAATAATTAACTACCTATAAGAATATGAAGTTTAGCCGCTTCAAGAAGCTTTGGACTTGAGCTTTGATCTATTCTTTGAAGGATTAGGACACAAGCTAGTAAAATATTGTGTCGAGCGGAATTTGGATTTATAAACGTATGTGTATTTTTCCTTCAAGTATTCAAATGGATAGCAAGGGTTCAATCCATAGGACACCCCGATATTCGAATATTTGGATCGTGTAATTTACTAAGATGAAAATTCAATCCGTAAGACATTTTCATTTATGCATATGTTTGCGTTTCTGTGACGATGGTTAAGTTATCATAGATATCACTAAAATAGGGGAGGATTGTTGGTTATTTTAGTGTTATTGGGTTAACTTGTTGATCGAGGAAATAACGTTAGATATTAAACGAGTTAGGGGACGCGGAAGTGCGGGCTCGTTTAACAATAATGTTATTTGGGCTTTGTTATTCGGTTTTATACTTGGGCTTAAGTATAACATTAAGTGGGCTTGTAATTGGTTATATTGGGCCTCATGTGGGAATCGATCATATATAATGATCGATGTTATCTCTGGGATGATATATCTCGATCATATAGATACAAAGGGAGAACATACAGTTACTTGGTTCTCTCTTTTTCTTTATCTATATAGGAACATCAAAATTCAATTCCATATACAGAAATCTCTGTCTTATACGATAAATCATTGCGTGTAACACACAAATAGGTTTATCTGAAAGTGATTCACGATTTAGAGATTAATCCGGGCAATTGTTCTATAAACCAAGATTGAAATCAAGATTACAGGTTTGCATCATCGATCGAATTCATCATCCAGGTACACATTTATACAACACTTTATACGGCTGAGATTGCATGCTGAATACTTTAAACGGATGTGATTTTCCCAAATGTTGGTTACAATTAGTGGGAAAAATATAATATATCTATATACTATATATAATACACCAAAAAAGGGCAAACTAAGACACCCATTTTTAAGTAATTTACAACACTTAAAGCTTGAGGTACATGTGTTAGTAAGGGTAAACATGTCTTTTAAACACAATCCATTCAACTTACAAGTTTGGTTCCTCATCTTCAACCATATTATGTTTTTAATTTAACTTGTAAACTAACTTCTCACCCATGATTTTTAAACGACTGTAGCCTTTTCATACGTTAATGTTTTATAAAGAAATTGCACCCTAAAAACGAGCATTTTATTCTCTTTAATTTGGATATGATATTGTTGTAATTTTTTTTCATTTTAAATAAACTAATATGTTACGTAGGGGTGTTCAGTGTCGGTTTTGATGATTTTTAAGTTAAATTTGTGAGTCAAACTGTTAATACTGATTTTTTGTCGTCCAAAACCAAACTCAACCATTGAAAGTTGAAACCAAATCGTTACTAACGGCCTGGTTCCAGTTTAGTTTCACAGTTTAAACTTTAATAATAAATTTAGCTTAAAATAATTAATAATTTAAATGTACCGTCAATTTTAACTAAAAACTAACATAATATGATACTTCAGATGATCATAAATAAAAAATGATAATTTTAGCCACATAAATGGTAAATATTAATGGTAGATCTGGACGTGAAATAATAACAACAAAGATTACAAAATGAATCATATTGCAATAAGGTTAATTTACAGTCTTTTCTTGTTTCATATGGCCGGTTGCCGATATAAACCGCGAACCAACCGTTCACTACGTTTTGGAAATTTTGAAACCGACCAACAAACCGAAAATAAAAAAGAAGCAGAAAAAAGAAGTCAAACCAATGACCGATTTAAACGATTTCAAGGTTTTAACCGAACCATAAACACTTATATTTGTACGTGATTAACAGGTTCAAACACCCGCTGCATCGCGCGGGCACTCATCTAGTAATATGCCATGTAAATGCCACTGCCTGAAAGTAAACTTTTTAAAGGATCTGGTCTGTAAATCAACCATGTTTAAATGATAAAACTTGTATTTATGTAAAAAAAACAGCTCTAAAAAATTAATACAAATTATAGAATAAAAAAGTATTTTTAATATAAAAAAATGTTATTCTTTAAATTAGAAAAAAAATTGTTTAAAAATAAGAAAAAGAGCGTTTTTTATATAAACTGGTTTTCCAATACTACACTAGCTTTTTCAATCGCAATCAACCAATCAATCCGGTGTTACCATATAGGAGCCAACCCGTGTATCTCCCAGGCAGTCAACAATGCCCAATTGAAATCTCTGATAATACCGAGGACAACATTTCCCAGTATTACCCATCTGACATCCCAACATAACATCCTTCCGAGGAACAAGAGGTGCAGAGCAAGATCAAACAGGAGACTGAATCGGAATCATCAGGTTGGATGAATTGTCATTCTGATCAAAGGAGATGGCAATTCGGAGCACCACCACAGAACTACCAATACTAGATACCATACACCACTACAAGACCAAGCCGTAAACCGAAAATGAGGGTTACCATGCCTTTTCAAACGCCAATCAAAAACCCTTATGAATCGGAATAGGATCCCGAAGAAGAGGAGGACCCCGAGGAAGAAGATAAAGAAAATGAGAATCCTGATTTTCCTCCATACTTAGGATCGAGACCTTCAATCTCCCACAAGCTAGAGAGATTCGAGAGGAGGCAAATCTCATCGAGGAATTTTATACTAGCAATATCTCCGATGAAGAAAAGCATGCGTACGTTGCTAATCCGCATCTCTATCCCAGGGAAAACGCTTCTCTTCCCAGCCGCATCCGCACCAACGAGATATCCGAACCCGCCAAATTCGGTGATGGACGAGCTGAGGAATGAGAAAGTGGACAAAAAGAAAGTAGGGAGAAAGATTGTCAAGAAATGTAACAAGATGAAAAATCTTGTTACAAAATGGATTAAGAATTAGAAATCAATGTTGTGTATTGTTGTAGTTGTTGTGATCTTTTTCTTGTAAAATAAATAATGTATTATAAAGCTTGTCTTTTCTGAATCTTGTTTTATTCATGTAACAGCATGTCTAAAGCAAATAGTAAACAAGAAACTCAATTAAACAATAAAGGAAAGACCATTGAAGAAATTATGCAAGAAAAAAATATTGCGGAAAATATACAAGCAATTCCACAAAATTATGTGCTTGGTATTCGCGATCTGATAAAAGAGGCTGTAAGCCCAATCTATGAAATATTGAAAAACGATCAAAGTCGTACCGCCTCACATTCTAACAAAAGAGCAAGTCAAAGCAAAAGCGAATCCGCTACTTCAAAAAGAGAATCAAAAAAAGGATCTAAAAAGGAATCGGAAAAGAAAGAAAGTAAGAAAAAGGAAAAAGAAACCGAGAGAAGGAAAGAAGCAAGTGACGAAAGCTCAACTGCTGAAAATGACCTCCGTGAGAAAACAAAGAAACTCAAAATACACGAAGGTTGTGATTTCAAAGTGTTTAAGGTTTACAACCCCAAAGAATTTCACGGGGACAAAGGAGCAATAGTTACCCTCCGATGGTTGGAGGAAATGGAATCGATTGTATTAATTAGCAAGTGTACGGAAAGTGAGAAAGTTCAATATACCTCCCAGATATTAAAAGGGGAGGCATTAGAATGGTGGAATACCCTAATCGGAATCAAGGATAGAGAGAATTTATATAATCTAGACTGGGAAACGTTTAAAGCTATGATACCAAAGAAATTTTGTCCAATTAATGAAATGGATCAACTACAAACCAAGTTGTGGAACCATAAGGTTGTGTGAACAAACCTCAAGGAATATAACACTAAGTTTCTTGAGTATTGTAGGATCGTGCCTCATTTGGTCACTCCTGAAATTAACAAAGTGACGCGATATATCTACAGGTTACCAATCGAAATCCGTGATCTAGTTCGTTCACACATGTCGTCTTCAACGGAGTCTGCCATGGAGTTGGCCGGGTATTTGATGGATGGGATGATAAGGAATCGGGACGAGAAGAAGAAAGATGATGGCAAGTCGACAGTTGGAGGAAAAGTTAGGAAAACTGAGAAGAAAAGGGAAGGGGCGTTTGTGTATAGTCGCCCTATTTGTAAATCATGTGGTAGGAGACATTTTGGAAGATGCCTTCGACCCAACAACTCAATTACATGTAATTTATGCAAAAGACCGGGTCATGTGGAAGCAAACTGCACAAGGAAAGCAGTGGTATGCTTTGATTGTGGGGAGGGGACATTTTAGCAATGAATGTCCAAAGAAGAAGCCGACGACAGGGGCAGTGGGCGCAAGTGGCAGCAGTGCGAAGACCGATGTCAAGAAAGGAAACGCTCGTGTCTTCATGCTGGATACTTAGAAGGCAGCAGATATACCGGATGTGATCACAGGTACGTTTCCTATTAAGGGTTTTATTTGACTCGGGTGCCAATCAAAGTTTTATAGATTATAAATTTTGTAGTCTATTGAATGAACCCTTAGTTAAACTAGATAAACATTATGAAGTTGAAACTGCTGACGGAAATGTAAGTAGAATAACCGAGGCTTTAGATAATGCCACAATTTCTTTGGCCAATCACATCATACCTGTACGGTTGTTACCAATAAGAAAAATAGCGTTTTTTACATAAGAAAAAAATTTAATCATATCAAACTTTCATTAGGTTTGTTAACGAACCAAACAAACACGAACAAGGGCATGCTCGTATTCGTTCATTTAACTTTAAACGAACACGAACAAGAACACTTAACCAAACGAACACGAACAAGGGCATGTTCGTGTTCGTTCATTTAACTTTAAATGAACACGAACAAGAACACTTAAATCAAACGAATATTTGTGTTCATGTTCGTTTATTTAAAAATTATGCTCGTGTTCGTTTATGTTCTTTTGTTTAAAAATTTAATGAGCAGTTCAAATGATAAAAGAACATAAGTGAACATATAAGAACGAATGTAAATGAACACAAAAATAAATGAATACAAACGAACAAATATAAAACCATTTAATAGATGACTCATCCAGATAATATTTAATTGTTTTATACTAATATGTAAACGAACATAAATAAACAGACATAGACGAGCATAAATAAACGAACTAAACATATGTTCATGTTCGTTAGTGTAATTAAACGAACACAAAGTGTTACTCGCAAAACTGACCCATATTTGTGAATTCTGGAAGAGGAAAAACACCCGTAAAATGAAGTAACCGACGATCACATGGATCGAGTGAACCACGTAAACCTGTCTTACGTTTTTCTCTTCTTAAAGTTTAATTATGTTGTTTGTAACCTTCTGTAATCAGTAATTTCGGTAGTCGCTTTATTTGTATTGTTTGTAACTTTCTATTTTCAGTCATTTCGGTAGCCACAACCAATCAATCTCATTGCATCGATGAAATAAAAGTATTAGTGTTCTGAATTGGTCGAGAGACATGGTCATGTCATGTGACGGCACAGCGGGTTTTCTGAATTGGTCAAGAGACTCCATTAGTGTCAACTCGCAAACAAATTCACATGACACGCTTTTCAAATGTATGCTCGCTCGTATGGTCAATACATTCTTCAAAAAATACAGGGGACAACAAGATCTACATTAAGAAACAAACCACCAAAGATGCCCACTTCCTAACAGCTCCAAGTCAATGTTTAAAAAAAGAATTATCAAGTTGTATATAAAAACATACAAGGACCGAGTGATCAAGTCCAGTCAATCATCGGTAGTTCCTCACGAACACCACTGAGAACTTGCGGTTTCTGAGCAGCAGGCGGCTCTGCTGCTGGTAGAGCCGGTGTATTCGTAGAGTTCAAAGTTCTGTCACTTCCCACTATAACCGCATCCGCAAGGTTAACCAGTGCCTGTGCTTCTAAAGGCACACCAGATGCACTTGGTTCTGCTGAAACAGCACCAGAGCCAGAATCATTTGTTGTATTAGCTTCAGCGCCAGATTCAGCAGTCAGCTGCACCGTATCCCCAGATTCAGCATTCGCTTGAACCGTATCCCCAGATTCAGCTGCAGTCGGTTGAACTGTAACCCCAGGCTCTGTCGCAGGTGGTTGACCCTCAGCTTCAGCTGCAGGTGGTGGTACTCCAGATTCGCCAGTTCCGTCAGCGTCAGCAGGATCCGGCACAGCACCTGACTCGGCAGCAGGTGGCGGCGCAGCACCTGACTCGGCGGCAGGCGGTGGCGCTGTAACCGGTTCGGCGGTGGGTCCTTCTATTTGCAAAGGTTTAGGGGGTTGTTGTAGAGTGCCTTGTGAAGTAGGCCCGGTTTTTCTCTGAATACCGGGAAGAGGAGCATCAATAGATGGCATTCCAGGAGGTAATATTTCAATTGGCGGTTTCTTTGCTGCATCTGCATGGCTTGTGAGTTTCGGTTCCTCAAGTGAGGCCAAAAACGCACTTGCAGCATCCATTTTAGTTGATGGCCCGTGTTCCATCTCCTTTTGTAGTGTTTTGTTCCACGCTTGAACCAATGTCCTCAGCGTAGTTCGCCCGTGTGCCTGAGTAAACAAAACCAATTACATTTTATATATACGTATATATTTTTTATTTTTTTAAGGAGAAAAAAGAAAAGAAACTGAGTTGACTCATACATGGGCATGAAGCACAGCTTCAGCTAGCATTCCAGTATCCTGCCATGATTTCTCCATAAGAGCATTATCCCCCAAAACCGCAGCTGCAAATGCAGCTTCTCGTCCAAAGCCCACTGATATCAAATTATTCACCAACCCCTGAATAAACATAACCCTAACTCAGCCAACTCACTGATACCGAACAAATGATCAAACACAAAACGGGGTTTCTTGTTTGGGAGCAATCGTTAATAAAATAAACATGTACGCGCTCATTCGTTTTAACTTTAACCCAACAAAGGATCGAACATGAACAATTAGACAAGCGGGGTTTTCTTTTTCGTGTTCGTTTGTATTCTCGTTCGCTAAAACTCTAAAAGTATAAACAAACAGTTCACAAACATATACGAACAAGCATGAATGAAAATACATGAACATAACTGAGCTAAAACCCGTTAAAAGTATGAGAACAATATGTTGGACCTAAAAATATCCAAAAGCTGGACCAAATTACAGTGATAAAAAAATTGAAATGAATATATTAACGAACAAATTTAAAAAAAAAATAAGTAAATAACAAATGAATCGGATCAAAAAAATTTTTAATGAAAACAAAAGGTAAACTAACGAACAAACATAAACAAATTTAAACAAGCGAACGAGATATGTGTTCATGTTCGCTCGTTTAACTAAATGAACGGAACCTTTGTTCATGTTCGTCCATTTATTAAAAAGACGAACATAAATGAACGAACATAAACGGATTTACACAAACGAGCGTTCACGGACATAAATGAATTTAAACAAGAGGACGTTCACGAACATGTTCACTCATTTAACTAAATGAGCCAAACCTTTGTCCATGTACAGGTTCAATCATAAGCAAATTACTAGTAGATAAAAAACACAATTAACTACATACACCAAGTCGGGTCAATTCTCCATGATTAGCAAGGCGTAAAGCAAGTCCACGTAACTGATGACCCTGTAACGCACCCTTAACTGCACCAGCAGCTGCTAACCGTTTTAAAGCTTCACGTGCCACCTCAGCTTGTCCGGTTGCATCTGCTGCATCAATAACATCCAAAAACTCCTGTGCAAATTTGACCACACCATCAACAGCAACCACAATAGCTTCCTTTTTAGTATTATCAGTAGTTGTACTTAACGACATGATGTCATTCAAGTTAAGTCCAACAGTATCCTGCCCTATATTCCTGCTGTTACTCATTGTCAGAAGACATTGAAGAGCTCGTTTTAGATCACTGCTCTGCATTGCCAAATCAAACTCCAACCTGAACAATAATTAAAGTGTATATGAATTATTAAACAATCATAACCACATAATAAAAGCATAACCATTTGTGTTTGACATCACATACCTCTTAGATATTCCGGGTAGATGAAGGGCTTCGGTAGCATAACCCATTCCGAGCAAAAACTGAGCTAAATCATCATGGTGCTCTCTACCGAGCCTACTTGCCCTACATAAATGTACAAGTCAATTTAAACTCTTAAATCAGTTCAAATAAAGAATTAATATAATACATATCCTTAGAACTTTAAAAGTTTCACATATACCAAAGCAAAACTAAAAACATTATATATACCCAACATTAACGAATTTTTACTTAAAGATGATTCTACCCCTTTCCTTAACATTTGTTTAAACCCTATTTTTGGTACCTATGGAAAACTAATAGAAATTGCTTCCTTCCCATCTCATGTATGCTTTCGGTATAAGAATTTATGGGTTAAAAAATTTAAGCCAAAAATGGGCTAAATAACAAAAATTGAAGTTCAATGGCATATATCAAACTTTAAAGTTTTTGAAAAATAAGGATAAATTGGTCATTTATTAAATTGTTTTTAATGAATTGGGTATCTTTGATATTTTAACTACTTACATTGTAAGTGAATATATGATATAGTCAGTTTTGCATGGGTATATATGATTTTTCCAACTTTGTAGGGAGTATATTATGAAACGAACTGTAGCACATTGATAAAATTGAGGATCTATAAATTTACCATTTTACTGCGCTAACAGCATCCCCATAGGCTGCAAGACAGCGACATCGAATTCCAGGATGACTAAGGGATATTGCATGAGCAAACATGTACCTATAGCACATACAAATAATAAGAAACAATTATTTAAAAAATATTTATAATTGGAATAAGGTTTTTGACACGTACCTATCAATTAGCCAGAGAACACCGTCTCTGACACCGACAAGAATGAGGGGTCCAATAGGCCGCTTTTGCTCTGATGGAAAACGAGTGACTGCAACTGCCACCCCTCCACCACCAACTGCTACTTCATCAACTCTTCTACCTTCAGCAAACTTTTGCAACGCGTCATCAGCCTCAACTCGGGTTTGTTTAGGCAATGTCAAGAATGGAGGTATAGAAGGTGGATGCTGGAAAGATGCTAACCGCACAACCTGCAAATACCCACAGTTATTTCTTCAAACATAACTACTCCAACCTTTACTTAGTATATTATTGGTATATTTTTTATATAAAAAAAATTAAGCGTGTCTGAACCATTCAATGGGTTGTTCAAATTTTTTAAAAACAGGGTGTCCAAATGTTTACAACTGGACGCAAGGTTGCAAAAGTCGCTAGGCGGTCGACTGGGGAGTTGAGTGTACTCGGAGTACTCGGAAATGGTAAATATAAAGAAAATTAATTTTTGGATATTATATACATGTCAAATATCATAAGTTTACTAATATCTATAACAAAATAGTGAATATCAATATAAATAAGAGAAATACAGTTTTAAATAATAAATTTTTCTAAAATTTGCTAATCATTAATAAAGAAAAGCGATATTATTTTTTTAATATTATAGAAATATGAATTATACTTTATTTTTTCAGTCAAAATTTTCCCAAGTTGTCCGACTAGATGTGATTTTGGCTGAGGTTGAACACCTTTGATCGATTATTAATAACTAGGCGGAGTTAAAGAAACTCCCCTCGGCGCCATACCTTGTAGCGAGTACTCGGAGAGTACTCGGCCTTGTAGACCTACTTTTACAACATTGACGGGAAGCCAATATTTCAATTTAAAAAATTGGATGTTTTTACCCCTTCGTACACATGGCGACTCACGGTGGCTTCTCACACTTCTTACACACTTAAGGCTTTCTAGCATATCACACCCCCTAAACACACACACACATATATATATAACATATATATATATATATATATATATCTGTGTGTGTGTGTGCAAAATCTGACATTTGCATAGTGTACTAGTTATGGTAAGCCACATTGAAGTTAGAAAACCTAAATAACAAAGGTTTAAGCAAGACAATTTAATATAATAATTAAACGTATATACTTGTAGCATTGGTGGTCTGAGTGATATCCTCTCCTGTGCTGCAGATTGTGGAGTATCAACTGCAATTAAGGCTAGCTCTCCATGCTCTGCAACTGCTCTTGCCTGTGCCTCCTTCAGTTTCATCTCTTCTTTTCTCCGCTTTGTTTCAATATCAATAGGTGCAACACCAGCATCCACAAATACACACCTAAAGACAAGTACACACACACTTAATACTGCAAATAACAGACCTAGTTTTCATCATGATATAGAATGTAACTTACTCGATTGTTGTTGGTGTAGCCACAAATAACTGTCTACGGTGCCATACTGCACCAGTGGCATGAGGAATCGCCACGTCACCCAAGTATCTATATTGAGGTCTCAAGGATGATATGGCAATGTATTGATGATATGCAAACGCACAATACTCAACTGTTTGATCCCACGCTGTCCATTCGGGCTGAGGCAGCATTCCACCAACCGGTTGAAAGCTTTCCCAACTAAACATTTCAATGTTGTTAATAATAAGTAGCATGATTAAATATATTAAAAAAAATTAAAAAAAAAGTAAGGTTAGTTACCTGTATAACTGAAAGTTGTGAGGTGGCGGTTCAGCAGGATTCTTTTGTGAAGAAAAGGGATCATCAATGGTGCTGAATGAAGAAAGGGCACTATTTCCAAAGCCAGACAAGGGCATGGATTGTATTGATGAAATAGATGTAGCAGCAACGGGACTAACCCTTCTAGAAGTTTTGTAAGAAATACCAAGTAGTGTCCCTCCATGCAATCCAATCACCTACAATCAGACAAATAAATACAAGGTATAATATAATGCACTATATATATGGCTGCTTAAAAAGCTTGCAGCTTGTGGTTCGCTCAAAGTTGGCTCGAAAAAAGCTCATCTCTATACGAGCAGAGCCCAAGACAGGGTTAGCTCAGCTAGGAGCTAGCTCAATAACTAGCTCGTTTGTTCGCTTTTATTGGCTGGCTTAAATTGAACCACAAATTTTAATTTTTAATATATAATAATAATAATAATAATAATAACTACATCTAAAAACATGGAGGGAAAAACAAAAATAATATATATAATATGCTTTTCGTTTTTTAAAAAATAATATCAAAGATAAATAATACATATAATGTTATAAATTCTCTTGTTTATATATTTTCTATTATGTGTATGTTAAAAAAGTGCCTTTTGTCTACTATATATCCATAAAAAAAATTAAAATAATTGTATATAATGACACTTTACCGATAAAAAAAAGATATCCATAATTGTAAAAAAAATTAGAATAACTAATGAGCCGAGCTGAGCAACTTTTCAGCTGCTAAAACAAACGAGCCGAGACAAACTGACTAGTTTTAAGTTCGAGCTCTAGTCTAGATATATCTTGGTATGAAAGAGGTGGAATATATTTTAGAAGCAAGAAAATAAGAAAATAATGAAAAATGAAATCGTACTGGCTCAGTGCGTTGACCAATTGACCTCATTAATATGTTCGAAGTGCCATCATCAAGCAAAATACGGACTTGAACACTTGCAGCAGAAGCGGCGGCTGCTGCCGCTTGCGCGGCGGCAATGGCAGCAGCTTCCTTGGCTTTTTTTGATGAGCTGGCTTTAGGTAATATGGGCATCCTAGGTTGTGGTGCGGATTCCAAAAGTGCAAATCTGTCTCGACACGTATCCCAAGCCAGAAGTCTTGCAGTGCCTGAGTCAACAATTGACCAGTCACTAACCTTGTAGATTGAGAAGTATGGAATATCCGGCCAAACAATTGCAAGATACCTGAAACAGATTAACCATCCATCATCATACAGATTTTATATTCATATCGTGTCATTAATATTATGAATTAATCAATATGTAAATTAAAGAGACTTTTGACACATTTGTCTAGTTCGACCCATGTGACATGTTGGCTTTTTAGCTATTTCTGCTCTTTTTAACCTTTTGACCCTGTAACAATTTAGGCTTGTAAATGAACCGAACAAAACATGTTCATGTTCGCTTGTTTAACTAATAAATTCAAACGGAAGAAAAAATCTGTTGATAAATGAATCCCAATTTGTTGACTATTACTTATTAGATCTTGCTCTACAATCTGGTTTGCTTAACTGAAATGGAACACAAACAATTAAATGAATAGAGTTTTCTTATTGGTGTTTGTTTGTTAGAGAACTTATTGTGTTTATGTTCGTTCGCGACAGTACCAACAATGCATTGGGCCAAAAACCAGTTAAAAGTAAATGAGAACAACGTGTTGGGCCTAGAAAAGTTATTGAAACTAGACTAAGAAATCTTAATGAACATATAAATGAGTGTAAACGAATGAACTTGTAAACGTAAACTAAAAGCACAAGACATGTGTTCATGTCCGTTCGTTTAACCAAATGAACAAAGAGATTTTGTTCATATCCGTTCATTTTTCAAATAAACGGAACACACACGAACAGACATATAGGAACTTAGAGGAACGAACGTTCAAGAACATAAATGAGCAAACACGTGTTCATGTTAGTTTTTTAAACCAAATGAACAAAAAAAATTTATGTACATTCATTATTAAATACATGAACATCAATGAACAAACATAAACGAATTTAAATGAACAAACGTTCACAAACATAAATGAAAAAAGAGACGTGCTCATGTTCATTCGCAGAACTAAATGAAAAAAAGAAACTGTTCATGTTCATTCATTTATTAAATAATAGAACGAACATAAATGAATCAATATGAATGCACGTTCACAAACACAAATGAGCAAACGATGCATGTGTTCATGTTCGTTTGTTTAACCAATGAGCAAAAAAAAATTGTCCGTTCGTTCATTTATTTAAATAAACGAACTTCATGCCAAATGGTTTACTGAAAACTCGGCTCGTTAACGGCCCGGTTAACACAACCCGAATCAACCCATTCATATGTAAATTGGTTTCAACCGGTTTCAACCAATTCACGTGTAAATTGGTTTCATATGTAAATTTATGTTATTTTCTTTTCATATATTATATATTCTGTCTATTTATGTATCAGTATTATTATTATTATTATTATATTTACTGCGTGCTATTATTAATTATATTACTGTTAAACTTTGATTTTCTCTTATATTCTCTCATACATATGTTTTTACTTTAGAGCCGAGGGCCTCTCTGGAAGCCACCTCTCTATCCCATTCGATAGAGGTACGGTGTGCCTACATCCCACCCTCCCCAGACCCTACTTGTAGCTTTGCTATTAGTGGGATTTCACTGGGTATGATTGATTGATTGATATGTAAATTGATAAAGTTTCACAAGATCAATTAATTCATACTAATGTGCAATACGATGGTTTCAATAAAGAAATGTTCGAAAGAACTTACTTTCCAGAACTGCTGACAGAAAGAACAGAATACGAATCATGTGGAACAGGTGTACTAATATGCTTTTTGATCTGTTTAACATTGAGTTGTTCAGAAAACTCTCCCTTTAATCTTCCTGTTTCAGTTAAAGATCCGTTACTTCCAAGAGAAGGATTTGCTTGGTTGTTTAACTGAAACTGTAACAGTTTCAGTTCCCGTTCAACTACATAAACAGCTGCATGTTCACGGCTTTCAGGTATTGATGGTAGAGGCGCGACAGCTGGAAGAGATCTAGGGTCAAATTCACTGAGTATGATGCCTATATTTGTTCCAGTTGCTACAATATGTGGCTGTAATGAATGTGCAACCATTGAATATACCTAACATTACAATCAAACAACCATCAGCATAAAAAAGCATTTTTACTGACAATTACATAAAAATAAAAATATGTAACTCTCTTAAATAGTTCTTGGTTTTCCATGAGTAAAGCTTGGGAACCGTCAAAAAACTGAGAAAGTTCCAGTTTACTTTCATCATTGGACTTATTTCGATTGAGTTAGGGTTGTAAACGAACAGAACCGAACCAATGGAAGCATTGATCATGTTCGTTCTTTAAGCTTTTATTGGAAAACGTCACAAACAAACGGCTCACAAACACATATCCAAATGAAATCTTGTGTTCGTACTTGTTTGCGTTCTTTCATTGACTTCATAAACAGACACTAACGAATATCAACGAGCATGACGAAAAAACAGAAAGCAACATAAAGTACATGTTCGTTCGTTAAGCTTTTTATTGGACAGACGTCACAAACGAACGGTTCACAAACACATATACGAATGAAATCTTGTGTTCGTATTCGTTTGTGTTCTTTCATTAACTTCATAAATGGACACTAACGAATATCAACGAGCATAACAAAAAACAGAAAGGAACATAAAGTAACAAACAAACATAAACAAACAGAAGCGAACATATTTTAATTTAAAAACAAAAAACTAACATTCTCAATCTAATGCATTCGACAAGAAACTTTAATGTCAGAAATTGTAGAGTTTAATTGTAATTAGCAAACACAAGTACGAATAAATAAAGAGAAAATAATTACCCTAAGCTTTTTGTGAGTTGCAAGTACTTGTGGAGGAACAAGAGAAGAAAGTTCGCATAATGGCCTTGTAAGAGCAGAATAAGTCGGGTGCTCAATAGCCCTGCAAGTTTTCATGAAAACAAAAATTAGTACTACCTGCATCTTTCCTTGAAAAACTCAAATATCCTTAATATGTAGTAATAGTAAAAATCTATACAAGATAATATGTTACCATATATGGGAATCTTTGACACAGGTTAATATATCAAGGTTTGGTGCTCGAGGATGGCACCAAGATGCCACACTATGACAAGCCATTTTTGGGACAGGCTTAATACGCCTTAATTCCTGCAAATATTAGTTGAAATACATGAATAATATAGTGAATTAATGATTTCATAAATAATTATATGAAAAAAGTGGTACCTTGAATGACATTGTATCCCAAATGGCTAAAGTCTTGTCTGCCCCTATTGTTATGAGCTGAGGTGCACTTCCACTGACTCTAGATAACTCAACCGCCACAACACCACCATCATGTGCCTTCAATAGAGTATCTCAGATATTATTAGCCATTTTATATATCATCTTAATTTCATAGAAAACAAAATGTTTCAACTGTTGTAGAAAAAAATTAGATAGAAACAAAGTCACATGAAACAATCACAAGTCCTCAAGACTACTAGTCCAAGATGTGGGGCAGTGAAAAAAGATTAAAATGTACAAATTACCCTTTTGGGATATGCAATTAAAAGATTTAAGATAACAGTATTAACTGAAACTGATGGAAAAAAAACCATATATAGATGCTGAATACATTATTAATGTTAGAAATGTTCTTTAAAGTTTGTCATCATTAATAGTTACCTTCAAACTCAGCTTAGGTACAAGTTCTCGTGAATCTTGACCATGATCCGCACTCCAAAGTACAAGTAAACCATCACTACCACCAGAGACTAGTAAAGCCTGCAGGACATGAATTAAAAATAACATTTTTAAAAATCCTATAAAAATTTGACACATATTACACCTCATATATTCTAATGAAACATATATACATTAATAATATCTAATTAAGAACTGGCACATACCTCTCCTGAAGAAGTCATAAAGGTCATCAAGCAAGATATCGACCCTTTGTGACCCCCTGTGTATCTTCTTACAAGCTACATCCAAAAAGCATTATCACATGATGTAAGTAATTTATGATAAATTGATAATACAGTTTTATTGTAGATGAATATATAATTTGCGAACCTTCCATGTTATCATTGAAAGGACTCTGATCACACCATCTGATGAACCAAATGCAACAAGAGGTCCATCTCCACCAGTCGTAGTCAGGAACTCCATACTGCACAACTAAACAAAAATGTTACTAAAGATGAAAAAAAGCCCTAAAATTTGGATCCTAAAAAGTGCCCCCTTTAATACATCTTCAATAAACAAGAGTAATTTACTTTTTCTCTCCAACAACTATTGACCCTTTTAGACATTTAGCATGTTCCCATAATTACGCCCTACTTGAGGTGCGCGCATATTATGTATATATGTGTAAACCCTCGGGTGGGCAAAAGTGAAATTGCACTAATTTTGACGTTATTTTACTAATCTCGTGAAAATAACGTTAAAAGTGGCGGAAGGTTAATCAGGCATCATGTGGTGGCGTTGATAGCCGAAAGACGAGGGTACATGCACCAATCAGCCGGTATCCCGATGATTGAGTGCTATGTGCTTTATGTCCAAGGCTTGATGCAAAACTACTATCGAGCCGGGGGTCTCACCGGAAGCAGCCTCTCTATCCCTATGGGGTAGAGGTAAGGCTGTCTACATCTTACCCTCCTCAGACCCTACCATAGCTTTGCTATTGGTGGGATATACTGAGTACGATGATGATGATGATGATGATAATGAGCATGTTCCCATAATATGTGATGATATAGTTTTAAGTAATTAGCTAATGAAGATCTTAATTGCAAATACTTAAGATAAAATATAATCATTTTAGGGTAAACTTAGTTAATTAAAATGTAGTCAATAGCGTAAAAGCTAACTAGCGTGTAAATTTCTATTAGAAGTTTTGAGCTTATGTAAACTCAAGAATGTATATGACATACAAAACTATGCAATTATATGTTCCTTGGCTTTTTTATTAAACAATCATGTAAGATGTAGTTATGACTTGCCAGATAAGCGAGCGGTTATCCAGGTCCTGCTTTGGTACATCACGACCACGCATCGTTACCAAGTCCAAAAAAATGGCCTTATTTTCACAACATATGACAAGAAAATGTCTTCCTTTTGTTGATGGAGCAGGAGAATTAAAAGCTGAAGTCAACTGGTTGACCGCTGATGGTGGTTCAGCGGCGGCAGAGCGGTTACGCCACAGTTGCCAAAACCGAACATCATCATCATAAAAGCTAACCTGTCGTACACTGAAATAAACATATGTTTTGTTTTTACTTTGAGATTCCAAAAACTGTAAAAACATATTAGCAAACAAATGGAACACAAAGAGTAGTAGATCTATTACCTCCCACCACGTAGGGCTTCTGTTGGTTTCCCTTTAGACTCTGTCAAATAAAACATAAACTTCAACTTTTTCATATACCAACATTTAAAAAGTATAGGTGGCAACTCTAACAGGTCATACAAAATAACAAAAATAAGCTGAAAAGGCAAAACAGTCGAAAGTCACCCAAAGCATTAATATCATGCTTGAACGTAAACCATAAAAAGTCATATCAGACACCAATTGTGTGTACAAAAGTTCAAGTTTTTAACAGAAATTGTTTTGGGTCAATCATTGTACCCAACACGAAATGTTGAGAAAAGTAAGTCGAGTAGAATGCTCTTGTAACTTTTAATCATGAGAATTTTAACTCTTCTGACATGGCTAAATATTGGAATTAAACTTCTACTGTCAATGTGACTCTATCTGTCTGTGTAAAGTTTAGGTTATTATAATTAACATAACATAATTTGATATACATAAACAAACACATTTCAAAACCTCTGTCTGTGCTCCGTATTTTTGTTATATCAGTACTACACAGAATAGTGATTCAGGATCTAATATGAGTTCAGGAGCCCAATATGTGTGTATTTGTATTCCACGTAAATGAGACTCAATACTTCATAACCAAATTCATAATGATTTCATGTATACATATAATTGTTTTTTGATTCACTAATATTTAGAATCGAGAAGTCAAATGACTGTAACTGTACGTCCAGTCAAACAAGAAATTTCTATTGAAACAGAGGACATGATGCTTTCTCCCACAGCATATCTAGGGTACCAGGTGATAAATGAAGTGACTTGGAATTGTAATTGTAATGGATTAGTTATGGAGAAAAGTGAGTGATTGATTTCATTTGGCATGTGGATAATAATAATGAATTAGTTGAAGTAACCTGATTCGCCTTCGGCAAGCTTCTCCAACTTAGCACCAACCAAACGGCGTTCATCAACACCTCCAGCTTTCAACTCATATATAACCTAATTAATAATAAAGTTTATGATGAATAATTGTATACTATAGTATAGTAGAATTAAACAACAACAGCAGCAAAACCTAATAATAATAATAATACCTGACGGTGCTCCCAATTCCAAACGGAGACGTGATCGGAAGCATCAGCAGTAACAAGCCATGGATGAGTAGGATGCAATTGGATCTTGACGATCTTGTCATTCGTCGGCCGGAATGCTTTCAAACGCAACATTTCACACGTGGATCTAGGGCATAAGATCTTCAACTGCCTCGTGGAACTATGTATTGATTTATGCTGTGCTGAGATTCAGTTTCGCCTTCCTTGCCAATGGCGTGCGTGACGATGGATCATAATAACATCTGTCCGCTCTTAATTGTTTATTTATTAAACTTCAAGGGCCTAAACGCAACATTGCTTTATTACGCTTTAGCATGCTATGCTATGCTATTTTTTTACTCTTTTTTTTAAATATACGACACGGGTGGAATATAAAAATAGTCGACTAAAGACATTTTTAAGATAATAAAAGTTTGTTCCATATGTTTGTTGTGGGAGAATTATTTGATATAATTGCAATTCATATTCCTAGGTAAACAAAGTACTTAAAACAATAACTTACTAAAAAAGAATATTCATAAAACATTGTTTGAAAACATAATTTAAAACTTTAAAAATTACAAATTCATAAACTGCTAAATATTTCCTTATAAACCATATTTGTTGTCTTGTTTGTAACTTTACCTTACTTTTCCAAAATATGCATTTTAATACAATATCTACTCTTCACTATTGATAAAGTAACATATTGTTGACCATAAGTAGAAAAGGGGCCTCTCATATATATATTCCAACTCTTGCTAGAGATCGGATTTGAGTCGTTAAAAATCATATCGCGCTAATCTATTGTGTCACCAATATCACCAACGATTAACGCTGCAACTTTAGAAATTTTTGGCAGGTTGTAAGTCCGTGCATCTTTTTGCCTTGTTCTAACAATGCACAACTTTAAATCCATACCGGGATCTTTTTTAAAACAATCGCTTACCATACGATATCCTTGAACCAAAAGATTTTGAGAATCCAACATTATCTTCAAGTAATTCTTTATTTCTTTATCTAACATTTCCGAACTAGTCGTTACGTAAGAAAATGATTATGTGTTAAAAATAATAAATTGTTCATAAAAATATTGAAAATAATAAATGATGTTTTAAATATCCACCTTGAGTCGTGACAATTATGATATACAATACATAAATTCAGTTATTTCATATAATAATCTTTATTTATGATTTTTTTAATAAGTTTTTGATAAATCTATCCGCTATTAATTCAAAGTGTCAACCCAAAATTTGGTGTGATTTATTATAGAAATAAAAATTCATACCGATATTATTATATTACATTTTGTGTGCATAAAAATGATATTTTCGGAAAAAAATATTGTCACAAAGACTAAGATTTTTTTGTAAAAAAATTATCTTAAAATAAAAAGAGAAATGTTCAACACGGGTTAGTAAATCAAAGAACCGTTTACCACACAGGTGGAAAATATATATTATGTTATACACTAAATGAATTGTAAAAAGTTGTATTTTAGAAAAAAAATATAATTATATATGAATTATAAGGTATTTATAAGAATAAAATTACAAGTTCAATCATCTTTATAACTTAAACCATGAACCAAAAAAATACATTAAGAATAACATGTAAAATCTATTTAATTCATATGTTACATGCCCGAAAACTTTGTAACATTAAGAAAAACGTTCAAAAATATATGCTTTAGTAGGTTATGGATTAGTGACCCGTGTACTACACGGGAGAAAATTATATAAAAATTGTCAATTATAAATATATGCTAATATATTGAAATATATTGTGAATTTTTTACTTATATGAACTAAATAATTTTATATAAATGTTATGTTTTTTAAATGTATCCTAAAATGGAATGTGTAGTAAGTTATTGCTAATAATTATAATATTTCATTTACTGAACTACTCACTAAACTTTATTTGAAAATGATCAAATAAGAATGCAAGCATTGTTATGATCCTTAAACTCTTTTTGTTTTAGCTTATCACATTTAAATACAATCACAAAAATAATATAAAGAAAGTCAATTGAATGCTTAAGAATCCACTTGGTGACATCGTTACCATAAAAGCAAAAATCAACCACAAAGTAAAAAATAAAATTAGAAATAAAAAAATATATGTGTCAAAATTTGAGAAATCCTAAAATCACTAAATGAGTTGATTAATTTTATTTTTTTTTAAAGTATTAAAATCCTGTAACAATAATATTATATAAGACATTTATGAACGTATTAAAAGATAAGTATTCAAATATAGATATTGATATAATAAAAGAAATCATTATTGTAAGTCAAATCAAATATTAAATGTTATCATAATTATATTAATTATACATCTATATTAATTATGGTAATACTTTAAATAATTGACTGAAAGTTTAAAAGCTGCAATATAACTTGTTGATCATTCAAAAAAATAACTACAATATAATAAAAATCTAAAATACCTAAAAACAAACATCTTCTGTTGAGAGTAATAACTTTAGTTATAGGTCTATGTTATATTGTTTTAGTGTTCCATAAACATTTTAAATAGATAGACATTACAAACATTAAAGAGAAAACATAAACAACATATCTTGTAGTATCGAATAAAAAAAATATCAATTAGCTTGAGACATCATAAAATAATAGAAAATGCGCATTGGAAAATGTATATAGAAAATCCAATACTATGTATGAGTGAATAATAATTTTTCATATTATAAGTAATGCAATTCTGGAATGATTAATTTAGTAAATCAGGAATTTTTTTTAATCAGTATATGTAAGAAAGTGCATTAAATACATATATTATAAAATATCATAATTTATTTTCGTACATGGTAAAAGTGGAAATTTGTTTAAAAAACAGTACCGTTAATTTAGCTGGACAAGAAAATTAATTGATTGACTTATCAAGCTTGGAGTATATTATTTTGTAATTTAAAATATTGTATGAGTTAAACAAAAAAATTTATAAATAAATTAATTAAGCATATAAAAAAATCCATAACAATCATATTAAAACCTATTGTTCCATTCTGAGTTATGTTCTTGGCTTTGATATCATCAAATGTAGCAAACGACAATCCATAAAGGTGACCTTTAAACTCATCGCAAATCGAAAGACGAGTTTCTGATGTGAAACATAGCTTGTGTGGGCTGTCAAAATAATGGTATGTTGACATATTTGCACCAAGTGAAGGTTTTCAAACAATCAATGACCGATTCTCAGCTAGCCAAACATCATGTTTCGGTATGCAAACTTTCCTTACATATGCCTGCATTCTATGACCCTGTTATATTATTAGTAAGACAAACATTATAACAATTAATTTTATATAATGAGGAAGAAAAAAAAAGAAATATAAACAATTATAGTTGTATATAATAATACCATCTCATCTTGTAAAATCATTTCTATGGACCAGTCCTCTCCAAGTTTATTGTTGTCCTTCAAACATCATAGTCTGAGTATACGAACCTTCAGTACACAATCGTTGTTCGAAACATCCAAACCATTGAACATTTTAATGTTTGATGCTTCCATGTTGCTGTGTAACAAATAAAAAATTCAAGCAAAGATTCAAGATTCATTAATTAACTTTTAGATGAGTTAAAAAAATATTTATCCGTATGAAAGAAAATAAAAACCTTGACAATGATACAAATATGAATCGAAGAGTAAGTAAGTGAGAAGTGTGTGAATCTCTTTATTCTGGTTACAGTATATATAGATAAACAGTATCTGTTAGAAAGTTTGAATTGCTAAAAAAAGGTCTAAATGCAGTTAATTTAGGGAATACAATCAGGGATTTCAAAAAATGTAATTGATATTGATATAAACTTATTTTGCTACTAATAAATATAGTAAAATTAAAGAATATATTAGGGATTTGTATAATAACCGATTAATAAATATAGTAAATTTGCAGAATGTAATTAGGGATTTATTTTTAACAAAATCATAATAACCCATAAGTCATAACTGATATAAATTCAATTATAATATATTAATGTTTACAAAATTAGACATTAAGTTGACTACGAATTCAAATTGATATAAATTCAATTATATTATAATTAATGTTTACAAAATTAGACATTGAGTTGACTACGAATTCAAATTCCGATTTTAAAAAGTTGTTAGGTATTATTAATTATATGAATCAATAAAAATCAAAATACTATAATTGTAATTTAGAATCAATTACACATTAAAAATTTAACAAATACCATAATTGAAAATCGGAATCAATGACACATTAAAAATTAAAAATTTAACATTTAACATATAATGTAATTGAATCTGGAATGAATTATACATTAAATATTAACCATAGGAAACATAGGAATTATCAATTAAAAATATCAATTAACATTAACAATCAAGATTAAACATGCTAACCTAACAATATAAAATACTAACCTAAGATAATTAAACATACTATCCTAACAATATAAAATACTAACCAGAAAAACATCGATTTACGGTAAAACAACCATTGAAGTGAAGATCTGATTAACAATGGACATGGATCTACTCATCGATTGACGGAAATCGTTTCCGGGATGTAATTGAGTATTCCGTTTATCGTCGATTACCCTTATTTAGACGAACGACGGTGTCAATTGAATATGTCGGATCTAATCAAATCATTGTCCGATTGACATAAAATAATAGCCGATTGTATGGAAGATTTTGTTGATTAGGTAAGGTTGAGTATGAAGGAAATGGTGTAATGGAGTTGAAAGAATTGAAACTTGGAAACCGGTATTATTATTGACTTAAATAAATATATTAAGTATTTTAATTATTATGAATAGAATTTATTTTTGATTTATTTAAATGGTAAGAAAAATAGAGAAGTGTAAGATAATTTTGGAAGTAAAGGTAATCTTCCAATAGAAAAGGGGCATGTGGAGACAAACTAATTTATTTTAATAGTATAGTAGGATGTCTTTCTTCAGCTTTTAATGTAAATTTACATGTTTTCGGTCAAAAAACATTTAGACGTTGTATTGAGTCTCCCCCACCCCACTCACGTTTCCAAGTTTCGCAAGCTCACATAACCATGACCATAAAGCTTCAGATATGAATAATGCCTTAACCATAACTGGATGCTCGATCAATGGGTCGGTTATGGGTTGACATCGGTTAATTGTCCAATGTGTATTTTTTTATTATCTTTTGCCTTCGTTCTAGTTGAAAATGGTTCGATTATAGTGTTCCAACCTCATCATGGTGTTCCAAGCTATATTATAAATAAATATAGCATTTTGACAAACACAAACATACAAGGTTCCGTTCGGTTTTTGGTTAAAGTCAATTAAAAAAACACATTAACCGTAGCCATGACCAAATGATCGGTTGTCACACCCCAACCTAAGGTGAATATGTTGGGCGCGAAACGTTGGTTCACATCTTACAAGACACTATCATACAATATCTATGACAATATCTAAATTACTTTATTAATTTCAAATAAAGTATGCATTGTCTCAAACAATTACAATTTAATCCAAAATAACTCATCAAAAACATTTAAACAAATTGTCTTTTTATTTAGTAACCTGAAGCCAAACTGAGTTCTTCATATTTTCGCTTCAATCATGTATATAACCTGCAATATGCGTACAAAATACAATAGGTTTGTCAACATAAATTGGGCAAGTAATCACCAAATTTTTTTTGTAACAATATAATATATATATATATATAAGAAATAAACAACCCAATAATGTGAGTATCGCGGCTAACCCGCTACGATTAATACCTAAAAACACCCTTGTCTGGAATGTAGCTAAGAAGTAAGTCCCACTCGGGCCTTCCTTCCCAACGGCTAGAAAGCTTTTAAACAATAAGCAAGTAATTGGTGTCAGTTGACCATTGCCTAGCGAATTGGATTTGGCTACTATGACGGTATCATGCTAGAATAAGATCATGATGGGCCTCTCCGAATGCTAGAATTAAACGAATAAGCAAATGACATATAAGCATTTAACTAACCAACAATACAATTATCATAATTTGCTGGTTATGAATAATACGTAATATGAAAATATTAATAAGTACGCATAAATTTCCAAAAAGGTTTTAAAAACGGTAAAAGAGGGGAGTGATTACTCACCTTATTAATTAGATGAGTTTACAGATAATGAGAGTGTAACCTGAAACTTGAACTTTAATGTGTTGACTAAGACCACACGAATGAACCTAAAACTTTGACAGAGTAAAGTATAACTAAAAACGAGTACTTAGCCGCTGGAATCAAGTCAAGCAGATGAATAAAACTCAAGATATGAGATTTTTGACGTTTAAGCGAGCTGGTGTTGTTCAGAATCCAAACTTCGAATCGAGAGTTGGGTTATGACCAGTACATTCAAAATATCAAAACAAACATAAAAAGCTTTTGGCTCGAAAGCTAATTTTGTTCAGAGGGTATAGTAATAAAAAAAGTACCAAAATTGACTTTATAACCCTAAACGGGTCGGAGAGCCATTGACCGACAAAACCCCATAAATATATAAAATTCATTGAGGGATTTTTGAGAGAACATGATCTAAACGAGTGAAAACATGTTATACAATACATATCTAGTCTTTGATATGATAATACGATTAGGATTATTGTAGGTTCCCAGCCGGATCACACAGGAATATCACGTAGTACGAGGGTGCGGAATCCCCACGTAATACGATACGAGTGTAAGATTAATTATGCGTTGAATCGGTAAAGTATATCACACGAAACAATACTAATAAACTCGATTATATTGCAACGCTTCACCACGTAATATCAATAATCACTATCACACGTTCTGCCGTCCAAAACCAACATTATACAACTGACCCTAAGCCGAAGTATATATAACCTTTGACAACTTCGCCTAACATACTAGGCGAAGTTGTCTAACTTCCCTTTCTGAGGCTTTAGCAACTCAAACTTCTTCTCTTTTACACTCTCTTTCCACACGATCTTCCCAATTATTCTTGCCATATTGTCACCACTCCTTTCCTCGACCCAATTGGGGCTGTGTTTGATCGATTTTGCGAATGAAAACATGAAATAGGTAGCCGATAAAGGCTCAGATGACCACATGAAGACTAGAACACAGTTAACACAAGATGTTGAACGAGGGTTTAAGGTTCGTTTAACCTAAGCCACACATTGGATCATCAAGACGCCGATTATTACCATTTAGAACGAAGTACGGGTCTCTTGGATCCTGCGAACCTTAATCACGGACAAGAAACAGATTTGAATGTGGGTTGATTAGAGTTTATGTCGATTGTATAAGTTCGCCGAGGGTTATGGGTTGAAAAAAGTTTGACAAGTTTGACCACCGAATCCCCTCTTATAGTTAGAAGCAACCCCATAGGCGAAGTTGTGTTAACTTCGCCCAAAATTAACTTCGTCTTTTTCAACCAATTAGTCAACTTCGCCTATTAGCTCACCAATTAACTTCGCCTATATTAATTTACAAACAGAACCTTATAAAATTGATCAAAATGCAACACGTTTTTAAAATTCTCCGTTAAAGATTTAAACTTTACGATCAAAGAACCAAGTAACCAAGTTTTAAACCATAAACCAAAATAGGCAACGAAAATTTGAGTAATAAAATAAACGGGATCAAATTTCAGTCTTGACGAGAACCTGCATGTTTTAGAAAAGATCCGAACAGGAATCATACTAATTAAGTGGTTGTCACATAGATCCATGTTCAGCGATATTATGACATAAAGAAACAGGTTGTAAGCAGGTATAAAACTTAGTATGCTTTTCATCGCTTCTGTGATACGGATTAGGTTCAATTAAGCTCAAACTTTAGATGGACATCACATGAGAGATTGTGATGCCTCATATCTATTCTTAAAGCGTATTTGGCTTTCCCCAAGTTACCCCGAGTTGACTTCGACCCGTAGTGTCTGATTAGTCAATGTGCACACACCTATCTTTAGAGTCTTCTTCCCATTCATTCTCATGCTTGAAATATTCTTTCTTGCCCCTTTTTTGATATTTGAAACAACATAAGCTTCAGAAGGCTTAACAATATACACGTTTTTTTTTTTAAATAAAGACATTAATACAACTTCGAATTGTAGACAACTGCAAGTCCCGAATCTGGATCGCTGCAGTACTTGACACCCTCTTCGCGGGAATCAGAACACTCACGGGCTCGTGTATGACTGGCTAATCACTTTTCTGCCTATCATTCGGAAATATGTATATGGAGACATGCACAACTCAGAATGATTCTCCACATTAAATTGAGGAGATTTAGTTTGTATCACTTCTACTTTTACGCACCAAAGAAAGCTACCATAACATAGAATGACTGTTCTAGAGTCTTTTAGGCCTAATAACTTCACCAGTTAAGCACACAGAAACAGTTTTCCTATCACTTTCCAAGGTTGGGTCAATTTTCTTTTAAACATCATATTGAAAATTCTTACGAAGTTATAGACTTGAAAATTATATCATCTCCCAAAAAAAAATTTTAAATTCTATGGCCCCGATCAAGTCAAAGTCTTCAGGTAAACGGCTATCCTGAAGGTCCAATGGATCAGCTGGACCGACCACATACGAGTATGTGTCCTTCTAACTATGTATGAACGACTATTTTTCAGCGAAAGAATAAAAACCCATCATAAACCACCCCGGTCACTTTCAGTCATCTGGTTAATGGCTATCCTCATAATCTACAAGTAGAAGTAAGGACCAAACATATCCGAAGATATGTCCTTCAAACTTAAGCAACCGACATAATTTTAAGCGATAGTGATGGGTTTTTTTTTAAAAAAATAAAACGGAAAACAAGGTTACTCGGGATTGATCATCCCATTAAGCTTAACAAGATTTTGAAAACGAGATCGGTCAAACGCTTTATTAAAAAGATCGGCAAAATTATCCAAAGAATCAACCTTTTCAAGCACAATTAATTTCTTCTCAGCACAATCCCGTATAAAATGATTACAAATGTCAATATGTTTAGTCTTACTGTGTTTTACGGGATTGTTAGTTACTGAGATTGCAGCAGTGTTATCAATGCAAATAGGAGTTTGAGTGAGATTCAGACCATAATTGCGCAATTGCTGTTGTATCCATAGAACCTGGGAGCAGCAGTTTGATGCTGCCATGTACTCTGGCTTCACAGGTGGAAATGGCTACTGAGGTCTGTTTCTTGCACTGCCACGACACCAATCTTCCTCCGAGAAACTGACATCCACCGGTTGTGGACTTCCTATTTTGATTGCAACCTCCATAGTCAGAATCTGTGTAAGCTACCAAATCCAGTTCTCCCCCTTTCGTGTACCATAGTCCCAACTTTGGCTTCCCTTTGAGATACCGCAAGATTCTCTTCACTCCCTTCATGTGAGACTCCTTCGGGTTTGCCTGAAAACAAGCACAAAGACAAACTGCAAACATAATGTCAGGTCTAGATGCAGTTAGATACATTAAAGAACCTATGATTGCTCGATATTGGGTGGGATCAACATCTTCATCACTGTCAGAATCAGCACCCAGTTTGTGGTTGACGCAAATTGGAGTGTCAAATGGGGTGCTATCGTCCATCTTGAAGCGTTTGAGCACATCATGGACATATTTCGTTTGATGAATAAACATCCCATCTTTCTTCTAATCTACCTTCAATCCCAAAAAGAAAGTTAATTCGCCCATGACGCTCATTTCAAATCTCTTTTTCATGACTGCTTCAAATTCCTGACACATGGTGACTTTTGATGCAGCAAAAATGATGTCGTCCACATAGACTTGAACGAGTAGAAAATCTCCCCCTTTTCTCTTGACAAACAGCGTACTATCGATCTTTCCTCTTTCGAACCCATTCTCAAGCAAGTAGTCGGACAAGGTTGCGTACCAGGCACGAGGAGCCTGATGTAATCCATACAACGCTTTGCTCAGTTTGTACACATGATCAGGAAAATCTGGGTCAGGGAAACCCGGGTGTTGTTCAACATATACCACCTCATCAACTTCACCATACAGAAATGTACTTTTCACATCTAACTGGAACACTTTCATCTCTTTGTGTGCAGCAAATGCCAGAAATAATCGAATTGCCTCCAATCTTGCCACAGGAGCAAACACTTCGTTGTAATCGACTCCTTCCTGCTGATTAAACCCTTTCACAACCAATCTTGCCTTGTTGCGTATGATTATCCCTTTCTCATCTCTCTTACATTTAAATACCCACTTAGTACCTATAGCATTCACGTCTCGTGGTTTTTCAATTAATTTCCATACTTCCATCTTCTCAAACTGTGCTAGTTCTTCCTGCATGGCTTCAACCCACGAGCTATCCTTTAGAGCTGTTTGATAATTCTTTGGTTCACTCTGGCTGATGAAGCAGGTGTACAAGAATTCATTTATAATACGCGTGTCTTTAATGCTTGCGTAAACACATGTGTGTTCATCCAAACTTCTTCTTGTTCGAACACCGTCAGACGGATTACCTATCACGTTCTCCAAAGGGTGATTTTTGTGAATTCTAGTAGTCTGAACCGGACCGACTTCCAGATTGTTTTCTAAATTTGAAGAGAGTTCATCAGTGAGTGATTGATGTTGAGTGTGAAATGGATTGTAGAATTCTTCTTCAGTAGAGACAGCAGGAGTATCAACAGCACTTGACGAGGTTGGTTGACTTTCATCGTATTGCGGACGTTGCACAATATTTTCCTCCTCGTCATACAGAATCTGTGAAACAATTTTCTCATCAACTTCTGCAAAATCCAAGTAAGGCACATTAAAAGATTTGAATATTTTATCATAGTCGAAAGCTTCAGCAGGTCCCATGCTAGGCCTTGGTGATTTGTAACTCGTAATGTCAGTGTTACAGACCACCTCAACCTTGCTGTTCGATAAATTAAAGACTCTTCTGTTGGGGTCCCAACAACATATCCGACTAAGATACCTTCGTCGGCTTTCTCACCAAATTTAGAGTTAGTCTTTAATATCGAACATGGGGACCCGAAAGGTTCGAGACCATTCAAGTTTGGCTTTCTACCATGCATAAGTTCATAACAAGTTTTATTTAATCTTTTAACAGTTAAAACACGATTAAGGATATAACAGGCTATGGCAACAGCCTCAGCCCAGAACACCACGGGAAGTTTAGCATCTGCCAGCATGGTTCTGGCTCCTTCGATTAGCGTTCTATTCTTCCCTTAGCTACTACATTTTGTTGCAGAGTATGCGGGGCGCTGTACTGATGTTCTATCCCTTTTTGTAAGCAGAACATCTCCATCTGATAGTTCTTGAACTCTGTACCACTATCACTCCTGATGTACTTAACCTTTCTCCCAACAATATTTTCAACCTTGGTAATCAAGTTAATTACCAACTGAACTGTCTCATCATTTGCCTTCAGAAAGTATACCCAAGAGTATCGAGAGTAATCATCGGTTACAACCAAGCAGTATGACGTTCCACCTAGACTCTTTACATTCACTGGACCAAAGAGATCCATGTGTAGTAGGTCTAGGGTGCTGACAATTGAGTTAACATTCTTGGAGTGATGAGGCTTTTTGTGTTGCTTTCCTTTCTTGCTCGACAAACATTGATCTTCAAAGTTAAAATTCTTCAAGGGAACCCCAAGTACTAGCCCATTCTTGACAATGTAATTCATTTTGCGAAGATGTATATGTCCCATTCTTCGATGCCACAACTCTGAATCAGACTCAGTTGCCTTTGACAGAAGACATGACTCTTCTGTTGTCATCTCAGTTGACCTCATATCCATTACATACATGTTCTTTTCTCTTGGAGCTCTCATCACAAACCAGGCCTCTGGTATCTTGAAACCAGGATAAAGAACGATTGTCTCATTTTTAGTAAAATGCACCATGTATTCTTTGTCACAAATTTGAGATACACTCAACAAGTTATGCTTCAACTCTTCCACAAAATTCACCTTCTCTAACTTTATTCTTCCATTCGTCACAGTTCCAATACCACTGATTCTTCCTCCACTCTCTTCAGCGAAACTAACCCTTCCTCCTTGAACAGATTTCCAGTCACGTAACAATTTCTTGTTACCAGTCATGTGCCGGGAACAACCACTGTCTACGACCCACATATTGTTTACAGCCCTGTTTGACTGTTCCTGCACAATTAAATAAATAGATTAAAATCTGGGGACCCAAGACCTACTGGTCTTGGGTCGATTAAATATGTTGTCCGGCATCCAGTACTTTGGTTGCCCAAAGTCAGTTTGAGGATAGTTTATGTAATTTCTGAACGGAAACCTTCTAGAGGACTGGCTATGAGGCCATCCAACTCTTCGTGAATTAACTGAATTATAATTGTTGGTTTGGTAGTTTACTGGGAAAAAACGAGACTGATTTCTTTGAAATCTTGGATTAGTCCAATGACTGAAAGTCGGTGTGTTCACATTCTTACCAGCATCATAATTAGTATTCATTTTATTCTCAGTTTTCGGAGGCCTCATACCTCTAAATTTTCTCTGTTTTAGAGGACAATCAGCAACAAGGTGTCCTACTTTATTGCATCTGAAACAACTTTTGTTTTGAACTTTCGTCTCAACAGTTGTTGCAGATGTCGAGGTTGCGTTATTACCCGTTTGTCTAACATATGGTGGGACGAACGGATTTAGGGAAGATTTCTTTTCATCGGGCTTATATTCTTCCCCACGTTTTAGTAACACAACCTCTTCTTTATCTCACCCAATTCGGATGACTTGTCCGAATTTGATGAGACAGAGCTAGGGACAGAAATCGCAACATTAGAACTTGACTTACTCGTTTCGCTCTCATTAACTTCAGTTTCTTTAGTAGAAACTTTGATTGGAACTGTCTGAACATTCGCAGATTGCTGATCTCTAGGATCATAAGTATAGTTATTGTTGTATGTGTTGGGTTTCGGCATCTATTTTAGATTATTAGTTGAAACATTTTTTACTAATCTAGCAACGGAAGCATGATAATATCAACAACCTATTGTTAATTTTATGAAACATACCAATATGTAACAAGGCTAAAACCCGAAATAGGATCAATCTACAAGAACTAAAGGCTTACAAAATTAATAATAACAATAACTCTTTTACCTCAAAAGAGTAGGATGATATGAAGAGGAAGATGGACTAGCCTCCAAGAGTAGGATGCCTCAAGAGGTGATACCCACGAGCAACACGGATGAGTGTTAGGACAAGAACACTAGAAAACCGAGCACCCAAGCCCTCCTCCCTTGCTTGTTTCGGCCGAGAAGAAAAGGAGAGGGAGAGTAGGAGGTTTTTGCACTTTTAAATTTGAAAGAAAAAGTGATCCATTGCATGTGTAGGCTAGTGGGGTTTTTAACCAAAAAAATAACCAAGAGACCTTGATCACATTGGCTTGTTGGGGTGGTGGTGGGTCCCACCCAAACCGGCCACCCATCCCTTCCTTTTTTTTTTTTTTTATTATTCATTCATTTATATATATCACATATATATAAAACTAGCCTACACTATTATAAAACTATTTTATAATCTTTTCTTAATTATTTAACCAATTAAATAATTAAATAAATAAATAAATAATCCAAATTATTTATTTTAATCTTTCAAGTGCAATTTTTCAGAAAAACCGATTTCCTAAACTTTGTGTTCGGTATTTGTTTAAAGATCATATCTTATACAAATACAATCCGATGTCTATCTAGCTCGTTATTGGGTATGACCCGACTTGGATCAAGCACAGTTAGCCACATTAATCTAAATACGTGTCTCGGGCATACGAAATTCCAACAATCTCCCACTTGAACGAGATACGTAGACAATTAATGCTAGTGGTGAATCCCGCCTAACTCGGTCCACCACCCCTAATGTGTTTGACGAAGTGCCATTCAATAACATCATCCCTTCAAGTTCCTTACTTGATATGATTTAGGTGAATCTATCATTATATCCCTTTGTTACTAGATGTCATGTTGGATCTAAGAGACATAGGTGATCATTCTCTTTTCAATTCAACTTTATCAGGCCTTAGACATCTAAACTCTCAACACATAAGAGGAACAAATTCCATCTTGACTGTATACGCCTCTCATTATCACTTTGTACTCTACCCGAGCTCATCCTTATGTACCATCTTTTACGAATAGCGAAGGGGAGAGTCAAAGTGTAATACTCGGTGAAAATCAAGACCCAGTATACATCTCAGGTCTAAGGATAATATGAAATTCTCCTTTACTCAAAATTACTAATGATCAGGTCCAAAGACTCCATGTAGTAATATTGAGAGCGGGTCAGTCCAATATTTGTATCCCACAAATATCTATGAACCTTGGCAGCAAACCCATGCTCCATATTCATTCCTTATGAATATCCACCAATCCTAGTTCATAATAGTCTTGCTTCATATTTGTTCCCACAAACGTGATCGACTACGGACTTTTAGAATAAGATAACTTATTCATGGATTAAACATGCAAAATTAGAATTTTAACTCAAGATTCCATAATCATATTAAAAGAGTTAAATTACAAAAGTCTTTTAAACGTTAATACAAAATAGATCAAATCCAATTACTAGAATATCGAAGTCCTAAGCTACTCGCATGACGCTCATGTTTCGGTCTTTCTAGGAGCTTCGTAAATGGATCCGCAAGATTTTGATCAGTTCCAACTTTGCGAATACATATCTTTCCCTTTTCAACTTCATCCCTTATGTAGTTGAATCTCCGCTCTATGTGCCTAGTCTTTTGGTGCGAACGAGGTTCCTTGATTTGAGCAATCGCACCCTCGTTGTCACAAAAGATTTCTAGGGGGTCTTGAATGGAAGAGACCACCCCTAGATCAGAAATGAACTTCTTCAACCATGCAGCTTCCTGAGCTGCCAATGAAGCGGCGATGTATTCTGATTCTGTAGTGGACAATGCTACCACTTCCTGTTTTGAGCTCTTCCAAGAGACAGCTCCTCCATTAAGAGTGAACACATACCCAGATTGTGATCGAGAATCATCTCGATCAGTTTGGAAGCTCGCATCCGTGTAACCTTTTATAGCGAGTTCCTCCTCACCAGATCCATATATCAGAAACATATCCTTAGTTCTCCTAAGGTATTTCAATATGCTCTTAACAGCCATCCAATGACTGTTTCCTGGATTCTGTTGATATCTGCTTGTCATGCTCAAAGCGCATGACACATCCGGTCTAGTACATATCATCGCATACATGATGGATCCTATAGCTGAAGCATATGGGATTTGTTTCATCATCTCTTGCTCACCCTTTGAGCTTGGACATTGATCTGAACTCAATATGGTCCCTCTTTGAATAGGTACAAAACCTTTCTTGGAGTTTTCCATCTTGAACCTTTTCAAGATTTTATCAATGTATGTACTTTGGTTCAAACCTATCAAGCGCCTTGACCTATCCCTATAGATCTTTATTCCCAAAATATAGGCAGCTTCACCAAGATCCTTGATGGAAAATCTACTTCCAAGCCAAGCCTTAACGCTTTCCATGGTTGGAATGTCATTTCCAAATAGTAGAATGTCATCGACATACAATACTAAGAAGGTAATTATACTCCCACTAGCTTTCTTATACACACAAGCCTCATCAGCGTTCTTGATGAATCCAAAACTTTTGATTTCTTCATCAAAACGATGATTCCAAGTTCTAGATGCTTGTTTCAATCCATAGATTGATTTCTTTAACTTGCATACTTTATTAGGATGTTTTGGATCGACAAAACCTTCAGGCTGAACCATATAGACATCTTCCTCAAGATATCCATTTAGGAAAGCGGTCTTGACATCCATTTGCCAAATTTCATAATCATAATGTGCAGCTATGGCAAATAATATCCTAATAGACTTTAGCATTGCCACAGGCGAAAAAGTTTCATCATAATCAACCCCTTGAGTTTGAGTGAAACCTTTAGCTACAAGTCTTGCTTTATAAGTATCCAAGTTTCCATGCATATCAGTTTTTCTTTTGAAAACCCACTTACTTCCAACAGTTTTGGTGTTAAGTGGTGGTTCAACCAATTCCCAAACTTGGTTGTCATACATGGATTGCATCTCAACGTTCATGGCTTCAAGCCATTTGTCACAATCATTCTTGGACATTGCATCACGGTATGTGATTGGTTCATCCGAATCTACCACGTAGCAACCTTCTACAAAAAATCCATATCTTTCGGGTGGATTGCTAACTCTACCAGATCTGCGAACGTTTTGTGTGTTTTGATCAACCACTTGATCACTTTCAACAACCTCTTGTTGAGTGCTAGTATCAACCAATTGTGTATCATCTTGTGATTCTTGATCCTCATCAAATTTCACTGTTCTACTATTAGTTCCTTCCTCAAGGAACTTAGTTTCCAAGAACTTACCCTTTCGAGCAATAATAACATTTTGCTCACTAGGATCGTAAAAGTAATATCCTAAATCATCTTTAGGATAACCTATAAAGATACACTTAGTGGATCGGACTTCTAATTTGTTTGGGGTGTATTGCTTTACATAAGCTTCACAACCCCAAACTCTTAAGAATGATAGCGATGGAGCCTTTCCATGCCATACTTCAAAAGGTGTCTTCTCCACTTTCTTGGTTGGAGCCATATTCAATATGCGAACAGCGGAAAGTAAAGCATAGCCCCAAAATGATAGAGGTAAAGTGCTTCTAGCCATCATCGATCGAACCATATCTAATAGGGTACGATTTCTCCTTTCAGACACACCATTATGTTGTGGTGTTCCAGGTGGAGTAAGTTGTGAAATAATTCCACAACTCTTTAGATGATCTTGAAAAACACCACTTAGGTATTCACCTCCTCTATCACTACGAAGTACTTTGATTGTGGTCTTGAGTTGTCTTTCTACTTCAGTTTTGAAGTCTTTGAACATTTCAAAAGCTTCATCTTTGTGTTTCATTAAGTACACATAACCATATCGACTATAATCGTCAATAAAGGTAATGAAGTATCTTTCACCATTCCTAGTCATTGGTCTAAAAGGACCACATACATCCGAATGTATGATACCCAATAATTCTTTTGACCTTTCAAAAGTTTTATTAAAGGGTTGCTTTGTCATTTTGCCTTGTAAACAAGATTCACATACATCAAATGAATCAAACTCATTTGTTTCTAGAATACCACTCTTGCGAAGAGTTTGCATGCGATTCTTACTTATATGTCCAAGGCGACAATGCCAAAGATAGGAATCACCCAAGTCCTTCTTGAGTTTCTTGGTGTTGACATTGTACATTGAACTACTATGTGACATACCACTTTGATCTATTTCATATATACCATTCATGGGTATAGCTTTAAAATAAAACATGCCATTCATCAAAACATGAATATCACAATTTATAAATTTAAGATCAAAGCCACATTGTTTTAAAAGGGACACGGAAATAATGTTTCTCCTTAACTTAGGAGCATACAAAACATTCTTCAAAATTACTTCCAAACCACTTGGAAGCTTTAACAAGTAGTCTCCTTGGGCTTGGACTTCAACTCTTGCTCCATTGCCCATAAAGAGACTAATGTCCCCTTTGTTGAGTTGTTTACTTCTTTTGAACCCCTGCAACAAATTGCAAATGTGAGTTCCACATCCGGTATCAAGTACCCATGTATTTGAAGAAATAACATTTAGTTCAACATATATAGTAAAGATAATACCTGAGGTTTGCTCCGCATCCCTCTTATCTTTTAACGCTTTGAGATAGGTCGGACAATTCCTTTTCCAATGACCTATCTCTCCACACTCAAAGCATGGATCTTGCGTCGCAACCTTTTGCTTCTTTTCCTTCGGTTTGTAGGGCGTGATGGCTTTCCTCTTTCCCTTTCCTTGGACGTGGCCCTTGCCCTTAGCAACACTTGCTTTGGGGTTGGAGTTATGTCCCCTTTTGCCTTCATTGATTGTTAGAACGGGTAAAACCCTTTTACCCATTCCCGCTTCGGCCGTTCTTAGCATTGCGTGAAGCTCACCAATGCTTTTGTCCCACCCGTTCATGTTATAGTTCATGACAAAGGTTTCAAACCTTTTGGTCAAAGAGTTGAGGATCAAATCCGTAGCCAACTCATTTGAGACGGGACAATTCAACCTACGAAGCTTTTCAATGTAGCTTTTCATCTTTAGGACATAAGATGAGACGCTTTGGGTTTCCTCCATACGACATGCATGAAACGCTCGAACCGTTTCGAAACGTTCCGCTCTAGCTTGTTGAAGGAACATTTCCTTCAATTGAGTTATCATGTCGTATGCCCCATGATGCTCGAAATCCTTTTGGATTTCGGGAATCATAGTTGCTAACATGAGGCAAGAGGCTTGTACCGAATCTTTGGTGTACGTGACCCAATCGTTATAAGCCTCCTCATCTTCCACGTTAGGCTCGTCGGGAATGGGATCGTCTAAGACATATGATATCTCTTCTTGCTTGAGAACTATTCTCAAGTTGCGATACCAATCCATAAAGTTATTATGGTTTAGACGATCCTTTTCAAGAATGGTTCTTAAGGATAGGTTACGGGTGTTATGGGTAGAGGTGTTTGCATTGTTAGCGGCCATCTACAAAATTTAACAAAGTTCTATTTTAGTATTATAAACAATTTTAATTATTAATACCCTTTTATACCACATTTTAAATAATAATTAAATTCTAGAATCCAACGATAAATCAAATTTCGGTTAGGTGACCTTTATCCCGTCATTTGATTTAACAAGGTAGTCAACCTTGACAATTGCAACCCTTTGCAACTTCTAGAGGTATGGGACCATTCGAAATCCTTATTTCGTGTTGGCATGTTTATCCCATCAACACCATTGGATCCCATGCTTAGGTGACCTTTATCACATGGTTTCCAATTCAAGTCGTCCTACTTGCATAAACATGTAAGATTAACATACAAGTGGTTAGGTGACCTTTATCCCACAAATATGTTAATATTACCCTAAGTATATTAGTTTGCTTGAAATGGTTAGGTGACCTTTATCCCATTTAAAGTTCCCTAATACGTTAAGTGTTATACAAAAGGATGGTGTTTAGACTTGTTTCCTTGGTAATTAAGAAAAAGGGATTTTAAGTTTTCCAATATTCTAGATTTAGGAAACTTATTTACCATGTTCTAACATGCATTTAGTAACATGGTTAAATGAAAACGATTTTCACCGGTTCTAATTATAATAAAACCATTTTTATTATAGGCGTGAGACGGCTATTTAATTATTTTATAAATACTACGTGTCACGTCAATTACCAATAATTATTAGAACCCATTTTATATGTTTGTTTTATAAGATCTATGTGACGGATTGATATCCTATATCTACCATTCAAACACAATCAAACAAGCATACAAACACCATAAGGTCAACCATAAACACGAGCCTCTAAGCGGACCACACTTGTTGGCCGAAACAAGTGTGTGTCCTAGTCTTATCCTAAGGGACATAACATGACACAAGGATGAGTGATATGCTCCCACTTGATCTTGCATCCAATGCTACAAGTGTCTCCTCTTTAATTTGTTGTGATTTCAACTTGGGCTTCTTAGTGGGCCTTGGACTTCCATAAGCTTCCTTGGGCCTAAAAGGTAAATTTGGGCTTTAATGGGCTTTGAATCCCAAATCGGCTTGTGAGGCCCAATTAACCCAAATAAGCCCAATAGGCCCAATCCACCAAAATCTTGTAATTCTTCAATTTACAACAAATATATCCTAATACATTTGGTCTAAAATAAAGAAAATTACAAACAACCTATTTACTATTACAACCATTTGTAAAAAATAAATACAAGCCATAATTACTATTACATTCCAAATGAGTAATAATATAGATAAATCACAACACACAATCACAACATCCACATCGGTCTAGGCTCGGTTTAGGGACTAACTTACAAATAAATACATATCCAAATATATATTTAAAGACAAAAAAAAAAAAAACCCCTCACGGTTGTTATTGGGCTTCGGCCCAACAAAAGTTATTGGGCTTCGGCCCTATTAAAAAAAACGCCGGCCCAAAGGGCTTCGGCCCATTTTAACCTCACGGCCCAAATGGGTTTCGGCCCATTTGGCCAAAAAAAAAATTTTTTTTTTTTTTGAACTTTAACATCCATATGTTAAGATCTTGGGTTTTATAAAATCTCATGCATGTTAATTTTATAAAACCAAAGGGGAAAAACTAAAAGTAAACCTATGTCCTTGTAACCGGCTCTTGATGCCAATTGTTGGGTTTCGGCATCTATTTTAGATTATTAGTTGAAACATTTTTTACTAATCTAGCAACGGAAGCATGATAATATCAACAACCTATTGTTAATTTTATGAAACATACCAATATGTAACAAGGCTAAAACCCGAAATAGGATCAATCTACAAGAACTAAAGGCTTACAAAATTAATAATAACAATAACTCTTTTACCTCAAAAGAGTAGGATGATATGAAGAGGAAGATGGACTAGCCTCCAAGAGTAGGATGCCTCAAGAGGTGATACCCACGAGCAACACGGATGAGTGTTAGGACAAGAACACTAGAAAACCGAGCACCCAAGCCCTCCTCCCTTGCTTGTTTCGGCCGAGAAGAAAAGGAGAGGGAGAGTAGGAGGTTTTTGCACTTTTAAATTTGAAAGAAAAAGTGATCCATTGCATGTGTAGGCTAGTGGGGTTTTTAACCAAAAAAATAACCAAGAGACCTTGATCACATTGGCTTGTTGGGGTGGTGGTGGGTCCCACCCAAACCGGCCACCCATCCCTTCCTTTTTTTTTTTTTTTTTTTTTATTATTCATTCATTTATATATATCACATATATATAAAACTAGCCTACACTATTATAAAACTATTTTATAATCTTTTCTTAATTATTTAACCAATTAAATAATTAAATAAATAAATAAATAATCCAAATTATTTATTTTAATCTTTCAAGTGCAATTTTTCAGAAAAACCGATTTCCTAAACTTTGTGTTCGGTATTTGTTTAAAGATCATATCTTATACAAATACAATCCGATGTCTATCTAGCTCGTTATTGGGTATGACCCGACTTGGATCAAGCACAGTTAGCCACATTAATCTAAATACGTGTCTCGGGCATACGAAATTCCAACAGTATGGTGGTGGAACTTCAGAGAATCCAATTCCACCTTTGTTAACCGGGGAACGTTGAATACTGATTATGTGATCTAACATATTAGAACAATTTCTAAATTGTTCAATTTTTCTATTCAGTTCCACCACTTTTACCTGGTAATCAGCTATCTGTTTATCTCTTTCAGCAATTAGTTTGGTCTTTTCTTCTAAATCTTCATAACTGAGATCAATTACTTGTATTTTTTCAGCTAGAGTGGCTTTAAGACTTCTGATATCCTTTTCACTAGCTTTTATTTTTACCGAGTAACTGTTTTCTCTAGTTTTAGTATAGTGATGATCTTCTTTTAAGGTTTTAAATTGTGTGTCCAAACTAACAAACTGATCAGTTAATGTTTTCAATTGTTCAGACAGGTTTTCACATTGTTCACAATGAAGATCAGAACTTACATCAGAGAGCTGATCGTTCACTTCTGCCATGTATGCTTGATCTTCTCCCGTCTCCCTCTCACTACCTCCAGTTTAGATGTTTACCAGATTTGCCTGTTCGAACATCTCCTCAACTTTTATATTCCAGTTGTATCGACCGTTATGTTGAGATATCATAGCCTTATTTTCACTACCACCCCCATTCTGTTGTGCAGGCCTGGTCTGACTTCATTCGACTCTCTCATTTGTACATTCCTTAGCAAAGTGACCATTTTGTTGACAGTTGTAACATCGAACCATTGATTTATCAAACCCTGGTCTTTCTCCAACGAACTTTCTACCCGTTTTCTTCATGAATCTCTTTACCCTTCTTACTATCATAGCCATTTGCCACTGCAGGTCCATCTTCCAAATCATCAGCATCGATCTGATCATAGTCTTCATCCAAAGTTGCAGGGTCGACTATTTTACCTTTGATGTAGTTCTCATAAGATGCAATGAAGGATGCATAGAGAGCAAACTGTTGTTCAGCTGATTTAACACTCATGGGCATCTGTGAGTAGTTATAGCTTGGAACATTTGATGATAAATTTCCAGTTGTGGCTTGAGGTTTTGAAGGATTACTACCTCCAGCTACAAAACATACGTTACCATCCATATTGAGAATCAGATGACCATCATGAGTTGAGTTTGATTCTCCCTTTGAGTAGTAGGCAGTGGATTCTGATTTTGAACTTGAGCTTGGAGTGACTTTCGCACCATACATTCCCGGATCCTGAACCTGATCTGTTGGTGTCTCCTTCCGAACGATGTTAAGTTCAAAATTTCGTAACTTATTGACCACTTTTTCCAAATCAATCTTGGCAAAGTCTTTATCTTCTCTCATCAGAACAGTGTACATTTCCCATTTCGGTGGGAGAGCATCAAGAAGTTTCTCTACTACCTCTTTTTCCTTGTATTCAATGGAGTAATTATTTAGTTCAGTCATCAAATGATAATATCGTGTGATAATATCATCAAGTGACTCATTTTTCAGATACTTGAATACGGAGAATTGAGTCTTTAGCAGCTTTGTCTTGGAGGTACGTATCCCAACACTACCTTCATATCTATTTTCTAGCGCTTCCCATAGTTCTCTAGCAGTTTTGTATTTTTTGAAAGTATGGAGAATCTCTTGTGGAAGTGCCATTTTTATAGCTGCATGCGCTTTACTCTCTGCTTCATACATTTTCTTTTCATCCTCTTCCATCTTACTGTACTTTTTAATCTGTTCATGACCTTCAAACAAGGACGTTGGTGGAATGTAACCGTCTTGAATGCAAACCCACATCTTAGCGTCTTATACTTCACATACTGTTCAAAACGATCTTTCCATGCAACGAAATCAGTAACCTTTAGTAGTTTCGGAGCTTTAGTTGCTGAACCGACTTCAACCTCCATCTTTACCAGTTCTGTGATGTTTATTGAAGTCATAGTTGAAAGAAACAAGACTCAAAATTACAAAAAAAATATACTTTCTGTGAACAGTGAGCAGATAGCGAAGTTGTTACAACTTCGCTTGAAGCTTAACTTCGCTGAACACTCAACCTCGCTGCTTCCTAACTTCTCCTCTTATTAACTTCGCTTCACAGTAACTTCGCTTAAACCCTATAAGTTCGCTTAAACCCTACGTAAGTTGACGGCAACTTCGCTTAATGAACACGAGGTTTTGCAGGTTTTAGTTGGGTGTATTGCGAGGTATGCGAAGGTGTTTTGGGGTATATTTGATGGTGGAAGATGGGCAAGACACAAAAACTAGGTATTTCAACGTAAACTCGTTCCGCGAATAGTCGAACGGAACGATCTTAACACCCGTGTGATAATCCCGAACCATACAATCACGAGCAAATACTCTGATACCAATTGTAGGTTCCCAGCCGGATCACACAGGAATATCACGTAGTACGAGGGTGCGGAATCCCCACGTAATACGATACGAGTGTAAGATTAATTATGCGTTGAATCGGTAAAGTATATCACACGAAACAATACTAATAAACTTGATTATATTGAAACGCTTCACCACGTAATATCAATAATCACTATCACACATTCTGCCGTCCAAAACCAACATTATACAACTGACCCTAAGCCGAAGTATATATAACCTTTGACAACTTCGCCTAACATACTACGCGAAGTTGTCTAACTTTGCTATTCCCCAAGTTCGCTTAATACAACCAGCGAACATACTGTAAACAATATTCAAAACATTACAAACAAACTAAACGATTACAGACACAGTCAAAACACAAGATACTGAACTACTGATATTATGCACCAACAATTATAGGTTTACTTTAATTGTGTGTAGGTGTGTGTGTTTATAACAACCCATAAAATAAGCAAAATGCAAAGTGGTGAAAATAAAAGAAGTAAATTTCATCCCACATTGGTAGAGGAAAGAAAATGGAATCCTTACACCTTGGTATAAATAAGAAAGTGAGTTCTTGTCCCACATCGCTATATTATAAAACTAGTAAGCTCTTTATAAGAAGGCTAGCTTATATGATAATATTCTTATAAGACAGATCATACCCAGTGGTCCTAGCGGAGGGTGCAAAACACCCGACGGGCACGAGCGAAGTGCGATGGACGTAATGTGGCGCTTTGACGGCGCATTTCACACGCTCGCATCATCACGAGCCGCTTGAGAGTCGCCTTAGTATTTTTGTGGAAAATTAAAAATTTTAAATACCCTACCATTGCGATATGTGTGGATTTAGATTAGTCTCATCGTGATACGCGATGACGCGTAATTATCCAGGATATATTGTTGTCCATCGCGATAATCTCCCACTGGACCCATCGTAATACATGACGTGGAGGCTACGCAGCCATGACACGTTGCCTGCCACGTGACGTGCCACGTGGCCTAGCTAGGGCTGACTCGGCAAAGATATGGGTCTCGTCGCGATACACGTGGCGTTATTATAGATCCATTGCGATATGCGACCGACCAGGAAATCAGTTATAAAAGGGGGCAATATTAGCCTTCATTTCTCATTCAAAATTTCATTCTCTCCCAATCTATCTATTTTATTAAGTATTAAGAAGTTGGCATAATACCCTCGAGTAGTCGTAACGATACCTCTCCGATCAAAAGAAACTTTTATACACGAATTCAAAAGCTCTGCCTATACAAGGTGAGACATTATGCAATCGTGTAAAGTTTCTAATCTGTTGATTATCGTTATAACTATTGGTTTATACTAATTTAGATATGCTATGTTTTGGTCAAAAATAGTCTAAATGATCAAGTGACCAAAGTAGTAATTGTGGGACTTGGTGTTTGTAATTGTATACGTAATATATCGATAAACACAAAGATTTATACGAGGAAAATCCCTTGATCTTTAGAGGATCGCCGACATAAAAACCTCGGGTGATGACAATCGTCTATCACCGATTGTATTAACGAAGAAAATCGATTACAAATGGTGGGAAATTTGAGCAGTTTACAAGTATTTTGCTATAGTGCTCGTGAGTGAATGTTAAAATGTGTTTTTCTATTTGTTCAGCTCCCTATATATTAACTAGGAAAAATCAACTAAGTCAAATAAAAACTAACTAATAACCTTATAATTCAGAACCACTATCTCCACTCATCCAACCGTTACAGCTGAAGACCAACTATATTCATGATTCTCCATGCCACTAGGTCAGCTAAGAGAATGAGCGTGGTAGAACCAATCAACTTCGATGGACTAGAATTGATTTTGTCATAGCTTCATTAAGGATCCAATATCGAATAACCTCTCCTCCAGGATACATGATTCTGCACTTATGTCAAGGATATAGGATACATCATACTTGAAATTCAGGGTACAACAATTGCCCCCAATTTCGCAGTTTGTGAAAAGATCACAACTGTCAATTGCATTTAAAATTCAAACCTTGCAAAAACAGATGAAAAGACAGAAATAGGGTTCAAATTTAAAATAAAGAATAAACTAGGGATTAAAGATAAACCCTAAATCCTTCTTATTTTCTTAATTCCGGAATTCATTCATCTATCCTTCATCATAGATCAGGTAATCCTTTCTTCCTTTCATTCTTTATTCTGCATTCCTATTTACCCAATGTCGAGCGATAGCCGACTTTCAAACTCGGCAAGTCACATGGACGAGGATATGAAGAGTCAAAGCCTGTTACAAAACCCCTCATTGGAAATATGTAAATTCATTGACCCTGAAATACACCAGCTTGCATCCTCGTTTCCCCCTGGCACCACATTCAGGCCATACGATTCTTCCACACTAAGTGATTCGTCGTCTAAAATCTGGGTCTGTTTTCTATCCTGCCCCTTCTTGCTTGGCTATTCAAATCTCTTTCTGGATTTCACCCAGTGATTCTTTACCCTTACCGGCATCAACTATATTAAGGAAATGCCGATGATTTGGCGAACCTTATTGACCTCGAAGAAATCATTGCTGACCAAGACCTAGACTTCGGACTTTCTGAGATTTCTTACATGTATTCTCTAGTCACCCATGGTTCTAGCCGATTCTTATTTAAATCCAAACCTCACCAACCGATTCCGCTATACAAAGTTACCCAAAATGGCTCTCTTTGGAAAAGCCAATTTTTCTTTGTTAGATGAGATTCGATTCCAAACGGGGATATACTTCCAAATAGGTGGATTAGGCAGGGTAGGATTATTATATTTCCGTTAGCTTCTTGATAAAGGTTGAATCTTTAACACTAATTTGCTTCACTTTTTTGCAGTCGATAACTTCTCATAGTTGGCTAAACTTCCAGGAACTAAAAAGAGGGTGGCTATTTTTCTTACACTGAGCCCCATTAGTCGTACTTTTAAAATCAGGATCCTTGATCCTGATTCAGAAACCGGTCAGTCATATCTCTCACTTCACAGTAACATGTCAAGTAAGTAATATTATAAAGATACTAATTCTGTAATGAAAAATGAAAACTTATCTATTTTGTTGTTTTCGAAGACATGCCCAAGTCTTCCAATAAGCCTACAGGTCAGTTTTCACTTGATGACATTGACCATTTGATCTCTCCAAGTCCAGTTAAGAAAGAACCTTCTAAATCCACTCCGGATCCTAGTCCTCATACCGTAACAACCAGAGCTAAGGCCCAGTCTGCGAAAAAGAGGAAGTTGTCTGAGCCTAAAGTAGAGGCCCATGAAGTCGAGAAGAAACTCCACGAGCCGGTTACTCAGGCCGTTACCCAGGTAATGATCCTTTATTCTGCTTGTTAATCTTGTTAGATAATTGTTGTTGATCCCAGGCTTTTGTGGTTTGTAGGGTGCCCAAGGTTTCTGTTCTTACTACGGATTAATCATCAAAGATCTTGAGGAAGCTTTGTCAGGAATGAGGACTCTTGCTGCTTCTAATGATAAGCTGATTGCCAAGCTTACTAAGGAGAAGAAACAAGCAGACTCCCAACTTCTTGCTATGGAAGCAAAGATGAAGGATGGGATAAAAGTTGCCACTGACGAAGCAAAGAAGTCTGCTGCCAAGTTGATCCTGCAAGCAAGAATCCAATTCGTGGCTGAAGATAACGATCTCTCCTTTGACCGAGCCAACTGGGATGTGGAAGATTGGAAGAAGTCTTTGGCAAGGCTGGGTGTGGTAGAGGAGGAAGAGGAAGCTGTCGAGGAGAATAAGGTTGCTGATGAAGGTGAAGCTGGGACTAGCTGTACGAAAGATGCAACGGAGATGGATGCGGGAAAGGATGCAGCAGTGGAAGAGGAAGCTACGAAAGTGGGCAATGAAATAATAGAAGAGACAAGGCCCGAGCCCATTTTTTTATTTGTTTGTGTTTCGATGAATATTTGCTGGTTGTGTACTTAAGACAATAGTAATTAGGATAAATGATCTATGATCCTTAAGACAAATGTGAGGGGTAGCAAAGGTGGATGGATCCTCTTTTTTGGGGATGAAGCCTTTGATGCCCCTTTCCTTTATTTTTCCTACACTCTAAACTGTTAGTAACACTTGCTTAACCCAGGTGGATGGTCCATATTTTGTATGGTGAAATCCGGGTTAAGGATTTTGGTAAGTCCAAGTGACTTATTAATAATAATAACTTAAACTTTTGACTACCTGCATGTCGTTTATTGTTATGAAAATATAGTTATAGTTTAAATCCATAAATAGTTTTAAGAAATATTTTTAACAAAAAGTGTTAAGGATATAATATCCTTGTAAATACATATGAACTTATAAAGATTTAAATCGAATAAATGTAAACTGATAATTAGAAATCATACTGCAAGGTCTGATTAGACCTAAGTTACTATAAGTGTTGATGTTTCCACGATCCTTGTAGTTAGACATAGGATACCTTATGCAAAGAACTTATGATATTAACTGGAATTAAACCCAACAAACTGGGGACATGCCCAAATCAACTGGGGACAAGCCCAACAACTACGGACAAGCCCAAAATAAACTGGGGACAAGCTCAACAACTGGGAACAAGCCCAAAAATAAACTGGGGACAAGCCCAACAACTGGGGACAAGCCCAAAAATAAAATGGGGACACGCCCAAACTGGGGACCGGCCCAAAGATACGGATGTTAACTGGGGACTCACCCGGGCCAGGATTTAGCTCAAACGTGAGTGACGTGAAAACGCCAAAACCTTAGCTAACATGAAAATGTTGGAAACTTTTCTCTTGAGATAACATGAAAATGTTATAAACCGGGTGTATGGTAAGTTTACCATTAATTCGTAAATATGTCTGAAAACATTGAAATTGTCAATCAAAAAGCGTGTACTGATCCCATTGCCCCGAATTATACTTTGGATATCGTGCGCTACATGCGAGAGTGTAGAAACTCTAATTCGTAGAAAGGTGAAAACCTTTAAACCTTAGTAGATGTAACCTACGGGAGTTTCACCTTAAACATGGGCCAGGCCTAGGAAATAACAATGTACCTTTAATAGAAGAGATAGAGCGAGAGGTGGCCAACCTCTTATTCAACACTTGGGTCTTCCAAGCCTGTGCTTATACAAAACAAGATTAATTTAGACATCAACTATTTTGATGTCCTGGACTTATGAATAGTAAAAATGCAAATGAAAAACAAGGTTAAGAGTTACCGACTTAAGGATCCTGGCGCAATAAGGATCCTTGATCCCATTAACATAAAATATTGGATCCTGGATCCTTTTCACATAAAATATTTCTTTAAATGAATAGCATTCCAAGCCCTTGGTAACATGCTGCCTTCCATAGTCAATAGGTGATATGCCCCCTTTCCAGCTTTTGACTCGACTAGGTAAGGTCCTTCCCATTTGGGTGCTAACTTGCCGTATGCTGGATTGGTAGTATTTTGAAAGACTTTTCTTAAGACTAGATCTCCTTCTTGGAATCTCCTAATCCTGATATTTTTATTGTATGCCCCGACAACTCTTTGCTGATAAGCAACCATTCTGATCCTAGCTAGGTTTCGTAACTCTTCAACCGTCTCTAAGGTGTTGTTTCTTTTTTATGACAAAAATTATCTGCAATATGATGTCATCTGATTTAACGTCTGCAATTGAAGATGTGGTCTGAAGATCTGCAATCTGAAAATATAATACTGTTTGTTTTATAAACTGAATATCGTCTGCATAAGCTGAAAAGTAGTTACATATCATATATTTTACAGTAGATAAAAGTCATTTAACGTTTGAAGACTGCTAAAATAATTGGTAGTGGTGTACGAACTATGGAAGTGGGTGGTGGTAGTCAATTGTGGTAGGCGGTGAACGGTGGGTGGTGGTGATGGACGGTTGTGGTGGTGGGTGGTGGACTGTGATGGTGGCCGACAATGGGTGGTGGTGATGAACGGTGGTGGTGGATGGTTGTGGCGGGTGGTGGTGGTGGATGGTGGTGGCGGCAGACGGTGGGTGGTAGCGGTGGCGGGTGGTGGTGGCGACGGACGGTGGGGGTAGTGGTCGGTGGTTGTGGGCTACGCGGGTGGTGGTGGTGATGGACGATGGTGGTGGTGGGTGGTTAACGGTGATGATGGTGGTGAGTGGTTGACGGTGGTGGTGGGTGGGTGGTGGTGGACGGTGGTGGTGGCGGCAGACGGTGGGTGGTGGTGGTGGGTGGTGGCGGCAGCCGACGGTGGTGGTGGCGGCGGGCGGTGATGGTGGGCGGCGGCGGATGGCGGTGGTGGGTGGTGGCGGCAGACGGTGGTGGTGGTTGGTGGTGGCGGCGGACGGTGGTGGTAGGTGGTGGTGGCAGCGGACGGTGGATGGTGGTGGTGGTGGCGGACGGCGGGTGGTGGTGGTGTTGGACATTGGGTGTTGGTACTTGGTATAATGTTAAGAAGTGTGAAAATGGTGAAAAAAGCTTATTTTTTAAGATCATAAAAGCAGTTTTCAGATCTTTTTTCTTAAAAAGACAAACAGTCTTCAAGAGCTTATGTATGCGCCCCCCGCAGACATAGGCTATTTGCAGACCTTATAAGCAAAAAAAACACAACCTAAGTCTTGAATAAGAGTCTCCTGATTTGCTTCAGGGTACCTGATGCTCGTTCTGGCTGTTGGGACCACCAATTCTGTTGGAATGACTGCCTCTGCTCCAAATGCCAACGAGAAAGGAGTTTGGCCTGTTGCGTTCTTGGGAGTTGTTCTGCCAGCCCAAAGAACGTATGATAGCTCTTCAGCCATTTACCCTTCTTGGATCCTAACTTTCTCTTCAAATTGTTGATAATGATCTTATTGCTTGATTCTTCCTGGCCATTAGCTTGAGGATGCACTGGAGTATACGTGATCATCTTTATTCCCAAACTGTCACAAAAGTTAGTGGTTCGTTTCCCCGATAAACTGGGAACCATTGTTACATATAATTTCTGAAGGAATACCAAATCTAAAAATAATATTTCTTATAATGAAGGATATCACCTTTTTTCGCGGATTTGTACAAAAGCTTCCGCTTCTATCCACTTTGAGAAGTAATCTGTCATGGCAAGCATGAACACTCTTCCGCCTGGTGCTTCAGGTATCTTAACCACAATATCCATGCCTCACTTCATGAAAGTCCATGATGAGGATCTATAATACATAGGTTCCGTTGGTTGGTGCAGAATGTTGTTGTGTCTTTGACAAGCATCGCACTTCTCTGAATACTTCATGACATCTCTCTTCATGGTTGGCCATAAGTATCTTGTACTTAGAATCCTAGAGAACAGGGCTCTACCCTTAGTGTGGTTACCACAATCACCTTCGTGGAAGTATTTGAGCACCTCTTGGATTTCTGGTTCCTCAATGCACCTCAAGTATGGACCTGCACGAGATTTCCTATACAAAATATCATGTATTAAGATTTATTGTGATACATTAAGTTTGAAGGTTTTAGGATTTTCTGCTATGGGGATCTCTCCATCGAGGATCCAGGATCCTTGATTATTTGAGGATAATGGATCCCAAAGCACAATCTCTTTGTCAGTTGTTATCTCCACAACTTCTTGTTCTCTTATTGATGATGAGAGTATATGGATGATCGAGATTTTTGTAGCTTTCGAGACCTTCAAGGATGATGCTATTTTTGCTAAGGCATCTACCCCAACATTCTCTTCTTTTGGTACCTGTGTAATACTAAATAATCGAAGAACTTTGACAGTCCTTTCACAACGTCTAGATATTTAATTAGTTTTTCTCCTTTAACTGCATATAAGCCATTAAAGGGGTAAGCTATTAATAACAAATCTATATACACATAAAGCTTCGTATTGCGCTTCATTAAAGCTTCGTATCAAACCTGCAATTAAAGCTTCGTATTGCGCTTCATTATTTGTGGCTTGAAATTCACAAGCAATAGACTGAGGTATTATGTCCCCCGATGGCGATTTCAGTAGAATGCCTAATCCCATTCCTCTAAGGGTGGATCGTGAATAAGATCCAAGGATCCTTGGTTTTCTCTAATTGTTGGACCTCCAAGTCGGCTTCCTTTTGCAAGTCACTACTGAAATCGGGCACAAAGTCAGCTAGTGCTTGAGATTTGATAGTTGTCCTTGGCCCGTATTGGATATCGTATGCACTTAGCTTCACAGCCCACTTAGCCATCCTACCTGACATCTCTGGTTTTCTAAGAACATTCTTGATAGGATAGTTAGTCTTTACAATCATAATATGAGTTTCAAAGTAATGTTTTAACTTAGTAGAAGCAATAATTAGAGCAATAATTAATTTTTCTAAATCAGAGTACCTGGCTTCAACATCTAGAAGGCTTTTACTTATGTAATAAATAGGATGCTGTTGTCCTTCAAGATCCTTTACCAGAACAACATTTACCGCATTACCGGAGACGACTAGGTATAAAGATAGGGGTTCCCCTCTATTGGCTTCATCAGTGCTGGTGCTGAAGACAAGTAGTCCTTTAAGGCTTTGAGTGCAGCCTCATGTTTCTCCGTCCATTCGAACTTTTATTTTTTCTTAGGATATCGTAGAAGTCTTTTGCATTTTTTCGAAGATCGGGTAATGAATCTATTCAAGGCTGCGATCATGTCGGTCAACCTTTGCATATCTTTTGCATTTGCGTGTGACTTCAAGTTAATGATCGCCTTTATTTGTTCCGGGCTAGCCTCTATTCCCCTCTTTGTGACCATATAACCAAGGAACTTCCCAGCTTTGACACCAAAATGGCATTTGTATGGGTTGAGTTTCATGTTATACTGGTCTAGGATGTTGAAGGCTACGTCCATATCTTTGAGATGATCTTCAACCTTCTTGGATTTGACTACCATATCATCTATATAGACTTTCATGGTCTTCCCCAGATGATCTTCGAACATCATGTTGACTAAGCGTTGATAGGTCGTACCTGTCATGTCAGAGTAATTTTCGTTGTTTGAGGAAGGATACTAGATCCTCTTCAATGTTAGTAGGGATACTGAATCCTTGGAAAACTTTCACGTCTGGATCCTCGGGGTCCAAGGATACTTCTTTCAGGTCTTGTTCTCGAGCCTCAAGTACGTTCCTAGGATGTTTTTGTAGTTGCTATGCTACCGCTTGCTTAGCCACCAATTTCATGGACGAAGAATAACAGTTCTTAGCTTCCACATGGTCTCTGTCTATTCTCACTACCCCCCAAGGAGTTGGTAGTTTGATACACTGTTGATAAGTAGATGTTATAGCTTTCATTTCGTGTATCCACGGCCTGCAAAGAATTACATGGCAACAAGACAAGTTATCTATAACACAAAATTTTTGAAAAGGGTTCATTCCCTCGATGTATATAGGGAGCTTGATGTCCCCTAGTGTGTTCTTAGTTTCACCACTGAAACCAGCGAGTATGGATGATCGGGGAACGATCTTTGATTCTGGGATATTCATCTTCTTGAGTACATTAGATTGAATGATGTTAACCGAACTTCCTCCATCAACTAGGATCCTGCGCACATAATGATTAGCAATAAATAACGTTATAACCAAACCATCGTGATGAGGATCCTGGATGCTCATTCTATATTCTTCGTCGAAGGAGATTATTTTCTCATTGGTTAGGGTTGTGGTTCGGACAGGTCGCTCTCCATTCTCCAACTTAGTTTCTTTAGCATGCCTCTTGGCCGAGGAGAAGGAGGTTCCACATATATCTGAACCACCAGAGATGAAATTGATGACTTGTGCATTTGCCGGTGGTGGAGCAGCCTTTTCTAGTACTTCTTAAGGATCTTGGGTCCTGGATTTCTTTCTTCCCATCAATTCTTTGAAGTGCCCTTTGCTGAGAAGATACCTGATTTCTCTTCTTAAACCGATTTAATCATCTGTCATATGGCCAAAATCCCCATGGTACGCACACCATTTGGATTTACCTTTGTGAGATGTACACTTTTCATTCTTTCTAGGCCGCCTTGCTTTCCCCCTAGATAGTCTTGGGTACTCCTCATCATCCTCTTCTTTTTCAACAACATGGATGTTTTGATTGTTGAAATTTGAGTAGGTCTTAGAGTTGTTGTTCCTGAACGAGGATCCTTGTTTCTTATCGATATGCTCTTGCTTTGTTGAAGCACTCAATATTTCCTGGATCCTCTTGTCATCCTCCAATCTCATGAATCTAAGTGCTCTATTTATAACTTCATCTAATGTCCTGCAGGGAGTCAAAACAAGATCATCAAAAAGCGGGGAGCCCTTATGTAACCCCATCTTGAATGCCTCAACAGCCGTAGCCATGTCAAGATTTGGGATCTCTAGGGCTTCCCTTCCAAACTTTGTAATAAAATCCCTTAGGGATTCATCACGAAGTTAGATAACTCTATATAAATCACTAGTTAATTTCTCGAATTTTCTACTACAAGAAAATTGGCTACTGAATAAATTACCTAAGTGCGAAAAAGAAGTAACAGAGTTGGAAGGAAGATTTAGCAGCCATTTAAGAGCGGATCCAGTTAATGTGGATTCAAATCCTTTGCACAGGCAGGCCTCATTAAGCCTTTCCAGAATAGGATTGATTTCCATTCTCTCTATGTATTGAGCCACATTTTCTTCTGGATCGGTTGAGCCATCGTACACCTTCATGTTGGGGGGGTTGGAAGCGCTTAGGGATTTCAGCATCACATATTGGTGGAGCAAACCTCGATAGCTTGTGGCTTCTTTCTGGAATTTCAGGAATGGGTCGACCCACTCCTGGAACACTGACTCATATCCTTCAGTTTATGGAGTTCCTTGTCCATGGCCTGATTGATACATGTATCCTGCATGGAACCAAGGTTAGTGCCTAAGGATATGTAATTATAAGGGTTACCTCTTTGTTGACTAAACGTTGGTATCCCGGAAGAGTAACCAGCATAAGAAGCATCTGCTAAGGTAGTTGGTCCACCAGAGGTAATGGTCTGCATAGGGATGATGTCTCCTTCATGGACCTCCGACGACCTCTGATGTTGGAGTCCTGAGGATCCTTGGTTTTGAATGAAGGATCCTTGAGGTTGAAAGTTGAAGGATCCTTGATGATACAATCCAAATGATCCTGGCTAAAGGATGGGTGATCCTTGCTGAAGGAAAGAGGATCCTTGAGGTTGGATCCTGGTTAAAGGATGGATGATCCTTGCTGAAGGAAAGAGGATCCTTGAGGTTGCTGACCCATGGATCTTGGTTGAAGGATGTAAGATCCTTGCTGGAAGATCGAGGATCCTTGAGTGTGCTGACCCACAGATCCTGATTGAAGGATGGATGATCCTTGCTGAAAGATGGAGGATCCTTGAGCATGTTGAGCCACGGATCCTGGAGTAGTGAAATTCAACATCCTAGGAATCAAGGGAGTATGATCCTCCACTGGCATCTTAGTCTTCTTGAGATCCTCTATCTCACATAGGATATTCTAGTTAGTCCTGTTCTGTTGCTCCATGTATGCATTTACATGCGAAAACATAGCAGAAACATCATTGTTAGCAGTTACTACAGAAGTGGTAGCAGAGGACTTGAAGCCTTGGAAGACTGGAGTCTGGGTCTTGTTTCCAGCAGCAGTAGTCCTTGGTACTCCCGCTGGTGGAGAAGGCATTGGTAAAGAGGCTTTTGATGAGAGAGAAACTGATGAAGGCATGGTAGTCGAAGCAAAGGTTTGTTGAGAGGCCATTGGTATTAATATAGGTAGAAAATGTTGAAAACTGATGAGAAATATTCTGGATTAAAGAACCAATTACCCAACGGTGGGCGCCAAATTGTTTTGGTAAAAAATCGTCTAAATGATCAAGTGACCAAAGTAGTAATTGTGGGACTTGGTGTTTGTAATTTTATACATAATATATCGATCAACACATAGATTTATACGAGGAAAAGCCCTTGATGTTTAGAGGATCGCCAGCATAAAAACCTCGGGTGATGACAATCGTCTATCACTGATTGTATTAATGAAGAAAATCGATTACAAATGGTGGGAAACTTGAGCAGTTTACAAATATTTTGCTATAGTGCTCGTGAGTGAATGTTACAATGTGTTTTTCTATCTGTTCAGCTCCCTATATATTAGTTAGGAAACATCAACTAAGTCAAATAAAAACTAACTAATAGCCTTATAATTCAGAATCACTATCTCCACTCATCCAATCATTACAAATGAAGACCAGCTATATTCACGAGTCTCTAGGCCACCAGGTCAGCTAAGCGAATGAACATGGTAGAACCAATCAACTTTGATGGACTAGAATTGATTTTGTCATAGCTTCATTAAGGATCCAGTATCGAATAAGCTCTCCTCTAGGATACATGATCCTGCACTTACGTCAAGGATATAGGATACATCATACTTAAAATTTAGGGTACAGCATGCTACATTGTGTTTAATCTAGGTGCTTATTACTAGGAAACTCTTTAATTATAAACTTGCAAGGTAAGACATTCGAGTTTTGTGCAACTCGCATTTGCGTGAGACAACTGGTTTGCCAATACTGTCATGATAATTTTTAAACTTACTAAACTCATGACAAACAATCCAAACGTTTTCATATATATTTTAAAAAGATTTTAATTACATTACAGTGATTAAGTCTTTATAGACTATAGAATGGTTACTATTAGTATTGTGGGGTTTTGTATACAAGGCTTGCCTACTGGGCTATTACATGTTACTTATTGAACAAGTGTTAGCTAATAAAAAATATAACCACAATCACAGATACGGTCGAGTGACAAGTGCCTTTCGGTAATATGTAAGCATGCATATGTAAAAAGAAATGTGTTTTGTAAATTTGGGTTTATCCATACAAAACTTATGTTTGCATAAAAATGGGTTTTATTACCAATTTATAAAATAAGAATCATTGTGTTTTTATAACTCTGATCATTTTTTCTAAATATGGTTCTGATGAAATATTCCGCTTTAAATTATTTAAATAAATACCGATACCACAACTCGATATTCACGCCTCCCCTCCTAGGGTATAGGGGTCCGGGGTTGTGACAGTGTTGAGAGAGAATTGGACATCAAAATAGTATCAGGTTTAGAATAAATGATAATCGACAATTAGAAATAAACTTACAGGGTATATATAGACGATGAGCTCATTCGTTAGACATGCCCTGAGTCTCATTTTCTATCAATACATTAACTCTATTCGCTAACATAAAGAATAAGCACATACGTTAGTCTTGTTCGTTTACATTCCCTAACGAATGAGCACTAATAACACTGGGACACATTCGTTATTGACTACTCTAATGAGTGTGCCTTACACATAGCGAACGTGCACATACAATTACCAAAATATCTTTACATACGTTATTCTAATCTCGAAATACATTTCACAAAGACCGAGACGCAAAACCATGCACCAACAAACTCCCCCTCGTCTCGAGCTTTTTGTCTTTTACCTCTTGAATCTGCTAGTCCCCCAATCCGCACAACTATGAATTCCAAACGCATAATAAACGCGAATAACACTTTGGAATTGCATAGCTTGCTCGTTGCCTTTGACGTCCGCTCATCTGATCCAATTCTTGTAAATAACTTCATTATCAGACTAAGACAAGTTAACTAGCCACATAGGGTCAATCATCATAATAAATTCCATCTTCAAGCCCGATCCCAATACTATTACGTCCTCGTCGGTCTAGTTATCATAATACCACCTGTCGAACTTCTTATGAAGACTATGAGGAAATGTATTTATAGGAACCTTCTTTAATATGTGTGGTGACTTTACTTTACCAACTTAGTCCAACCGGTGCGCGGATCTATTTCATCCACATAGTTACGCGTAGGCACCCAAGGCTTGAAAATTTTGAACCCATACTTATACCACGTGTAGTAAATGCCTATAGAACCAATCAGCCATCTGATCGTCACCTTTGTTCATGATAGGTCTATTGGCAAGTGTACACACATCCCATTTTGGCATCGAAAGCACGTCAGTAATACGACTGAAGTATTGAATCCCATGCTCCCATTTATACACATCCATCTCCGAGTCGTACAACCATGAATATTACCTTATACCGTCTTCGTAGCAACAAATTTTTTCACTTGATATGCCGATTCTTTAGCCCTCAATTTCTTTTAATCTTCACGTTCCGCATATTTCAGGACCTCGATCATCTTGTTCATTTTCAGCCTATTATGCTTGAACATATCATTAGAAGGCGTTGTTTTGGTCTCGAATACTTTATTCTTCCCTTTTTCTTGTTCTTTTTCTTCTTCAAACACTCTTCTGTTGCTTCAAAATGTTCAGTGGTAATGAACGGAATCCCATCATCACCGTTATTAGATTGAGTGTACATCTCAGGGTATTCAGCAACAGTTACACCCTCAATCTCAACAAAATCATCATCATAAGACATATTCTCAGTTGGAACACTCTTATCAAAACACACTTTCTCACTATCCTCCACTTCCATATCCTTCTGCCTCTCTAGCTCATCAACTACCTCTACATTTAAATCAAGCAGGATGGCAATATGCTCTTTCGTCTACGAGTGATCAACAAACTCACCCCTCGTTTATCTCATTGGCATACACCATGCTCATCACTACTCCTCTATCATCCATAAACAACACCATGTTTACCTTAAGAGTATTCACAGGTTGAACATTAGTGGAATCATGATAAACCACTAACTGCTTCCCTAAATCACTCTTAGCTTGAGCACTACCAGATGTCGATGTACCACCTGGTTGTTGATCAACACCACCACTAGCTTCTGGATCTTTATCTTGATCATCATTCTTCAACTTCTTAAGCATGTCTTCTTTACAAGTAAGTTGAAGTATCAGCTCGTCTTGCTAGTTCAGTCTCCCCCCTGGACAGTAACTAAGGCTCATAAATCCCGGTTCTCTCGTTGAACATATGATAAATGGCTCACCATTTTTCTCTAATCAGCTCGCATATCTGATTCTCTTGCAAATGAATCAGATTCAACAATTGAAGCATTTGTTGTTGAACTGGAAAGTTAAATAATGTAGGGTTAATAGCTGCATTAGACCTTTCGGGCCTATTGAAAGACATAAAAGCATAATCTGGATTGCATCATACGTGCCGGAAGAGATGGAATTGTAGCAATTGTTTGTTGAGGATATGAAGCCATTGGAGATATCACTGGTCTTGGAATAGACATGAAGTGCGGATAAGTAGAATATGTCGTCATAATAGTAATCGGGGTACTTGGTGAAATAGTAACCACTGGTGATTATGGAGAAAATACATTAGAAGATACCACTACTCGTGGAACATATTTTTGTGCTTCTTGTATCTCGACACCCGAACCTCTACGGGTTCTTTTCTTGGCTGGTTCGTCCAATGCAATAGCTATACCTTTACCTTTACGTTCAGCAGCATCATGATCACCATCATCACCACCTTCACCACCTTCATGTTCAGAATTCGAATCTTCATGGATCCAACGCTAATTAGGTGGAGCTACATAATCAAGATGAGCCACATGCCCAATCTGTAACATCTTGGATTTTTTATATTCGTATTTGTTTATATTTAACCTAACTCGGAATGTAATTTGGAGCTTTCAAAATATTTAAATTTTGTATTTATTAGTACCTAACACGGTTTAACTTATTTTATATCCTCGTAACTTCTAAACTTGTCAAACAACTCTTAAAAACCCTTAAAATCGCATAAAACGGCTAAAAATCATATTTATAGAAGTACATGGACTATTTTTGCCAAAACTCAAGAAACTTAAGCCACAAAATAAGTCATATGATGTTATATTGTGTCCAAATTTGGTCCGTTATGATTACAAGCGAAATCCCTAGGTTATGATACCTGATTTTCTCATTACTTGATTATAGCGTTTCCTATTCGAGCCCGTTTACCAAATAAATCAATTCTGAGTCTCATTATTATAACAAACCTATCAAGAAACCCTAAATACATCTGAAAACTCAGCCCCCATCTCTTCAAAATCGTGCACATTGTTTTCATGGTGTATTATCCAAGTATCTTAATTGTACGGTTTGACTTTCAAGCTTGAAGACCCTTTAACTTGTGTATTCTCATTGTTCTGTAAACTTTTTGGGCAAGTTGTCTGCATGAAAAATGTTTAGGTTTGTCTAACTAACAAAATCCCTCAATCAATTTTACTCATTTGGTCAATTGTTCTCCGGCCTGTTTTAGGGCATAATAGTCAAAATATTTGACTATCTGATTTCTCTATCTTTTGGTCAAAGTTATCTTTCGGGCTAGAAGACTTTTATGCCTATTTTGAAATTTTGAATGTACTGGTCAGATTTCGACTTTCGACTCAAAGTTTGGATTCTGAACAGTACCAGCTCACTTAAATCGTTAAAATCTCATAACTTGAGTTTTATACATATACTTGATCTGATTCCAGTAGCTATGTGCTAGTTTTTAATTATAGTTTACTTACTGAAAGTTCCAAGTCTGTTCGTCTTAGATCAGTCATCTCGCTTAAGGCTCGAGACTCATTTATTATCTTTATTTTATCGTTTAACTCCCTGAATATTAAGGTGAGTAATCACTCTCCTATTGATGTGCGAATATATATATATATATATATATATAAATAAATAAAACACAAGTCGCAACTAAGCTTTAAAAACCAAACAATCTATCCTAGTTCACACAAACGGCAAGTGTACCGGTCGCGTATAGCACAGATGAGGAAAGTCCGGATATCAAACTCGAAGACACGTGAAAACGTTTATAATCACTAAACTCTAACCAAGACTCACCAAAATATTTAACTGATTTTTTTAGAATTGGTTTAACTACTTAGCTTAACTAAATGAAAACTTTTAACAAAACTTCGGAAACTTTGACTCCAGTGATAAAAACGTCTACCTAGGTAAGAATCATATTGAAGGAGATGATAAGACAATGGATTGAAAACTCTCACGACACCGGTTCTAAAGGATGACACAACTAAGGTTCGCTCAAGAAGGTCAGATCACCTCTCGGTCTCACTAACAAACTCTAACTTATCTTAGTTGATTTTAAGAACAAACCGGGAAAACAAATTATTAACGTGTTCTAATGCCGACTCACCTCTCGGTCTCACCGTCACACTAGTCTAATGGAAACGAATACTACGCAACCAAGGATAGAGGAACAATTCAACTTAACTTAAACTAGACCAACTAATCGCTCAAACACCCAAACCCGACAAGAACAAAACCCGCTCTCGTGCGATCTTAATTCTAACAAGTAAAAGTAATGAGACGAGTTTACTTCTTATCACCTCTCGGTCTCTAAGAAAGTGTTTCACAACTGATTTTATCTAATTAATTTACCCACTTATCCCTACGGTTGTACTTCCCGCAAATAAACCCTAAACACAAAGTAAAGAGCCTTAAACATGCAACAACTAATCAAAACCGATTCAATTAATTAAAGCACGAGGTTATTAGGTATAATCAAACAAAACACAGCCACTTAACACAATCTAATTTACTGTTAAATCAAACTGTACATTAACAACCAAAATGAGAACCAACACTACCAATAACAACAACTTCAACAACAATAACAACCAAAATCTTCAAAATATTCCAAATAACTTAGTCCAAACAAATCAAAATCAACCCAGAAATCAGGGAAATGTGGCTGTAACAACACATCATGAGGGTAATTTTGACTGGAGTAATCATGAAGAAGATACTGCTGATGACATCAAGAGAGCAAATGTGGCATTCATGGCTTTGATTGAAAAAGAAGCTGGATCAACATCTCAGGTACACTCTGCTCCTACTGTAGGCTTAAATGAAATTATCAATGGTTTGAAAACAAAAGTAGGCAAGCTGGAAAGTGAGTGTTTTAAGAAATAAAGTATTATCAATGGGTATGAGGCTAGTGAAATAATCAGTGAAGAAAGGATGAAAAGCTTGGAAGAAGACTGTGTAATCAGTTATAGAGCTCAGAAAAGGTTTTCAACTGATATAGATGGGTTGTTGTGTCCATATTTGTGGTTTGAGCTTGGTTATGTGTTTATTGGGCTGGGCTACGGGTTAGCTATGTAAACTGAGAACTCCAAAGAGTTCTCGGTGGGCTTGTGATTAATATGCGCCTAGGTGTTTTGTTTCCCTATATATAGTTTACATAATGTATAGGGTAGGGGTTGTTCACATTAAGAGAGTTGGTGAGCAGAAACTAGAGAGGGGGTTGTTCATTCCTAGTATTATTATCGATCATTGTAAGTGCTTAAGGACCCGACGTATTCAATAATATACGTGTGTTTTGAAGCAATCGTGTGTTATTTTATTGTTCTTATTCGTGTTCTTGAATCACCGAGTGTTGGTATTCCGCACCAATACTCGTTTGGTTGATATCATATTGTAGTGATCCAAATTCGGGACTTACAATTGGAATCAAAGCCTTTGACGATTTTAGGCTCGTTATTGTGATATCAACGGATTCAAAATATAAATTCTTGGTGGCTGTTTTAGTGTTTCCGGCGAACTGTTTATCGGAGAAGAGAAGGATCTGTTTTTGGGTGAAAGATTGACTTTATTTTGGAAATAAATCAAAATCCCTCAATTCTCGGGAGTTTGTTACTGAAGTTGTTTGATTTTGGGGATTTCGGTCAAAGATACCAACTAGCTGGTCAAATACTCATTAATTTCGGCCAATCAGGAACGAAATCCGATTGTTCTCGGCCATTTATAAAGGATCTCGGCCAAAATTGGGGTGTTTTCGGTCAACTTCTGTTTTCAGTCAACTTTTGTGAGTTCTCGGTCAACCATAGTTTTCGGTCAAGAGGAGTTCTTGGTCAACCATTGTTCTCGGTGAAGAGGAGTTCTCGGTAAAAAAAAAAGAGTTTTTTGGCGGGAAAAATTTTCTTGAACGAAATTTTTCCAGAATATTCCTTATAAGTAAATATTCATTCTTGAAAACTTTGCCGAAAACATTTTTTTCTCGGGTGATTTTCGGAGAAATTTTGGCGGGAAATTTGAAAAAATATTGTCTTGAACGAAATTTTTCCTGGACACTTCTTTTGATTGGGACATCTTTTTGAGAATTTTGGCGATCATAATTTTTCGAGAAATTTTGGCGGGAAAATCAGTTTAATCTCTTTAATTACTCAATGGATTATCCACAACTCATCTCAATGTTTGGAAGTACTCTTAATCAGTCTGCTCCCTCACAAGTAGTATATCAAAATTCATCTGAGATAAGTTTTAAACCATGTTCTTTAAATTGTTGGGAGAAAATAGAAATGTATAAGATTCATAATGACAGTCTAAGTAGAGATATGGAAAGAATAAAATCAGAAAATTTTAAACTTAAGAAAAATGAAAAGGGCTTTCTAGACAAAATAGAAGCATAGAACAAGGATATTAAAAGGCTTAAGTTTGATTTCAGTATAAAAAGTTGTCACCACCTAGATGCCAAACAGGAAATCGCTGAACTGACTGCTAAACTGGAAGCCTCCAAGTTAGAAATTATGAATCTAACTAGTAAATTTTAGAGAGCTGAACTTGATTTCAAAAAATTCGAGGGTTCCAGTAAAGTAGTCAATTCAATGATTGAAAATTAACTATGGTGGAAAGAAAACGAAGGTGAGGGTATATGATATAGTCAAGTACCCCCACCATATAATGACAACTATACCAGTCTTCCTCTTACAAAAGAGCAGGAAGAAAAGGTAAAAGACATGAAGTATGGTAAACTGGTTCAATCTGAAACTGTTGGATCAGGATCCCTAGAGGAAATCAAGCCTGTTTTAAAATGTGTAAACAATTTTGATGCTTCTACTTCATGTGCAGAAAGAGTAAATGATGTTGCTTCTGATAGATTAAATGATGTTGCTTCTGATAGAGTGAATGATGTTGCTTCTGATAGTAAAGGGGTTCAGGCTGGTGAAAATGAATCTCATTCTAACGTGTTATCAAACTCAGATGACACCACAACTCAAAATTGTACTAATAATAATACATAGAGTTGTGGCACAAAGGGAAGGCACGTATGAAATCAGCACAACAGGACAGTCACGTCCTCATAAATCCTCCGGATCTCCATGTGCTGATAAATCGGTGGGCGATATTTATATTAAGAGGCAAACATGTTATCACTGTGGCACGCCAGGACATATAGCCAGAAATTGTGTACATCGTCTATATGTTCCCTATTACAAGCAAAATCAGAAGGCTGTGCCAAGTGGAAAGAAGAATGGAAAACCCTTTCATAAGAAGGAATTCCAACATGAGGCTAGTGCTTAAATTGACATTAGAAGAAGGATGAAGGTGTCTTTCGTCCGCGGGAAAGGCGGGCATTTGGCAAAAGAGTGTCACTACCGTGCTGTTAATAGACAAGCTCCTCAGGTGAAAGGTAACGGGTTTCAACCGAATCCAGTGGTTAAACAAAATTCTTATTTTAGAAAACCACGAGTATCTGTACAACGGGTCACATATACTCATGGATTCAAAGTTAATACGACAGGTTTGCACTCAAATAATATAGAAACTGTTAAAAGAAAAATAAATTTTCATAAGTCAAAGAGTTTTGAGAGTTCTAAGAATTCAAATTCGAATTGCTCCACTCCAAAGTCTGTTATATCAAATTTCACTAAACCAAGACAGACTTGGAAACTTAAAACTCAGTAAACAGTGTCTGTATTAACAAATGATTCTGCTAAAGATGGGAAAGATATGAGTTGGCAAGAGGTCACATATGTTGATGCTCAAGGGAACCCCAAGACATTTATGACTTGGGTTCCTATGTCCAACTGATCCCGCTATGCGTGTAGGAACAACCACAAACTCTTTGTTTATTATATGGGTTGTTCCAGGCATATGACAGGGCAAATATCCATTGTTTTTAAATCTTTAAACCATGAAATGGATTATTTGTTGACCTGGACGGGATTTTAGGGTGATAGAACGTTTTTAATCTGCTCTCTAAGTGTGTAGGAACAAATCAGGGAATACATTACATATTAAAAGGCTTGTTCCAGTCATTCAACTCGCAAAGATGCAGAATCTCAAAACATGCTTATTCCTAGGGGGAGATTCTCACAAATAAAAAATGATGTCTTGAAGATAAAAGGTAACCGTATGGCTTTGGTATGAAATATTGATCAATCAAAAAGATTTTAAATTTAAAAATTCAAAAAATATGTTCACGTATAGTTTTTCAAGTATAGTGTATTTTTTTCTCATAAATTAGAAAATGACTTGAACGTACATGAGAAATGATAGTACATCAGTTGGCCGACTATCATACTTCTTCATATATTTTTTAAAAAATTTCTATGTTTCGACGATTGAGTCTTTTTGAGGTTAAATTTGTACATAAAAGTTCTCCTTTCGGTCAAAATTTTTGCACAAATTTAGGGGGAGAAAATTAAAAAAAATTCAGAAAGAGTGTGTGTGTATTTTTATAGATAAAAATTTAATTTACAAAGTTTTGTCTATGTCTTTCAAACTTCACTCTCGCTTAAAATTATGTTGGCTGCTCAAGTTTGAAGAACATATACCTGTATATGTTTGGTCCGGTGATCTACTTGTAGATTCACAGGATAGCCATTTATCTAAAGACTAAAAGCATCTGGGGCGTTTGTGATGTGTTTCTGTGTTTTGAATTCTTTCACTTAAAATTATGTCGGTAATTCCAAGTTGGAAGGACATGTGTTTTCATGCATGTTTGGTCTGGTTAACCACTTGTGGTTACAATGGATAGCCATTAACCTGAAAGCTTAAAGTGACCGGGGTGACTGAATGCTTAACACGTGTGTTTTACTTAACTCTCTGGGAAGTGATGTTACTATTCAGTTAGCGGCTTTTTGGAAGCTTTAAAATATTTTCAAATGAAAATTGATCCAACCTTTGGAAAGTGATAGATAAATTGTTTCTGTGTGTCTAACGGGTGAAGTTATTAAGCTTAAAAGGCTCTAGAACAGTCATTGATGTGTATGGTACTTTCCACGATGCGTAAAAGTTAAATTGATATAAACTAAATTTGCTAAACTTAATGTGGAGAGTCATTTTGAAGACAACTGCATGTCTCCAGATACATCTCTCCGAATGATAGACAGAAAAGTAATTACCCAGTCATACACGAGCCCGTTAGTGTCTTGATCACCAAAAATATTGTGCTATTATGTTTATTATTATAAAAAAAGGAAAGATGAAAAAAAAGGGGGGAAAAGATGAAAAAAAAGAAAAGATAAAAAAAAATATGAAAAAAAAACTTATTATGAGTATGTATATAATTTGTGATGTTAAAAACTTGGTATTTCAAAAGCTTAAAGGGTCAAACTAGAACTACAGAGATGGGGGCACAAAAGTAAGTCCTGTCATGTCTCGAATGAAAGGCTTGTCAGTTTACTGACACTAAGTCCAACGTTCAACCTTAAAGGTTAAATTTGCTTTTATATAAAATCTTTTGATCAAGCACTAGGGGGTTGGAGTCAAATTGGGGTGATCTGGGGAAAGCCAAATACGCTTTGAGAAGAGATAGGAGGCACCACAGGTCCATGAGTGATGTCCATCTAAGCTTTATGCCGAACTGAACCTAATTTATATCACTGATGCAATGAAAAATCATGCTAAGTATGGGATACACGCTATCAACCTGTTTCTTTATGTCATAATAACGCTGAACATGAATCTTTATGAAAGTACCTTAAACAATATGATTCCATGTTCGGATCTTTTCATAAAGACGGCATTTTTATCAAAAACTGAAATTTGATCCCAATTTTATGCTAAATTACAAGAAGACCTAGTGATTAAATTTGTTTTATTTGTTGTTTTTAGTTTTTATTTTAGTTCATTTCTTTTATTTTTACATCTTGATTACTCTTGTCGAAACGAATGTGTTAAAGAAATCGTGTTGAATTTTTCAGCTCATAAAATCTGATATCGGTTATTGTGTTAGAGTTGGTTTAGCTGGTATGATCTCATTTCAAGTCTTTTCAGGAAATCAAAAAAAAAAACATAAAATTAAAAATTACAAAAATATGTATGTCCTTTTTGTTTTGTTGTTTTCAAAAATATTTTGGTTGATCTTTCTATCAAAGTTGACTGTTCTTTCAAGACTGATTTCTTGCAACGGAAGCATATGAAGTATCTGAGACTTAAATTGGATGATGCTATCAAAAGGGGGAGATGGTAGAGTATTGGATGCAGATGCTGAAGGTGCTGATCATTGAAGTTGCTGATCATGTTCAAGTAAAGATTCTGAAGATCTTGAAAGTATCAGTCTAAAGGCGGATTTTTGGGTCATAAATTGGTTAGAATGACGCATATCAAAGGACCACGACATGATCAAGACTAAAGTGATGTAAACGAAGACGAGTTGAAGAACTACATTGGTGTACTACCGAAATCCCTATGAAATTCGGTTAGGCTAGTCTGAAGTGAAATAAACAAGAACAAAGCTACAAACCAAGGGGGAGATTGTTGGGTCCATATTTGTGGTTTGAGCTTGGTTATGTGTTTATTGGGCTGGGCTACGGGTTAGCTATGTAAACCGAGAACTCCAAAGAGTTCTCGGTGGGCTTGTGATTAATATGCCCCTAGGTGTTTGGTTTCCCTATATATAGTTTACATAATGTATAGGGTAGGGGTTGTTCACATTAAGAGAGTTGGTGAGCAGAAACTAGAGAGGGGGTTGTTCATTCCTAGTATTATTATCGATCATTGTAAGTGCTTAAGCACCCGACGTATTCAATAATATACGTGTGTTTTGAAGCAATCATATGTTATTTTATTGTTCTTATTCGTGTTCTTGAATCACCGAGTGTTGGTATTCCGCACCAATACTCGTTTGGTTGATATCATATTGTAGTGATCCAAATTCGGGACTTACATGGGTTGAAGAAAATGATTGTTGAAGAAAAGGTGCAGAATACAAAACTGCAGATTGAAAATGATTTCTTGAAAACTTAGTCTCCACAGGAAACATCTGTGGTATTCTAAACCAAGTAAAAGAAGAAGACAAATACAAGGCAGTACCACCACCATTCAACAACAACTTTATGCCAAAAGTTGATAAAGTGAAAAGAGATGCATATCTAAAACAATTCAAAGATGTCTTTCAAGACAAAGAAGATTTTGTGGATTTGTATAAGAATGTTGAGGACAATGTTGAAGGAGAATTTTGCTAAAGAAAGATGTGAAAGAAGACAAGTCAATTGGAGTTCAAGTCTCTGAAGATGACTTTGATTCTGTTGATTTGAATCAAGATGATTTAAGTGATTTGAGTGATCAAATTACTGATGTAGAGATTAAAGCTGCTGAAAGAGGAAGAAGATACAAGAAACCAAATCCAGTTGAAAAGCTACCACAACTACCTCCAGTAACACCAAGAATGAAGAAAGTGAATGAAAAGATGAGAAGAGAACATGTATCCTTTGATATATGTGAGAAAAGGAAGGTAAGCTATAATGCAGTCATGCCACCAAGTAAGGATGTGTTGGAAAAGATAAAGAAAAACAAAAAGAAAAAGGAAACTGAAGAAGTTGATGTTGAAAACTTCATTCCAGTTTATCCAGTTTTCTCTAGTCATGAGGTGTTTGATATTGGAGAGGTGGAAACAATGAAAGAGTATGAAAAGAGGCAGTCTAGACATAAAGAAAATCAAGATGAAGAACCTTTGAATATGCACAAATTTGTGTTTGTGAAAAGCAAGATTGATAGACAAGACATCAAGATTGAGGAATTTGTTCCTTTCTCAATTAATTTTGATAGTCTAAAACCTCAAAAGACACTTGGAGTCAGAGAACCTAGACCAAGTGAAAGGTTCAGAAAAGGAAGTGAGCATGAAAAATACAAGGGAAAGGTTTGGTGCAAGAAGTGTGATGAGTATGGTCACCACACAGACTCTTGCAATGAAAGACTCAAATTCAAGCCTTTTCATGTCCCAAATGAGACAAAGTTCGGACAAGACTTTATTATGTACAAGCAAAAGTATGATGAATACCTAGGGAAGGGAAAGGTGTGTGAGAAGGTATTACTGAATGAAGATAGCTTGAAACCATCAGTAAAAGCCAAGAAACATATGGTTGAACAAGCTAAAAGGAGCAAATCTCCTAAGAAGCATGAGAAAACTGTCAAGAAGAACTTTAAGCCCTTGAGATTCATTCCTAAAAGAGATACACAATCAATCAAATCTGATAGCTCTCAAGGAACACCAGATAGTGAGAAGACAAAAATCAGAGGTACCTTTCTTAGAAAGAAACCAACTAAACTTACTGGTGATGAGAAGTTTCTAATGAAACATGGTTATGAACCTGAAGGATTCCTTTGGAAACCTAAGGTTGAGTCTAAGGTGGACACAGTTGATGATGTAAGAGATTACTCTGAAAAGAAAGAGTATGTGGTACAAGAATATGACAATGCTTCAGAGGAATGTCTAAGTTCAAGTTCATTTGTTAAAACCCCAAGAGAGTGTGGCTATGAAACATATAATTCAGACAATATTGAAGTCACTCATGAAGATCCTGAACCAACAACACTCACTTCCCATGCTGCCACTGAAATTAAAGTTGACGAGTTGCAAGCTGAAGTAACTTGCACTTCATTACTCAACTAATCAAATTCTTTCTTTTATGCAGGAATAGTCCACTCCTCTGAATGACATATGGTACATGGATAGTGGTTGTTCTAGGCACATGACTTGTGACAAGAGGTCACTTGTCAATTATGAAGAAAAGTTTGAAGGTCCTGTGGCATTTGGGAGTGATGAGAATGATGGAAAGATTGTTGGGAAAGGAATTTTAGCAAATGGAAAGGTTTCATTTGATAATGTATTTCATGTTGAAGGATTGCAGTATAATCTGCTAAGCATATCACAAATGTGTGATAAGGGTTACAAAGTTGGGTTTGATGACTCACACTGTTTCATCGTAAAACCTAAGTTTGTGATCCCACCAGAAATGATTATGATGATGGTTCCAAGGAATGAAAACCTATATGAGCTTAATATGAAAGAAGCTGTTTTAAGGGGAGGTGCATGTTTTGTATCTAAAGCCACAGAAAATGAGTCAAAATTATGGCATAGGAAATTGTGTCATGTGAAATTGAAAAACATGAACAGACTTGTGAAAGGTGAGCATGTGATTGGCCTACCTCAAGAGAATTCAAATTGGAAGATCATTGTAGTTCATGTCAGAAAGGAAAACATCACAAATCCTCTCATAAGACAAAGCTCATCAACTCAATTGATCAAGTCCTTGAATTACTTCACATGGATCTTTTTGGTCCTGTGAGTGTACCAAGTATAGGGAAGAAAAGATATTGTCTTGTGATCATTGATGACTACTCAAGATATACTTGGGTTTATTTCCTGAGTACCGAGGATGAGACTGCAGAGTTGATTAGGGGTTGTGTAACAATGATCGAGAACAAACTGAGTAAGAAGGTTAAGATGATGAGAAGTGACAATGGTACAGAGTTCAAAAATGGAGTTATGCAAGAGTTTTGTGCAACAAAGGTAATACTTCAACAATTCTCAGCTCCAAGAACTCCTGAACAAAATGGTGTTGCAGAAAGAAGATATAGAACATTGATTGAAGCTGCAAGAACCATGTTAGCAGATGCTAATCTACCGGTTACATTTTGGGCTGAAGCCATAAATACAGCCTGCTATGTTCATAATAGGGTACTTGTCAACAAAAGGCATAACAAGACTCCATATGAGATTTTCTTTAACAGAAAGCCTTATATTAAGTTTTTCAAACCTTTTGGATGCAAATGTTTTCTTCTAAATACCAGGGATTACTTGAACAAGTTTCAGACAAAATCCCTAGACTGTTTCTTTGTTGGATATTCTACACACTCAAAAGCATACAGAGTATATATGAAAGACCATTTGAGTGTTATTGAATCATCTGACATCATCTTTAATGAGAATCAATTCAACACAGTTGATGGTGCAGCATGGCTGTTTGATCATGAGAAATTAATAAGGTCTTTCAAGATTTATCCTGAAGACTTTGATGACTCATTTTACAAGACCAGTGTAATTGAAGAAAACAAGAAGAAAACATTGGACTTGGAAGAATTGTGGAAGAAGGTTGCTAGTAAAGAAAAGGAGTATACATTTGTAAATGTTCCCTCAAGTGATATTATTGAACAAGTTCAAGAAGATGATCAAGAGAACAATCACAGTCCAGAGCAAGATCATGTAGATATAAATCTAGACAATGTGCAACCTGATCAAGTTCAAACCGAGGGAAACATAAGCAACCAAATAAATGAAGAGGAAGCTGTCACTACAGCAAGATTTCAAGATCTGTTTCAAAGACTAAACTTGGAAAACAATGGTGCATCTACTTCAAGACAGAACAATGAAGAAGCACCAGAGTTTCATGATGCAGAAACTGACTTGATCATTGATGAATCAGATCTCATTGAAACAAATATTGACACAAACGTGTCTCCTGATATGATTGTTCAAACCTCTTATGTTGAAAAGAATCATCCTTCTGAAAACATCATTGGAAATGTATTTGAAAGAGTTACAAAAAGTCATTCTGAAATTATAAACATTTGTTTATACTCCTGCTTTCTATCCCAAATAGAACCAAAGAACATTGCTCAAGCTTTAAAAGACAACAGTTGGGTGGAAGCCATGCAGGAGGAGTTGGCACAGTTCAGAGATTTACATGTTTGGGATCTTGTTGATAGGCCAATGAACATATATGCAATTGGAACTAAATGGGTTTTTAGAAACAAAAGGGATGAGAGAGGTTTGGTGATTAAGAATAAAGCTAGGCTTGTGGCATTTGGATGTCTTCAAGAGGAAGGAATAGACTTTGAGGAAGACTTTGCACCTGTTGCAAGACTTGAAGCTATCAGGATTTTTCTTGCATATGCTGCCTCAAAGAACATAAAGGTGTTCCAGCTTGATGTAAAATCTGGATTCCTAAATGGCAAGATTGATGAAGAGGTGTATGTTGCTCAACCACCAGGTTTTGAGGATCCTTTGTATCCAAACAGGATGTATAAGTTAAATAAAGCCCTATATGGATTGCATCAGGCTCCTAGAGCATGGTATGATGAGCTGTTAAATCATCTTCTTGAAAATGGCTTTCAAAGAGGAGCCATTGACAAGACACTCTTCTACAAAAGAAAGGGATCAGACTTGCCGCTGTTACAAGTTTATGTAGATGATATCATCTTTGGTTCAACATATGAACATATGTGTATGGAGTTTGAAGGGGTAATGAAATCTAAATATAGCATGAGCTCTATGGGAGAGATGAACTTCTTTCTTGGATTGAAAGTTCAACAGAAAGCTGAAGGGATTTTCATTTACCAAACCAAATATGTGCAGGACATTTTGAATAAGTTTAATTGTCATGAGCTCAAAACAGCTTCAACTCCAATGGACACAAAAGAAAAGATGATTGCTGATGAAAAGGGGGAGCCTATAGATGAGCATGAATACAGAGCCAAAATTGGCTCACTGATGTACCTAACTGCTACAAGACCTGACATTATGTTTGCTGTGTGTGTGTGTGCAAGATTCCAATCAAGTCCAAAAGTCTCCACATGGATGCTGTTAAGAGAATTTTTAGATATTTGAAGGGAAGACCAGACTTAGAAACTTGGTATCCAAAGAATCAGTCTTTTGATCTGATTGCATACACAGATAGTGATTATAATGGGTGTAACATGAGCAGGAAGTCAACCTCAGGTGGATGTCAATTTTTGGGTGACAGGCTAGTGTCATGGCATTGCAAGAAGCAGACAACTGTCTCAATCTGAACTGCAGAAGCTGAATACATTGTTGCATCTGCTTGCTGTGCACAAGTTCTCTGGATTCAGAACCAAATGCTGGACTATGGTTTGAATTTTTTGAATACCCCTATTCTTATTGATAATACTGCTGCATATTTTACTGTTAAGAATCCAGTTCAACATTCTAAGACTAAGTACATTGAAATCAGACATCACTTCATAAGAGATTGTAGTGAAAAAGGTTTGATTGAAATGCAAAGAGTTGATACAAGTGATAATTTTGCATACCTATTCACCAAACCACTTGATAGAACCAGGTTCAACTTTCTTCTGAAAGCCCTGGGAATGATCAACTCTGATGAGATCTGATTAATTGACTATTTGTGCTAATTGACTATATAGTTAGAGGTCTCACAAATGGAATGTTATGTGAATATGAATGAATATGATACTTGTTATGTTAACTGATGTGTGCTTCAATTAAATGATATGTGCTTTAATTGACTATTTATGAAAAGTTAGGCATAATTTATTGTTTATGCATGCTTATCAGTTGATATGTGAAGGTGATGTCATGATAAGTGATCTTGATATGAACACTTGAAAATGTATGCTTATCTGACATCCTTGGCTAATAGCTTGATTATGTGTATTATCTGATCATGTGATTATATTAGGATAGGCTAGACCTTGAATGTTAGTACTGTCTGCTTATTTTGATGATGTTATAATTGATTAAGATTTGATTATGTTACAACTGTTTGTGTCAAAGTAAGTTTTATGTCAAAATTAAATGATAAAATGAATTTTCTAATGAATTTTGCATAATCACTTTATTTTGGTCAAAACATGAGCAAATTGTTAATGGTGAGGAGATATGATAAGACTATTCAGTTCAAGCTTTAAAGAAGCTTAAAAGGGCTTTACAGAAAAGTCTCAAAAGAATTACTTTTGCTGAGAAATATGTCATTTGCTCAAGTCAGAGGAGCATATACTTGTATATGTTTGGTCCTATCATCTACTAGTAGGTTTGAAAGGATAGCCATTAATCCAAAGACTTAATGCACTTGGGGCAATTGTAATTTGTTCTTTCACTTAAAATTATGCCATAGACTCTAAGCCAAAGGGACACATACTTATGTGTGTGTTTGGTCCTGTTAACTACTTGTAGACTGTCAGGATAGCCATTAACCTGGGAGCTAAGAGTACTTATGGTGATTGAATATGGAATATGGGAAATGATAGTACATTGAATGCTTAGCCAATCATATGGATTTTATAAGCTAAAAAGGCACTTAGTACAATCATTAACAAGTATGGTTGCTTTCTAATGATGTGTAAACTCTAAGGTGATATAAACATAATGAAAATGCTAATCTTTATGTGGAGATACATAGTTGTCTTTGCATGTCTCAAGATAAATCTCTCCAAATGATAGGCAGAAAAGTAATTACCCAGTTATACACAAGCCTGTTGTTATTTGGTCAACCCAAAAATGAAACATCTTTGAATATGACAAACAACAAGATTATGAAAATTTGAGAAAATATCAAAAACAAGGGGAAGAATAAATCAACCAAAAGTTGATAAGTGTTTTAAATATTTTATCAAACAAGAGGGTTACAACTAGAACTATAGAGATGTTGACAAAATCTGTCTCATCTTAAATGAAAGGCATGTTATCTAAACTATAAGTCCAACGTTCAACCTCTATATATGTTTGAAAAGAAAAATCACAAAATATTCAATAAGTTATGTCATACAAAAAACAAAACTTTGACCAAATACAGGAGGTTGGAGTCAAATGGGGTGATCTGGGGTACACCAAATAAGCTTTGAGAAGAGATATGAGGCATCATAGCACAATGTTGACCATTTCTGAATTTACTACCCAAATGAAATTTAATCATATCACCAAAGAAATGATAGTTATATTAAGTTCATACCTACTATTAACCTGTCTATACTGTCATAATAAAGCTGACTATGAAGTATTGAGAAAGCTACTTAGTCAATATGATCCCATCCTTGAGATCTTTTCAGTTAAAGGAAGAAAATTGTTTTGAAGAGAAACATGACTGAAATTTGATCTCTAAATGCACCATTTTCTCTTAAACATAATCTTTAAAGAAAAAAAATATAATTAGACAAGTGGTTTAAGTAAAAAAGAGTTTCATTTTTCCTAAAAAGTTTTGAATAAGTATTTTCGGGCAAGGTTTGATGTTTTCAAACCTTCCCGAACACAAAACATTTGAATAAATATTTTCGGGTAAGGGTTGATGATTTTATAACCTTTCCGAGCAAGCTTAGTCACTTTGGACTAAGTTTAGGATTTTCGGGTATGCTTTGAAGTATTTATACTTTCAGGGTAGAGTAAACTCCGTGTACTAATTTCCCGAGCAAGCTTGAAGTCTTAATGTGAATATGTGATTTAAGCAAGCTTTTAACAAGTTATTTCTTGTTCGGAACAAGCTTTGCATCTTATGTGCTGAATGATATACCAAGCAAGCTTTGTGAACTAAGTTTTAGAACACCGAGTAAGCTTTGTGTTTTTTTGATTAAGAGTGAATATGTTTCTTTCTTTGAAATTACAAGTGTTTCCGGGCAAACCTTGTTTTTCGGGCACATTTTATATTCCGCGCACACTTTGAGAATTCAAATGTTCCTTTAATATACTTGGGTAATTTCACTGATTTTTCTGAGTACCCTTTGTGTTCTAAGAACTCTAGCAAAGTATATTCTTTTTGAGCATACTTTGCATCAAAGTGTACTTGACTGATTATTTAACTTGTAATTGATCGAGTAAGGTTTGTGATTAACTGTTTTAAATAAGAAAGGTAGTCAAATTAGATGTAAATTATATGAGCATCTTAATTGATTCCTAGTAAGGTTGCATGCTTGATGTTTTATACTTGATTAATGTTACTTGTGATTTAGTTCTCAAGAAATCTTGTATTTCAAGTAAGCTTTCTTCATTTTATCTTCTAATTTATACCAACCGAGTAAGCTTTGAGTAAGTAGAGAATACCGAGTAGGTTTTGCAAAACTTATACTGATAATTTCTGAGCAAGGTTTGCAAAATACTAAAGTTGGATGTTTTCAAATGTTTTTAAAATATCAAGTGGATAATGTTACTATCTGACAGCAAATAACTCACTAAAAGACAAAAAGCATTTAAAACCCGCTTTCAAAAGGTATATAGAGGGAGTGAGAGATATTTTTAGACATTATTTTCCCTCTCTCTCTCTCTCCTTCCACTGCTAATTCAAAGAAACCCAAACCGACTTATCGATTCCACTTTGATCCAAACCCTAACTTTAATCAACCCACTAATTCCGACTCGGTAAGCAATAATAAGTTGTTTTCCGACCACGATTAGATGATTATGAGTATTGATTATGAATTTATTCTAACACTCTGTTTGCGTGTAGGTTATAAATTTTTCGAAGAACAGGTTCTTAATAATATTTCTCTCTTTCTTCTTCAAATTTTATAACTTGAATGTCACACCCCGTTAAGCGAATTGCGGAAGCGTAAAACGGAAATGCAACAGATACAACTGGTATCAAATACATTGTTCATAAAGAAACATTACTAACTAATTTACAATTTATTACATTGTTCTAACATCTTTTACAAACTAGGTGATACAATTTAACCTGTTCTTCAATCACTTTACTTCTAACTCAAATGCCCACGACATCAATCACCAATCAGACACGTAACGCACAGGAAATTACTTCTCATATCTGATTACCTAAAAAACATGTCAAAACAGGTCAACTACGAATAGTTGGTGCGTTTCATAAGTTTTAACGAAATCAGTTCTGCGCACCATACAGTCATAGTTTGTATGTACGCGCGTATGTAAAAATATGTATTTACGGTTGTATAAATATGTAGAGCCATATCCTTTTGTGTGCATATGCACACATGTAGGTTTATAATATAAATTCGAAATTTCGGTAAAATCGTGATTGTTTGTTCGTACTACCTGTTTCCAATTTCCGTGTTTAACCAACCACTGTGGACCCCCTTTCTCCCACAACGGTTCCACATAAACTTAACCACTGTGGACCCCTTCCGCCCACAACGGTTCCGCGTTAACATCAACCACTGTGGTCCCCTTCCACCCACAATGATTCCATGTAAACTCAAACATTATATACTGTACACGCAAATAATTAGTATATTCTACACATAGTATTTCCTACTGCTAATCACATAGCATGTATATAGACACATATACACATATAGTATTTATCACGTATCACCAAATACTGTGGCTCCCCATCCGCCCACAATACGCATAATCACATTATTTTCTTAACATTCATGTCATAATCAAGTAGTTCGTTTAATAAGTTGCAGCAGAACTTGGCTCATAGGCCATACTCAACTTTAGTTTGGTAAGTTGCAGCAGAACTTGGCTCATAGGCCATACTCAACTTTAGTTTATAAGTTGCAGCAGAACTTGGCTCATAGGCCATACTCAAATTTAGTTTGTTACTATTGTGGCCCCCCTTCTGCCCACAACAGCCCCATAATCATCACAGACCACGTTATCCCCATGGCCATTACAGACCACGTTGTCTCCCAAATTAGTTATGTTTAACATTACTCGTAAAATAGTTTAAAGAGTGGGGTCATGAAACTCACCTTATCGTAGTTCGCACAGAAATTATGTATCAATAGGTCAGGTGCCTCGCTTATAGCCTGATTCCTTGTCGGTTTTCGATGAGTTTTGCTAGCTTAAACGACTTTCCGGGTCTTGGGTTGCAATCTCAGTGTATCTAAAAACTTTGGCTGAACTTGAAGAACACAGCTGAAGAAGGTCTGGTCTTTATGTTTAATGTATAAAATAGGTGGATTATTCAAGAAGCTTTCAAGGTAATATATTTGGTAGAATAATGTAAAGGGGGGCGACCGCAAGTATATAAGGCCCATTGGGCCTCTTTTTATCCCAATGGTGCCTCGGTTTTCGTGCCACACGTAAACGTCGGTCCAAAATTTAATTTGGGTTCAGTTTTTCGCAAGAAAACTAGTTCGAGTGCGAAAACCAGCGCGAAAACGAGTGTTTTTAAGCTTCTTTTTGTAAAATAAGAAAAACGTACTGACTCGTTGTAAAATTCCAAAATATTTTCACGGATTGCTTAGAACATGTTATATAAGTGGTTTATAAATCTTTTTCGGCTTAACGGATGCTACAATGCTCGTTTTGATATTAACGATTGCGTTTAAGCTTATAGCGTATCGATAAACGAAACCTTTTTCGTTTAAAGAGTTTTAAACGTACTGGGGCCTAAATATCAATATGTTAGCCTCTATAATATATATATAAATCGTATATGACCCCTCAGTATATATATACGGGTCATAATTAGTATCGGTCGGTTACTCGTTTAAGCACTACGAATTAACCGATTTATCGTTTACTTGTTACGTAATGAATATAGTATACCTTGTTTTGTCATGAATGTCAGATATATCGCTTATAGATAGCACCCTGGGATATCCGGACCATAACCAGACCCGTTTGGTTATTCGTTTGTTCGTTACGCAATAAGCGGTTAAACGCTTATTCGAGTTTGTAAGTTCTAAGGTGTACTCGGTTTTGCCACGGATGTCACATTGAAATTGTTTAAAGCTGTGAACTTTTGTGCTAATTTCAATTTGAATATGTTTGATTATGTCTTTTCAGATATGGTAGAAGAAGAAGAAGTTCCAAGATATTTCTTTGAACAGAAGCACAACATGTGCGCCGGGATAATTAGATGGTTGAGAAGATCGAATATTCAATTTGCTTTAACGGCAAGTCCTACCATTTACCGGAACCACTACTAGACTTTTGGAACTCTACATCATTGATGGAGAATGCTAATGAAAGATGGATCGAAGCCAAAGTTGCCAACCATGAAATACGAGTAGACGAGGCGGTGATTAGGAGGTGTCTACTGTTAAATGATGATAATCCAAATCCGATTCATCTTACAACTGCTCAGCTACATAAGATCTTTACCAAAAGCATGTGTTATCAAGGGCACACTAAAGATGGGCAATTCCAGAAAGGAATGTTTCCTACCATCTTGAGATTCCTGATTCATCATATTATACAGGGGTTCGCCCCAAGGAAAGGGTCATGGACCCTAATGAGCAGAGATCTGGCGAATGCTACAGTTGCTGTATTATTTGACTATCCTTTCAATTTTTCACGACTTATATTTGAAGGACTAGTGCAAAACATGGAGAAGCCAGTCAAGCAGAATTTTTTCGCATACCCAAGGTTCCTGCAAATTATTTTCAATCAAGAGTTGGAGAACCTACCAACTACAGGAATCACACATGTCTTACAAAATCCTGATACATTCAAAAGAATAGAAAATATGGCTAGTACAAGCAGATTTAATCCTTAAAGGATTTATGCAGATTTGCCATGGTTAATGTTTGATGATGATTTGATCCCTCAATTAATGCCACAACTACATGTGTTATTATCTAAACATGAGGAGATTGCTGGAGGAGATGGAGGGAATGATGGTGATGATGATAGTTAGGATGAGTCTGACGAATCTGATAATAATGATGACAATGATTGAAAAGATGCTGAAGCTGCTAATGTTGTGTCCCCACAAGTTACAATGACTGATGATCAAAGGGCAAACATTGAGCTGAGTGTGTTGGAAGCTAAAAAGAAAAATCCATTAGTGGTGAAACTGAGAAGCTTTGGTATAAGCTTTGAAACTTTGCTAATTTGGATGACAATCAGTTGCAAAAGAGATTGGAAAAGGAAAGATATGAAATTTAGAAAAGAATGGAACAAAAGAATAGAGATGCTCTAAGGTATAGAAAATATCTAAGAAAGCATGGTTATTCTGAAAAAGATCTTACACACTACAACTTTGAAACACTCAGAGATCTTTACAATAGCAAAAGAGAAGAAATAAAAGAAAAGTTTGTAAAAGAATTTGAGGAGGATGAAAAGATAAAAGCCTTAAAAGAAAAATATGGAGGAAAGTGTGGATATCTCTTGGAAAGAGGAATGAAGCCAAACATGATTGATAGTTTGGATGAAGAAACAGTTGAAACAATCTTTACCAACATGAAAAGAAAAGAAAGATTGAAGAAGTTGGTACAAACAGATACATCAAGTGTGAAAGAAAAGAGTTTAAAGCAGGAAAGAGAAAATCAAAGATTTAAAGAGTATATGAGATTGCACAACTACTCTGAAACAGACTTAAACAATTGTAATTTTGAGCAAATCAATGATCTCTACAACAAAACCAAACATGATGAGAAAGAAAAAGAATTTGAGAGAGTCAAGAAGAAAGTTGCAAGTGAAAAGGAAAGGCTTGAAAAGATCAAAAGAAAATATGGTGGAAAATGCAACTTTTTGATTGAACATGGAAGAACTTTGAATGATGTGGAGTTAATATCCCAAGATATAGTTGAATATGAATACAAAATTTTGAAAAGAAAAATTCAGAAAGAGAAAGAAGAAGGACAGTCTGAGCCTCCTAAAAAGAAAAGAAAACTAATGACATTGAGAAAGCAAGAAGCTGAAAAGAGACCAAACAAAGATGAAACTCATGAAACCCCAATCCCAGAGGAAGTAAAGCTTGAAACTGTTGATGAACCTTTTGTTCATTGGGAAAATGATGAAATGATTGATATCTTGAGAGGGGTAATGACTACTCAGAAGGGAATGGATGTATATGCCTTCAATGCTCTAAACAAAGATGAACTTAAAGAGCTATTTAATTTACAAAAGGCAGAGTGGGAAAAGGTACTGTTGAAGGGTAGCAACCCTAGAAGCTTTGTAGGAGGAAGGTTTGTACCAACAAGGTTATTAAGAGATCACAGAATGGCAGAGATGATTGATAGACTCTCAAAAGATGCTGGAGAAGTTTATGCTGACCTAATCTTCTATCCAAGTGAATTGATTAAATCTATGTATGCAAGAGCTTTTGGTCTCACAATGCCCAGTCAACCCATGATGTCTACACAAACAGGGCCATCTACATCTAGGCAACAACCAACAGCTCATAGAGGTGAATCAAGTAGAGCTGAATTGCAAATAACAACAAGACCACTATCAAATGTGGATCTGCCAAGAAGACATTACTTTGATTCAGTCTCTCAGTCTCTGAAGGTAGTAATGGAAAGTAAACAACTAAGAGACATAATAGTGAAAAAAGACTTTGCTGAGTTCACCCTAGAATAGTTGGAGAAAATGGCCAAGCTTGACCTCTATGACTTTCATGACACAAGCAGTATGGCTAGAAAACAACAGAATGAACTCTCCAAGTTCTTAAAAAATGAGGCTGACAAGGGTTTTACATTTTTAAAAGAAAAGAAAAGCTGGAGGATGACCCAGCAAGTGAAGACTAGAAGAGCTGCTAAACTGAAAAAGATAACAAGTGCAGAACTAAACTACCAGCTGAAAGTCAAGGAAAGAACCCTTTGTCAAATATGAATACCTGCATAAGATAGGAAAGAAGGATGACACGTCCAAATTATACAGTGCAGAAGAATGGCATCATGGCAGAGGTTGAATACAAGGAAAACACAGGCCATTATATTCTTAGAAACTCAGATGGAATAATTTTGGGAATAATAAGAAGAGATGAAGATTTGACTTACCTGCACTATAAAGACTTAAGAGACATTAGGGATTTGGTGATTACAGAAAGTCACACTCACTACCAAATCCTTGATATTTTCAAACAAAGAGCAGCAAGAGTCATTGTGAACAGAAGGCAAGCCTACTACAATGCAAGAAGAAAATGATATTTAGTATAGGCTTTATTTTGTAATGTCTCTGGAAAATTTTTGAATATGTAATTTTAATTTTGATTTGAATATGTAATTTTACTTTGATTTAAATATGTATTTTGACTAAGTGTATGTAACCATAGAGATGTTTTGGGTCAACTGAGGTGTTCCAATCTAGGGGGATATTGTTGAGTCAAAGATTTGACCTATAAAAGGATATATGGAAGATTGGAATTTTCTCAACCTCCTCAGAATTAGCTAAGTATGGAATCGGGCACACCTTAGACTTTCGAGCAAGGTTTTACTTAGCCGGGAATGATATTTTGCCTATCGGGCATGGTTATCTTCTAGAATTCTTCTTAAGTGCGTATCCGAGTAGGGTTCACAAATTAGTGCATAACCGAGCAAGGTTCACTAATTAGTACATAACCGGGAAATGATCACTTTATCAAGCAAGTCTGTTATTTATAGCCGAGTAAGGCTTACACCTGAGTAAGTTCTTGGCTAACCAAGCTCATGAAGCCAAGTGATTGGAACACCGGGCAAGTTATTCATTAGTAATACAATGGTCCAAGTAGGCTTGATGTTTAATGAAATATCTCTAAGTAACATCAGGCAGGGTTCAACTCAAGCAAGGTACAAAGTGCTACCGAGCACACTTTGCTAATAAGCTACTTACTAGTAAAAAGTTGAAAGGATCATTGAAGAACAAGGTTGCTCGTAAGAGTTTGTCGGGCAAAGTCTGATAAAGTCAAGAAGATTGAAGTCTACCCGGTGAGTATTTTACTTGGTAAAATACTCTTTAAGTGAAGTCTACCCGGAAATTGTTCCCGGGCATATCTCTATGTTACCAAGTACTGAAGGAAGGCAGAGCACACAGTCTACTCAGAAAGTCAATACTCTACAAAGCCTACCCGGAAGACTTGTTTTACACTTAGAATAGTTTTGAATATATAATTTGAATATGTTTTAGCATTTAGGGTTTTTAGAAGGAATGACAACTGTACAGGAGGTGTCAGGCCTATAAAAGGAATAATTTGGGCACGCGTCCTAGGGACGGATTTGAGCTATTACACTTTTCAGATAAGAGAGAATATTTCTGAGTGTGACAGCCGTCCTAAGAAACGTACGGAAATAACTTTCCTCTCAAGAAACCCTAAATCGATTATCGTTTGTATGATGAATATTATATAAATGGAAATCTTTTGAGTGAATCTTGCGTGTGTTAGTTACCTTTGATTTATTGTTTAGCAACTACCCTGTTTGTTATTGATTCCGCCTTTAACAAACGGTTATCTTTCTAAATATAGCAACCCGTCATTAACTCCCTTGTCAACACATTTATTTGTGTGAGTTATGACATGATTTGTGTAGGATCTACCTGAAATCGGGGACCTGACATCTGATTTTCAGTTGTTTATAAGAGCAGGCTAGCAAATAACTCCCACTACAAGATATACCCTCATTATCAAGCAATACCTCGAGTTCCTTTCCCATGCATTAGTGTACACGATTTCATATGTATAGCTTACAGTGCCCTTTGTGGTCCGTTTCTTATTGGTAATAAGACGCGAACAATGGGACAATGTATGACTCACAACGTGGTTTGATCAAGTCAGTAGTGAATTTGTACAAAGTACAATAGTGATCAAGTTTAATGACTTATAATAATAATACTGGTAGATTCAAAATTGAAGGATTAATTTATTGATATACTTTAGGGATTCATACATTACATACGTTAAGCTTTATTCTAGAGAGAATCCAGCAGCATAACTTTACTTTAGGCAATATATAAGCACGAAGTTGTTAGCCCATGTGAATAGGATCTGCCTATATATAGGCCTATGCCCCATTCGTTAAAATAACTAACGCATGGGGTGATCCCATTAAAGAATGAGCTCCCGTTCGTTAAATCCCATAACGAATGGGCATCTTTAAATAACGAATGATCCTCATATGCTACATCCTTAGCGTATGAGCTCATACCTTAATGAATGGGCTACTAAGTCTAACGAATGAACCCCATTCGCTAGACAATCCATAGCGAGTGAGTCATATTACATGATAGCATAAAGACTAATCTACCCTTAGCTTATTCTATCAGCTGTGGACAACAAATCATCCAAGAACAGCACCTTAGCCTCAATGTGATTCTCACAAGACACGTACTTGGCTGTCACCCAAAAGGTCTATTGATACTATAATAGTCAAGAAGATCGGTAGATATAACATAATGAATCAACGTTCTCTTCAGAAATGAAATAACATCACCGAATATTTCACGCCCAAAGAAATCATCTTCCAAGAAACCACAAATGTTGTGTTTCTTGTCAGATACAAGTTGAGCCACTTCTTCTTCTTCTTCTTCTTCTTCTTCTTCTTCTTCTCTTCTTGTGCCTCAGGATTCTCAACAGGTTGGTCAGACATTGGTTCTTGTTCTAGTTGAGGTTGTTTATCTTCAGGAATAGTAACCTAAGGAATCTCAGCCATTTACGCAAAACGGACAGGTTAATCTTTGAATATACTTTAAAAATAACTGTTAGGCACTCATTCGTTATACTTTACGAATAACGAATGAAATACATCTCATTCGTTAAAGATTATTAATGAATAGACGCATTCATTAATAAATTAAAGCGAATGGGCACATTCGTTAAGCCATCACACATCCGTTAAGTAAAACAAGTGCTCATTCATTAGAGTATCCAACGAATGAGGCCAATCGTTAAACATAACAATTAATGTTGTCATTTGTTATAAAATAGTAAACGAATGAGAGTCATTCATTACTTGATAAATGAATAAAGTTTAATGAATGAAATCTATTGACTTATTAAAGTCAAGGTCAAAGTTGGAATGAAACCCAGGAGTCATACATGCAATTTAAAATCTGAATTCAATCAAAACATGACCATTTATCTTAAAAATTGTTCAGATGTCATCGATATCTCGTAGTAACAATCCTAAATCATCTAATCAAGTTTTAATAAAAGTTAGATTGTCCAATTGATCGATTTTATATCTTTGACCACGTTTCTATCAAAACCTTCAAAACTGAACCAAATTTGACAGAGTTTCCTTTGTATTGGGGAGTTTTCAAGGGTAAAAATGGTTAGACGAATGGACTCTTATTCGTCTATTAGGGTTTATATATGTCGTACAGTGACAGGTCCGAGCCCCGGTGTGGAAGCGTGAATATAATCATTATTAAACAACGGTGTGGAGCTCAGATCTAGGGTTAGGATCGAATCTAACTCGTATTCACTTTTGAAAGATGTCTGGACGGATGAGGTGTATTGGAGAGAGCCTGATTTGATTAACAATCAACAATAAAGTAGGATGGACAATTGTAATCAAAACACAAAAGATAGAAATGGTAGTATGATAATATTAGCCGAGTGATTCTCATAAAGAAGACAACTCATACATACATACATTCATACATACAATCGATTAAGTAATATCAGGCTCCTCCAGGAGAGCTCATCCTGGAGGCGGAGACTCTGTCAAAGGGATAAAACCCTAAATCTCACACATACACAATACAGTCACTCATACTAGACAAATGAATAAAAAACATCTATTTATACTAGTCTAGCATGACTTGGTCTTCAAGCCATCCACCCTTGGTTGAGACCTAAATAATATATTTTTCACCCACAAATTAATTCGATGCATCAGTCTAAAATATAAGTCCCAACAATCTCCCCCTTAGACCGATGCCATCGAATTTCTTCCATGATCACCTCATAACTCGTTGTCTTTCATTGAAATTCTCCCCCTCACGTTAAGCTTCTCCCATTGTTCATTTCGAATCATCACTCTTATACCACTTTTGGATATAGTTGTATGGGCATATGAATGAGGCTTTGAACTTCAAAAGATCAACTTCAAGTAACAAGGTTATCACAAAAAGAAATAAACTCATTGTGATCATCAAATAATCTTCCATTCTTCAAATCTGTTTCTTCCCCTGTAAATTATCTTCAAACCATTCCCTGAATTAAGATAGCATTCAAGTTCAACCATAACCCGTTCTTGATTGTTCAAGTGACTATTTCATAGGAGGTTGAACTCTACTGATCATCCTTTCAACATTGTTGCTTGAGATGACTCTATCTTCTCATCCGTACTAGGAATCTGAAAACTGACAAACGATGAAACATCTTTGAAAAACCTTGGATTATTAATCTTGATCAACTTTTCCTTAACTCGGTCTTTTACTTGATTTGAAGCATGCCATTTGCAATGAAATTCAAAGATTTTTACTCCCCCAATTTCGTTGCAATTGTCTTTAATAAATGTGTCTTCAAATCAAGTGTGGGTGAAACAATCTTGATCATCCTCATCAAGATTGTAAAAATCTCAGATAAACATATTCAAAAGTTGGTTAACACTTAATGTGATTAAATCCTTAAGTTTGGTCAACACTTGTTCTTGTAAAGCTCTTGATGAAGTCGTGAAATTGGATGAGGTTTGAATTCCATAAGCTTGTTGATGATTGGAGAAAAATTACCAAAATACCCCTGGTATATATCTTCCGTAGAGAACAGCTTGGTCAAACGGTCAACGGTACCAAAAATCTCAAAAGTTTCTTCAAAACTTTGAAATATTTCACAAACTCTGTTTCCTAGCACATAGTGTGCCTGGGATCACTTTCCTAGCACAAAGTGTGCTTGGGAACACTTTCCTAGCACAAAGTGTACCCGGAAGAACTTTCCTAGCACAAAGTGTACCCGGAAAGCAAAACACTTGTGATTTTTCAATTTTAGCACTAGCACAAAGTGTACCCGGAAGCACTTTCCTAGCACAAAGTGTACCCGGAAATCAAAACACCTGTGATTTTTTCAATTTTCAACTAGCACAAAGTGTGCTCGGAAGTAGAAGTGTGCTCGGATTACTTAGTGCTCGGAAACAAAAGTGTGCTCGGATTACTTAGTGATTTTTCATTTTCCACCAAACATGCTCGGGATCAAAAGTGTGCTCGGGAGCAAGGGTGTGCTCGACACAAACTTGAGTTTTCTCTTCACAAGCATAATTGTTCAAGACAAAACAAAGTACGCTCGAAAAAGAGTCTGCTCGAATAAATAACAAAGTGTGCTCGAGACTTAAAGAAGATAGTTTTCTTGAGAAGACAAAGGATATGCTCTGGGTTTCACAAAGTGTGCTCGAATTTGATGTGCTCGATATAAGATTTGCTCGAAATAACCTGTGCTCGAGCCAAACAAAGATGTGCTTGGGCAAAACACATCATGTGCTCGAAGCAACACTTAGTCATTTTCCATACTCAAGTCCAATCTTATTTGTTCATAGTGTGCTCGAGACATCAAAACTTCATTTCTGCGTCATCAGTCACTGATTTGCCCTTGCAGAACCTGCTCGAATATTCACTTTACATCTGCTGCAACAAACAATGATGAAATTGCCTTTAGTACCTGTTCATTCTTGACTTGTACATTCTCCTTATCAGTTTGTACCATCAGCAATATTTTTCAACAAACATCTACTGTTTGTCCAGCACGAGCACAAAAAACCCTAATTTTTCAAATCCAAAATCAAGTTTCGACATCTGAAATAAATCATTGTAGCATCATCCAAGTCATCCCGAAATAAAAGAAACCTATCTTCATATCATAATCAACCTTTTCAGATCTAGAAATAATCAGATGAACAGTGTTGCCCCAAAACGAGCCAAATAACACTGTTACATCAGATCTGGACCGTTCTAACCAAATAAGCATGAAATTGATGTTGGATCTCCAAACGAGTCATCAACCCAAACATCAATCCATATACTTTTCTTCGAATCATCAAATAATTTCAAAACCCCCAAAAAATAATTTCAACGAACTTCATCGTTTAACGTCCATGGTGGATTCAAGAGCGAACTAAATCTGTTTAGCGGTTAGTCTGAACGATTTGGTAACCCAGGCTCTGATACCAATTGACAGGACCGAGCCCCGGTGCGGAAGCGTGAATATAATCATTATTAAACAACGGTGTGGAGCTCGGATATAGGTTTAGGATCGAATATAACTTGTATTCACTCTTGAAAGATGTCTGGACGGATGAGGTGTATTGGAGAGAGCCTGATTTGATTAACAATCAACAATAAAGTAGGATGAACAATTGTAATCAAAACACAAAAGATAGAAATGGTAGTATGATAATATTAGCCGAATGATTCTCATAAAGAAGAACCACTCATACATACATACATTCATACATACAATCGATTAAGAAATATCAGCCGCCACCAGGAGAGCTCATCCTAGAGGCGGAGACTCTCTCAAAGGGATAAAACCCTAAATCTCACACATACACAATACAATCACTCATACTAGACAAATGAATAAAAAACATCTATTTATACTAGTCTAGCATGACTTGGTCTTCAAGCCATACACCCTGTCTTCAAGCCATACACCCTTGGTTGAGACCAAAATAATATATTTTTCACCCACAAATTAATTCGATGCATCGGTCTAAAATATAAGTCCCAACACCCTTGCACCTTCCCCAAGACAAATGACTGTCTCATTCGTGTAAATTAAATTAATGAATGAACTTCATTTGTTAAAAATTTAAAGAATAACACTCCATACGTTAAGAATTGAACAAATAGCCCTTCATTCGTTAATTGACAAGTAACACTTCGTTCATTTGTCATTCGTCAATAGTTTAACGAATAAGCCTTCATTCGTTAGTTGCGAGCGTAATCGAATGTGATGAAATAACGAATGTAACACATTCGTTATATAAAGTTAACGAATGGACACTCATTCGTTATGTTGTAGTAACAAATGTATCATTTACTTTAACGAATGAGAATTTACCATGTAAAACCCTTTAAATTAACCATCAAAAACCAAATTTTTGATGCCATTTTCATAAATAATGCCTTAAAAATATACCTTAGAGATTTTACTTTAAAGCAACATATTAACTTAACCTTTTTAACTTAAAAATGAGGGTAAAGTTTTTCTTTTTCAAATTTAAAATTCTCATTGCTCGATAATAAAAAATAAAGTAGAATAGGAAATATTTTTGGATTTTCCTAAAAGTTTATATCAAAATAAACAAAAAATATTTTTAATATTTTCCAGATGTTCAAATAAAACTAAATGAAAACCAAAATTTAAACTACTAAAATGGTACATATGTTTGCGAGTTCGGATAAGGAATCATAATGACCAAGAATTTCGTCCGTCACAATTTTATAATTCGGCTTTATTATGACTGGTGTTAAGTCAGTCATTGATATTGATGTCCACGTAAGCCTTACTACAAATTTTTAAAAAATTTCTGTGATATGTTTTAAGTTTCGATTATAGCACAAAATATCAGAAACTATCAGCCTCTAATATCAATTTAGGCTTATTTTGATTTTAACAATGTAACTCCAACTTGACCTAAACCTTAAAATTAGCTGATCAAAACCTTTTGAATTTAAGTTTTTGCAATATCAAACTAGCAAATAATCCCCGCTATAAGATATGCCCCCATTATCAAGTAATGCCCAGATTTCCTATCCCATGGAAGAGTATGCACGATCTCATTTGTATGGCTTAAATACATTGTGTTCCTTGTGGTCCATTTATTAATGGTAATAAGACGAGAGCAAGGGGACAATGTATGGCTCATAGTGTGATTTGGTTAACTCAGTAATAAATTATTACAAAGTACAATAGTAATCAAGTTTAGTGATTTATATTGGCAGATAAACTGCAGGTTCGCCTTGTGAGCATAATAATATTCACCGAAATGAATACCAATACGATAAACCGCATAAAGAACCAATGGAGTCCAGAAAATCGAAGCATCCCATCAATCCAAGATTTAAGGCCATAATACCATACATCGTTGAAGTGTTAGCCACTAAATAGAAGCTTAAACAATTTAATTTGTAACAATATTGGTGGTCAAACTTATTTTAAGCTTGAGTATGATAGGCTATTATGTCAGGTCCCCGATTTCAGGTAGATCTTACACAAATCATGTCATAACTCACACAAATAAATGTGTTGACAAGGGAGTTAATGACGGGTTGCTATATTTTGAAAGATAACCGTTTGTTAAAGGCGGAATCAATTACAAACAGGGTAGTTGCTCAGCAATAAATCAAAGGTAACTAACACACACAAGATTCACTCAAAATATATCCATTCATATAAAGTTCATCATACAAACGATAATCGATTTAGGGTTTCTTGAGAGGAAAGTTATTTCTGTACGATTCTTAGGACAGCCGTCACACTCACAAAATATTATTTCTTATCTGAAAAGTGTAATGGCTCAATCCGTCCTTACTTGGTGTTAGGAGGCAGACCTAAATTATTCCTTTTATAGGCTTGACACCCCCTTTACAGCTGTCATTCCTTCTAGAAACCCTAAATGACAAAACGTATTCAAATTACATATTCAGAATTATACTAAGTGTAAAACAAGTCTTCCGGGTAGGGTTTGTAGCAATATTGACTTTCCGAGTAGACTGTGTGCTTTGCCTTCCTTCAGTACTTGGTAACATAGAGGGACGCTTGGAAACAGTTTCCGGGTAGACTTTACTTAAAGAGCATTTCACCAAGTAAAATATTCACCGGGTAGACTTCAATCTTCTTGACTTTATCAGACTTTGCCCGACAAACTCTTACGAGCAACCTTGTTCTTCAATGATCCCTTCAACTTTTTACTAGTAAGTAGCTTATTAGCAAAATGTGCTCGGTAGCACTTTGTACCTTGCTTGAGTTGAACCCTTCCCGATGTTACTTATAGATATTTCATTAAACATCAAGCCTACTTGGACCATTATATTATTAATGAATAACTTGCCTGGTGTTCCAATCACTTGGCTTCATGAGTTTGGTTCGCCAAGAACTTACTTTGGTGTAAGCCTTACTCGGCTATGAAGAACAGACTTGCTTGATAAAGTGATCCTTTTCCGGTTATGTACTAATTATTGAACCTTGCTCGGTTATGCACTAATTTGTGAACCCTGCTCGGATATCCACTTAAGAAGAAATCTAGATGATAACCTTGCCCGATGGACAAAATATCATGCCCGGCTAAGTAAAACCTTGCTCGGAAGTCTAAGGTGTGGCCGGATCCATACTTAGAGAATTCTGAGGAGGTTGAGAAGATTTCAATCTTCCATACATCACTTTTAGGTCAAATCTTTGACTCAACAATCCCCCTAGATTGGAACACCTCAGCTGAAAACATCTCTATGGTTACATACACTTTAGTTAAAATACATAATCAAATCAAAGTCAAAATGCATATTCATAACAAAATCAAATAATTACATAATCAAAACTGCCCGTAGACATTACAAAACAAAGCCTATACTAAATATCACTTTCTTCTTGCATTGTAGTAGGCTTGTCTTCTATTCACCATGACTGTTGCTGCTCTTTGTTTGAAAATATCAAGGATTTGGTAGTGAGTGTGACTTTCTAGTATGACCAAATCCCTAATATCTTTTAAGTCTTCATAGTGCAGGTAAGTCAAATCTTCATCTCTTCTGATAATTCCCAGAATTATTCCATCAGAGTTTCTTAGAACATAATGGCCAGTATTCTTGTACTCAATTTCTGCAATCACGCTATTCTTCTGCACAGTATGATTTGGTCTTGTCATTCTTCTTTCCATTCTTATGCATGTATTCATATTTGACAGAGGGTTCTTATCCTTGACTTTCAGCTGGTAATTCAGTTTTGCACTAGCTATTTTCTTTAGTTTTGCAGCTCTTCTTGTCTTTACTTGCTGAGTCATTCTCTAGCTTTTCTTCTCTTTCAAAAATGGGAAACCCTTTTCAGCCTAATCCTTCAAGAACTTGGAGATTTCATTTTGTTGTCTTCCTGCCATTTTGCTTGTGTCATGATAGTCATAAAGGTCAAGCTTGGCTATTTTCTCCAATTGCTCTTGTGTGAAATCAGCAAAGTCTTCTTTCAAAATTATGTTTCTAAGTTATTTATTTTCCATCACTACTTTCAGAGACTTTGAGACTGAATCATAGTAGAGTCTTCTTAGTAGATCCACATTTGACTGTGGTCTTGTTGTTCTTTGCAATTCAGCTCCACTTGATTCCCTTCTGTGAATTGTTGGTTGTTGTCTTGATGTAGATGGCCCTGTTTGTGTAGATATCATGGGTTGAATGGGCCCCTCTACTTCAAATCTTTTCTTGTACCAACTCACAATCATTTCACTAGGAAGATTGACTAGTTCTTCAAAATTTTCACCTCCTTCATTAAACAATCTTGCAATCATTTCATCAAGTGCATCATCACCCAGTAAACCAGCAGGTACAAATCTTCCTCCAATAAAACTTCTTGTATTTGCACCCTCCAGCAATACCTTCTCCCACTCAGCCTTTTGCATATAGAACATTTCTTTCAGTTCATCCTTGGTTAGTGCGTTAAATGCCTCAACATCCATCCCCTTCTGAGTAGTCATTACCCCTCTCAAGATGTCAATCATTTCATCATTTTCCCAAGGAACAATATGTTCTTCAACTGGTTCAGGCTTTACTTCATCTGGGATTGGGGTATCATGAATTTCAGCTCTTTCAGCCTCTTGCTTCTTCCTTAAGGATATTAACTTCCTTTTCTTCTTAGGAGGCTCAGACTGTTCTTCTTGCTTTTCTTTCTCTTGATTTGAGCCCTTTTTTTAACACTTGATGCATCAGTTTGTACCAACCTTTTCAATCTTTCTTTTCTTTTCATATTGGTATAGATGGTTTCAACTGTTTTCTCATTTAGACTATCAACCATGTTTGGCTTTATTCCTCTTTCCAACAGGTATCCACACTTTCCTCCATATTTTTCTTTTAAAGCTTTTAGTTTTTCATCTTCCTCAAACTTTTTTACAAAGTTTTCTTTTACCTTTTCTCTTTCACTATTGTAGAAATCTTGAAGCTTATCAATCTTGAAGTGTGTCAGATCTTTTTCAGCATATCCATGCTTTCTCAGATATTCTCTGTATTTTAGAGCATCTCTATTCTTTTGTTCCATTCTTTTCTTAATCTCATATCTCTCTTTGTCCAATCTCTTTTGCAACTGGTTGTCATCCAAATCAGCCAAAGTTTCAAAGCTTATACCAAAGCTCCTGAGTTTCATAACTAATGGATGTTTCTTTTTAGCTTCCAACATACTCAGCTCAATGTTGCCCTTTGCTCATCAGTCACTATGACTTGTGGGGACACAACTCTGGCAGCTTCAGCACCTTTTCCATCATTGTCATTATTATTATTATTATCAGATTCATCAGACTCATCCTCCTCCTCTGCTGATTCATTTACTGCATCAATCTTGGGTTCATCAGGAGTTGGACTTTCTAGTGTTGTATCAACACTTGGAAAATCTGGAACACCAGGGATCTTTCCACCTGGTTGCAAAGTTTGTAAGGAAATTGCCCTTATTGGACTTGCCTCTTCATCAGGAGTCTCTACAAAGTATTTATTCTGTTCATCCCATCTTCCCTTTTTAGCAGTTCTTTCCTGTTCAAACTGTTCATGTGCCCTTTTCCTTCTCATGTAGGTCTTAGCAAACCTGTTGACTTTCTCTGAAAATTGTTCATATAGATTTGAAAGTCTATCTTTCTTTTGATGTAGTGTTTCATGAGATTGAGTCACATGTTCTCTTTCTGGCAAGCTATCAGTTGGGTTTTTCCTGATCTCTTCTCTCACTTGTTCAGCCCATTTCTTGGCAGCCATTGAGGCTATAGATTCACCAATTTCTTCTTCAGCCATCATTTCAGTACTCATATTTGTTGGTTCAGCAGTTTCAGTTGATTTCTTTTCTGGTTGAAACATACTGACCACCATAGCCGAAGAATTGTCTACTTCCTCAACTATTTTCAATTTAATCAAGGCTTCAATTACAATCTGATCCTCAGCCTCATCTTCATTTATTATTTTGGCCACATTGGCTTAAGTGATCAGTGCTTCCTGCTCTTCCAATTCCTCAAGAGTCAAGGTTTGGGCCAATATCTCCCTTTCCCTTGTTTCTATCACAATATTTTCCAGTTTCCTCCTTGCAGCAGCAGAAGCTTCTTCATCATCTTTAAATAGAATTTCTTTATCAGGATTTGCCTTAACAGGCTCTTCTTCCTCTTGATTAACTTTTTATTTTCTCTTATCCATCCTCCTCTGCACATCTTCTTCATCTTCAGATTGTTGATAATCATCAATCTCCATTTCAAGTGCTTCTAACTCTGGATCATACTCTACCCTCTTAGAGCTTTCAGGTTGTTCAATTTCAGTAATTATCGGCTCCTCAATAGCAGTATTCCCTTCATTGATTACATCATTTTGGGTTTCAGTCTGATTGTCAGTTATCACATTCATCACTTCATCATTAACATCATAATTTTGTTCTCCTTTATCAGATGAATCGGTTTCATAATCAACATCCTCCATTCTCTTCTATTCACTATCCTCATCATCATCATATGCATTCAGTATACATTTCAAACCATCAATAGTCTCATCATTTGTATCCTTTTCAATCTCCATATTCTCCATAGCATCAGTTGGCATAATTATATTCTCCCCCTGTTTTGGGGCAGCTGAGGTCTTCTTAACCGCTTCAGGGTTTGAATTCTCATCATAGCCCGGGCCAGCTGATCTAGCAACATCACATTCTCCATTGTCACCTCCTCATTTATTTTCTTCAAATTAGAATTTTCCAACATCAAATCCAAATTCCTCTGAAACATGTAACATCCCGAAATTTAACCCGGTGACCAAAAATCTATCTTTCGTAAATAAATGATATTTTCATTATTTTAAAAGATTTCAGATATTTTATTTAAAGTTATTTTATAAAAGTTTTTAGAAAAATGTTTCGTTTTATAAATTTTATGAACTCGACCCGTCTTGACCCGTAGGAAAACCAACCCGAGCCAAAACCCGAACCCAAGAAACCGAGTATATAAACGTAAGTTCAAGACAACTCCACCATTTTCTCTTCTTCTCTTCCACTCCCACACCCAAACGCTCTCTTTCTAGAGAGAGAAGCTAGAGAGAGAAAGTGTTCAAAACGCAAATCCGAGCCCGGAATCTTGTAGCACTTCGTTTTTGGTAAGTCCCTCTCGAAAATCATCCGTTTTCATAACCATTTTCGGCCTCAAATCGAGCAAAAACACCCATTTTCGTTTCTAGAGTTTTCGGGTCAAAAACCGTCTTGTTTTGGTGTCAAAATGCAGGTCTTTGTGTATAAAAACACTAGGAATCATTAGTTCTTTCAATCCCGAGCATCTCCATGTCAAAAACTTCAATTTTGGGTGAAAAATCATGAAAATCGTGATTTCCCGTAGGTTTCTCCGTCGCCCGGCTTGAAGGCGTCGACTCAGGACTCATTCGGTCGAACCAGTCGACCGAACCAGTCCATTCGACCGAATAGGGAAGCAACCGAATGGTCTCCACCTCATTCGACCGAACGAGTGTCTATTCGACCGAACGAGTGTCTATTCGACCGAACGAGTGTCTATTCGACCGAACGAGTGTCTATTCGACCGAACGAGTGTCTATTCGACCGAACAAGTGACATGTTCGACCGAACGAGTTTTCCCAGCTGGTTCGACCGAGTGTGTGTCTAGTTCGATCGAGTGTGCCTCAGATTCGACCGAATGTGTGCCCATTCGACCGAATCAAGCCAGAACCAAGCTGTTTTCGTCTTTAAAACCTAGTTTTTGCTCGAGGTCGCGTAAGCTCGTTTTCTTAGACTTATAACGCGTTGTTAACCTTATATATATGTCCAATTCTAGGCTAAGGAGATCTATTGTAGCACCATCCTAACCCGAGATCATGGTGAGTTCATAACCCCTTTTTAACTGTATTGCTTTATCAAACCACGGGGTGGAAATATGCAAAAACACTTTACTTCAAAACCTTTACACACTGTTTCTCTGCTTTTACACGCTTTCACTTATAACTTAATGTAATGTAAGCACTATCACAATTACTTTACTTATAAATTGTAACTTCACTATGAATTGCTGCCCTATGAACTGTTACTCTATGAACTGTTGCACTATACACGTTTGCTCTACACGTTATTGTACTATGAACTATATGCTCTCCACACTGTCGCTCTATGAACCACGGCCACTATCTCAACTGCTTTGGGCATCCTGCGGGACCCATGTAAGGCTCAACTAACCAACACTGACTCGACGGCCTTGGATTCTGTGTGGATCCATGTAAGTCTCGTATTCCTCGGGTGGCCTCTTATGTGTATTATGTGTGATTACTTGCTCTTTTGGTCTATCTGTTATGTGCAATTATCTCGAGTATTATGAACTATTGCGTTGCCTCACACACATCGTAACTCTGGACTCTCCTCTCCACTCAATGACCCACGTGCACGCTTTTCGCGCACCATTATGAACTGTAATAATCCATGTACCCGCACTATGCTTTTACTTATGATCTGTCTTCTCACTTTGGATTTATAAACCCCTACAACCTATTTTGGTGCGCTTGTTCTTTTTCTAACTATTTTTCCTAAAAACCGGGATCATACTCAAACATGGTAGAACAAGTTGTAGGAGTGGTGGGTTAGCCGCTGGTACACCCTATATATAAACCCCTACAACTTGGTCTAGCATGCTTGTGTATGAAATCCCTTTTTCTTTTTACCACAACTTATGTTCTCACTCAACTATTTTTGTAGTTGACGTTTTCCTGCATATTTTTAGGTAATGCTGATAGATGAAGAACAGGGATTTCTAGATGGCCTTAGGAGAAGACCGAAGGCGTAGTACTAGATTTAGTATCGGTTGGACAATTGTGGTGTTATTTGTATCTTTTGAACAATGTAACTTGAATATTTATGTATGCATTTCATTTAGACTCTTAACCTGTGTTATGGCTTATTCAATCTGCGACTTCGTCCACGCCCTTGGCTTTCCGCCTTTGGCCGGGGTGTGACAGATTGGTATCAGAGCCCAAGGTTATAGAGAATTAGGAATTACCTAGACTATAACTTAGGGACCATACTCTGGATAGTTTCATGCATCACTTGCACATATCACACTTGCTTACTTGCCAACTATTTACTTGCTACTTGCTTATATGTTTATCTGTTTAATCGCTTGTCTCTCCACTCTGATCTATGTTCGAGCATGATGCCACACATCACTATATCGCCACTTGTATCACATCTACACATTGTTTGCTTATCTTGTGATCGCCTTACTCTATTGCTATATCCTCGATGTATCTCTTTTGCACTTGTCTCTCATTTTGTCCATTCCCAGAATGCCTCCCCGACGCGCTGATAACACTGACCCTGCCGAGCTGGCCAACATTATCGCACAGCAGATAGCTGCTGTCCTTCCTGGAATGGTGACCCAAATCGCCCAGACCATGCAAGAGGGAGTTCAACCCGCTGCAAACCAAGATCAGAACCCGAACGCTAATGCAACCGATCGACACTACAAGGCCTTCCAAAGTGCCCGACCGACGAACTTCGAAGGATTTGAAGGCGCTGCTGGTCTTCTACAATGGTTCGAAAAGATGGAGGTTACGTTCGATATCGTTGCTTGCCCGGAAAATCTGAGAGTCCGCTATGCTGCAAGTATGTTCCTCAAGCGCGCTCTAAACTGGTGGAACAACGAAGTCAGAACTCGTGGCCGTGAAGCTGCCAACGCTTTGCCCTGGACCGAATTCAAGGAAGTCGTCACCCCGAGAGTTCGTACCCCGTAGCGAGCAACAGAAGCTCGAAACAGAGTTTTGGGAACATAAGATGGAAGGGGCTGACTACCAAGGATACACCGAACGTTACCACGAGCTCGCCCTTTTGGTACCACATATGGTTACTCCCGCAGAACGTGCTGTTGAAGCTTACATCCGTGGCCTTCCCGATTGCATGCGCGCCATCCTCATCGCAGCTGATCCCCAGACGGTCCAAGCCGCTGTTCACCTCACCGCTCTTGTGGCCCAGAGCCTAATCAAAGCCGGCCAACTATCTGACGAACCGAACCGCAAGAAGCAGAAGGTCCTTGCCACCACCACTACTGTCACTCAAGCTGTTCCCCTGAACACAGTTGCTCCTGATGCCTCCAACAGACCCCGAGCGGGATACGCCGGTGCCCATCCCAAATGCCACACGTGCCAACGTCATCACCCCCAGGGAGTCCAATGCTACAGATGCACAAATTGTGGACGACTCGGCCACCTAGCTAATACCTGCAGATCTGCACCTGCCGCCGCCAACAACGCCGCCTCCAACGCGAGAGCCTGTTACGAGTGTGGAGCCACCGATCACCTCAGGAATCGCTGCCCCCGCATCACCGTCGAGATTCCTCCTGCAAGAGGACGCGTTTACAGGATCGGAGCCGCCGCAGCACAGCCAGATCAAGACGCCGCTCCAGGTATGTTCTCTTCCTTTCCTTTCGACACGATTCTAACCCTTTTCTCCTTGCTCTCTTCTTACGACTTTAACCCTTGCCGGAGCTGCTCGCCTTTGACCCCTACACGCCCGCACAACTAGTTTAACTCGAATTCTTGACCACACCACTTATGATCAACACACTTTCCACTATTATCACTACTACACTTTGTACACTAAGCACTATTACACGAACCACGCACAAACGCAATGCTCTCGTATCCCTCACACTATGACCAACGAGCAAACATGCTTCGCGACCGATCGAACTATTTACGCATTATACTGCTGCCGCTTATGTGATTGCCTGGTTATGTGATTATGTGTAGAGTTTTCCCTTAAGCACTTACGCGATGGAGTGACAGTTGCAAGGACGACGCAAGGTGAAATAACGATTATAGTCCGGAATATAATTGTTAAGTCACAGGTGCGTACGTATGCAGATGTTCCATCATGGTACTGTGAGCCCTGAGCCCAATATTCGTGGAGTAAGGGCTACTCAAAGAATGTCGAAGGAGTGGTGGGTTAGCCGATGGTACACCCTATATATAAACCCCTTCGGCAGGGCGTGTGTAGTTCTGAAGCGGGTATTGGAGGTAGGGACTTGTGGATGTAAAGTGTGTCGCAAGTCTTGAACCCAATGGCAGTTGAGAGAGTATTCAAGGAATGTTGTAGGAGTGGTGGGTACGCCGCTGGTACACCCTATATATAAACTCCTACAACTGGAATTGAATATGATCGAATACGAAAATTGGAAATTTAGGGCTTGTGAGGGGAGTAGGAGTGTCACTGTGAGTCCTAGTCCACGATCAGCGGAAAGGAACATTCGGGTAAAGTTGAAGGGGTGGTGGGTTAGCCGATGGTACACCCTATACATAAACCCCTTCAGCAGTACGTGGATGCGCCCGAAGCAAGTCTTGGGTGAATGCTCATAGTTTTGTGTTTGGATGAACTAAGTTGCTCTAATCACTAGGATCGCGAATGGACTATTTATGCTCATGAACTCACTATTTGAACCACTATACGCAATTTATTTTCTCTTTTGGATTGATTACTCTATCTCAAACCAAGTTATCTCATGCTCAAATTTCATGATATTTAAAAGTTAATATAGGCCATTTGGACGTTATGCATGGAAATGAGAAATTCTCAAATTACGATGAGGGGGTGGTGGGTTAGCCGATGGTACACCCTATATATAAGCCCCCTCCTCGTTAATTTGCGAATCCCTGAATGTGCACATCAAAAGAATGACCTGTATTGATTTGGTAGAATCTACTTCATAAGTTGGACCGTGTGCTTGAATTTCGGGACGAAATTCCCTAAAGTTGGGGAGACTGTAACATCCCGAAATTTAACCCGGTGACCAAAAATCTATCTTTCGTAAATAAATGATATTTTCATTATTTTAAAAGATTTCAGATATTTTATTTAAAGTTATTTTATAAAAGTTTTTAGAAAAATGTTTCGTTTTATAAATTTTATGAACTCGACCCGTCTTGACCCGTAGGAAAACCAACCCGAGCCAAAACCCGAACCCAAGAAACCGAGTATATAAACGTAAGTTCAAGACAACTCCACCATTTTCTCTTCTTCTCTTCCACTCCCACACCCAAACGCTCTCTTTCTAGAGAGAGAAGCTAGAGAGAGAAAGTGTTCAAAAAGCAAATCCGAGCCCGGAATCTTGTAGCACTTCGTTTTTGGTAAGTCCCTCTCGAAAATCATCCGTTTTCATAACCATTTTCGGCCTCAAATCGAGCAAAAACACCCATTTTCGTTTCTAGAGTTTTCGGGTCAAAAACCGTCTTGTTTTGGTGTCAAAATGCAGGTCTTTGTGTATAAAAACACTAGGAATCATTAGTTCTTTCAATCCCGAGCATCTCCATGTCAAAAACTTCAATTTTGGGTGAAAAATCATGAAAATCGCGATTTCCCGTAGGTTTCTCCGTCGCCCGGCTTGAAGGCGTTGACTCAGGACTCATTCGGTCGAACCAGTCGACCGAACCAGTCCATTCGACCGAATAGGGAAGCAACCGAATGGTCTCCACCTCATTCGACCGAACGAGTGTCTATTCGACCGAACGAGTGTCTATTCGACCGAACGAGTGTCTATTCGACCGAACAAGTGACATGTTCGACCGAACGAGTTTTCCCAGCTGGTTCGACCGAGTGTGTGTCTAGTTCGATCGAGTGTGCCTCAGATTCGACCGAATGTGTGCCCATTCGACCGAATCAAGCCAGAACCAAGCTGTTTTCGTCTTTAAAACCTAGTTTTTGCTCGAGGTCGCGTAAGCTCGTTTTCTTAGACTTATAACGTGTTGTTAACCTTATATATATGTCCAATTCTAGGCTAAGGAGATCTATTGTAGCACCATCCTAACCCGAGATCAAGGTGAGTTCATAACCCCTTTTTAACTGTATTGCTTTATCAAACCACGGGGTGGAAATATGCAAAAACACTTTACTTCAAAACCTTTACACACTGTTTCTCTGCTTTTACACGCTTTCACTTATAACTTAATGTAATGTAAGCACTATCACAATTACTTTACTTATAAATTGTAACTTCACTATGAACTGCTGCCCTATGAACTGTTACTCTATGAACTGTTGCACTATACACGTTTGCTCTACACGTTATTGTACTATGAACTATATGCTTTCCACACTGTCGCTCTATGAACCACGGCCACTATCTCAACTGCTTTGGGCATCCTGCGGGACCCATGTAAGGCTCAACTAACCAACACTGACTCGACGGCCTTGGATTCTGTGTGGATCCATGTAAGTCTCGTATTCCTCGCGTGGCCTCTTATGTGTATTATGTGTGATTACTTGCTCTTTTGGTCTATCTGTTATGTGCAATTATCTCGAGTATTATGAACTATTGCGTTGCCTCACACACATCGTAACTCTGGACTCTCCTCTCCACTCAATGACCCACGTGCACGCTTTTCGTGCACCATTATGAACTGTAATAATCCATGTACCCGCACTACGCTTTTACTTATGATCTGTCTTCTCACTTTGGATTTATAAACCCCTACAACCTATTTTGGTGCGCTTGTTCTTTTTCTAACTATTTTTCCTAAAAACCGGGATCATACTCAAACATGGTAGAACAAGTTGTAGGAGTGGTGGGTTAGCCGCTGGTACACCCTATATATAAACCCCTACAACTTGGTCTAGCATGCTTGTGTATGAAATCCCTTTTTCTTTTTACCACAACTTATGTTCTCACTCAACTATTTTTGTAGTTGACGTTTTCCTGCATATTTTTAGGTAATGCTGATAGATGAAGAACAGGGATTTCTAGATGGCCTTAGGAGAAGACCGAAGGCGTAGTACTAGATTTAGTATCGGTTGGACAATTGTGGTGTTATTTGTATCTTTTGAACAATGTAACTTGAATATTTATGTATGCATTTCATTTAGACTCTTAACCTGTGTTATGGCTTATTCAATCTGCGACTTCGTCCACGCCCTTGGCTTTCCGCCTTTGGCCGGGGTGTGACAAAACAGATCTGTTTCAGCAGGTGGGGTTATAGGTGGTGAAGTAGAGAAAAGTTCAGGTTCAGATTGTTCTTGGTTTGAGGTTTGAGTTTGGATGTGGGTAATTGTAAAGGTTTATTCTTTCAAAGGTTGGGATGTGATGATTTGTGGTGGTGTTTGAGTATGGGTTGGGTTTGGAATGAATGGGTCAGTTTGGATTGGGATATTGGTTGTTGGTGTTTGTGGTGTTGGGGATATGTGAGTTGATGTTTCATGATGGCTTAAGGTTAAGGTTTGGGTAGGTGATTGGTTTAAGATGGGTGATTGTGATTGTGGTGGTGATGGTATAAGAGGTTGTGAAGTTAAAGGTGTGGATGGTGGAGTTGGTATCGGTTGGTTCTCCCCCTGAACTATTACATCAACATCCATGGCTACTCCAGCCCCTCCTTCATCACCATCATGACCTCCATCATCGAACTATCATCATCATCTTCATCCCCTTCATCTCCTCCAACAATCTCTTCATCTTTAGATAATAACACATGTAGTTGAGGTATTAACTGAGGGATCAAATTATCATAAAAAATTAACCACGACAAATCTGCATATATCCTTTCAGGGTTAAATCTGCTTGTACTAGCCAGATTTTCTATTCTCCTGAATGTATCAGGAATTTATAAGACATGTGTGATTCCAGTAGTAGGTAGGTTCTCCAACTCTTGATTGAAAATAATTTGCAGGAACCTTGGGTATGCCAAAAATTTTTGCTTGACTGGCTTCTCCATGTTTTGCACTAATTCTTCAAATATAAATCGTGAAAAATTGAAAGGATAGTCAAATAATACCAATTGTGGAATTCGCCAAATCTCTGCTCATTAGGGTCCATGACCCTTTCCTTGGGGCGAACCCCTGTATAATATGATGAATCAGGAATATGTAGATCGTAGGAAACATTCCTTTCTGGAATTGCCCATCTTTTGTTTGTCCTTGATAACCCATGCATTTGGTAAAGATCTTGTATAGCTGAGCAGTTGTAAGATGAATCCGTTTGGGATTATCATCGTTTAACAGTAGACACCTCCTAATTACAGCCTCGTTTATTCGTATTTCATGGTTTGCAACAGTGGCTTCGATCCATCTTCCATCAGTGTTGCAGAGTTCCAAAAATATAGAGAGTGGTTCCGGTAAATGGTAGGACTTGCCATTAAAGCAAATTGAATATTCGATCTACTCAACCATCTAATCAACCCGGCAACCTCCTCATTGTCTGGTGTGACTTGTAACAGAGCGCACATGTTGTGCTTCTGTTCAAAGAAATATTTTGGAACTTCTTCTTCGTCTGCCATATCTGAAAAGACATAATCAAACATATTCAAAGTCAAATTAGCACAAAAGTTCATAACTTTAAGCAATTTCAAGTTATAAAATTGAAGAAGAAGAAGAGTAATATTATTAAGAACCTGTTCTTCGACAAATTTATAACCTACACGCAAACAGAGTGTTTGAATAAAATCATAATCAATACTCATAATCATCTAATCGTGGTCGGAAAACAACTTATTATTGCTTACCAAGTCGGAATTAGTGGGTTGATTAAAGTTAGGGTTTGGATCAAAGTGGAATTGAAAAGTTGGTTTGGGTTTCTTTGTATTTGCAGTGGAAGGAGAGAGAGAGAGAGGGAAAATAATGTCTAAAAATATCTCACTCCCTCTTATATACCTTTTGAAAGTGGGTTTTAAATGATTTTTGTCTTTTAGTGAGTTATTAGCTGTCAAACAGTAACATTATCCACTTGATATTTAAAAACATTTGAAAACATCCAACTCTTTAATATTTAAGTTTAGCTAACCTTGCTCGGAAAAGTAAACTTTGCAAAGTCTACTCGGTATATTCCACTTACTCAAAGCTTACTCGGTTATAAGTTGGTATAAATTAGAAGTTAAAATGAAGAAAGCTTACTTGAAATACAAGATTTCTTGAGAACTATATCACAAGTAACATTAATCAAGTATAACACATCAAGCATGCAACCTTACTATGAATCAATTAAGATGCCCATATAATTTACATCTAATTTCACTACCTTTCTTATTTAAAACATTTAATCACAAACCTTACTCGGTCAATTGCAAATCACAAGTAACCAGTCAAGTATACTTTCATAGCACAAAGCTTACCAAAGCATATTAAGGGAACAGTTGAACATTCAAAGTGTGCCCGGAATATAATGTGTGCCCGGAAAACAAGGTTTGCCCGGAAACACTTGTAATTTCAAAGAAAGAAACATATTCACTCTTAATCACAAAAACACAAAGCTTACTCAGTGTACTAAAACTTAGTTCACAAAGCTTGCTTGGCATATCATTCAGCATATAGGATGCAAAGCTTTCCCGGAACAAGAAATACTTGTTAAAAGCTAGCAATAATCACATATTCATTTCAAGACTTCAAGCTTGCTCGGGAAATTAGTACATGGAGTGTACTTAACCCGGAAAGTGTAAACACTTCAAAGCATGCCCGAAAATCATAAACTTAGTCCAAAGTGACAAAGCTTGCTCGTAAAGGTTATAAAACATCAAGCCTTACCCGAAAATACATATTTAACTGTTTTGTTCTAGGGATGGTTAGAAAACATCAAACCTTGCCCGAAAATACTTATTCAAACGTTTTGTGCTCGGTAAGGTTAGAAAACATCAAACCTTGCCCGAAAATACTTATTAAAACGTTTTGTGCTCGAGAAGGTTAGAAAACATCAAACCTTGCTCGGAAATACTTATTCAAACCTTTTTAGAAAAAAATGCAACTATTTTTTGACTTAAACCACTTGTCAAATTCTATTTTCATTAAAGATTATAGTTTAAGAGCAAATGGTGCCTTAAGAGATCAAATTTCAGTCATTTTTCTTTTCAAAACCATTTTTTTCCTTTAACTAAATATGTCTCAAGGATGGGATCATATTTACTTAGTAGCTTTCTCAATACTTCATGGTCAGCTTTATTATGACAATATAGACAGGTTAATAGTAGGTATGAACATAATATGACTATCATTTCCTAGGTGATATGATTAAGGTTCAATTAAAACATAATTCAGTAATGGTCAACACTGTGCTATGATGCCTCATATCTCTTCTCAAAGCTTGTTTGGCTTTCCCCAGATCACCCCAATTTGACTCTAACCTCCTGTATTTGGTCAAAATTTTGTTTTTGTATGATAGAACTTATTGGATCTTTTTTATTTTTGATTTTCAAACTTATATAGAGGTTGAACGTTGGACTTAGAGTTTAGATAACAGGCCTTTCATTCAAGATGAGACAGATTTTGTCAACATCTCTGTAGTTCTTGTTGTAACCCTCTTATTTGATAAAATATTTAAAAAACACTTATCAACATTTGGTTGATTTATTCTTCCCCTGGTTTTTGATATTTTCTTAAACTTTTATTAAGCATGTTCTTTGTCATATTCAAAGATGTTTCATTTTTGACCAAATAACAACAGGCTTGTGTATGACTGGGTAATCACTTTCCTGCCTATCATTTGGAGAGATTTATCTTGAGACATGCAAAGACAACTATGTATCTCCACATAGAGATTAGCATATTCATTATGTTTATATCACCTTAGAGTTTACACATCATTAGAAAGCAACCTTAAATGTTAATGACTGTACTAAGTGCCTTTTTAGCCTATAAAATCCATATGATTGGCTATGTAGTCAATGTACTATCATTTCCCATATTAAATTCAGTTTAACATTTAGTCACCCCAATTTCTCTTAATTGTCAGGTAAATGGCTATCCTGTTTGACCACAAGTGGTCAGCAGGACCAAACATACATGTGAATATATGTCCTTTCAAAGTCAGAGCTATTGACATAGTTTTAAGTGAAGGAATAGAAAACAAGTTATAAGTGCCCTAAATGCTTTTAGTTTTTCAGGTTAATGGCTATCATTTGAATCTGTAAAGATTTTAGGACCAAACATACACAAGTGTATGTCCTTCTAACTGGGCAAATGACATAATTTTCAGCAAGAATAACTACTTGAGGCTTTTCATTAAAAAAATCCTTCTTTTAAGCTTCTATAAAGCTTGAACTGAATACTCTTATCATATCTTTTCAACATTAACAACTTGCTCATGTTTTGACCAAAATAAAGTGATTATGCAAAATTCATTAGAAAATTCATTTTATCATTTAATTTTGACATAAAACTCATTTTGACACAAACAGTTGTAACATAATCAAATCTTAATCAAACATAACATCATCAAGACAAACAGACAATACTAACATTCAAGGTCTAGCCTATCCTAATAACATCAAATGATCAGATAAAGAACATAATCAAGCTATTAGCCAAGGATTTCAGATAATCATACAAATTTAAGTATTCATATTAAGATCACTTATCATGACATCACATACACATATCATCTGATAAACATGCATAAACAATCACTGTTTCCAAACTTTGCATATATTTGTCAGTTAAAGCACATATCAATTAATTGACGCACACAATCAGTTAACATAACAAGTATCATATTCAATCATATTCACATAACATTCAATTTGTGAGACCTCTAACCATACAATCAATTAGCACATAGAGACACACAACTAGGCACACATCATCAATCAGATTTCATCAGAGTTGATCATTCCCAGGGCTTTCAAAAGAAAGTTGAACCTGGTTCTATCAAGTGGTTTGGTGAATAGGTCTGCCAAATTGTCACTTGTATCAACTCTTTGCATTTCAATCAAACCTTTTTCACTACTATCTCTTATGAAGTGATGTCTGATTTCAATGTGATTAGTCTTAGAATGTTGAACTGGATTCTTAACAGTAAAATATGCAGCAGTATTATCAATAAGAATAGGGGTATTCAGAAAAATCAAACCATAGTCCAGCATCTGATTATGAATCCATAGAACTTGTGCACATCAAGCAGATGCAACAATGTATTCAGCTTCTGCATTTGAGATTGAGACAGTGGTCTGCTTCTTGCATTGCCATGACACTAGCATGTCACCCAAAAATTGACATCCACCTGAGGTTGACTTTCGGCTCATGTTGCAGCCATCATAATCACTGTCTGTGTATGCAATCAGATCAAAAGATTGATTCTTTGGATACCATATTTCTAAGACTGGTCTTCCCTTTTAGTATCTAAAAATTCTCTTCACAGCATTCATATGAGAGACTTTTGGACTTGATTGGAATCTTGCACACACACATACAGCAAACATAATATCTGGTCTTGTTGAAGTAAGGTACATCAGGGATCCAATTTTGGCTCTATATTCATGTTCATCCACAGGCCCCCCCTTTTCATCAGCAATCATCTTTTATTTTGTGTCCATTGGAGTTGAAGCAGTTTTGAACTCATGACAGTTAAACTTATTCAAAATGTCCTGTATATATTTGGTCTGGTAAATGAAAATCCCTTCAGCTTTCTGTTGAACTTGCAATCCTAGAAAGAAGTTCATTTCTCCCATAGAGCTCATGGTGTATTTGGATTTCATTAACCCTTCAAACTCCATGCACATTTGTTCATTTGTTGATCCAAAGATGATGTCATTCAAATAGACTTGTAACAGTAACATGTCTAATCCCTTTCTTTTGTAGAAGAGTGTCTTGTCAATGGCTCCTCTTTGAAAACCATTTTCTAGAAGATTATTTAACATCTCATCATACCAAGCTCTAGGAGCTTGATGCAATCCATATAGGGCTTTATTTAACTTATACACCCTGTTTGGATACAAAAACCTAGAGTTTGAGCAACATACACCTTTTCATCAATCTTGCCATTTAGGAATGCAGACTTGATATCAAGTTGGAAAACCTTAATGTTCTTTGAGGCAGCATATGCAAGAAAAATCCTAATAGCTTCAAGTCTTGCAACAGGTGCATAGACTTTCTCAAAGTCTATTCCTTCCTCTTGAAGATATCCCAGTGCCACAAGCCTAGCTTTATTATTAATCACCAAACCCCTCTCATCCCTTTAATTTCTAAAAACCCATTTAGTTCCAGTTGCATATCTGTTCATTGGCCTATCAACAGGATCCCACACATGTAAATATCTGAACTGTGCCAACTCCTCCTGCATTGCTTCCACCCAACTATTGTCTTTTAGTGATTGAGCAATATTCTTTGGTTCTATTTGGGATAGAATGTAGGAGTATAACAAATATTTGCAATTTTAGAATGACTTCTTGTGACTCTTTCATATACATTTCCAATGATGTTTTCAGAAAGATGATTCTTCTTAACATAGGGAGTTTGTACTATCATATCAGCAGACACATTTGTGTCAAGATTTGATTCATTGAGATCTGGTTCTTCAATGATCAATTCAGTTTCTGCATCATGAAACTCTGGTGCTTCTTCGTTATTATGTCTTGAAGTGGATGCACCATTGTTTTCCAAGTTTAGTCTTTGAAACAGATCTTGAAACCTTGTTGTAGTGAAAACTTCTTCACTGTTTGGTTGGTTGCCTGAGTTTCCCTCATCCTGAACTAGATCATTGTTTATTTCTTCATTTTCTTGATTCAATTCTACATGATTGTTCTCCTGATTGTTGTCTTGAATTTGTTCAACAATATCATATGAGGAAACCTTTACAAATGTATACTCATTTTCTTTACTAGCAACCTTCTTCCACAATCCTTCCAAGTCCAATGTTTTCTTCTTTTTCTCTTCAATTACACTGGTCTTGTAGAATGAGTTATCAAAGTCTTCAGGATAAATATTGAAAGACCTTATCAATTTCTCATGATCAAACAGCCATGCTGCACCATCAATTGTGTTAAATTGATTCTCATTAAAGATGATGTCAGATGATTCAATCACACTCAAATGGTCTTTCACATATACTCTGTATGCTTTTGAATGTGTAGATTATCCAACAAAGAAACAATCTAGGGATTTTGTCTGAAACTTGTTCAAGTAATCTCTAGTGTTTAGAAGAAAACATTTGCGTCCAAATGGTTTGAAAAATTTGATACAAGTCTTTTTGCTAAAGAAAATCTCATATGGAGTTTTGTTGTGCCTTTTGTTGACAAGTACCCTATTATGAACTGTCACACCCCGGTTCTTAATTGGCGGAAAAACCGAGGCGTGGCGACGGGGTCGTGATTGATTGAGCACAATAGATTAAAAAGTCTAAATGCATAAACTTAAAACATGTCAACATTACAACAATACAACAGGTAGCAAATTCGTTCCATTACAACAGATAAAGCTAACATCAATCCTAAATGTCTTCCATCTAAGGCCTCTATCAGCTATTTGCTACTTCCTGCTTCATTTCCTGAAAACATGTAACGAAAATGTCAACTACATAAAGTAGATGAGTGAATTCATAGGTTTAAGGAAAAAGGGATTATACACAAGCATACTAGACTAAGTTGTAGGGGTTTATGTATAGGGTGTACCATCGGCTAACCCACCATCCTACAACTTATCCTACCATGCTTGGGTATAAAGCCCGGTTTTGAAAAGGTTTGTAAGACAAGACAAGCGTACCAGACTAGGTTGTAGGGGTTTGTACATAGGGTGTACCATCGGCTAACCCTCCATTCCTACAACCTACTCTGCTAAGCTTGTTTACATTTGTAAATCCAAGGTATAAAGATAGGTCAACTAATAATGTAGTGATAAGCCTTACACAAGACTGCAAGAGTTATGTATAATGATCCCATGTATTGTTCCCATGCATACAGGTGTAATGATATCAAGGTTATATGTATAAAGATACCAAAGAATCATATGTAACCATGTCTTGATGATAATGATGATAATGCATAATGATCACACGAGACCTGACAACAACCCACACAAGACCACACGATGCTACTTGATTTCCATGATGGTAACCCAAATCGATCACTTTGGATACCATAAGAGAATTCGAAAGCGTCCACTTTAGTATCTCTTGGATTCCTAATCGATCACTTAGGAAATTCTTCGGATTCTTAATCGAACACTTTAAGAACCCCCTAGGTCACGTGTATTCTAAATCGAACACTTTAGAATCCCACATCTAGTAACGGCCTGTCTACCAATCGACCACTTGGAGACCAAACACATGCACTAATGTGACCTAAACTGCCTATGTTCACACGACCACTAGACTGTCCAATGAATGATGTGTTTTCATGATAATGTATAACGGGCATATGACATTGATTTCCAAAGTCCAATGTTCCCTAAGCGATCAATGATTCCCATGTTTACTCCTGAATAATTGATTAGACATACACAACTTCCGAGAAAGTTAAGGTATGAGTAACCTGCCATGATTACTTGTTTTTCCCCAATATTCATAGTTTGCAAAAGATTTGCCAAGAATGTTTATGATAAAGAATGTTTGAATAAATGAGTTTTGTCAAAACGTGTACAGTTACCATGTTTCCATCCCAATGATTTGAAAAGCTTAAAAGAAAAAGGGGGGGGGGGGCTATGAACTCACCTTGTTGGCTAAGTATGGTTGCTAGGGTGGTCGAGTGCTGCCAAACGTCGATCCTCTAAGTCTAGACAAGGACATAATAGGTTAACAACACGCTTTAAGTCTAAGAGTATAAGCCTACGCGACCTCGAGCAAAAACCAAGTTTTAAAGTTGAAAACAAGCTGATTCTGGCACATTCGGTCGAATAAGGGCAGGTTCGATCGAATCTGCTACCTGTTCGATCGAATATGGTACTGGTTCGGTCAAAGGGGCTGGGAAGAACACGTTCAGTCGATTGAGGACTCGTTCGGTCGAGTAGGATGTACATTCGGTTGAATACAATCGTATTCGATCTAATGTATATTCTGATCCGGTTAGTCTGTTCGTTTGCCCACTGGTTCGACCGAATGGTCTCTTGTTCGACCGAATAGGAGATGGTTCGACCGAATGGTCAGGTTCGATTGGTCTATTCGACCGAATAGACCTATTCGACTCCTTCAAGCCGGATGACGGAGAAACCTACGGGATTTTGACGATTTTCATGATTTTTCGCCCAAAATCAATGTTTTATACTTGGAAATGCTAGGAATCCATAGGGCTATTGATTCCTAACGTTTATCACAACAAAAGTATGCTTTTTGACACCAAAAATGACGATTTTTGACCAAGAACACATTTGAAACAAAAGTTGGGGTTTTTGCTCGATTCGGGGCCGGATTTGATGATAAAAACGTATGATTTTCAAGAAGATCTTACCAAAAACAACAATAAACAGATTGGTGGACTCGGATTTTGGATTGAATAACTTTCTCTCACTACTCTCTCTAGAATTGGGGTGCTTGGGTGTGGGTGTGGAAGAGATGAAAGGAAAAATGGTGGAGTTTGTTCTTGCACTACGCTTATATACTTGGTTCTATCGGGTTCGGGTTTCGGTTACCTACGGGTCAAGGCTAGCTGAGTTCATAAGTTTTAACGAGCTAGAACTTTCCAGTAAAAATTTTATAAAAATCATTTTTCAAGTAATCGCTTGCAATCTTTTTAAATAAAAACCTTTTATTTTTCGAAAACACAAAATTAATATTTTTCAAACGTAAAAGTTCTTTTTATGAAATAACATTTTTAGCTGAAATAAACAGATTTTCCAATGATATGGATTCCGAACTTATCGTCCAGAACCCAAAGTGTATAGTTTCCGATGATTTCTTGATTTTAGTTTACAAGTCAAATTCCAGGGCGTTACATCCTCCCCAACTTAGAAGAATTTCGTCCCGAAATTTAGATTTTTAGTATACTCGATGCAACGATGATTTAGATTTCATGATCCCATGATGACCACTATGCGCCACTACTTCTAATATTCGTCTCAGATACCACCCAAATCAAGCTGAAGGGGCTTATATATAGGGTGTACCAGCGGCTAACCCACCACTCCTTCAACCTTACTTGAGTGTTTCCTTCGACTCTGTGACACCTGGTAATTTCCCAACCCTATAAACTAAGTAATCAACCTAATAATTAGGTGATTGTGAATATTATGCGCGCTAAATTAGAATCAGCGCGTGCATTTGTTATGTGCGCCCTGCGCGAGCGCGCCATGTTAAGAACCAGCGTGGGCATATGTTATATACGCCATGCGCGAACGTTTTGGCCTTATGTTTTCATGTAACTTAACTTTATGTTGTCTAATGGGTTGACCGTCACGCATGATGCTAAGGCGGGTGCATCCCAAATCAATTTTGCGCGTGCGGAAGGGGAACTAACCTACCCGCATGGCGGGAACGTTGAGAGCTAGTTTGTCTGAAGCTCCAAGATGGAATTGACTTCAACATGACTGATCACTATGTTGAAATACCAAGACCACCTGGAGAATCTACAAATGAAACTCAAATGTCCCAAACTGTGAGAAGGTTACGTACCTACCCGCAGCAAAGACATGTCCTATACGCAGAAAGCTATGCGCACAAAGTTATACGCGCAGAACACTTAGCCTAATCTCCAGATATATGGGGATTACTCCCGCCCAAAAGGAAACAGTGGCGTGTTTCAGAGATTTTCCACTTTTTACTGTACACTGACAAAAGCACCTGAAAAAGCATACTGTAGCATGAAAAGTCAACTATCAGCCACCCTACCCTCACCAACCACAGACCTGCATGTCCTGTCCAAATCGAATCAGAATCTTTTACCCACTCCTCCACTTTTAAATAAATAGTAATAATTTCCATACTTTATCATCATTACATTTAGATATGAAAAGATTTCAATCGCCTAAAGCAAGGGATTGTGTTCCCTTGAGTTTGCCTATAAATATGTGACCTAAATTATCACCCAAACACACTTCAAACTTCTCTCTTAAGAACTGCAAACTTGCACTAATCATCTCCCAAACATCCGTTGTTTTCATTTCCGATCCTGTTACTAGGTAAGCCGAGATTTTGACCTTAAGATCTACTTTCCAACCCTTATATTCTCCTGTTTTCTTGATCTTAATATATATACTCCTTGTTATTTAATCGTATTCTAGACCTTCAAATCCGAGGCCAACACCAAGAAAACCCGAATCTCGATTAATCCCTTAACAAGAACCACAGGTGAGTTTCACAGCCCCTATTTTCACTGTTTTCACTACTTTTAAACTGTTTTCGGGGCGAGGGACACGTACTTAAATTACGATTTATCATGGTATACTTACAAGCTATGCGAATGATTATGTGTTTAAATTATGTTTCATGATGAGCAATGCAAACGGTTATCTATGGTTTTCGATAAGAGTGCGATTCGAGTAAGTGATCACTTTACCAATGGAACTCTAAGGGTAGGGACTGCTGGTTTGATCCGCCCACTCGTAGGGGTCGCTCCTCTTACACAGACGAGTGCCTAGCATGTCACGGGGCAGTACTATGGGATTGAGCCCGCTCGTAGAGGTCGCTCCCCTTACGCAGACGAGCGCCTTGTTTTCCGGCACAACGTCCGCGCGTAACACGCGGGACGGTATTATTCGCTCGTAGTGGCTGCGCCACTTACACAGACGAGCACGGTTTTTCAGAAGTGTCCGCGCGTAACCCGCGGGACGATATTACTTATTTTGCTCGTAGTGGCAGCGCCACTTACACAGACGAGCACAGTTCCCAGAAATGTTCGCGCGTAACCCGCGGAACGATTTTATCAGAATATGTTATCAGAACTATGTTTTACTAAGCATGTGTTTCAATGATGCTATCAGAATTATGTTACAGAATGATTTTTATCAAGACTATGATGCAATACGATTTATCAAGTTATTAAAACTTGTGAACTCACTCAGTTTATACTGATTCAAATGTTTTACGTGTCTTTCAGGAGATAACTTGGTAGCGCATGAAGTCACACTTAGAGCACCTCACGCTGAACATCTAAAATTAGCTTTTTGGAAGATTTTGGTTCTATCCTTTCGATGCGCGTGGTTGTTCCCGCCGCGCAAGGGGATATGGCGTGGAAATCTTCAACAGTTTTTATACTTGGATGTTTTTATGTAATCTTTAAACAATGTAATGTATTTGTATTAAACATTTCATTGTTAGGACATGAAATGTCATGTGTATGTCCCCAGTTCTATCAGGATGGTTCGATATGAAGATAACGATCGTGAAACTAAGTTAACGGACTGAAAATGTCAAAAGAAACTGATTCGATCGAATCAGTGACTGATTCGATCGAACCAGGTCTCGTTCGATCGAATGAGAGACTCATTCGATCGAACCAGTTTTCGATATATAAACGAAACTTAGGAAATTTCACAAGAGAGCACACATTCTACACACAGTCACGAACCACCACTCTGCTGAAATACTCTCTGCCCGTTCTTCACGTGTCGGTCCTTTCCTCCGTCCCTAGGTGTCAAACCGTCTTAGGAATCGTTACCGCGCGTTGTTGATCACCACCGAATCGCCGTGTTAGAGGATTCCGCACTCTAACACGTTGCCCCGTGAATCGTTGGGAAACCGTGTCCCGCACCGGTCCGACAAAGTGGTATCAGAGCCTTTGGTTCTTGATTCACGTTAGATTCGTGGTGAAATTCGTGTTTTTCTCGCGAAAATCGTTATTTTTGCCGGAAAATTCCGAATTTTTGGTGTTTTTGATCTTGGTGTTCGTCGTGTTCTTGTCAAAAACTGTTAAAATTGTCATATTTTGGTGTTTTGATCTTGGAAAAGTGTGTTAAAAGTTCGAGTTTCGTCAAGAACGTTCTTCGCGTTCTTCGTGTTCTTCGTGTTTTTGGTGTGTTTGATCCGTTTTTTGGTTGGTGTTCATCTGTTTTTGTGTTAAAAGTCTCATTTTGATCTTACTTTGCTCCTTGATCTTCTAAGATTCGTGTTTGTGGTTCAAAATTCGAAAATCCGTCAAAATCTCCTAATTTTGGAATTTCCAGATTTTCCGATCGAACCAGTCTATTTTTGGAACTCATTCGATCGAATAGCCCTCCTATTCGATCGAACCAGTTTGAACTTGGACCGAATCAGTTTTTCCCGCCTAGAAATACTCCAAGTTCATTCGATCGAACCAGATTCGTTCATTCGATCGAACCAGTCTCCAGTTGATCGAATAAGTCACACATTCGATCCGTCCATTCGATCACTGTCTTATTCGACTGTCAGAACCCGTTCGATCAAACCATACACTCAATCGATCGAATCTGTTAACCCATTCGATCGAACCAGTTACACATTCGATCGAATAACTTTCAGAAGATCAGTTCGGTTTTCCAGAGAGACATTCGATCGAATCAGAACATATTCGATCGAATAAGGCACTCGTCCGATCGAACCAGACTCATTCGATCAACAGTTCAAAGTTAACCAAAGGATCAAAAATGGCTTCAAGTTCGAGTACCAACAAGAGGATCCAATCGATTCTCGAAAGCGATTCTGAATCGGGAAGCTATAACAAGCCACCAAAGCTAATGACTTTAAACGAATTTACAACCTGGAAGACAAGATTTCAAATTCATATAACAGGTGTAAATCCTGGACTTTGGGAAGCTGTCCAGACAAGTTGGGTGCATCCAACGAATGATGATGGTGAGTCGTTGAGCTACTTTAGGCTATCTGAAGAACAAAAGATAGCCTTCGATGCTGAGAAGAAAGCCTTCTCCTTACTATCACAAGCACTCTCCACTGATCTTTTTCATCAGTTTAACCAGTTTACTACAGCGTCAACTCTTTGGAACGCACTGGTTGACCGATGTGAAGGATCTGATTCCCTTAGAGAAATTCACGCACGGGAGCTCAAGCGTGAATTTGATCTGTTTAGTCCAGAGTCGGGAGAAGATATTGAGTCGTTACTGTCGAGATTTTACCATCTAATGTCAGAACTCAAGTCCTATAACGTCAAAACTACAGGGACTGAGAAAGTTAGATGTCTTGCACAAGGACTTCCACCTAGCTGGAGCACCTTCCTGACAGTAATGAGAAGAAGTCATCAGCTGGAGACGATTCTCCTGTCTGATTTTATTAAAGAAATCAGACACGAAGAGGCTGAACTAAGAGCCTCTTCCAGAAAACCGAGATCAACTTCTGACAAATCACTTTACATGTCAAAACCTCCTTTGTCAGATTCAACTGATCATGCTCCGATGAAGACTGCTTTTGTCTCCTCAACGTCAAATCAATCAAAGGGGACTGAAACGAGATCTTCCGTCCCACTATCAACTTCTGGAAACTCAAGTACTAACTCCGGACCCAAGTCAACGGAGAAAGCAACGTTGAATACTGAAGGCTTGGGAACAGTAACAGTGGAGATTGCCAAAGAACACATGGCAACTCTAGGCACGATAATTGAGTCCTACAGTTTAATGGTGGCGGGTAAGCTAGGAAATAGTCATCTGGACAGCGATGACTATGAACAGCTTGACGAAGATGATATGGAACGCATAGACATTATGTGGGCTCTTGGCAGTGCGTTCCGAAGGGCCAGAAAGTGGACGAAGAAAACAGGTCAGGCCCTCTCAATAAACAACAAATCCAAGTTCGGCTTTGATAAAAACAAAGTAAAATGCTACAACTGTGGCGAACTTGGTCACTTTGCCAAGGAGTGCTCGAAGCCAAGAAGGGAAGGTCACCAATATCCCTTCCGAACCACTTCATCATCATCCACTCCTGCTGCAGCAGCTGCAACTGTCAACCTTGAGAGACAACTGGTCCCTCAAAATCAAACCGCAGCAAACAACGTCGACATCAACAACGAAACTGCTCTTGCAGTTCAAGGGGATGAAGGCGAGACATGGAACTTGAGCATCAACATGGCTGATGTCACAGTAGTAGATGAAAACTCTGAAACAGAGTCTGTTGTTTCCTCGACCAATGAAGAATATACTGTCGATGAACCAGCTGCTGAAGTCCATGAAGGAGAACCTGAGGTTGAAGTGGTATCTTTGGAGATTAAGGAGGATCACGAAAAAGAGTCAAATGTTCCTCAAACATCTCCATGTTCGACAATTCCCGCAGAGGCTGCTAAAGTTGAAGAAGTCAACGAAGTAGAGTCTAAAGCAACTTCTGCATCGTTTCTGGAAAAAGCTGGGAATCTTTGCTTTGCATTCATGGCAGAGACATCAAATGCCAAGGTAAGTTCTAACCCATCAACTCCCAAACCAGAAAATGTTAAATGTTTAAAATGTGAATTGTATGAACAAGAAATTCAATCTCTAAAAGAGAGAATTGAAGATCTCGAGGCTTACAAACAAGCAGCCTCAAGATCTTTAATGGAACTGACTGACGCGCTTGCACAGAATAAGGCTTGGAAGCAGAAAGAGTCTGTTTTTAAAGAAAAGATTGATAGCCTTAAGCGTCAGAACAAGGAACTTGAAATATGTGTTCTGAATCAACAAGACTCTATCAATTTTCACATAAATAAGAATAATGTTTTGAAAAAAGAATTGGAAAACTTGAAAGCTGATTTTGAATCATTGAATTTCAAATTAAAAAGTTACTCAAATTCATCTTATTTATTAGAACACATCATTCCCGAGTTCCGAGGCAAAAAGGAAAGAGGCGTGGGATATAACAATGTCCCACCCCCGATCCTGAATCAATTTTCAAGCACACCAGGAGCTGTGCCGGATGATGAATCAAATGATTATATACCCGAGGACACAAACCAAATTTCTAAGTCTAAGGGTAAAGAAGTCATTGACCCGGCTCCTGAGTCCAAACAAAATGTTGATGCCACAGACTTAGGTTCCACAACTAAATCGGGCCCACCACCATCTAAGTCAAAGGCAACAACAACAAGAAGTTCTCAGAAGAAAAAGTTTAATCCTAAATCTGAGAAAGTCTATGTGGAACATAGTACCCAGTTTGTAAAGGAGGGTAACGTTAATGAAAAACATAATTTCCCAAAACACCCTCCTAGACAAACTCCACCCCAAAATGTCAAATCCAGGGGGTACTATGATAACAGACAAAACCAGAGTTATTTCTCTCCACCAAGTCAAAGGGGGAGAAACTACTGTTTTTCGTGTGGAGAGGTAGGGCATATAGCAAGATTTTGCTATAAGTACACGGATCCTAAGCAGTACATATCGACTCCGGATCCGAGGTATGTCAAGTCACCTCCTAGGAGGCGACCGACCATTGACATTCAAGGTCAAGAACGGTTTCACACACCGAGGTCGGTTTCTCCTCGGAAACCTCAGCCAACCTCACCACACCAATCCCCAAACCCCTCAGATCCAAGTGTTTCCACTTCGACAAGTGAAACTCAGTCTTCAACCAGCTATCTCAAACATGCTGAGAAGAAGACTGACTTTTGGAAACCTAAGAAAACTAACACTGTTGATAACAACGTCAAATCTGAAAACAGTGTTAATGAGGGTAAATGGATTGAATTGTTCATTCGTGATGAAGATGGAAAACCCAAGACCTTAAGGGCTTGGGTTTCCAATGATATTTAAACCTTTTGTTTTTGTGTGCAGGTTGCTCTATATGATCCAAGATTCAACATGTGGATCATAGACTCAGGAGCTTCCAGGCACATGACTGGAAACATGAATCTCCTTTCAAGTGTCAGACAAATAAAAGGAGGTGCAGTTTCCTTTGCAGGAAATCAAGGAGGTTATATCACGGCCCAAGGAATGGTGTCTAATGGGCGAATTTCGTTTGAGAAAGTAAATTTCATCAAAGAGTTGGAGAACAACCTGTTGTCGATAAGTCAAATCTGCGACAAAGGTTTCAAAGTTATGTTTGACGACCGAGATTGCCACATCTTGCCTAAGGATTTCAACTTTCCTGAAGACAAGGTTTTAATGTCAGCTGCACGCCAGAGTGATCTTTACATTCTGGATATGGCTAAGGCAGGGTCAACGTCTCCAACGGCGACATGTTTCGTGTCCAAGGCATCCGAACGTGATACTGTCTTATGGCATAGACGGATGGGACACATAAATGTCAGGAACATGAACAAGCTTGTGCACCGCAGACTAGTTGAGGGAGTTAATCTGAGAAGTTTTCGTCTCTCTGATTCATGTGTGAAGTGCAAAGCCGGAAAGCAGATAAAAAGGTCCCACAAGTCTAAGAGTTTCCACTCAATTGATATTCCGTTGGAACTCCTTCATATGGATCTTTTTGGCCCAATAAGCGTCAAAAGTATCTCTGGGCACTCATACTGTCTAGTGGTTACTGATGAATATTCTAGATTCTCTTGGGTGTTTTTCTTGAAAGTAAAATCAGAAACGTTTGGGTGTATACAACTGCTGGTTACAACTATTGAGTCTCAATACAATCTGAAGGTTCGAAGAATGCGGTCAGATAACGGTACAGAATTTAAAAATGCGAATGTTGAAAATTTCTGCAAAGAAAAAGGGATCGTTCAGGAGTTCAGTGCCCCATATGTTCCACAAATGAACGGGGTTGCTGAAAGGAAAAATCGTACGTTAATCGAGACAGCAAGAACAATGTTAGCCGACTCAGTGTTACCTGTTACGTTTTGGAGTGAGGCAATTGCCAACGCCTGTTTCACATTAAATCGGGTAGGCATCGTCAAGCGCCACGGCAAGACAAGTTTCGAGCTTCTTCAACGACGAAGGCCTAACTTAGAGCACCTGGAACCATTCGGGGCTCTTTGCACGTTACTTAAAAGGCAAGTCGATAATAAGTTCGAGGAGAAGATCATCAACGGCTATTTTCTGGGTTACAGCATACCTCTCAAAAGGGTCTTCAACAGAACAACAAAATTAGTTGAAGAATGGTACCATGTCGATGTTCAACGCTACACAGAACCAGCCAAGGGGACAGGAGAAGACTGGTTGTTTGATTATGACAAACTGTTCAAGTCATTCAATCTGTATGAGATTGCTATTCAAATGATGTATGAGGCGCAAAATGCACCTCCTGATGAATCTTTGCAATCTTCAACTCATCCTGGTCCGTCATCATCTTCCTCCACAGAGTCTAGCGATCAAGTTCAAGAATCTTCCGAATCTGAATCTGAAGATGAATCTCCAGCAGATGATGTACAATCGGCACCAACTCAGGTTACGTCACAACCTTCATCGTCAAATCAAGAAGTGCCGAATGCAGATCAGCCTCTAACGTCTACTTCAGAGGCACCACAATCCGCTCCAGTTCCTGAGCCGAACTTAACTAACTTGGAACAAAATGTTGTCGTTTCTGACAATCCGGTTGTTAGGACTGAACGTGATCATCCACAAGACAACATTATAGGGGACTTTCAACAGGGTGTCAAAACTCGGCGACAGCTGAATTTTGGTCTCTACACAGAAATGATGGAGTCAGGATCAGTTGCTCTTAATGCCCATGAATGCTTCTTAGCACAAGAAGAACCACACAGCACCACCGATGCGCTGAAAGATTCCAACTGGGTCTCAGCCATGCAAGAGGAATTATTGCAGTTTAAAAGACTTGGTGTGTGGAAGCTGGTGGATCTCCCCAAAGGACAGAAGAAAATTGGCACTAAGTGGGTACTAAAATGTAAACGTGACGATCGTGGAGTGATTGTTCGCAACAAAGCCCGCCTGGTGGTCCAAGGGTTTAGGCAAATCGAAGGCCTAGACTACAATGAGGTATATGCTCCGGTTGCTCGTTTGGAGGCAATCCGGATGTTCTTGGCGTATGCATCTTTCAAGAAATTCAAAGTATATCAAATGGACGTCAAGAGTGCCTTTTTGTACGGTCACATCGAAGAGACCGTATATGTGGCACAACCTCCAGGTTTTGAAGACCCATATCACAAGGACAAAGCCTATCTGCTCAACAAGGCTTTGTACGGTCTTCACCAAGCCCCGAGAGCTTGGTATAAAGAACTATCCAAACACCTTCTGAACAACGGGTTTAGAAGGGGAACCATTGACTGCACACTATTCTCAAAAGAAAAAGAAGGAGATCTAATTATGGTACAAGTGTACGTGGACGACATCATCTTCGGGTCCACGAATAAAACACTTTGTAAGGAGTTCGAACAAGTGATGAAAGAAAAATTTGAAATGAGCTCCATGGGTGAGATGAAGTTCTTCTTAGGACTTCAAGTTGATCAAAAAGATTCCGGTATCTTCATTCACCAGACAAAATACGTCAATGACATCTTGAAACGGTTTGAGATGTTGAGTTCTTCTTCACAGGGAACTCCTTTAGAGGTTAATCACGGGATTAATCCTGACGAGAAGGGTGAATTGATCAATCCAACTCACTATAGAGGGATCATCGGATCTCTAATGTACCTGACTGCTTCTCGGCCAGACATAATGTTTGCTACGTGTCTCTGTGCACGTTACCAGTCAAAGCCGAAGGTCTCCCATCTGATTGCAGTCAAAAGAATTTTGCGTTATCTGAAGGGTACTCCAGATTGGGGTCTTTGGTATCCTCATGATGATAACTTTGATCTACATGCGTATAGTGATTCGGACTATGGTGGTTGTAAACTCGATTACAAATCAACAACAGCAGGATGTCAGTTCTTTGGAAGTCGTTTAGTAACGTGGCAATGCAAAAAGCAGACGTCAGTCTCCACTTCAACAGCTGAGGCGGAATATATTGCGGCTGCCAGTTGCTGTTCTCAAGTTATTTGGATTCAGCAACAAATGCGTGACTACGGTATTGAATGTTCTACTACTCCCATATATATTGATAATTCTGCTGCAATTTCAATTACCAAAAATCCGGTCCATTTTAGCAAAACGAAGCACATCGAAATTCGATATCACTTCCTTCGTGATTGCTACGAAAAGAAGTTAATCGATGTGATAAAAATCCCCACTCAGGAACAACGCGCTGATCTCTTCACTAAAGCATTTGATAAACCACGGTTTTTATATTTACTAGAGATCAACGGCGTTAAACGTATATCAGATGATGTTCCTGAAGATATCATTTAAATTGTTTTCATTTTTTCTTTTCTTAAAAATTTGAAAAAGTCCAAAAAGATTTTGTTTTTTATAAATTCTAGGGGGAGAAAGGTTTCAAGAAAAACCAAAAACAATATAAAATACAAAAACCCAAAAACATTAAAAAATTTCAAAATTTTGAGAAGTTGATCTTGTTCAAGAAAGGTGATAGTACACAGACGCTATCATACTGAGACATCAAAAAGATTTGTTATGTCTGTACAGCTTATTTTCATTTTTCAAATATTAAATTTTTATACATCACTATCGCTTAAAATTATGTCGGTTACCTCAGTTTGATGGACACATTTTCGGATGTGTGTTGGTCCTTACTTCTACTAGTAGATTATGAGGATAGCCATTAACCAGATGACTGAAAGTGATCGGGGCGGGTTTTGATGGGTCTTTATTCTTTCGCTGAAAAATAGTCGGTTATACTTAGTTAGAAGGACACATACTCGTATGTGGTCGGTCCAGTTGATCCATTGGATCTTCAGGATAGCCGTTTACCTGAAGACTTTGACTTGATCGGGGCGAAATAATTTAAACGTTATATGTTTTAAAAGACATTCATATATATTCAGAAAATGAGAAATTGATCCAACCTTGGAAAATGATAGATACACTGATTCTGTGTGCTTAACTAGTGAAGTTATTAGGCTTAAAAGGCTTTAGAACGGTCATTGTGTGTCATGGTAGCTTTTTATGGTGCGTAAAAGTAGATGTGATACAAACTAAATCTACTCGATTTTACGTGGAAACTCCTTAAGAGTTTTGTATGTCTTCATATATATCTTTCCGAATGATAGGCAGAAAAGCGATTACCCAGTCATACACGAGCCCATAAGTGTTCTGATTCCCGTAAAGATAGTGTGTGAAGAAACTGCAGTGATCCAGATTCGGGACTTGCAATTGTTTACTACTCTGAAGTCTATGTTAAAAAAAAAAAAAAAAAAAAAAAAAAAAAAAAAAAAAATTACATTATGAGTGATTGAAACATTCTAGAGTTAACAATGTCAAGACTTCTCAATCATGGAGTAAGAAAGAAAGAAAACGGGAAGCAGATGAAGACACTTACAACTTTAATCAGACACTATGGGTCAAGGTCAATTCGGGGTGACTTGGGGAAAGCCAAATACGCTTTGAGAATAGATAGGAGGCATCATAATCTCTGAGTTGATACCCACTTAAATTTTGAGACATAATTGAACCTAACTCGTATCACAGAAACGATGAAAACCATTTTAAGTTATTTTCATGCTCACAACCTGTTTCTTTATGTCATAATACAGCTCAACACGGATCTGTGTGACAGTCACTTAATTAGTATGATTCCTGTTCGGATCTTTCTCACAAAAAGAATATTTATTATGTCTTGTTAAAAAAAAAAAAAAAAAAAAAAAAAAAAAAAAAAAAAAAAAGGTATTGAAAAATCTCAAAAAGTTTCAGTAGATGGCCATATACGTCTGTATGATTTCTTATTATAGATCCTTCTCAACCAAAAATAATGTGTTTTAAAATTTTGTACAGTTGTTTATTTCAGTTTGAATATTATAAAAAAAAAAAAAAAAAAAAAAAAAAAAAAAAAAAAAAATTAATTCTGAATTAATCTTTTTATTTTTATTTATTTTATTCTGCTTTAATGTTGATGAGAAATCATCGTGACAGGTAGTCTGATCCCTGTCCCTCCCTGTAAATATTTTGATAAAAACCAAAAAGATTTTATTTCTATTTATTTTTTTTTTCTTTCTCATTTTATCTATTTCTGTTTGTTTGAGAATCGATGAGAAATCATCGTGACAGGTAGTCTGATCCCTGTCTGTTCCTACTAAATGTTTATCCAGTGTGTAGGAATGAAAGAAAACTTCATGCAGGTTGCTAAATGTTCATCTGTGCAACAGGCTGTGCATGAAAGAAAGAATGAAGTGACAAGAAAACCCAAAGATGTTTGAGCCTGATATTTTTCCATTTGTTACTAATGTATTATGATCTATATGTTCTGTAGGAACGAAGCTCTCAGGATTGGAAAATGTCTACGAAAACTAACCAAGTGTCAAAAGTTTATGTTTTCGTGCAGGTTCAAAGGCATCACGATCGATGGACGGGAAATAAGAAATTTAAAAATTTATTTTTCAAATGTTTTCCCTCATTCGATCGAATAGGTTGCTATTCGATCGAATAACTCGATCGAAGGAACTGATTCGATCGAATCAGTGGTTGAGGAATGTAAACAGTTGCGAAGAGACTCATTCGATCGAATAGAATCTCATTCGATCGAATGGTCCAAACGAACAAGTCCGTTCGATCGAATAAGTCCAAAAGTAGTATAAATATTCAAACTCATTCGATCGATCAGTTTTATTCGAAATATTTTACGGATTTTTGCTCTCAAATTGATTTTCCTCAAACCCTCTTTTTGATCCGATCATATTATTCGATTTTTCACGTAGATCACGAAAATGTAAGTTTTACATGTTTTTAACCGTGTTTTGATCGAGTTCTTGATCGTTTAAGTTTTCCGGGTTCGGTGTTCTTCGTTTCTGGGTTTCTGTTTGAATGAGTCGAACCAGTCCATTCGATCGAACGAGTTTCTTATTCGATCGAATGTGACTTATTCGACCACTAGTTCGATCGAATCAGAAGTCAACGATAAGATCTATCTCATTCGATTGTCTGTGATCGAACCAGATCTCATTCGATCGAATGAATAGCTCAACCGATCGAATGTGTTACTCGTTCGATCGAACTAGTAACACAAAATTTGAAAAGTTTAAACGCATTCAGTCGTTTCAATATCTGTTCGTTCTAACACGTTTAAGTTTACTGATTCAATGGCTGAAGTTGCAGTAGTGGTTGCTCAGTACAAAACGTCCATCAAGCACAACATCGTGGCTTTTCTAGACGAAAAGTCGAGCCACGGGAAAGACTTTGCAACGGTGATAAAGTTTCTGAAGAGGTCGAGGATCTCTGGACCCATCTCTAGGATTATTGAGCCTATCATGTCTATCCAACAAGAGTTTTGGAGGAATGCCACGCACGACAAAACAGTCGTGCCGTCGGTTATTCGCTCCACCGTTAGAGGGCATGCAATTGTTATATCTGCCCAGGTCATTCGAGAAGTCTGTGGATTTGAAGATGATGAATCAGACCCGACCTCCCTACATCCTGCTGCAACAAGAGGATGTTTCGCACGTATGAAGTATGACGGCGACCTCAATGCCGGTCTGCTTCATAAGGCCAATTTGTGCCCCGAGTTCAAATATTTGGCACACGTTGTGATGCACTGCTTGGGCCCTCAACGAACCAGCTTTGACAAGCTGAGGGAAAGCATGCAGTTCACTGTAGCTGCTTTGGTGATGAACCGACCATACAACTTCTCTCAGATGACTTTCGGTCATATGGTCGAGAACATCACGTTGAAGCAAGGGAAAAGTGAGAAGTTTCTACAGTTCCCACGGTTCGTGCAAATGATTGTCGATACTCAAGCACCAGGGTTACTGAAAGAAAACGAAGGTGATGTGGTGAAACTGGACCACATGAAAAATGAGACTCTCAACCGTCTCAAATCTTACAAGGAACGTCCAACCAGGCCACCAATCAAAAGATGCTTCGGGCATTTGGTGAATCCGTCTTACAGGGCCCCTCCTAAAAGGAAATGGAGAAATGATACCAGTGACTCAGACGTCGAAAACTTACCTTTGCAGGAATCAAGCGACGACTCTGACACTGAGGAGGTGGCGGTCCCTGAAGATACAAGGACCGAAGCTGAAAAGGAGGCTGATTCGTTTCTAAATGAAGAAGAGTTGGAAACTGGTGAGGAAGTCAGAGCCGTGGAAAATCCGGCCGACATAGATGTAGGAGAAGAAAGGCCTGCAAAGAGGCAAAAGAAGAAGGTTACTCGGAAGTATCGAAGCTTATTTCCCGATCAACCGCGTCCCTCAATGTTACCATCCGTCGGGACTTCTGCTGCTCCTCCTGCTCAACCAGCACAGCCACCAACACCGCAGTCAGCTCAACAACCTATTCCTCAAGCTCAACCTGAAATGGCCATACCTCAAAAGGTTGCATCCGAACTTGCTGATTTGCACAAGGCGATGATGAAGATGTTACTGTTCAAGGCAGAGCAAGAAGAACAGAATCGGCTCAGAGATGAGCAGATTGCTAAACTTCAAGCTGAGAACGAAATGCTCAGGCTTGAAAATAGTCAGTTAAATGCTACTGTCGCTGAACAGGGATCTTCGATCAATGAACAAGGTTCTTTGATCACCGAGCTGAGAGAGTCAAATCTACGCCTTGAAGCAAGAGTGACTGAGCTGAAGGGTGATGTTCTTCGTCTGGAAGGTCCAACCAATGTCGATGTGGACACAGACGAACTGGACTCTTCTGATGATGGAGGTGAAGGTAGTTAAGAGTATTTTGAGTGAATGTAGTAAGGACTTAAATGTTAAATCTTTTCAATTAATGATTTGTTTGTAAACCTAGTTTCATATGTAATGATATTGTATTTAATGTTTATGATATTACATATGTTTACTTAAATTTGTTGTTACTTTGTGTTTGTGTAATCAAACAGGTGATGCTGATCCGTTTAATGTCCAACCGCTGCAATCAAAAACAGCAGCGGAATATTTCACGTTTTTACTGGACAATCCAGATGAGCAGCAATTCTTCGCAAGTGGAGACTTGGAAGAAGGTGAAATTTCTCACAATTTCACAGAAGAAGAACTGGAACATATGTTTGAGCTATACAATGAAGAAACAGGCAAGTATCTGGCTTTGTCTTCAACAGAACAAACATCTTCTTCGGCTGCTACACCTGACTCAACATCATCCACGGCCGCTGATCCCTCTCAATTCGATGAAGTCGAAATGGAAGACTTGACGCAGGAAGAATATCCAGAGTACTACACGTCTCAAACTGAAGATCTTCCTAACTCGGCAAGCTTCTTTCAAAATGTAACAGAGGAGGAAATACAGAAGAAGGCTGACGAAAGGTCAAACACAATGAAACAGCCTTCTGATGCAGATCAAGCCGATTTCGTTGAGAAAACTGAAGAGTGCAAGAAAGCTTTCAACGCTATTCTTGAGAAGATAAGGTCCAGACGACAAGCAAAGCCGACCATTCCTCACACAATGTCCTATAAGATGAAGGGTCGTAGAACTTCAGGTGAAATAATTGCTTGGGCGTGTCTGAAGGATCTTAATTGCATTGCTGTCAAGAGAGAAAAAGGGGTTGAGTACTTTCAACGTATCACTGACTTGAAGACTCTTCCTACTTTTGATCTAAACCGTCTTAACTATCTTGATATGCTTTATGCAAGTTCATCTCCATTTGCAACGTATTATCAGAGTGTATTGCGAATGGAATACAGCTCAAAATGGAAGATGATCACTCCACAAAGGCCAAAGAGATATACAAGTAAAAGGGAGATCGATCCGATCACCAACAGGCCAAAGATTGTTTTGAAGTACATGCCACCACTCACGATGAAGAAGATTCCTCTAAGAAAGATGAAGCAGGACTTCTACAAAGCGTTCAGGCATTGGTACTATGACGGAAGACTGCATGAAGCAGTCATCGTGCTCAACGACAATGGAAATTGGAGCACAATTCGTATCTTTGATCCTATGTGGCTCACAAACTTGTCACGGGAGGACGTCTACACGCTGTACAAGACAGAGATTCTCTACGCCCCCGAAGACATGGAGCAAGCTTTAACGTATAGAAATGTCATTAGGATCTGCTTTGCCTATGACATACATGCAGGATCAAATTGGAAAGAGCAACAGAAGAAGTATGCACAAGAGACTGAAGCTTAATTGTCATGTTTATTTTGTTTCTTGTTGTAATGAAAGGTTTAATCTTCTGGTTGTAATTGTTTTTGAGTTGAATGTAATTTGTTTTGGAACATTGTGATAGATTGTGCTTAAATGTTTATCTAAAGTTTCAATTGACAGCTTCTCAGGATATGCGGAACCTATGGTAAGTCTGACTGACTGGACCATTTGATCCTGAGAGAACTTCATGATGAAAGGAGTTCGTGGATGCAACATGCGCACCATTAGCTTTGAGAAAAGAGAGAGTGAGATAACTCCAAGGGGGAGTTACGATCGAGCAAGAGAACTCGATTGATTGTAAGTAAATAGAACTGGCTCCAAGGGGGAGTTTGTTAGGACATGAAATGTCATGTGTATGTCCCCAGTTCTATCAGGATGGTTCGATATGAAGATAACGATCGTGAAACTAAGTTAACGGACTGAAAATGTCAAAAGAAACTGATTCGATCGAATCAGTGACTGATTCGATCGAACCAGGTCTCGTTCAATCGAATGAGAGACTCATTCGATCGAACCAGTTTTCGATATATAAACGAAACTTAGGAAATTTCACAAGAGAGCACACATTCTACACACAGTCACGAACCACCACTCTGCTGAAATACTCTCTGCCCGTTCTTCACGTGTCGGTCCTTTCCTCCGTCCCTAGGTGTCAAACCGTCTTAGGAATCGTTACCGCGCGTTGTTGATCACCACCGAATCGCCGTGTTAGAGGATTCCGCACTCTAACACGTTGCCCCGTGAATCGTTGGGAAACCGTGTCCCGCACCGGTCCGACATTCATGCGCAATGAAAATCTATCTTTGAATGTTTTGCAATGGCCCGTGCTTAATTATCAATCCCCACTCGCGCGCGCCCGGCTGTTTCCGCCGTTCAGGGCCGGGTGTGACAGATTGGTATCAGAGCACTGGTTATAGCGAACTAGGAAAAGAAGTTTTAACCTAGACTATAACCGTCGGGGAATCGCATGAAGTATTTTTCAAAGAAAATATTTTCAAAAGAAACTATACACACACTTAGGAACACGGGTCACACAATGTCTAGTGAACATTAAAGATAAGAACATTATGTGCTCTTGGTACATGCGCTAAGTTTTGTTATATTTTCTCTTTTTAAGAACGAGAATGCCTCCAACCAGAGCCAAGGGAATTACCATGACACCCGAGGAACTCGCAGAAATAATCGCGCAGGCGATCGCGACACATGAGGCCAGCAAGGCCGAATCTAGTCAGGGTCGTCAGAACGAGACCCCAGAACCCGAATCAGGAGCCTTGGACAAAGGATGCTCCTACAAGACATTTATGGCCTGTAAGCCTTGGCCATTCAAGGGTACCGAAGGGGCCATTGGGCTCTACAACTGGATTGACAAGATGGAGACAGTTCTCTCCATTAGCAGGTGTAATGAGAACCAAAAGGTCCTCTACGCGACCTGCATGTTCCAAGAAGCAGCTTCGTCTTGGTGGAAGCTTCAAGTGAAGACTTTGGGGCGAGAAGTTGCTCTTCACAAGACCTGGGAGGAACTGAAGGAAATGTTAATGAGAAAGTTCTGCTCTCGCGCAGAAATTCAGAGTCTACAACAGGAATTCTGGAACCACACCATGGTAGGAACGGATATCGACGCCTACAACAACCGGTTCAACGAGCTTTGCCAGTTGGTGCCAGACATGGCAAACACGGAGGAAAAGAAGATCGAGAGGTATATCTTTGGGTTACCTCCTGTTGTTAGGGTTCCGCTCAACGCCGCAGCGCCTCCAGCCTTTGATGAGGCGGTAGCGCGGGCCATCACCCTTACAAGGGATACGGTCCGTGCGGGAATGTTGACTACGCGCGGAAACGAACAGCGAACCTCTGATCCCAAGAGGAAGTGGAACTCTCACCACCGAGGGTCCGACTCCAAGCAGCCATCGTTCAAGAAGCAGGAAAGCGCAAGGGTTTACGCGATCCAAGCCGCGGAGCCAACAAGAAAAGGATACAGTGGGCCTTACCCATGGTGCAACAAATGCAGGTTTCACCACGAGGGTGAATGCGCGAGCGTCATATGCGCCAAATGTAACAGGCAAGGGCACAAGACGGTGAATTGCCGTGCTAAGGGAACTGGAGCCAGTGACAACTGCTACGCATGCGGGAAGCCAGGACATTTCAGTCGGGATTGCCCGCAAAAGGGAAACCAAGCTCGCGGGAGAGCTTTTGTGATCGGCGCAGGCGAAGCTAAAGAAGAGCCGAATGTGGTAACCGGTACGTTTTTGCTTAACGGCCATTTTGCATCTGTCTTATTTGATACTGGCGCTGACCTAAGTTTTATATCCGCTGAGTTTAAAGACTCCCTAGGCCTAGCAACCAGTAAGCTAGACACACCTTATACTATAGAACTAGCCAATGGTAGGCAGTTCTGCGCAAACGAAAGAACTGAACAATGTGTAATAGTCATGGGAGGTCACGGGTTCAATAATAACTTGTTGTCAATAGACTTGGGAAGTTTTGACATTGTAATAGGTATGGATTGGTTGGTCGAGAACCACTCGGAAGTTATTTGCCATGAGAAGCAGGTTCGGGTTCCACTATTAAACGGAGAAATCTTGGTGATTCAAGGGGAAAGAAGGGGAGTTGCGACGAAACTGATTTCGTGCTTAAAGGCGCGCAAGTGCCTAAGGAAAGGGTGTTATGCCTTCCTGGCGCATGTAGTAGAGAAGAAAGATGAGCGAAGAATTGAAGACTTACCAGTAGTGCGCGAATTTCCAGAAGTTTTTCCTGAAGATTTGCCCGGATTACCGCCGCCGCGACAAGTCGAGTTTCGTATTGATTTAGTCCCAGGAGCTGCGCCAGTGGCTCGAGCGCCTTATCGACTAGCTCCATCTGAGATGCAAGAGCTATCCAATCAGTTACAGGAACTGTTGGATAAGGGTTTCATACGCCCAAGCTTTTCACCTTGGGGAGCTCCAGTACTGTTTGTTAAGAAGAAGGATGGTTCGTTCAGAATGTGTATTGACTACAGGGAGCTGAATAAGCTGACAGTCAAGAATCGATACCCCTTACCGAGGATTGACGACTTATTTGACCAGTTGCAGGGATCCAGTTATTATTCGAAGATAGATCTACGGTCAGGATACCACCAACTTAGGGTCCATGAGGAAGATGTGCCGAAAACAGCCTTCCGAACTAGATACGGCCATTATGAGTTCTTAGTAATGCCTTTCGGGCTAACTAATGCGCCGGCTGTATTCATGGATCTGATGAACCGCGTGTGCAAACCATACTTGGACAAGTTTGTGATTGTGTTTATAGATGATATTCTGATTTACTCTCGGACCAAGGCCGAGCATGAGCGACACCTGAGATTGATTTTGGAATTGTTGAGGAAAGAAAAGTTGTATGCGAAGTTTTCCAAGTGTGAGTTTTGGCTTAGAGAAGTTCACTTTCTCGGTCACGTTGTAAACGAGAAAGGAATACACGTTGATCCTTCCAAAGTCAAGGCCATCGAAAACTGGGAAGCGCCAAAAACCCCAACTGAGGTGAGGCAATTCCTAGGGCTAGCTGGCTACTATCGACGCTTCATTGAGAACTTCTCCAAGATAGCTCTACCTCTGACCGCGCTAATTCAGAAAGACAAGAAGTTTGTTTGGGGCGAAAATCAGGAAGCGGCTTTTCAATTGTTGAAACAGAAGTTATGTAGTGCGCCAATTTTGTCTCTGCCCGAGGGGACGGATGACATCGTCGTTTACTGCGACGCTTCACATCAGGGACTCGGATGTGTCCTTATGCAGCGAGACAAAGTCATAGCGTATGCCTCGCGCCAACTCAAGACCAACGAAAAGAACTATACAACGCATGATCTGGAACTTGGGGCGGTCGTTTTCGCGCTAAAGATTTGGCGCCATTACCTCTATGGTACAAAGTGTATAATCTTTACGGATCACAAGAGCCTTCAACATATATTTGATCAAAAGGATTTAAACATGAGGCAACGAAGATGGGTGGAGTTGTTGAATGATTATGATTGTGAAATAAAGTATCACCTCGGAAAGGCGAATGTGGTAGCAGACGCGCTAAGTAGGAAGGAGCGAATAAAAACGCTACGAGTCAAGGCTCTAAGGTTGACCATTCACGCAGATCTCTCTACCCGCATCCGAGACGCTCAGCAAGAAGCCTTGAAACCAGAGTTTGTTAAAAACGAATCCCTTGGGGGTATGATTAAGAATTTGGAGATCAAGGAAAACGACACTCGGTATTTTGCCAACCGCATATGGGTCCCTCTCAAGGGAGGATTGCGCGAGCAAGTATTAAACGAAGCTCACAAGACGCGGTATTCCGTACATCCTGGCGCAGACAAGATGTACCAAGACGTTAAAGCACCGTACTGGTGGCCCAATCTGAAAGGCGCCATCGCGACGTATGTCAGTAAGTGCCTGAAGTGTTCAAAGGTAAAGGCTGAATACCAGAAGCCGTCGGGGTTACTTCAACAGCCAGAAATTCCCATGTGGAAGTGGGAACAAATCTCTATGGACTTCATCACCAAACTGCCAAGGACACCTGGGGGTTATGACACGATTTGGGTTATTGTAGATCGGCTAACTAAGTCAGCACACTTCCTGCCGATCAAGGAAACCGATAAGATGGAAAAGTTAGCCCGATTGTATATTCGAGAAGTAGTTTCAAAACATGGAGTCCCAGTGTCCATCATTTCTGATAGAGATAGTCGGTTCACCTCAAGGTTTTGGAGATCGTTACAAGGGGCTTTAGGTACTCGTCTTGACATGAGTACGGCATATCATCCCCAAACGGATGGACAAAGCGAGCGAACAATCCAGACATTGGAAGATATGCTGCGCGCATGCGCAATCGATTTCGAAGGTAGCTGGGATACTCATCTCCCATTGGTTGAATTTTCTTACAACAACAGTTATCACACAAGCCTCAAGGCTGCGCCGTTTGAAGCTTTGTATGGGCGCAAGTGTAGATCCCCACTGTGTTGGGCCGAAGTGGGTGACAAGCAAATGACTGGTCCAGAATTGATCCAAGAAACAACGGATAAGATTTTTCAGATACGAGATCGCCTTAAGTCAGCGCGCGACAGACAGAAGAGCTACGCAGATGTGCGAAGGAAACCGTTGGAGTTTCAAGTAGGGGATAGAGTACTTTTGAAAGTCTCTCCATGGAAAGGAGTCCTCCGTTTTCGGCAAGCGAGGAAAGTTGAATCCGCGCTACATTGGACCATTTGAGATCCTGGAAAGGATCGGTCCGGTTGCTTATAAACTCCGTTTACCCGCCGAACTCAGTAGAGTTCATGATACGTTTCATGTGTCCAACCTCAAAAAGTGCTTATCTGACGAAACGTTGATTTTACCGTTGGACGAGATTCACATCGACAAACAACTGCACTTCGTAGAAGAACCTATGGCAGTAACCGATTGGAAAGAACAAAAGTTACGCAGAAGCAGAATCAAGTTAGTAAAAGTTCAATGGAACTCAAGGCGTGGGCCTGAGTTCACTTGGGAAAGAGAAGATCAAATACGCAAGAAATACCCACACCTCTTTCAGAACATGGCTTCTGCCAGCTACGTCTCCTAAATTTCGGGACGAAATTCTCTTAACAGGGGGGAAATGTGACACCTGGTAATTTCCCAACCCTATAAACTAAGTAATCAACCTAATAATTAGGTGATTGTGAATATTATGCGCGCTAAATTAGAATCAGCGCGTGCATTTGTTATGTGCGCCCTGCGCGAGCGCGCTATGTTAAGAACTAGCGTGGGCATATGTTATATACGCCATGCGCGAACGTTTTGGCCTTATGTTTTCATGTAACTTAACTTTATGTTGTCTAATGGGTTGACCGTCACGCATGATGCTAAGGCGGGTGCATCCCAAATCAATTTTGCGCGTGCGGAAGGGGAACTAACCTACCCGCATGGCGGGAACGTTGAGAGCTAGTTTGTCTGAAGCTCCAAGATGGAATTGACTTCAACATGACTGATCACTATGTTGAAATACCAAGACCACCTGGAGAATTTACAAATGAAACTCAAATGTCCCAAACTGCGAGAAGGTTACGTACCTACCCGCAGCAAAGACATGTCCTATACGCAGAAAGCTATGCGCACAAAGTTATAGGCGCAGAACACTTAGCCTAATCTCCAGATATAAGGGGATTACTCCCGCCCAAAAGGAAACAGTGGCGTGTTTCAGAGATTTTCCACTTTTTACTGTACACTGACAAAAGCACCTGAAAAAGCATACTGTAGCATGAAAAGTCAACTATCAGCCACCCTACCCTCACCAACCACAGACCTGCATGTCCTGTCCAAATCGAATTAGAATCTTTTACCCACTCCTCCACTTTTAAATAAATAGTAATAATTTCCATACTTTATCATCATTACATTTAGATATGAAAAGATTTCAATCCCCTAAAGCAAGGGATTGTGTTCCCTTGAGTTTGCCTATAAATATGTGACCTAAATTATCACCCAAACACACTTCAAACTTCTCTCTTAAGAACTGCAAACTTGCACTAATCATCTCCCAAACATCCGTTGTTTTCATTTCCCATCCTGTTACTAGGTAAGCCGAGATTTTGACCTTAAGATCTACTTTCCAACCCTTATATTCTCCTGTTTTCTTGATCTTAATATATATACTCCTTGTTATTTAATCGTATTCTAGACCTTCAAATCCGAGGCCAACACCAAGAAAACCCGAATCTCGATTAATCCCTTAACAAGAACCACAGGTGAGTTTCACAGCCCCTATTTTCACTGTTTTCACTACTTTTAAACTGTTTTCGGGGCGAGGGACACGTACTTAAATTACGATTTATCATGGTATACTTACAAGCTATGCGAATGATTATGTGTTTAAATTATGTTTCATGATGAGCAATGCAAACGGTTATCTATGGTTTTCGATAAGAGTGCGATTCGAGTAAGTGATCACTTTACCAATGGAACTCTAAGGGTAGGGACTGCTGGTTTGATCCGCCCACTCGTAGGGGTCGCTCCTCTTACACAGACGAGTGCCTAGCATGTCACGGGGCAGTACTATGGGATTGAGCCCGCTCGTAGAGGTCGCTCCCCTTACGCAGACGAGCGCCTTGTTTTCCGGCACAACGTCCGCGCGTAACACGCGGGACGGTATTATTCGCTCGTAGTGGCTGCGCCACTTACACAGACGAGCACGGTTTTTCAGAAGTGTCCGCGCGTAACCCGCGGGACGATATTACTTATTTCGCTCGTAGTGGCAGCGCCACTTACACAGACGAGCACAGTTCCCAGAAATGTTCGCGCGTAACCCGCGGAACGATTTTATCAGAATATGTTATCAGAACTATGTTTTACTAAGCATGTGTTTCAATGATGCTATCAGAATTATGTTACAGAATGATTTTTATCAAGACTATGATGCAATACGATTTATTAAGTTATTAAAACTTGTGAACTCACTCAGTTTATACTGATTCAAATGTTTTACGTGTCTTTCAGGAGATAACTAGGTAGCGCATGAAGTCACACTTAGAGCACCTCACTCTGAACATCTAAAATTAGCTTTTTGGAAGATTTTGGTTCTATCCCTTCGATGCGCGTGGTTGTTCCCGCCGCGCAAGGGGATATGGCGTGGAAATCTTCAACAGTTTTTATACTTGGATGTTTTTATGTAATCTTTAAACAATGTAATGTATTTGTATTAAACATTTCATGCGCAATGAAAATCTATCTTTGAATGTTTTGCAATGGCCCGTGCTTAATTATCAATCCCCACTCGCGCGCGCCCGGCTGTTTCCGCCGTTCAGGGCCGGGTGTGACAGACTCCTATTAGGTCAATGACACACAGGACGACACACTATTTTTCCACTACAAGGCATCACCCTCAAGCTTTACATCAGACATATTCATTTCGGATTGAAGGGGTTTATATATAGGGTGTACCAGCGGCTAACCCACCACTCCTTCAATCTTCTGTGAATAATTCCCTCAATAATTCTTGAATTTAATGTCTCACAGCTGCCACGCTAACTATAAGTCCCTAATTCCAAGTTTCGCTTCAGACATATTCAACTCGTGCTGAAGGGGCTTATATATAGGGTGTACCAGCGGCTAACCCACCACTCCTTCAACCTTTGTCGAATACTTCCCTACACGAACCTTGAGTTCACGACTCCTAGTTGCACAATAGCATATTGCTTATACACGTATACACCTGTGACCTTGATGCAATTATATTCCGGACTATAATTGCAAGCTCACCTTGTATCAATGTATAAACTCTATTGCGTGCGGCTAGAAAATTTGACACGACACCACACACATACACACAACCATGCTCCATGAATGCTAGAATGATAACAAATTTTTATCTTAAATGATGTATAAATTCCCCAAGGTTTATATGATTGAGTAAATATGACTTGTGCTTTCCAGCATGAGCCCTGAGTAGCCAAAGTTTGTGGATGCAAATAAAAGATTACTTATAAGCATAACAAGGCAACATGATATTCATTGAATAACACAGTTATTTGATACATTCTGCAAATTTATATTGACTTCTAGACAATTAGATTACAAGAATATAGATTAAGAGAACAGATGAGGGTATTTCTCCTTCATCTGATCCTCGCGTTCCCAAGTGAACTCGGGTCCGCGTTTGTTATTCCATCGAACTTTCACAAGCGGTATGCGGCTACGCTTGGTCTTCTTGACCTCGCGATCCATGATCTCGACGGGTTCTTCAACGAAAAGCAGATTGTCGCTAAATCGAACCTCGTCGACGGGAATGTGAAGGGCCTCGTCAACAAGACACTTCTTTAATTGCGAAACATGAAAAACGTTGTGAACTCTACTGAGTTCCGGTGGCAGCTCAAGACGATAGGCAACTGGTCCGATCCTTTCAAGGATTTTGAATGGTCCAACATACCTAGGAGCGAACTTTCCCTTCTTCCCGAAGCGGACTACGCCCTTCCAGGGGGAAACTTTCAGCATGACACGGTCACCAACTTGAAACTCGAGTGGCTTGCGTCGTTTGTCGGCGTAGTACTTATGTCGGCATCTAGCGTCTTTGAGTCGCTGCTGAATGGAAGCAATTTGATCGGTTGTCTCCTGTATTAGTTCGGGGCCGATGATCTGTGAATCCCCAGTCTCGGACCAACACAAAGGAGAACGACACTTGCGGCCGTAAAGAGCATCAAACGGCGCGCATTTAATGGTAGCGTGGTAACTATTGTTGTAAGAAAATTCTGCCAGTGGCAGATGAGCTTCCCAGCTACTGCCGAAATCGAGGATACAAGCTCTCAACAAGTCTTCTAGGGTTTGTATGGTCTTCTCGCTCTGCCCATCCGTTTCTGGATGATAGGAAGAGCTAAGCTTCACACTTGTCCCAAAGGCCTTTTGCAAAGATTTCCAGAACCTGGAAGAAAAACTGCTGTCACGATCAGACGTGATGCCCTTAGGCACACCGTGACGGGAAACGATCTCACGAATGTATACCCGCGCCAACTTCTCCGTAGTGTAGTCTTCACGAACCGGGATAAAGTGGGCGGATTTTGTTAGAATGTCCACAATAACCCAAATTGAGTCATGACCGCTAGGCGTCCGTGGTAGCTTGGTGATGAAATCCATAGCTAACTCTTCCCACTTCCACTGAGGGATAATAGGTTGTTGAAGTAGCCCAGACGGCCTTTGATGCTCTGTCTTGACTCGCGAACAAGTCAAACATCTCATCACATACGAAGCGATATCTTTCTTCATCCCGGGCCACCAATAATGGGGTTTAAGATCTTGATACATCTTGTTGCTGCCTGGATGAATCGAGTATCTGGACTTGTGGGCTTCATTTAGAATAAGCGTCCGAAGAGGCTCGGAGTTCGGGATCCACGCTCGGTCAAGAAAATAGAGGATGCCGTCTGACTTGGTTTCGAATTTATGCTCGGCTCCACAAGACAAAACGCCCTTGAGATCACCATTCACAAGCGCTTGATTCTGAGCTTCACGAATTAAGGAAGGAAGGTTGGATTGAATCCGAATAGAGTGCAGCTGGGTCCTTTCTTTACGACTCAATGCGTCAGCCACCACATTAGCCTTTCCCGGGTGGTAGCGAATTTCACAATCGTAATCGCTGAGAAGTTTGACCCAGCGTCGCTGCCTCATGTTCAACTCTTTCTGATTGAGGATGTGTTGTAAGCTCTTGTGATCGGTAAAAATGACACACTTCGTACCGTATAGGTAATGTCTCCAGATTTTTAGGGCAAACACCACTGCACCCAACTCCGGGTCATGTGTGGCGTAGTTCTTCTCGTGCACCTTGAGTTGTCGAGAAGAGTAAGCGATGACCTTCCCTTGTTGCATTAAAACGCAACCGAGACCCTGATTCGAAGCATCGCAATAAACGGTAAAGTCATCGTCACCTTCCGGAAGTGATAGGATCGGTGCTTGGCAAAGCTTATTCTTCAGAGTTTGGAAAGCTTCCTCTTGATCTTGTCCCCACACGAAAGGTTCCCCTTTCTGGGTCAAAGTGGTTAAAGGCAAGGCAATCCTGGAGAAGTTTGAGATAAATCGGCGGTAGTAACCGGCCAGACCAAGAAATGAACGGATTTCGGTAGGTGTTTTAGGCGCTACCCAATTTCTGATGGCTTCTATCTTGGAAGGGTCGACGTGAATGCCGTCGACATTGATGACATGTCCCAAGAATTGAACTTCCCTTAGCCAAAATTCACACTTGGAGAACTTGGCATATAGTTGCTCTTTTCTGAGAAGCTCCAAAATAAGCCTGAGATGAAGCTCATGATCGGTCCTCGAACGAGAATAAATGAGAATATCGTCTATGAAAACAATGGCAAACTGATCAAGATATGGACGGCAGACGCGATTCATCAGATCCATGAAGATGGCGGGAGCATTGGTCATTCCAAAAGGCATAACCATGAACTCGTAATGACCATAACGAGTTCGGAACGCAGTTTTTGGGATATCCTCTTCCAGAACACGCAACTGATGGTAACCAGAACGCAGATCGATCTTAGAGAAAAACGTAGCACCCTGGAGCTGATCAAATAGATCATCAATTCTCGGTAATGGGTACCGATTTTTGATAGTGAGCTTATTAAGCTCCCGGTAGTCAATGCACATACGGAAAGTCCCGTCCTTCTTTTTGACGAAGAGTACTGGGGCTCCCCATGGAGACGAGCTAGGGCGAATGAATCCCTTGCTAAGAAGTTCTTGAAGCTGATTTGATAATTCTAGAAGTTCCGACGGAGCTAGACGATACGGTGCCTTAGCAATAGGGAGAGCACCAGGAATAAGATCGATACGAAATTCCACCTGCCTGTTAGGAGGAAGTCCAGGCAGATCTTCGGGAAAAACATCAGAAAATTCACGCACAACAGGAAAGTCCTGCAGTCTCTTGTCTTCGGATTCCCTGAGAGTAAAATGAGCTAGAAATGCGGGATACTTCTTTCGAAGGTACCGACTGGCCTTTAAGCAAGAGACGACCCTTAGGCATCCACCCGATTTTTCGCCTTGAATAGTTAGAATTTCGCCAGAAGTAAAGGGATACGAATAAGTTTCTCGGCGCAGATTACCTCCGCGAGATTGTTGGACAGCCAGTCCATTCCCACAACTAGATCGAAGCTTCCAAGACGAAAAGGTATAAGGTCAATACTGAATGATGTGGTGACAAGAGTAAGAGTGCAATTTCGGATGACAGACTTCACTTGTTTGGACTCCCCACTAGCAAGTTCAACAGAAAAGGCAGGGTCCAACTCGGAAATTTTTATTTTCAGCAAAGGAACCAATTTGCAAGAAACAAAGCTCCTATCAGCTCCTGTATCAAAAAGGACAGACACCCAGTTGTTGTTAAGAATAAACGTACCAGTAATAACATCGGGGTTTTGGCGTGCATCGGCAGCTCCAATGGTAAAAGCCCTCCCGCGAGCCGGAGGGATGCTGGTGACGCGGGGGCATCTATTTCTGTAATGGTCCATAGCGCCACACTCGAAGCAGCCTCGAGCAGGGTTAGGCTGAGGGTTAGCATTCCCCACAGCCAGTTGGTTTCCAGGACTCCTGCATCGCTCCACCAGGTGTCCGAATCGTCCACAATTCGTGCACTTGCGGCACGACTCTCTAGTTGGGTGATGATAAGAACATAAGTTGCACTTGGGATGAAGCCCAGTATATTCCTTTCTTGGTCTTCCCTGAGTTGTTGTGGCTGGAGCGGGGGTTATGGAGTTGATAGGCGTAGCATCAGTGATTGCAGCTAAGTTGGTCGCCTTCCGCTTCCTATTGCTCCCCTTTTTCGCCCTCCAGTCGGAGGATTAGCCCTTATCCTGATGCAGGACACCAGACTTGAGCTGTTCCCTGGTCAGACGGGCAGTGAGGTCGATCGCTGCCTTAAGTGTAGTGGGGTCAACTCCAACCGCAATGCCCCTCATGGAGTCCGGAAGACCGCTGATGTATTGCTCGACAGCGCGAGAAGCTGGGGTAACCATATGGGGCACCAATAAGGAGAGTTCATGAAATCTCTCCGTGTACTTCATGTGATCCGCGCCCTTCATCGTGTGCGCCCTAAACTCAGCCTCCAGTTTCTGGATCTCGGTTCTCGGAACGAACTCTTGCGTGACTAGCTCAACAAACTCAGCCCAGGGCAGGGCTAGAGCCGCGTCTCGTCCCCCGGTTCTTATCTCGTTATTCCACCACGTGAGAGCCCGTTTGTGGAACATACTCGCTGCGAATTTTACCCTGAGTTCATCCGGGCAGGAGCACATGTTGAATGAAGCTTCGACTTTCTCGAACCACTGGAGAAGACCAGCGGCTCCCTCGGTTCCACTAAAACTTGTAGGCCTAGTGTTGGTAAAAGCCTTATAGAGCTTATCGGCCTAAAGCGTGGGATTCGGTTCTGGGGCTTGGGGTGCACCCGAGGTTCCTTCTTGCCTCATGTTGTTTACGAGACCCGGGAGAACTGCTGCAATTTGCTGCGCTATGAGGGCAGCGAGGTCAACGGGGTCAACATTGATGGATAAGCGACGAGGAGGCATTCTATTAAAAGAATAAGAATGCGCATTAGTTAAAATTGAGAATAAAGAATAACTGGATAAGGAATTGCCAAAGAGTACATCGCTACTAGATTTACAGTTAATGATGCAACACATAAGCACATAGAAAGCATATAAGTGTGGGCATGTGATAGTGATGCATGAATTATCTAGAGTCAAGGGTCCTAGGTTATAGTCTAGGTCGGTTTCCTAATTCCCTATAACAATTGGCTCTGATACCAATCTGTCACACCCCGGTTCTTAATTGGCGGAAAAACCGAGGCGTGGCGACGGGGTCGTGATTGATTGAGCACAATAGATTAAAAAGTCTAAATGCATAAACTTAAAACATGTCAACATTACAACAATACAACAGGTAGCAAATTCGTTCCATTACAACAGATAAAGCTAACATCAATCCTAAATGTCTTCCATCTAAGGCCTCTATCAGCTATTTGCTACTTCCTGCTTCATTTCCTGAAAACATGTAACGAAAATGTCAACTACATAAAGTAGATGAGTGAATTCATAGGTTTAAGGAAAAAGGGATTATACACAAGCATACTAGACTAAGTTGTAGGGGTTTATGTATAGGGTGTACCATCGGCTAACCCACCACTCCTACAACTTATCCTACCATGCTTGGGTATAAAGCCCGGTTTTGAAAAGGTTTGTAAGACAAGACAAGCGTACCAGACTAGGTTGTAGGGGTTTGTACATAGGGTGTACCATCGGCTAACCCTCCATTCCTACAACCTACTCTGCTAAGCTTGTTTACATTTGTAAATCCAAGGTATAAAGATAGGTCAACTAATAATGTAGTGATAAGCCTTACACAAGACTGCAAGAGTTATGTATAATGATCCCATGTATTGTTCCCATGCATACAGGTGTAATGATATCAAGGTTATATGTATAAAGATACCAAAGAATCATATGTAACCATGTCTTGATGATAATGATGATAATGCATAATGATCACACGAGACCTGACAACAACCCACACAAGACCACACGATGCTACTTGATTTCCATGATGGTAACCCAAATCGATCACTTTGGATACCATAAGAGAATTCGAAAGCGTCCACTTTAGTATCTCTTGGATTCCTAATCGATCACTTAGGAAATTCTTCGGATTCTTAATCGAACACTTTAAGAACCCCCTAGGTCACGTGTATTCTAAATCGAACACTTTAGAATCCCACATCTAGTAACGGCCTGTCTACCAATCGACCACTTGGAGACCAAACACATGCACTAATGTGACCTAAACTGCCTATGTTCACACGACCACTAGACTGTCCAATGAATGATGTGTTTTCATGATAATGTATAACGGGCATATGACATTGATTTCCAAAGTCCAATGTTCCCTAAGCGATCAATGATTCCCATGTTTACTCCTGAATAATTGATTAGACATACACAACTTCCGAGAAAGTTAAGGTATGAGTAACCTGCCATGATTACTTGTTTTTCCCCAATATTCATAGTTTGCAAAAGATTTGCCAAGAATGTTTATGATAAAGAATGTTTGAATAAATGAGTTTTGTCAAAACGTGTACAGTTACCATGTTTCCATCCCAATGATTTGAAAAGCTTAAAAGAAAAAGGGGGGGGGGGCTATGAACTCACCTTGTTGGCTAAGTATGGTTGCTAGGGTGGTCGAGTGCTGCCAAACGTCGATCCTCTAAGTCTAGACAAGGACATAATAGGTTAACAACACGCTTTAAGTCTAAGAGTATAAGCCTACGCGACCTCAAGCAAAAACCAAGTTTTAAAGTTGAAAACAAGCTGATTCTGGCACATTCGGTCGAATAAGGGCAGGTTCGATCGAATCTGCTACCTGTTCGATCGAATATGGTACTGGTTCGGTCAAAGGGGCTGGGAAGAACACGTTCAGTCGATTGAGGACTCGTTCGGTCGAGTAGGATGTACATTCGGTTGAATACAATCGTATTCGATCGAATGTATATTCTGATCCGGTTAGTCTGTTCGTTTGCCCACTGGTTCGACCGAATGGTCTCTTGTTCGACCGAATAGGAGATGGTTCGACCGAATGGTCAGGTTCGATTGGTCTATTCGACCGAATAGACCTATTCGACTCCTTCAAGCCGGATGACGGAGAAACCTACGGGATTTTGACGATTTTCATGATTTTTCGCCCAAAATCAATGTTTTATACTTGGAAATGCTCGGAATCCATAGGGCTATTGATTCCTAACGTTTATCACAACAAAAGTATGCTTTTTGACACCAAAAATGACGAGTTTTGACCAAGAACACATTTGAAACAAAAGTTGGGGTTTTTGCTCGATTCGGGGCCGGATTTGATGATAAAAACGTATGATTTTCAAGAAGATCTTACCAAAAACAACAATAAACAGATTGGTGGACTCGGATTTTGGATTGAATAACTTTCTCTCACTACTCTCTCTCTAGAATTGGGGTGCTTGGGTGTGGGTGTGGAAGAGATGAAAGGAAAAATGGTGGAGTTTGTTCTTGCACTACGCTTATATACTTGGTTCTATCGGGTTCGGGTTTCGGTTACCTACGGGTCAAGGCTAGCTGAGTTCATAAGTTTTAACGAGCTAGAGCTTTCCAGTAAAAATTTTATAAAAACCATTTTTCAAGTAATCGCTTGCAATCTTTTTAAATAAAAACCTTTTATTTTTCGAAAACACAAAATTAATATTTTTCAAACGTAAAAGTTCTTTTTATGAAATAACATTTTTAGCTGAAATAAACAGATTTTCCAATGATATGGATTCCGAACTTATCGTCCAGAACCCAAAGTGTATAGTTTCCGATGATTTCTTGATTTTAGTTTACCAGTCAAATTCCAGGGCGTTACATGAACATAGCAGGCTGTATTTATGGCTTCAGCCCAAAATGTAACTGGTAGATTAGCATCTGCTAACATGGTTCTTGCAGCTTCAATCAATGTTCCGTTTCTTCTTTCTGCAACACCATTTTGTTCAGGAGTTTTAGGAGCTGAGAATTGTTAAATTATTCCCTTTCCTACACAAAGTTCTCCCATAATTCCATTTTTGAACTCTGTACCATTGTCACTTCTCATCATTTTAACCTTCTTACTCAGTTTGTTCTCAATCATTGTTACACAACCCTTAATCAGCTCCGCAGTCTCATCCTTGGTACTTAGAAAATAAACCTAAGTATATCTTGAATAGTCATAAATGATCACAAGACAATATCTTTTCTTCCCTATACTTGGCACACTCACAGGACCAAAGAGATCCATGTGGAGTAGTTCAAGTACTTGATCAATTGAATTGATGAGTTTTGTCTAATGAGAGGATTTGTGCTATTTGCCTTTCTGGCATGAACTACAATGATCTTCCAACTTGAACTCTCTTGTAGGTAAGCAAATTACATGCTCACCTTTGACAAGTCTCTTCATGTTCTTCAAATTCACATGACACAATTTCCTATGCCACAAATTTAACTCATTTTCAATGGCTTTGGAAACAAAACATGCACCTCCCCTTGAAACAACTTCTTTCATATTCAACTCATATAAGTTGCCATTTCTTGGGGCTATCATCATAATCATTTCTGGTGGGATAACAAATTCCGGTTTTAGAATGAAACAATGTGAGTCATCAAACCCTACTTTGTAACCCTTATCACACATTTGTGATATGCTCAGCAGATTATACCGTAGGTCTTCAACATGAAACACATTATCAAATGAAACCTTTCCATTTGTTAAAACTCCCTTCCCAACAATCTTTCCACCATTCTCATCACTTCCAAAGGCCACAGGACCTTCAAACTTTTCTTCATAATTTAGAAGTGACCTTTTATCACAGGTCATGTGCCTAGAACAACCACTATCCATGTACCATATGTCATTAAGAGGAGAGGACTGTTCTTGAGATGTTGTTCTAGTTTCTTTCTCAATCAATGCCATAAATGCCACATTAGCTCTCTTGATGTCATCAGCAATGTCTTCTTCATGATTGCTCCAGTCAAAATTACCCTCATGTTGTGTTGTTACAGCCACATTTCCTTGATTTCTGGGTTGGTTTTGATTGGTTAGGACTGAGTTATTTGGAATATTTTGAAGGTTTTGGTTGTTATTTTTTTGAAAACCTTGATTATGTGGCACAACTTGATTGTGATTGTTCATGTGAGGCTGGAAGTTGTTGAAGTTGGGATTATAGTTATTGCTGTTGAAGTTGTTGTTATTGGGATTGTTGGTTCTCATCTGGTTCTGTTGATATTGATGCTGCTTGTTTCTTGGTTGATTTTGGAACTGGTTCATTTGATAGTTTCTTGGCATATTACATTCTCTTGCAAAGTGACCTGGCTGTTGGCAGTTATAGCAAATGGCTTTTGACTTATCAAAACCAATTCTTTCATTAGGCCCTGACAGAAGTGATCTACCAGTCCTATTGTATAACCTTTTGCTTCTAAGAGCCAACATGGTTGCTTGCCATTTCAAATCCATATCCTCTAAATCATCAGCATCTAACTTCTCAAGGTCATCTTGTATCACACTTGTATGAATCATATTCTTTGTAACAAAAACATTATATGACTCTGTAAACATTGAGAACAAAGCCTGTGTTTCACTTCCTTGGCCACTTCCACCATCAGTGTAAGGAACTTGTCCACTTGCCATAGAGGCAAAATCAGTATCATCTATTAATTGGACATTGAACCTTTGCTGGTTACCATGGTGACTTGTGCTACCACCAACAAAAGACTTTGATGTGTCAACACCATGCTCAACTGGTTCTTCTATTATTGGAATGTGTTGTTGGTTTTTTGTTGACAAGTTACTCATGGGTGCAATAAGAGCATTAGTGACCTGGAAACATGGCTTCTCCTCTTTGATCATCTCATTTTCAATCATTTCTATCTCTGCAGCCTGAAGGAAGCACACTATATCATCCACTTTTAAATCATTGAAATTGGGCTTTTGTAGGATGAACTTGCAGGAAGTGTACCATTCCTTAGGCATTGAGTTGAGCATCTTGGTATTCAAGTCATAGTTAGTCATGACATAGTCAGTGGATCTCAACTCATTCACAATTGCTAGAAATCTTTCTAGAATTGACTTCAATCTCTCTCCTTCCTTATACTTAAACCTTTCCAACTTTTGTTTGAGCCTTTGCTTTTTGATATTCTTCAACTCTGTGTTTCCCTTAAACATTTAAAGAATTGCAACATACATAGCCTTGGCTGTGGTATGATGTGCAACGTTGGTCAAAATTTCCCATGACAGACCTAGCTTTATCATGGCTAAGGCCCTGTCATCCACTTTTCTCAATCTCTCACGCACCAGTGCCGTTGCAGCTGGATTTACACCCTCAGTGGTGTCTTGAGGACCATTCCTGATTGGGTTCCACATATCAACATCATTATAGCAAACAACTGCTTCAAACAAGACCTTCCATTTTGTGAAATTTTCATGTCCATACAGTCTAAGAATCTTGTTAGTAGACACTTCTTGTTCTTCATAACCAGATATTTTTGAAAAATCAAAATCAGTTTGTTTGTAAAAACAGAGTTTTAAAAGCAATCAAATCTGAGTACCGGTTGTTTAGATCTGATGTATCTGGTGCGGTTAGAACAAGATTTGGAAATAAAAATTCAAGCTTTAATTGAAATAAGGAAGAGAAAACACCAATAAATTGTATATCTGGAAGAAAAATGAAGAACAGAGCTGCTGACGTCACTTTCAATGGAACAGTGGTCTGCTTACATCATCTTTCTTCAAATCTTCAATCAGCAACAAGTATCCTACTAAAATAGCCGCAACAAGCTCTGATACCACTTGTCAGGTCCACGATTTCAGGTAGATCTTACACAAATCATGTCATAACTCACACAAATAAATGTGTTGACAAGGGACTTAATGACGGGTTGCTATATTTAGAAAGATAACCGTTTGTTAACGGCGAAATCAATAACAAACAGGATAGTTGCTCAGTAATAAATCAAAGGTAACTAACACACACAAGATTCACTCAAAAGATTTCCATTCATATAATGTTCATCATACAAACGATAATCGATTTAGGGTTTCTTGAGAAGAAAGTTATTTCCGTATGATTCTTAGGACAGCCGTCACGCTCACAAAATATTCTTTCTTATCTTAAATGTGTAATGGCTTAATCCATCCTTACATGGTGTTAGGAGGCGTGCCATAAATTATTCCTTTTATAGGCCTGACACCCCCTTTACAGCTGTCATTCCTTCTAGAAACCCTAAATGACAAAACATATTCAAATTACTTATTCAGAATTATACTAAGTGTAAAATAAGTCTTCCGGGTAGGCTTTGTAGCAGTATTGACTTTCCGAGTAGACTGTGTTCTTTTCCTTCCTTCAGTACTTGGTAACATAGAGGTACGTTTGGAAACAGTTTCCCGGTAGACTTTACTTAAAGAGTATTTCACCAAGTAAAATATTCACCGGGTAGACTTCAATCTTCTTGACTTTATCAGACTTTGCCCGACAAACTCTTACGAGCAACCTTGTTCTTCAATGATCCCTTCAACTCTTTACTAGAAAATAGCTTATTAGCAAAGTGTGCTCGGTAGCACTATTCCTTGCTTGAGTTAAACCTTGCCCGATGATACTTAAGATAATTCATTAAACATCAAGCCTACTTGGACCATTGTATTTATTAAAGAATACCTTGCCCGGTCTTCCAATCACTTGGCTTCATGAGCTTGGTTAGCCTAAAGCTTACTCGAAAGTAAACTTTACTTGGCTAAGAAGAACAGACTTTCTTGATAAAGTGATCCTTGCCTGGGTATGTACTAACTAGTGAACCCTGCTCGGTTATACACTAATTGGTGAGCCCTGCTCGGATATCCACTTTAGAAGAATTCTAGAAGATAACCTTGCCCGATGGACAAAATATCATGCCCGGCTAAGTAAAACCTTGCTCGGAAGTCTAAGGTGTGCCCGGATCCATACTTAGTGAATTCTGAGGAGGTTGAGAAGATTCCAATCTTCCATACATCACTTTTAGGTCAAATCTTTGACTCAACATATTACATTTCTGCCTTCATCACCAAGACTTTGTAAGAGAGTAACACCTCTTTCAATTTGGCAATATTTAGGTTTATATCACATACTCTTCAAGAACACAGTTTTAACATTCATTTGAAAAAATTTAAAGTTCTTGAAAGCCGCAAAGGCTAAAAAGATACGTATAGCCTCTAGGCAAGCAACCAGAGCATATACTTTGGTGTAATCTATGCCTTCTTGTTGGCTAAAAACCTGGACGACTAATCATGCCTTATTCCTCACGATTACCCAATGATTGTCGTTTTTACATATAAATACCCATTTTTTGGGATCACCTTCTTTTGTTAGTACACGTTTTATGCGTCTCGGTCTTTGTTTACCGTAATTGGTATTTGTATAAAGTTTAATGTTATTTTTGTAATTATATTAAAGAACATTCGCTATTGTATGGCACATTCGTTATATTAGTTAATAGCAAATGTGTCCGCGCGTATTTATTTGCCTATTCGTTAGCCTTGTTAACGAATTAGGACTACGAATGTGCTTATTCGTCAGTCTGATGTATTAGTGTTAAAGTATGAAGCTCATTCTTTATGTCTTATATAACGAATGAGTTCATCGTCTAATATATACCTGTAATGTATTGAGTAAATTAAGAGTTCTGATTATTAATCCTTTGAGCACATTATGTTGTCCAAATGAACTCTCACCACACAAAGTGCACTAGTAATGTAATACTAATCGTAAATCATATCTAATGACTAGATCCGTAAGAGTATTGAGATCGTAATAAATCGTATACTGGTTTCACAAGTGGTATAAGAGCTTGTGTTAGATTGATTAACGGTTAGAGAGATTGTACGAATCAATTGACGTAGTAATTGCTTGTTAAGTGTATTGAAGCTGAATTCAGAACTATACGAACTGTAAATTGATCAATTATTCACTAGAAACATGATAATTGATATCAGTTTGTTGTTCGGATTGTTCGTGATTGTGTTATGATCATTTGTGGAAGTCTAATTGTATTAGTTTGGTGTAATCCAAGTGAATTGAATGATTAAATGTATTGGCTGGAACAAAGTGTTAATTTGACTGATTTTAGTCAAAATTGATTGTGCTTGGAATTGAATTTGAGGTTAGGATAGGTTTGATTGTGTTCGGATTGAGTAGACGAGTGTTTGGACTGGTTATTTGTGGATTTTGGTTGATTTTGTACGAAATATACATGATTAATTGTTGTCTGAATTTGGTTTGGGATTGGTTTAAATCTAGAAATTTGATGAAGATTTGGATGCACATTCGTTACTCGATAAATGCTCATTCGTCATTCTTAACTGCTCATTTGTGAAATGGTTGTAACCGTTTATTCCAGCTGTCAATAAGGTTTTTCGTAATTAAACTAATATTCGTTAACCCTACTCGGGAATATATTTCGAATCTTCCGTATTAATAAAAACTTGCATTTGTTAGTATTAAACTTGGTATAACTTGTCAAACACCACTTAGAATCTCTTAAAATCACGTAAAAAGACTAAAAATGTTATTTTATAAACTTCAGGGACCAAACTTGTCAATTTGGAACCTATGTTAAAAATTATCCACTTCTTGTAGTTTGGATTTTGTGTACTCTCCTCCAATACTCGGTGATCCTACTACAAGCTATACTGAGAAACCATTTGAATCTTATTCAAATGATGAAAAGAAAGTTTTGGAAATTGATACAAGGGCTTACTTAACCTTGACGATGGATTTAACCTAGATTTATTTTATCAAGTGGCGAGTATCAAGATTCGTGCCTCATTATTTCAGCATTTGAGAGTGAGGAGTATGGGCAATACTCAAGAAATCAAGAAGGTCATGCTTAATTTTCAATTTCGAAACTTAGTTTATTGAAAGGGGAAACTATTGAGGAGATGTTGATGAGCTTTTGCCATCTAATTGCTGAAATGACCAATCAAAAGATGGAACCGAGTCAATGTGATCAAGTTGAGACGGTCAAAAATGCTTTACCAAGTTCATATTCTACTTTCCTGCTGGTATTGAAAGAGAATATTTTCTTCCAGAATAATGATCTGTAAGTCCCGTGGAAGGATCTTTCAATTTGATAACACGTAAATCGATTGTTAGGCGGAATATAACAATGGAATGATTCAAAGTAAAACAAACAAACACAATAAACATAAGGTAATGCTTCAAAATACACGTTGTATTCAACGTCGGGTGCTTAAGCCCTTTGACAATGATTACAATACAATCACCATCTCTCTCTCTCGTCTCACACACTATTTCATTTGACCAACACCAAAACAACCTACATACATTGTATATATATAATATATGCTAAACCCTTACCCCAAACACATACTAAGCCCACTGAAATCCATGATTCAGTTTACATAGAATAACACAAAACTAAGCCCAAATACATAAGCACAAACCATTAAATATAGCCCAACAATACCCCCCATGGTTTACCGCTTAATCATCACTGGTGGTCAAGTATGTCAGCATTAGCTTCCTTGTAAGCGCCTGCCCATAAACCTGTTCGAATGATTGAACCCACCATTCTAGTATACTCCTTAGTAGCTGTCTCATAAAGAGGTTCTCCGTAATATGGAAGCCACTTAGGGTATTTATGTCCTTTTCACCAAACTTCAGTAAAACCCTTGGATCAACAATACGATATTGTACCTTTTTAGCCTTATAATGACAGTAGCCGTTTCACCATCAAATGTCCAAAACTTAATTTCATCAAGAGCACCCTCAGGAAATCTCTTGGTGATCAGAATGGACATCACTTTATTAGTTGTAGGCCCCGTCGCATTCACCATAGTCTTGTTAGTATGAGGATCACGTACCCCCTTCGCTTTCTTGAGGAAAGACTCAGCACTAGGCATATTGGGGAATCCTCTTTCAACCTGGTTGTTAAAGGTAGTTCCAGAAATTTACGGCCTTTGGATCATAACTTGGATTGTGGAAATGTGCATGTATCAGATCACTTAGGTCAACCTTTGTCCACGAACTGAAGTCTTTCATCTTCTTGTAGTACTCCGTGTTCCCAGATCTATGTTTAACCCACCACATCTCTTTATCACTATCATATCCCCAAGAAACAAGTCTTGAACGATCACCATACTTGTCAAGAAACCCTTTTGAATCTCCATAACAAACTTTTCAGGGTATCAATATTTGAAGCAAGGTGCATACTAGAACCGCTATCTGTAGGAGTATCTTGATTCTCACCACCTGTCTTCTCACCACTGCCATCACCATTTTTAAATTCATCTCCAAACCTTTTGATAAGATTTTGTTGAAGGTCCAAGTATAATGCAGTAAGGCCACCCATGTTTTCCTAAAGCTCCTAAGTATTTGAATCTTTGTCGGTATTACTAGCTTCAAGTTCTTGAATACGTATATCCTTCACCATTGAGTCTTGTTCGAGCTCAAAAACCCTGTGTTGTAAGGTTTGTACGCCAACTGGTTCAACTTCTAGAGCAATCCCCTTGCCTTTATCGTGTATAAATTTGTCTTGCGTGGCGAGGATGTGAGCAATCTTTTCTGCAACATCTAAGCTTTCTTGACTAGTTGGATCAGATGATACAGATGGCTCAAATGCAGACTGGATATATGCCTCGAACTCAAACTATTGCGTGATATCATCAAAGATTTGATCTTGAGTTTGTTGAGCAACAACAGACGGACCATGATCAGTTTGAGCTTCAACGGTAACATGCTCAGTAATTGTTGGTTGATTGGTTGGTGTTAGACCACTAGCCAGCACACCCGGTTTTGGATATTTCTTTCGTCGTTTTCGTGAAATTAGATCGGTGGCTGGCTCTTCTTCAACATCATCTTCATTATGTGTCACAACGACTGATTAATGAGGCTTTAATGCAGTCGATTGGAGCTTCTCTTTAAAAGTCTCAAAATCCTTAACTTGTTCAGTAGAAGATACGGATTGGCGTACCTGGTGTTCAGTCTCCATATTTTGTGGTGGAGAACTATCACACTAATCATCATCAGAAATTGTTTCAAAGGAAGTTATGGGCCTTTGAACTGGAACCACATGTTCCTTAGCAACAGAAGCACTAGCAGCAACAACAACCTCTGTTTTAGCAAATCTTCCAAACTTAACTAGTTGAGGAAGTCCCTGATAAACTACTTTGGCCCCTTTTCTCGATTGTTTCATCAACCCAAAAGTACTAGGACCCATAGTTGGGTCTTATATATTAGACCGACGCATCAAATTAATATGTGGGTGAAAAATATATTATTTGGTCTCAACCAAGCGTGGATGGGTTGAAGACCAAGTAATGCTAGACTAGTATAAATAGATGTTTTTATTTATTTATCTAGCTTTGAGTGTATTGTGTATTGATTGAGATCTAGGGTTTTATCCCTATGAGAGAGTCTCCTTCCCCAGATGAGCTCTCCCGGGGTGGCTGATATTTCTTGTGTATGTATGATTATATGTATGAGTGGTTCATCTTTATGAGAATCATTCGACTAATGATATCATACTACGATTTCTATCTTGTTTGTGTTTCGATTACATATATGTGTTCATCATATTTTATTGATTATTGTTAATCGAATCAGGCTCCCTCCCAATATATCTCATCCGTCCAAATATCATTCAAGAGTGAATACGAGTGCGATTCGATCCTAACCCAGATCCGATCTCCACCATTTATCATACTAACGATTATTCACGCTTCCGTACCGGGGTTCGATTCTCACACAAAGGTTACCTTTTCCAATTTGATTGGAATTTCAACTTTATCACTTCTTGGTCTCAATCATATTCTAGCATAATCTTCCATGCTTTCCACATCTCCCTCATCAAACAGTTCATGATTGAAGAACACTAGATAGGTTGGCAGAAAGTTATCTTCACTTTTACATATTTCATCACTTCTCTTGTTGACATTGACACTTAATTTCTTTGATGAACCCTTGACAACCTTATTAGCATTGTTTTTGTTTCCTTAAGATTCATAAATATAAAAGGATTTGTGTTCTCTTCTCATCTGCTCATGGTGTTTCTTCATTTTTGGAGTAATTTTTGGTAACAAAGGGATCTTGTCCTTTGAGCCTTTCTTACTCTTTTTTTTACCTTTCAAACTACCATAGCTTGAGAATTGATCGCTTGATTCACTAAGGTCATTTTCACTTGACACATTACACTCTTGATTTTTTTATTGAAACGTAAATTCCAATAGATTTCTCAACTAACCCTTCTTTTGTTTCAACAGCTTTCACCACAAATTCTCCTTTCTCATCAACATCAACAACCTTATAATTTTTAATAAATTATTCTTTATCTTCAAACACTTTCTTGAATTGATCAAGATATGCTTCTCTTTTCTCTTTGTCAACCTTTAATGAATAATTGTCATTAAAGGTTGGAGGAACAACATTATACTTATCTTCTTTAATTTTCTTCAATTTTCCACATATGTTACCAGTGGACACAAGATTTTTCAGGAACTCAACTTCAGCTTGAAATTGAGTATTCTTCAATTTCTCTTCGATGTACTTCTACTTCAAACCTTCAATCTTTGTGGTGTATTTGGGTTGAGTTTTATAACTGTCTATACAATCTTGTTCTAAACTTTTGATTTGATTTTCATAGGTTATTTCACTCATCTCATACACATTGATTATACTTTGTTTCTTGAAACACTTAGTTTTCAATTGACCAACCTACTTTCTCAAAACATCATTCATTTCAAGTAATTCAAAAGTTGTGAGATTTGACCGTACCTAAGATGATGAAGATTCACCTTGATCACCAATCTTTGCCATAAAAGCAACATTTTCCTTCTCTATGTCTTTAGCATGGTTACTCCAGTCAAACAAACCATCTTGGGATTGTTGAGCTACATCAACATTTCGTTGGTTTCTAGGCTGAGTGGCATTGTTCCTATTTTGATTGGTAGGAGCTTGAGGAGGGATTGGATGATTTCTTTGAAATGGTTGTTGTTGAGGGATAATTTTTTGTTGGTTCTGTATTTGAAAGTTGTTGTTATTGAACTATCTCTGTTGTCCTTAATTTTGATTCTGATACTGGAATTTGTTTCTCTGTTGATTGTTGTTCTAGAACTGTCTTGATTGGTTACACTCTCTAGCAAAATGACCAGGTTGTTTACATTTGTAGCAGATTGCTCTTGATTCGTCAAAACCAATCCTGTCACTTGGTCAAGAAAATGTTGACCTTCATATTACGTTGTATAATCTCTTGCTTCTCATAGCCAACATGACGACTTTCCATTTGAGATCCATATCTTCCAAATCATATGCATCAAATTGTTCTAAGTCCTCTTGCACCACATTTGTGTGAATTAAATTATTGGCCACAAAAGCATTGTATGATTTAGTGAACATTGGGAAAAGTGCTTGACATTCATTTCCTTGTTTTGTGCTTCCTGGAACATAAGGAGCATGTCCATTTGCCATTGAAGATGTATCATCATCATCCAACATCTGGACATTAAACCTTTGCTGTCCACTTTGTCTTCCAGATTGTCTTGCCACAAACACTCTTGGAGTCTCAGAATTAAATTCACTTGGCTCTTCAATGATGGGAACTTGTTGTTGACTCTTTGTTGACAAGTTTCCCATAGGTGCAGTTAGAGAATTAGCAACTTGACATCTTGGTTTTTCGTCCTTTATCATGTGATTTTCAATTATCTCATGCTCAGCTACTTGTAGGAAACAAATAGCATCAACTAGCTTAATGTTTGGGAAGTTTCCTTCTCTTTAATGAATTTGGTAGTTGTGTACCATTCACTAGATAGAGATGAGAGAAACTTCTTGTTTAGGTCAAAATCAGTGATTGGAAGGTCAGTGGTTCTTATTTCATTGGCTATTGCAACAAACCTTTGCAACACAGATTTCAACCTATCTCCTTCTTTAAACTTGAACCTAAAAAGCTGTTGCTTTAATGTATCTATGTTAATATCTTTCAGCTTAGTGTTTCCTTCAAACATTTCTACCACTTCATCTAACATTTCCTTTGCAGCTGTGTGATGATTCACATTTGTCAGGATTTCCCAAGACAAACCTAGCTTCAACTTGGATAGTGCCTTCTCATCCTTTTTCCTCATTTGTCTCTCCACCGTTCGGTTGTTGTTAGCACCATCAGTTGCAACATATGGACCATTCTTGATGGAGTTTCACATATCACTATCATTGTAACACATAGCAGCTTTAAAGAGAACTTTCCATTTGATGTAGTTTTCTTGACCTAACAACCTTGGAATCATGTTAGTAGACAGATCTTGGTCGTCCATTTGTTCATAAATGTTTTTGGTATTTTAGAAATAAAGATTACTTAAAACTTAACAAACTTTGAAAAATAACCAGATCTGAATATGAAATCCTTAGATTTGATGAAAACAAATGGATAATAACAAGATCTAGACTCAAACAAACAATAAAAAAGTTAGATCGGAGAACAAAACACTTTTTAAACTTTAACATATTGTGGATATGAAAAATGAAGAATATTGCTGCTGACGTCACTGGCCAATGAAACAGTGCTCAGCTGACGTCATTATATTCCTCTTCAAAATCAGCAAATAATCAGTAAAAACTTCACAATCAGCAACAATAGGATCTTCACAAGAGCAAAGCGAAGCTCCGAGACCACTTGTTAGGATCGATCATTCAACAAACACTTATCAATCTCGTATCCAATAACTGAATGTTGATAAGAAGGTTACGAAGGATGCTAGTGTGAAAACCCCGATGAACTTCAAAGGCGGAATCAATGATATTCAAAGTGTTGCTACAAGAGCACAAATATAATAAACGCACACAAGTCACTCAAAAGATTTCCATTAATATTATCTCATAATACAATGAAGATCTATTAGGGTTTCTACGTGGAATGTCATCTGTGAGGCTACTTTCCGTACAAAATATTCCGTTTGCTAAGAAAGTTTGTCAGCCATTAAATCACTAAATATTCGCTCAGGTTCTCTCTCTTATAAATGTGACCTAAACTTTCCATAAATAGGCACACCTGACACCTTCTAGAAACCCTAACGATTGTTACAAAACATATTCAAATGTATTCAAAATATTACAAGTGTAAAAGGTCTTCGAGTAAGCTTTCATCTTTGTCGAGCAAACCTTGTAACCATACGTGTGCTTGGAATAGTTCTCCGAGCAAGTTTACTTAGAATAATTCCAGCAGACTTCAATCTTCATGATAATATCAAACTTTGCTCGATAATATCCTACGAGCAAACCTGTTCTTCTTGGTTAAGTCAATGGTTTGCTTTGAAACAAACCTTGCTCGACTGAAGAACAACCTTTCTTGATGAAATGTAGTTTGCTCGAATTAACACTTAGAAGAATTCTAGAAGATAAGTTTGCTCGAAAGTAAAATACCGTGCTTGAATAAGTTCTAGGCTTGCTCGAAGTGCCTGGTATGCTGGTATTCCATACTTAGCCATTTCTTTGAGAAGGTTGAGAAGATTCCAATCATCCTTAATCAATTCTTGATCCCAACATGACCATTATTCGTTAAAAATCATAACAAATGTGTACATTCTTTGTTAGTAATACGAATAAAGAACTCATTCGTTACTAAATACGAATGTGTACCAACAAATGGACACTTTGACCCAAACGAGTCAAAGTCAAAATTATTTTGAACATGGAAAGTCAAAACTGTTGGGTTTTAGCAAGATTATCAAAGTCCAATATAACCATTTATTAAGGAAATGCAGCAGAAATATAAGTTTTAAATCTTGTTAACCATTATACATAAACCCGTTTATGTTAAACCCAATCCAAGATCCATATACGATTATCAAACTATCAAAACACAACCATAGGGTGATTCAAGAACATACCTTCAAGATCGAAAGTTAAAGACGATGAAGAATATGAACGGCTAGCTTCCAATAGAGGAAACCTCAAGCTTGTATACCCAACAAGCTCCAATAAACACCTTGGTTGCTAGGGTCCTTACACTTGATGCAAGAACAAGCCTTTTGTTCTTCTACTTCTTCTTGTTCTCGGCTCCAATAAAGAGAAAAGAAGAGAGAGAGATGTGTGTGAGAGAAAAAGTGTGGATGCAAAAGTGATCCCCCAACCAAAGGGGTTGCATGGTCTTGAAAGAAAACAAAGAGGAGAGAGGAGAGGGAGCCGGCCCACATGGGGCTTTTCCCCCCAAAACCAAACCCAACTTTTGTTTCTTTTTTAAAACATAATATTATTTATCTAAATAAATAATATTTCTCTCATACATAAAATATCTATATAATTTACTTAACACACAAATGCAAATATTTAGAAAACCCATTTTCCAAATATATAAGTGTTGATAATTATTACTTAGATCATATCTAATAATAAATATCGTGGCGTTTGTCTAGCTTGTTATTGGGTATGACCCGACTTGGATCATAACGTACTAGCCACATCAACTCTAATATGTTTCTTGGGCAGATCGATTCCAACAATATCCCACTTTCACAAGATACATAGAAGATTGATGCAAATAGCAAATACCTCCTAACAACGATTTACTACCCCTAATACATATGACGAAGTGCCATTCAATAACATCATCCCCTTCAAGTCCCATACTTGAAAATGATTTAGGTTAAACTATCATTTATCCTTTTGCCATAAATGTCATGTTAAATCCAAAGACACAGAGTGATCACTCTCTGTTAATTTAACTTTTCAGGCCTTAGACATTTAACTCTCAACGAATAAGAGGAACAAATCCCTTATTGACTACACACGTCACTCACTATCACCTTGTACTACACTTTAGCTTGGCCTTATGTACTGACATATTTCAGAACAACTAAGTCAAAGTATAATAGTTGGTGAATATCAGGACCCAATATGTATATCAGGTTTGAGGATACTATGATATTTGCCTTTACTCAAATTTACTTATGACCACAAATCACAAGGATTCCATGTAGTAAATTTGAGGGCGGGTCAGTCTAATATTTATCCCATAAATATCTATGAACCTTGGCAGCAAACCCTTTGCTATATTCATACCTCATGAATATCTACCAATCCAAGTTCAATAGTCTTACTTTCATATTTGTTCCCACAAGTATGATCGACTACGGACGTTTAGAATAATTGAATTATTCACGAATTTAAACATGCTAAAATGGAACATAACTCAAGAACATGATCATAACCAAAACCATATGATTGAGTTAATATAAATCCGATATCCAAATACAAATTTTGATCAAATCCAATCACTAGAATATCGAAGTCCTAAGGCGCAAGTATGACCCTCATGCTTCGGCCTTTCAAGGAGCTTCGTGAGTGGATCCTTAATGTTTTGATCAGTGTGAACTTTGCGAATACATATCTTTCCATTTTCAACTTCATCCCTTATGTAGATGAATCTCCGCTCAATGTGCCTTGTCTTTTGATGTCCACGGGGTTCCTTAATTTGAGCAATCGCACCCTTGTTGTCACAAAATATTTCTAGAGGGTCCTGAATGGTACGGACTACCCCTAGATCGGCAAGGAACTTTCTAATACATGTAGCTTCTTGAGTTGCCAAGGAGGCGGCGATGTATTCTGATTAAGTGATGGACAAGGCTACCACGTCTTGTTTTGCGCTCTTCCAAGAGACACCACCACCATTTAGAATGAAGACATATCCCGATTGTGATCGAGAATCATCTCGATCAGTTTGGAAACTCGAATCAGTGTAACCCTTTACAATGAGTTCCTCCTCACCAGAGCCATATATCAGAACCATATCCTTAGTCCTCCTACGGTATTTCAATATGGTCTTAACCGCCATCCAATGGCTAGTTCCCGGATTTAGTTGGTATCTACTTGTCATGCTCAAAGCGCATGACACATCCGGTCATGTGCAAATCATGGCATACATGATGGATCCTATAGCAGATGCATATGGGATTCCACTCATTTTGTCTTGCTCATCCTTTAAGCTTGGACATTGAGAAGCTCTCAATATTGTTCCTCTTTGAATAGGTACGAAACCTTTATTAGAGTTGTCCATCTTGAACCTTTTCAAGATTTTGTCAATGTATGCACTTTGATTCAAACCTATCAACCACCTTGATCTATCCCTATAAATCCTTATTCCCAGAATATAGGCGGCCTCACCAAGATCCTTAATGGAAAAACAGCTTCCAAGCCAGGCTTTTACACCGTCCAACGTTGGAATGTCATTTCCAAATAGTAATATATCATCGACATATAATACCGAAAAGGTAATGATGCTCCCACTAGCCTTTTTATACGCACAAGCTTCATCAACGTTTTTGATGAATCCAAATTTTTAACTTCATCATCAAAAAGGTGATTCCAACTCCTAGATGCTAGTTTTAATCTATAGATTGATTTCTTCAACTTGCATACTTTATTAGGATGTTGTGGATCGACAAAACCTTCAGGCTAAACCATATAGACATCTTCCTCAAGATGCCCACTTAGAAAAGCAGTTTTGACATCCATTTTCCATATCTCATAGTCATAATATGCGGCTATGGCAAACAATATCCTTATTGACTTTAGCATTGCCACAGGCGAGAAAGTTTCATCATAATAAACCCCTTGAGTTTGAGTGAAACCCTCTGCTACAAGTCTAGCTTTATAAGTATCCAAGTTTCCATGCATATCAGTTTTCTTCTTGAAAATCTATTGGTGTATGATGTCAGTAGTTTAGTATCCAGTGTCTGTAATCGTGTTAGTTTGATTTGTATTGATGTTTTAGTTAACTTGTCTCACAAGTTCGCCTAGTATAAGCGAACTTGTGGAACAAGCGAAGTTATCAACAACTTCGCCTAGCTTTTTAGGCGAAGTTGTCGATAACTATATAAGCTAGGTTACGGCTTATTTTGTATGAAACAATTAAGTACGTGTAATTGGTTATTGAGACGTCACGTGTTATTAGTTGCAATATAACGTGTCTTTTACGCATTGTAATGTGTGTTTGCTTGTGTTTAACATATATCGCTTCTACGCTCGTATCATCTTACGTAGGGATTCCGCACCTACGTAGAACGAGATATTTCCGTATAGATCCGGCTAGGAACCTACAATTGGTATCAGAGCTTTTGCTCGTGATTGTGTGGTTCGGGATTATCACACGGGTGTAGAAATCGTTCCGTTCGACTATTCGCGGGACGAGTTTACGTTGAAATACTGAGTTATTGTGTCCTACTCACCTTCCTCCATCAAAAGCAACCCATTGCACCTTCGAATACCTCGCAATTCGTCAAAATCAAACCTGCAAAAACCTTGTGTTCATCAGGCGAAGTTGCCGCCACTGTTTGTAGGGTTTAGGCGAAGATATAAGTTTAAGCGAAGTTATCATTAACTTCGCCTACCTCACAAGTTCGCTTAACTTAAACGAAGTTGTCACCAAGCGAAGTTAAGATTTAAGCGAAGTTATCATTAACTTCGCCTACTGGTACTGTTCAGAATTAAAAAAAAAATTATTATTGAGTTTCTTTGTGTGTTCGAGCCGTAATTCTTTCAAAGATGACTTCTATAAACATTACGGAACTGGTGAAGATGGAGGTGGAAGCAGGTTCAGCTACTAAGGCTCCGAAAATGCTTAAGGGTACCGATTTCATGGCTTGGAAAGATCGGTTTGAGCAGTATGTTAAATATCAAGATGCTAAGATGTGGGTGTGCATTCAAGATGGATACATTCCACCAACGGCCCTATTTGAGGGTCGTGATCAAATAAAGAAATACAGTAAGATGGATGAGGAGGAGAGAAAAATGTATGAGGCAGAGAGTAAAACTCATGCGGCTATCACCATGGCTCTTCCACAAGAGATTCTTCACACTTTCAGGAAATACAAAACCGCTAGAGAGCTACGGGAAGCATTGGAAAACCGATATGAAGGTAATGTGGGTATACGTGCATCCAAAATTAAGCTACTAAAAACCCAATTCTCGGTGTTCAAAAATCTGAAAAATGAATCACTTGATGATATCATCACAAGATATTATCACCTGATGACCGAACTCAGCAATTATTCCATTGTTTACAAAGAAGAGGAGATAGTAGAGAAACTTCTTGATGCTCTTCCACCGAAATGGTAAATGTACACTGTGTTGACGAGAGAAGATAAAGAGTTTGCCGATTTTGACTTGGAAACGACAGTCAATAAATTACGAACTTTTGAACTTAACATGGTTCGGAAAGAGACACCAACTGATCAGGTTCAGGATCCGGGAATGTATGGTGCAAAAGTTAGTTCAAGTTCAACTTCAAGATCAGAATCAACTGCCTACCACTCAAAGGGAGACTCAAGCTCAAATTCAACTCAAGATGGTCATGTGACTCTTAACATGGATGGTGATGTATGTTTTGTAGCTGGAGGAAGTAAGTCTTCAAAATCTCAAGCCACAACTGGTAGTTTTCCTTCAAATATTCCGACCAACAACTACTCTCAGATGCCCATGAGTGTTAAATCAGCTGAACAACAGTTTGCTCTCTATGCATCTTTCATTGCTTCTTACGAAAACTACATCAAAGGTAAAATAGTCGATCCCGCAACTTTGGATGAAGACTATGATCAGATTGATGCTGATGATCTAGAAGAGATGGATCTGCAGTGGCAGATGGCAATGATAGTAAGAAGGGTTAAAAGGTTCATGAAGAAAACAGGTAGAAAGTTCATTGGCGAAAGACCAGGGTTTGACAAATCAAAGGTTAGATGTTATAATTGCCAACAGAATGGTCATTTTGCAAGAGAATGTACAAATGAAAGAGTTGAACGCAGTCAAAAGAGGCCTGCATAACAGAGTGGTGGAGGTAGTGAAAATAAGGCTATGGTATCTAGACACAATAGTGGGTATAACTGGAATCTACAAGTTGAGGAAGACTTCGAACAGGCAAATTTGGTGAACATCGAAACTGCAGGAAGTGAGAAAGTGACTGGAGAAAATCAAGCTTACATGGCAGAAGTGAACGATCAGCTTTCTGAGGTAAGTTTTGAACTCCCTTGTACGAAATGTGAAAATCTGTCTGAACAATTGAAAACAATAACTGATCAGTTTGTTAGTTTGGGCGCTCAATTTAAAACATTAAAAGAAGATCATCATTACACTAAAACTAGAGAAAAACAGTTACTCGGTAAAAATAAAAGCTAGTGAAAAAGATATCAGAAGTCTTAAAGCCAGTCTTGCTGAAAAAATACAAGTAATTGATCTTAGTTACGAAGTGTTAGAAGAAAAAAACAAGCTAATTGCTGACAAGGATAAACAGATAGCTTCTTACCAGGTAAAAGTGGTGGAATTAAACAGAAAAATTGAACAATTTAGAAACTCCTCAGCAATGCTTGATCACATCGTAAGTGTTCAACGTTCCCCAGTTAAAAAAGGGGGAATTGGATATTCTGAAGTTCCACCACCATATAACCATAACTATACGTATGATCCTAGTAATCAGAAATCTGTTGATGTTGAAATTGGTCAGACAGTTCCTGTTAAGGTTACGATTAAAGATCCAGAAGTTAGTAAAAGCGAAACGAGTAAGCCTGTTTTGAATGTTAAGATTTCTGTTCCTAGTTCTGTCTCATCAAATTCGGACAAGACATCCGAGTCTAGTGAGACAAAAGAAGAGGTAGTGTTACTAAAACGTGGAGAGGACTATAAACCAACTGAAAAGAATTCTCCACTAAACCCGTATGTCCCACCATATGTTAGACAAACAGGCAGTAATGCAACATCTGAAACAACTGTTGAGACGAAAGTTGAACACATGAGTTGTTTCAAATGTAATCAAATAGGACACCTGATTGCTGATTGCCCTCTAGATCAGAGATTCAGAGGTATGAGGCCTCCGAAAACTGAGAATAAACCAAACAGTAATTATTATAATAGACAGAATGCAAATTCACCAATGTTCAGACATTGGACTAAACCAAGATTTCAAAGATGTCAATCTCAGTTTTTTCCTGTTAACAACCAAACCACTGGTTACAATTCATTTAAGTCACGAAGGTTTAGATGGCCTCATAGTCAATCTCCAAGAAGGTATCCTTTCAGAACTTACAGAAGTCATTATCAAACTAACTTTGGACGACCAAAGTACGGGATGCAGTTTAATAGATTTAATCGACCCAAGACCAGTAGGTCTTGGGTCCCCAGATTTTAATCCTTTTCTTTAAATGTGCAGGAACAGTTGAACACGGCTGTAAACAATCTGTGGGTTGTGGATAGCGGATGTTCCCGGCACATGACTGGTAACAAGAATTTGTTACACGAATGGAAACCTGTTCAGTGAGTTGGAGTAAGTTTTGCTGGAGAGAGTGGTGGTAGAATTACTAGGATTGGAACTGTGACAAATGGTAAAATGAAGTTAGAAAAGGTGAATTACGTTGAGGAGTTGAAGCATAATTTGTTGAGTGTATCTCAGATCTGTGACAAAGAGTACACGGTGCACTTTACCAAAAATGAAGCGATTGTACTGTATCCTGGCTTCAAGATACCAGAGGCATGGATAGTGATGATGGCTCCAAGGGAAAAGAACACATACGTAATTGATATGAGGTCGACTGAGATGGCAACAGATGAGTCATGTCTTCTGTCAAAAGCAAATGAATCAGAGTCCGAGTTATGGCATCGAAGAATGGGGCATATACATCTTCGAAACATGAACTACATTGTCAAGAATGGGCTGGTGCTTGGTGTTCCCTTGAAAAATTTTAACTTTGAAGACCAATGCTTATCATGCAAGAAGGGAAAGCAACACAAGAAACCTCATCTCCCCAAGAAGTTTAATTCAATAGTCAGCACCCTAGACTTACTCCACATGGATCTCTTCGGTCCCGTGAATGTAAAGAGTCTAGGTGGAACATCATACTACTTAGTGATAACTGATGATTATTCTCGATACTCTTGGGTATACTTTCTGAAGACAAAAGTTGAGACGGTTCAGTTTGTTATTAACCTGATAACCAAGGTTGAAAATGTTGTGGGAAGAAAGGTTAAGTTCATCAGGAGTGACAATGGGACAGAGTTCAAGAACTACCAGATGGAGATGTTCTGCTTACAGAAAGGGATAGACCACCAGTACAGCGCTCCGTACACTCCGCAACAAAATGGGGTGGCTGAGAGGAAGAATAGGACGCTAATTGAAGGAGCTAGAACTATGCTGGCTGATGCTAAACTTCCCGTGGTGTTCTAGGCTGAAGCAGTTGCAACAGCCTGTTATATCCTTAATCGTGTTTTTAATTGTTAAAAGGCAAAATAAAACTTGTTATGAACTTATGCATGGTCGAAAGCTAAACCTGAATGGTCTCGAACCATTCGGGTCCCCATGTACGATATTAAAGACAACCTCAAAATTTGGTGAGAAAGCTGACGAAGGTATTTTAGTTGGATATGTTGTTGGGACACCCAATAGACGAGTCTTTAATCTATCGACCAGCAAGGTTGAAGTGGTATGTAACTCCAACGTCACGAGTTACAAACCACCAATGCCCAGCACGGGACCCGCTGAAGCTTTTGACTATGATAGACTGTTTAAATCTTTTAATGTGCCTTATTTGGATTGTGCAGTAGTTGATGAGAGAATTGCCTCCCAGATCACGTATGACGAGGAAGAAAACATTGTGCTACGTCGACGACACGATGAAAGTCAACCTTCTACGTCAAGTGCCTTTAATGCACCTGCCGCCTCTACTGAAGAAGAATTTTACAACCCTTTTCACTCTCAACAACAATCATCCATTGATGAACTCTCTTCGAACCTGGAAGACAATCTGCAAGTCAGTTCGGTTCCGACTACTGGAGTCCACAAAAATCACCATTTGGAGAACGTGATAGGTGATCTGTCTGACGGTGTACTAACAAGACGAAGCTTGAATGAGCACACTTGTGTTTACGCAAGCATCAAAGAAACATGTATCATTAACGAGTGCTTGTACACCTGCTTCATCAGCCAGATTGAACCAAAGAACTATCAAATGGCTCTAAAAGACAGCTCCTGGGTGGAAGCCATGCAAGAAGAGTTAGCCCAGTTCGAGAAGATGGAGGTATGGAAATTGGTTGCAAAACCGAAGAATGTGCATGCTATTGGCAGCAAATGGGTTTTCAAATGTAAGAGAGATGAGAAAGGTATAATTATTAGGAACAAGGCGAGGCTGGTCGTTAAAGGGTTCAATCAGCAAGAAGGGATCGACTACAATGAAGTGTTTGCTCCTGTGGCAAGATTGGAAGTGATTCGATTGTTTTTGGCATTTGCTGCACACAATGAGATGAAGATGTTCCAGTTAGACGTGAAAAGTGCGTTTCTTAACGGTAAAGTCGATGAGGTTGTGTACGTTGAGCAGCCACCAGGTTTCCTGACCCAGACTTTCCCGATCACGTGTACAAACTAAGTAAAGCTCTATACGGATTACATCAGGCCCCTCGTGCCTGGTATGCAACTTTATCTGATTACTTGCTTGAGAATGGGTTTGAACGAGGAAAGATCGACAGCACACTTTTTGTTAACAGAAAAGGGGGAGACTTTCTTCTGGTTCAAGTCTACGTGGACGACATCATCTTTGCTGCATCAAAAGTCGACATGTGTCAGGATTTTGAAGTAGTCATGAAGAAGAGGTTTGAAATGAGTGCATTGGGTGAATTAACTTTCTTTCTGGGATTGCAGGTTGATCAGAAGAAGGATGGGAAGTTCATCCATCAGACTAAATATGTCCAAGACGTTCTCAAACGCTTCAAGATGGAGGACAACACTCCATTCGACACTCCAGTTTGCGTCAATCACAAACTGGGTGTTGATTCAGACAGTGATGCAGACGTGGACCCCACCCAATATCGGGAAATAATAGGTTCTTTAATGTATTTAACTGCATCTAGACCTGATATTATGTTTGCAGTTTGTCTTTGTGCTCGTTTTCAGGCCAACCCAAAGGAATCTCACATGAAGGGTGTGAAAAGGATATTGCGGTATCTCAAGGGCAAGCCTAAGCTGGAGTTGTGGTACACGAAAGGGGGAGACTTGGAATTGATCGCTTACACGGATTCTGACTATGGAGGATGCAATCAGAATCGGAAGTCGACAACTGGTGGATGCCAGTTTATGGGAGGAAGATTGGTGTCATGGCAATGCAAGAAGCAGACCTCAGTAGCCATTTCTACCTGTGAAGCAGAATACATGGCAGCATCAAACTGCTGCTCCTAGGTTCTTTGGATACAACAGCAATTGCGCGATTACGGTCTGAATTTCACTCAAACTCCTATTTGTGTAGATAACACTGCTGCAATCTTAGTAACTAACAATCCCGTAAAGCATAGCAAAACTAAACACATTGACATTCGTCACCATTTTATACGGGATTGTGCTGAGAAGAAATTAATAGTGCTCGAAAAGGTTGATTCGTTAGATAATTTCGCTGATTTGTTTACTAAAGCGTTTGACAGAACTCGTTTTCAAAACCTTGTTGAGCTTAATGGGATGATCAATCCCGAGTAACCGTGTTTTTCGTTTTTACTTAAAAAAAAAAAATCACTATCGCTTAGAATTATGTAGGTTGCTTCAGTTTGAAGGACATATCTTCGGATGTGTTTGGTCCTTACTTCTACCAGTAGATTATGAGGATAGCCATTAACCAGATGACTGAAAGTGACCGGGGCGGTTCATGATGTGGTTTTATTCTTTCGCTGAAAAATAGTCGTTCATACTTAGTTAGAAGGACACATACTCGTATGGGGTCGGTCCAGTTGATCCATTGGATCTTCCGGATAGCCGTTTACCTGAAGACTTTGACTTGATCGGGGCGATAGAGTTTAAATTTTTTGAGGGAGATGAAATAATTTTTCAAGTCTATAACTTCGTAAGAAGTTTCTTTACTATGTTTAAATTAAAATTGATCCAACCTTGGAAAGTGATAGACAAACTAATTCTGTGTGCTTAACTAGTGAAGTTATTAGACCTAAAAGACTTTAGAGCAGTCATTGTATGTTATGGTAGCTTTTTATGGTGCGTAAAATTTGAAGTGATACTAACTAAATCCTCTCGATTTAAAAGGAAAACTCATTAAAAGTTGTGTATGTCTACGTATATATCTTTCCGAATGATAGGCAGAAAAGTGATTACCCAGTCATACACGAGCCCGTGAGTGTTCTGATTCGCGAGAAGATAGTGTGTTAAGAAACTGCGGTGGTCCAGATTCGGGACTTGCAGTAGTCTACTGTTTGAGGCTATGTAAATCTTTTGCGTAAAAAAAAATTAAGCCTTTTGAAGTCTATTATGTAATACTTATCAATCAAGAGGCAAGATCGAGGACGAGACGAAGACTCTAAAAGATCAAGATGTATTTACAGCTTAATCAGACACTACGGGTCGAGGTCAACTCGGGGTGACTTGGGGAAAGCCAAATAAGCTTTGAGAATAGATAGAAGGCATCACAATCTCTGATGTGGTGTCCATTTATATTTTGAGCTTAATTGAACCTCGCCCATATCACAGAAGCGATGAAAACCATACTAAGTTGTTTACCTGCTTACAACCTGTTTCTTTATGTCATAATGCAGCTGAACATGGATCTATGTGACAGTCATTTAATTAGTATGATTCCTGTTCGGATCTTTTCTAAAACATGTAAGTCCCTGTCAAGACTGAAATTTGATCCCGTGTTTTTATTTCTAAATTTTATTTTACTTATGTCGTTTTATGGTTTTATACCTGGTTACTTGTTATTTGATCGTAACATTTTACTCTTTAAAGGAAGTTTTAAAAGTTAATGGCATAACGTCCTAATTTTATGGTTTTATATCAAGAGAAGTTGTTATACTTAGGCGAACTTGTTAACAGGCGAAGTTAAGGGGTAAGCGAAGTTAGACCCAACTTCGCCTGTGTAACTTTGACCCTATATAAAGAATTTTTCTAGTCAAACTCTTTATTATTTTCAAAATCCAGCGAAGTTGTGTATTAACCATCAGCGAACTTGTTATACTCGATTCAAACCTTGTTATCTTTTCTCAATTTTGATCCGTATTAAAGGTGTGTTGGGTCGGGTTAATGTATAATCATTGTCAATCAAGTTAATAAGATGCCGTTTCAGTCCGATATGAGATCTTGTTCTTACAAACTTTTGAACACCCAATTTTCATACTTATTTTAACGTGTTCGTAACTAATGTGATCGTCTAGATCGCTTTAGTGTCATGTCTTTATCGTCCACAATCAACAAATTCACCAGATTCACCAATGTTTGCCGTCTAAACCTTTGCCGTTTCAGATCAGGCGAAGTTATGGTTTAGGCGAAGTTGTTCTCAACTTCGCCTAAGGCTTAACTTCGCCTGTTACTTTAACTTTTAATTAATCTGGTGCGAAGTTGTTCAATGGCGAAGTTATGTTTAGGCGAAGTTGTCCTTAACTTCGCCTTATACCTAACTTCGCCTGTTTAATTATTTCATTTAAAATTATATTAACGGTTATAAGGCGAAGTTGTAGTAAAGGCGAAGTTATTCACAACTTCGCCCTTTCCCTAACTTCGCCTACACAGAATCAATCATAACTTCGCTCATGGTAACAGGCGAAGTTGTTATCCGCTTTGACGATTCTCAAACTTAGACCGTTTGTGGTGCAGATATGGCAGCTGTTGCAGGAGCCGGTGGTGCCGGTGGTGACGATGAAGGAGATAACAATCGTCAGTTTTTCCCGGGGCATAATATGTACATTACTTTGGACCCGGATGCGAGCGGTGTTGATGATTTTCGCGAGATCATCACGTTTCTTATCCGCTCGCGTATCTTCCATGCTATTACTACAACACTGCCCATCTCCTTACCAAACATAGAAGATTTCTGGCAGACAGTTGAATATGATTGCAGAGTCGAGCCCCCAGTTATGCGTGCTACGGTTAACAATCAGGTAGTGCAGTTCTCTTTAGAACAGATACGGGTTGTTCTGCAGTTTGGGGATGAAACGAGAGATGATCCTACAAACTTCGTGGCTCCATTCAGAGATGGTGCTTTTTTAAGAATGGGCTATTCTGGTCCATTGGGGGATACTCAGAGACGCAAGGTATTTTTATTAGACCAATGGCGCTTTCTCATGCACGTGATGATCGTGTGTATGTCGGGTGGAAAGGCTGGTACGGATGGAATGGGTGCGACCATGCAGTCGGCAATGACTGCACGGACTTACAACAAGCGTTATAGCTTTAGTCAGATGGTGTTCTATGAGATAGACCGTCAAAGACGAGCGGTGGCGCGTGAGAGATTCTTGATGTACCCAAGATTCCTTCAAATGATCTTGAATCACGTGGCTCCCACGTTACCTCAGCGCCGTCTGATTCGATATGTGAAGAGTGTCAGCAAGAGGATCTTCGCCCAGTGTAGATCGTCAAGTGCCAGAAGTAAACCAGAGCTCCGTCTTCGTCATACTCCGTTATTTGGGTACTTGATCTACCCGGAGTATGTTGCAGCTCGTGGGGACGAGTTTCGGGATCCGGCACCGCAACAGGCAGGAGCACCTCAACCACCACCTGTGGTACATCATTCACTGCCTGCTGCACCTGTTGTGGCACCGGAGGAACACGTCGACTTTGAAGCGGCTTTTGGCGGCCAAGGATTTTTCGATATGGAACGTGTTGATCCAGAGGAAGAGGTACATGTCTCGTCTGCACAGGTTATGAGTGTGGATGTGTCGATGGTAGCTACGACTGTGGCTGTGTCTGAAAGAACTGATTCTGACTCCTCAAACGATGATGTGGCTGAAGCAAGACAGATTCTGATTACTCAAGAAAGAATTTGCATCGGTAGGTTCGTCGGGCGAGAAGGGCGAGAACGGGTGAAGGATCGGGAGCTGGTGAGAGCTCGAGGGTGGTTCGTTTTTCTCCACCCGCACTGTCTGGTATGACTATGGTCCCTACATCATTGACAGTTACAGGGCCGATCACCTCGGGTGTTCCCGTGTTGACTACCTCATCTTCCTTCGGCATACCACCCACTACGTTCCAACTCTTGGCTCTAGAGATTGTGTTCTTGCCTCCTCCAACTCTTACTCCATCGGAGGTCGTTGCAAGATTTTTTGAGGCGACGATTGTTGCCACCGCTGGATTATCTATTACGATACCACCTGCGGTTACGTTTCCGCCTATCTCTGTTGTTCCGGTTACCTTGGGAATCCCTCCTCCGTACGCTCAAGACATTTCACATATGAGGTTAGATTTTGATGCAACCTTATCCGACTCGGAGAGAATAGAAGCTATTGAAAGGGTCGTGGCAGAACAGTCAAGAGTAAATCTGATCCAGACTCACGCTATTCAGTGCCTCGTTGCAGAGAATCAGATTCAGTCGTCCCTCCTGATTGAGCACGGTAAAATTTTTGATGCCTTGAAACAGTTCTTGGCATCTTAGGGGGAGACGAGCTGTAAGGGTGACGAACTGAGGACGAAGAAGAGAAACGATCGAGACGATGATCCCAATGCATCGAAAGATGCAGGTGGAGAGTTGCCAAGAACTGAACAAGCTCTTGGGACTTCCACAACTCAAGGGAGTCAACTGGTGCAACTGGTGGATCGGGGGGTGATGATGTGGTGGTAGTGGATGCTGAGGAGGTGTTGGGTGATGATGTTATAGGTGATGACGATGTGTTACCGTTGGAAGAGATTGAGAAAATTGGGGCTGAGATTGTGATTGACAATGAAGTCGAAGAAGGAGAGATTGTGGAGGATAACATTGAGCATGAAATTCCGGCAGTTGAAAAGTCAGATTTGAGTCAAGATACGGAATGTAATGAGACTGAATGGGAAGAGCAGCCAAGATGGAAAGAAGACTACGCTCAGTGGTTCGTAAAGACTAAGAAACCGGCGGTCCCTACTATGTTCAAGAAAAGTTACAACATCAAAGGGTATGCTGAATCGAAAAAGGGGATTATTTGCTGGTTATATGATGAGCAGTTGAGGCTCTTTGTGATTAAACGTTATGATGGGGTTCAATATTTCAAGAGATTGTTGAGATCGTTGAATACTTTGCCGGAGTGTGAGGTGAAGGACTTAGCCAAGTTGGGGTTGATAAACAGAAGTGATGATAATATGGCTAGGATTATTGGAAAGATAGTCTGGAAAGAAAGCATAAAGGAGAAAAAGTTTGAGCTGTTGAAACCGCAGAAAGGAAAGCTCGTTGAAGATAAAGACAGAGGAATGAGAGCTGATGGCAAGCTTTGGATGATAATGAAGTATAAGCCGATCTGTTGCTTAAAATAAGTGCCGATGAAACAAATGCCCAAGAATGTGCTAAAGGATCTGAAATGGTGGTATGTTGATAGTGAAACAGCTGAAGCAGTGATGGATGATGAGGATGAACAAGAGTTGCTGAGAGTGTATGACCCTATGCACTTGGTGAATTTGTCTCAAGCAGACTTGTTGGTGCTGAACGAGAAAAAGATATTTTATATTCCTGCCTGGAAAGAAGAAGCAAAGAAATATCAGAGAGTAGTTTTGGTTTGTGTCAGAGAAGGAGTACATGCTTGAAGATGGATGACTCGAGTTTTGAGATTACAAGACACGTGATTGAAGATAGAGATATAAAGCTACTGCCAATGGGGAGTCTGTTGGTGTATGATGTCAGTAGTTTAGTATCTAGTGTCTATAATCGTGTTAGTTTGATTTGTATTGATGTTTTAGTTAACTTTTCTCACAAGTTCGCCTAGTATAAGCGAACTTGTGGAACAAGCGAAGTTATCAACAACTTCGCCTAGCTTGTTAGGCGAAGTTGTCGACAACTATATAAGCTAGGTTACGGCTTATTTTGTATGAAACAATTAAGTACGTGTAATTGGTGATTGAGACGTCACGTGTTATTAGTTGCAATATAACGTGTCTTTTGCGCATTGTAACATGTGTTTGCTTGTGTTTAACGTATATCGCTTCTACGCTCGTATCGTCTTACGTAGGGATTCCGCACCTACGTAGAACGAGATATTTCCGTATAGATCCGGCTAGGAACCTACAAAATCCACTTACTTCCAACCAGTTTGGAATAAAGAGGTGGAGCAACCAAGTCCCATACTTGGTTGTCATGCATGGATCATATCTCAAAGTTCATGGCTTCCAGCCATTTATCACAATCAAATTGTGACATTGTATCTCGGTATGTGGTCAGTTCATCCGAATCTACCACGTAGCATCCATCCATGAAAAATCCATATCTCATAGGTGGGGTGCTAACTCTACCAGATTTGCGAACGTTTTGTGTGTCTTGATCAACCATTTGATCATCATCAACAACCTCTTGCTGATTGCTAGTGTCAATCAAACGTGTATCGGCTTGTGGTTCTCGATCCTCTTCGAGTTCCACAGTTCTATTAGCTTCTTCCGTAAGTAACTTTCTTTCCAAGAACACAGCCTTTCGAGCAATAAACACTTTATGCTCGTTTGGATTGTAGAAATAATATCCCATCAAATCTCTGGGATATCCTACAAAATTACACATAGTAGATCGGCATTCCAGTTTGTTTCGGGTGTGGTTCTTGACATAAGCCTCACAACCCCAAACCCTTAAATATGATAATGATGGACCCTTCTATGCCATATTTCAAAAGGTGTCCTTTCCACTTTCTTGGTTGTTGCCACATTTAGAATATGGGATGCGGAGATCAATGCGAAGCCCCAAAATGATAGAGGTAATGAGCTTCTAGCCATCATGGACCGAACCATATCCAATAGAGTTCGATTTCTCGTTTCAGACACACCATTATGTTGTGGTTTTCCAGGTGGACTGAGTTGTGAGACAATCCCACAACTCCTTAGATGATCTAGAAATGCATCATTGAGGTATTAACCTCCTGTATCGGATCGAAGTACTTTGATTGTTTTGTTGAGTTGATTTTATACTTCATTTTGGAAGAGTTTGAACATTTGAAAGGCCTCATCTTTGTGTCTTAACAAGAACACATACACATAGAGACTATAATCGTCGATAAAGGTAATGAAGTATCTTTCACCATTCCTTATTATTGTCTTAAAAGGACCACATACATCCGAATTTATGATACCTAATAAATCTTTCGCCCTTTCGTTAGTTCCACTAAATGGCTCCTTGGTCATCTTTCCCAATAAACAAGATTCGCACTCATCAAATGAATCATCATTTGATTTCAAAAGACCATTCTTTTGAAGTGTGTGAATGCGATTCTTGTTTATGTGGCCAAGGCGACATCGCCAAAGAAAAGTTTTACTAAAATCCAATTTGAGTCTTTTGGTTTCATCTTGGTACAATGAGTTATCAATGGATGTATTATCATGAACCAATTCATAAATTCCATTAAACGACATTGCTTTAAAATAAATACATAAAAACCATTGTTACAAACTTGAAGTGATAACCAAATTGTCTTAATACAGAACAGAGATAATATTCCTAGTCAAACTAGGAGAATACATAATGTTTTTCAAAAGAATTTCCAAACCGTTTGGAAGATTCAAAACATAATCTCCTCGGGCTTGGACGTCAACCTTTGCTCCATTGCCCATGAAGAGACTTGTATCTCCTTTCTTGTAATCATTTCTTCTTCTGAACCCCTGCAACGAATTGCAGATATGAGTTCCACATCCGGTATCCAATACCCATGTGTTAGAAGAAATAATATTAAGATCAATATGGATCATGAAAGTTGTACCCGAGGTTTTCCCTGCATCCCTCTTAGCTTTCAACTTCTTGAGATAGGTCGCACAATTTCTTATCCAGTGACCTATCTCCCCACAACCAAAGCATGGATCCTCAGCGCTTCTTGAGTTTGGGTTCCGCCTTTTCCTTTCCCTTGAACCCCTTCTTGACTTGCCCCTTGCCAACGGCAACCTTTGCCTTTGGTTCCGGGTGATGCCTCTTTTTCAAACCACCCTCATTGATCGTGAGAATGGGTAAAACCTTTTTACCCATTCCGACTTCGGCTGTCTAAAGCATTGGGTTAAGCTCACCAATGCTATTGTCCCATCCGTTCATGTTGTAATTCATCACAAATGTCTCAAACCTTTTAGTTAAGCAGTTCAGGATCAAATCCGTGCCTAACTCTTTTGAGACGGGAAAGTTAAGCCGTTCAAGCCGATCAATGTGGCTTTTCATCTTAAGCACATAAGATGAGACAGATTGGGTCTCTTCCATGTGACATGCATGGAGTGCTCGAACCGTTTCGAAGCACTCCACCCTAGCTTGTGTAAGGAACCTTTTCTTAATCTGGTGGATCATGTAATACGCCCCATGATTCTCAAAATCCTTTTGTATCTTGGGAATCATTGTTCCCAACATGAGGCAAGAGACTTGCACCGAATCCTCGGTGTATTTCAACAAATCCGCGTAGGCATTCAAGTTGTTGACATCGGGTTCATCGGGAAAAGGGTTGTCTAAAATGTAGGACTTCTTCTCTAGCTTGAGAACAATTCTCAAGTTTCGATACCAGTCCATGAAATTATTGAAATTTAGACGATCCTTGACCAAAATGGATCTTAGTGATAAATTATGCACATGAGGGATAATAGCGTTCAGTGGGTTGTTTGCGGCCATCTATAAAAGAATTTAACAAAGTTCAAATTAGTATTTTTGATATCAATAAATTTTAATCGATAATACCCTTTAATGTCTCAAAGACAATTAATGATTAAAATCTAGAATCCAACGTTTCATTCAAATAGCAGTTAGGTGACCTTTATCCCACTATTCAAATTAACAAGGTAGTCAACGTTTGACAATTTCAACCCTTTGCAACTTCTAGTTTTATGGGATCGGTTAAACATCATATGTTTAGTTGGCATGTTTAATCCCAACAACACCTTTGTACGCCATGTTTCGGTGACCCTATTCCTTTGGTTTCCAAATCAAGTCGTCCTACTTACACACACGTGTGAGTTTACACATACAAGTGGTTAGGTGACCCTCATCCCACAAGTATTGTAAAACCACCTCAAGATCACAAGTTTTATTAAATGTGGTTAGGTGACCCTTACCCCACATCAAGTCTACAAGTGACATAAGTGTCGTATAAAAGGATGGTGTTCAACTTGTTTTAAAAGGGATTTTAGTTTTCAATATTCTAGATTGGAAAACTATTTAATGTACCTTCCATTTGCATGCATTCAAATGTATGGTACCTTTGAAAACCAATTTTCAAATTCCTTTTAATAAAACCCATTTTATTATGAAATCATTAAAGGTTAATAAAACCAATTTTTATAAGTTAATAATTCAAAGGAATCACTTTTATGCTAGTTTTTTATTTTAATTGTTAACATCCAAACATGATAAAACAATAAAAATAAATCAACCATACAAGCATAAAATACAATGACATTTCCATAACCATAGCCACCTAAATAGACAACACTTGTTGACTGAAACAAGTGTGTCATAATGTCTCTCTTAAGGGAAGAGCATGACACAAGGTATGTGATGGTGAACTCCCACTTGACTCTGCATCCTTATGCTTCAAGTGCTCACTTCTTGTTGTGATCCTTCTTCTTTATTTGGGCTTCCAGTTGGGCTCCAACCAAAATGGTGTTGTAGTTGCATCTTCTTTTACAAAATATATTCTAATTCATTTTTGTCTAATAAAAGGAATACAACTATTCTACTAATTATTACAAACCATTTGAAAGAATTAATAGATTACAAACCCGAATAAAGAATATTACAACCAAATGAATAAATCACAACAAATCTCTTCAATATACACAAGGTCATGGCCAGGTTATGAACATCCACACAAGCAGGTCAACCTTTGACCAAACATGTCAACCCTTGACCAAAAATGGTTCCCCTTTGACCCTTATGGTTCTCAGCCAGTGACCAAAAGGATTTCGGCCACTATGACCGAGAACAAGTGTTCTCTGCCAAGAGCAGAGAACCATGCGTTCTCGGCCAAAAAGGCAGAGAACCTTGAGTTCTTGGCCATGACCGAGATCATGGAGTTCTCGGCCAACAACCGAGAACCATGGTTTCTTACCATGAGTTCTCAATCAGACCGAGATCAGGATTTCGGTCAACCGAGAACTGGTTTTCGGTCAACCAAGAACCATGGTTTACAATCACGAGTTCTTGGCCAACTGAGAACGGGTCTTCTGGGTCTTTTCGGCCAGTCCGAGAACTGTGGTTCCCAACCAAGGGTTCTCGGCCATAGCTGGAAAGACCCAGATTTTGTCCGAACAAAATAATCATCCAAATAACCAAGTTTTCCAGTTTTACCACATGCATGTATGGTACAAACTTGGAAAAACAAGAGGCAACCAAAATGCCTAAAGTTCTCGGCCAAAATGGTAAAGAATACCATCAAACCCGAGCACTTTAGAACCCATTTTTGAAGCATGTAATCGTATAAGCGACTCTTGATGCCATTGTTGGGTTTTAGCAAGATTATCAAAGTCCAAAATAACCATTTATTAAGAAAATACAGCGGAAATATAAGTTTTAAATCTTGTTAACCATTATACATAAACCCGTTTATGTTAAACCCAATCCAGGATCCATGTACGATTATCAAACTATCAAACCACAACCATAGGGTGTTTCAAGAACATACCTTCAAGTCCGAAAGTTAAAGAGGATGAAGAATGTGACACTCGACAATTTCAGGTTAACTCCGTTAATCCAAACCCCGTCAATTCAAACTTAAGATCACTAGAACTATAACGCACATCTCATTACATTTAAACTAGGGTTTTAAATGATGTTTGACAATCACTACACATGTAGTCATTCGGGATTGCACCGAAACGCAAACGAGTTGACTCAAACCATTGGTGAAAAAACGACAAACATCAAAACAATAAGTATTTAATATTTATGTGTTAGGTTTATGTATTATGTGATATTTATACATAGAACACTAAACACAAGAGACAAGGGTTATTAATTATACTAGAAATTGAATAACAAGAAATAGAGGGACCTAAGTGTAACAAGTTAATATTTAATATTGACAAAAAACCTAACCTCCCTCCCTCTCCCCATAACCGATCGCCCCCCCCCCCCCCCTCCTCACACCCCCTTGGATGCCGTCACATCACACACACATACATACATACAACCTTGTTTCAAGTTTTGTTGAAGAATTAAGGTGCTAGGAAGGTAATTAACAACTAATCTATGCATTCTAGGTGTTTAATTTTAATATTGAATGGGTTAATCAAAACCCTAATTCTTGAAATTGATGATTAAGATGAGTTAGGGTTTGATTGTATGTTTGATGATGAATTTCTATTGAAATTGATAACTAGTTGTGTTATTGTTGCTTGTTAATCACTTGTTCTTTAATATTTAAACTTTAAAGAGAAACCCTAACTATGTGTGTAATGTGAAATTGATATGCATGGTTGGTTAATTCTGGTGTCTAGAGTGTTATATGCATGGATTATGATTCATAGATTGTTGTTATGTTGAGTTTTGATGAAAACTGGTATTGGACAGATTGTTAAGTTTATGTTTAGACGACTGTAACTGAATGTTAATGTGGTAATTGGTCGAAATTATTAACATTACCGTTTACTAGGTTGAGTCTAGTTTCTAAAAAGTCCAAGTTTGTAATTTTTGGACGTGTAAAGGTTAACTTTTATTATTTTACAAAAACGTAGTGCAAGTCTGAATTGTGGGGTCTGCTGTTAGGCTGTTTTGAAATTATCATATCTCATAAACTACAAGACCAAATGGGTTAGTTACACTTTTGGAAGTTAATATATTGAGTTAAGAATCTAACCCAATTGGTCTTGTATTAATCGAATTTACCATTTAACGGTAGTAATAAATATCATTCTGTTGCGCATGATTTTGACTGCTGTGAATTTACTGTAATGTTTTGGTCTTTGTGAGAAAACTATGTGGAATAAAAATACAATAAAAATAGTTATGGAAACCTAAGTCAAGTGTGTTTTTGTGACTGTTTTTGGTGAATTAATTGATATGTTATGATCTGTTGAATAGAGTAAACTTTCAAGTAGAAATCTGTCTTGATAAAACTAGCTGCTGAACTATGTGAAAATACATGAAACGTGCTTGTTGTTAGATAATTGCTATGTTTTTGACTAAATTGCCCTTGTGGGGAATGATTGCTAGTAATATACAATGTTAGTACTTGATACTTAAGTAGTTGTTTACACATGTAACGTGTCACCAATGTGTTTGTCGAGTCACACATAATTCACAAACGAAACACGAAACGTATCTCATGCATAGGTATTATGTGCCGAGTCTAGAGACTCAATAATAGTTTAAATACTTAAAAAATCTCATTTTTGTTTTAGAGCACTAGTGAGGATTTTCTGTGACGCGCATCTCTCGGATTTGTTTTAGGATTCTTCGCAAACAGTGAGTTTCACGTTCCCCTTTTACTCTTTTAAACGCTTTTTATTTGGGGGAGATAACATACTCCAAAACGCTTTAGATTTTTTATTAGTTATATATCACTTGTAAGGCTTAGTGGCAAACGAACCAACTAAAGTCCTTCATAACATCGAACCGTTTAGTATTTGTATAATAGCGAGTCAATGTTGAGTAGTACTACTGGGTTTGACAAACCCCAACCAACTCTAAACTCGACGGCAATTCGAGTGGGTGTAATCTTGGCTAACACATTTTCCATGGTCGTGGTAGACATGGTGGCAAGGCAATTGATAAACAGTCAGCTTCGGTGTCGAACACTTAGTAATACTTGTTTTATAGGCTAGCTACCTATCGATATATAATTGACATAACATTATCTGGTAACGCAAATGCAAACATTCTCTTTATTTATATATGTGAACTCACCAACCCTGTGTTGACACTTTTAGTATGTTATTCTCAGGTAGCCGAGGCGGGCGCGTGGTATAGGAACATGCATTTCGTTGAACTCTATCGTTTTTGCAAACTTGTTTTTAAACTGTTATTAATTGGGTTTTAAGTCGTCCTGCGTGACGCAACACTTGGTTTAAGGATTTACGCTTCGTCACTTATTTAAACTTAAATGTTTCGTGGTTTGAAAACTTTATTTATGGTGTTTGATTACAACTAATGATTCCGATCTAGTTAGTTCTCACCCTCTGACGGTAAAACTACGTTAGTGTATTTTGAGGGTGTGACAGATTGGTATCAGAGCCATTGGTTATAGCGAACTAGAATTTGCATGCATACTAGACTATAACCGCAACAACCCATTAGTTATAATTTCTACGCACTGCATATATATTTTATTTCGTCTTTCGTTATCTTTATCTCTTTACCTCATACACTCATACGCGCGCATACATGACTTACCTGTAGGGATGTCGACGCCACCATCATCATCATCCGACTAGGTGACTCATTCCCATGTAAAGGAACCGCAGCTACCTACCTCGTCGCCACCCTGAGTAGCCCCGGAACTAGAATCCCCTGCACCGAAGAGGTATCGCCTATCTGGAGGCATGTACGACGACGACGTTAGCTGGGATTGGTACCCGAGTCTGATCAGGCGTATGGTTTACCGCGAGCAAGTTCCCCCACTACCTCACCCGAGCCGTCCTGTATACCCTAACACCCCACCACGCATAACGGAACCAATAGAGCGTGTTCTCGCAGCTGTTGTTTCCTGTTTAGAGCGTGACGCGGGTTTTATGCCCTCGGCGAGAGCGAACGTTTCCGGATTGATAAGAGATGGAATTGATGCTAGGGAGGAAATTTCCCGCCTGACAGCGGCTATGAAGGAAGTGCAGGATGCTAATGATCAGCAGATGAAGATTATGAGAAAAATGCAAGCAGAGATGATAGATTTGCAAGAGCAACTCCTAGTGGCGAGATCCCGGACATAGATAGCTCTAGAGCGTTGCGATATCTTACAGACGCAAATTACCCAGAATGCAGCAGAACCCGAGGAAGAACCTGAGGAAGAACCTGAGGAGGAACCCGAGGAAGATCCCAAGGAGGAACCGGAAGTGGAACCAGAGGAAGAACCGGCTGAGCCGGAGGCACAATCAGAGGTGTCCTCAGACGATGACATCCGAGAATGATAACACCTAGATGGAAGGGTTGTCTCCATCCAAACTATTATTTTCTATGATTTTAAGGATTGGTTTTAAATACTTTATAGCGAATACAATGGTTTTAATGATGAATTATTATTTGGATTATTATATGGTTGTGATGTGATGTTTGCTTCTTTTTTTTTTCTTTCTTACCTACCTTTTATTACATGTATGGTGTGTTGCATATAAAACCGAGAATTCATGTCTAACATTTTATGCTGTGATTCTAGGAGATGGCTGGAAGAAACGCTGGGCATGGTCGCAGTAACATCAACCTAACCGCAGCAGAACTCCAAACCCTATTGAATGACCATGCGGCGGTAGCTCTAGCCGCACATGTTCATAATCAAGCCGGTGGTCCAGCCGGAGCCTGTACTTTCAAGAACTACCTGGATTGCAAGCCCAATTCGTTTAAGGGCACTGAGGGAGCCATAGGTTTCCTGCGTTAGGCTGAGAAGGCAGAGTCAGCTCTCGAGATGTGTAACTGTCCACCCGCCAGAAGGGTCAAATTTGCTGCTGGAACACCGGAAGATTCTGCTCTCACTTGGTGGAACTCCATCGTGCAAATTCTTGGATTGGATTTGGCGAACGCTATGAACCGGGAAGAGTTCAAGAATATGATGCGAGAAGAGTACTGTCCTAGAGAGGAAATCGCGAAGTTGGAATCTGAGTTTTGGTCATTGAAAATGGTAGGTTCCGAGATTGAAGCCTACACCACCTGTTCCCATGAGCTAGCAGTAATGTGTCCACGGATGGTTGACCCGCCGAGCAAGAGGATCGAGATGTATATCGATGGGTTGGTACCACAAATTCAGGGTATGGTGACGTCTTCCAAACCGGCTATAATTCAACAAGCGATCCGATTAGCTCACAAACTGACGGACCAGGCAGTGACACAAGGTGCGTTACCACCTAGAGGTTCCACATCTAAAACCCGAGACAACTCAATCACTGACAACAACAACAACAACCCGAGTAATAGAAAGAGAAAATTTGACAACACCAGATCCTCATCATCGAACCCCCCACAGCAACAACACTACCGTAAGCCCGAACTCACTCGGAGCTTCAATAATCAGGGTTCCAACAATAACAACAACGGTGCCAGGAAGGGTTCGAGTGGCTATGCTGGGAAGTACCCGAAATGCAACAAGTGCAACTATCACCATGCTGGCTCATGCGACCGTATCAAGTGTCTGAGATGCGGAAAAATGAGTCATCAGGCCAAAGAATGTAGGGGAGACCTAGCGGCACAGGGTGCTCCTAAACAGCCTACGGCGACTAAAGGGTGCTTCGAGTGTGGTCAAGAGGGTCATTTCAGGAAGGATTGCCCCAAACTAAAGCAGAATGAGAACAATGGAGGCAGCAAAAGTGGCGGAAGCAGTGGTAAAGGTAGAGCTTTCGTCATTGGGTCGGGCCAGGCCCGCAACGATCCGAATGTGATTACCGGTAAGTTTCCTGTGAACGACTGTTTTGCTTCTATTTTGTTTGACACTGGAGCTGATAGGAGTTTTGAATCGAAAGCCTTTAGTAAATTTTTAGACTTAACTTCAACCCCGTTAGATGCTAAGTTTCCTGTTGAATTACCTGACGGTAAGTCTATAGAAACAACTCATGTACTTGCGGGATGTAAGTTGAAACTGTCGGGTCATACTTTTGATATCGACCTCATACCTTTTACACTGGGTAGTTTCGATGTCTTTGTCGGCATGGATTGGCTATCCGAGAACCGAGCGGAGATTATATGTCACGACAAGATAGTCCACATCACTACTCCTTGGGGTGAAATCATTTCGATCCAGGGCGAGAAGAGCGGCATGACCACCAGCATCATCACCTTCATGAAGGCACATAAATATTTACGAAAGGGTCATCCAGCAATTTTAACCCATATTGTCGAGAAACCCGCGGAGGAGAAGCGAATCGAAGACCTACCGATTGTGCGAGATTTTCCGGAATTCTTCCCGGAGGATTTGCCTGGACTCCCACCTATTCGACAAGTCGAGTTCCAAATCGAATTGACCCCCGGTGCAGCACCCATAGCACGAGCCCCGTATCGGCTCGGACCAGCAGAGCTTCAGGAGTTGTCCACTCAATTGCAAGACTTGTTGGATAAAGGTTTTATCCGACCTAGCTCATCACCATGGGGAGCCCCTGTCTTATTTTTTCGAAAGAAGGACGGGACTTTCCGCATGTGCATCGACTACCGAGAGCTGAACAAGGTGACGATCAAGAACCGTTATCCCTTACCCCGAATTGATGACATGTTCGACCAGCTTCAAGGATCGAGTTACTACTCGAAGATCGATCTGAGATCTGGTTACCATCAATTAAGAGTGCGCGAAGAAGATATTTCAAAGACGGCATTCAGAACTCGGTACGGTCACTAGGAGTTTTCATTTATGCCTTTTGGCTTAACCAACGCACCAGCCGTATTCATGGATCTCATGAACAGAGTATGCAAGGTGTACCTCGATAAGTTTGTAATTGTTTTTATTGATGATATCCTCGTCTAATCTAAGAATAAGGCTGACCATGAAAAACCCTGAAGTTGATCCTAGAATTGCTAAAGAAGGAACAACTGTACGCTAAAGTCTTGAAATGCGAATTTTGGCTTCGCGAGGTTCACTTCTTAGGACATGTGTTCAATGAGAATGGTATCCATGTCGATCCCGACAAGGTAGAGGCCATCAAAAACTGGGAAGCACCTAAGACTCCGACTGAGGTGCGACAATTCCTAGGACTGGTTGGCTACTACCGACGTTTCATCGAGGGATTCTCAAAGATTGCTCAACCCCTCACCGCCTTGACGCACAAGGGTACTAAGTACAATTGGGGTGACGCGCAGGAATCCACTTTTCAATTGTTGAAAACCAAACTCTGTAGCGCCCCTATCCTAGCCCTTCGCGAGGGAACATAAAATTTTGAGGTGCATTGTGACGCATCGATACAGGGTCTCGGTTGCATGTTTATGCAACTCGAGAAGGTTATAGCGTATGCCTCTCGACAACTACGGATTCACGAGAAGAACTACACGACCCATGACTTGGAACTCGGAGCTGTGGTGTTTGCTCTTAAGATATGGAGACATTACTTGTACGGTACCAAGTTTACTATTTACACCGACCACAAGAGTCTCCAACATAGCTACGATCAGAAGGAGCTGAACATGCGACAGCGTCGTTGGGTCGAGCTGCTTAAGGATTATGATTGTGCCATCAAGTACCACCCTGGCAAGGCCAATGTAGTGGTCGATGCTCTCAGCAGAAAAGAAACCGATAAACCTAGACGACTGCGAGCATTACAACTCACGATACACGCCAACTTACCCGATCAGATTTGCGATGCGCAACTCGAAGCCTTGAAAGACGATAATCTCCCATCATAACTCATGCGAGGCATGAACAAGCAGCTTGAAACCAAATCGGACGGGGTCCGATATTTCGAAAACCGGATTTGGGTCCTTCGATACGGAGAGCTGAGAACCCTACTGATGGACGAAGCACACAAGTCTCGATATTCCATCCACCCTGGCTCAGATAAAATGTACCATGACCTAAAAGCACTTTACTGGTGGCCAAACATGAAAGCCGACATTGCCATCTACGTGAGAAAATGTTTGACTCGTGCAAGAGTCAAAATAGAATATCAGAAACCATCTGGTCTGCTACAGCAACCGGAACTTCCAACGTGGAAATGGGAACACATTTCCATGGATTTCATCACGGGATTACCCAAAACACCGACAGGATGCGATACCATCTGGGTGATCGTTGACCGGTTGACTAAGTCTGCACACTTCTTAGCAGTCAAGGAATCGGACAAAATGGAAAGACTGACTCGCATCTATGTGAAAGAAGTAGTGTCTAGACACGGAGTGCCTGTCTCAATCATATCTGATCGAGATTCCCGTTTCACTTTGCACTTCTGGAAGTCACTACAGAGTGCACTAGGCACCCGCCTTGATATGAGCACAGCATACCATCCTCAGACGGATGGGCGAAGTGAGCGCACCATTCAGACCTTGGAGGACATGTTGCGTGCATGCGTGTTGGATTTCGGAAAAAGTTGGGAACCTCACTTACCTTTGGTAGAGTTTTCGTATAATAACAGCTACCACGCAAGCATTAAAGCAGCGCCGTTTGAAGCGTTGTACGGAAGAAAGTGTCGATCACCTCTCTGCTGGGCAGAGGTGGGTGATAGCCAAATAACTGGTCCAGAATTAGTACTTGAAACCTCTGAAAAGATTGTCCAAATCCGAAACCGCATGGCAGCAACACGAGATCGCCAAAAGAGTTACGCCGACAAGCGCCGAAAGCCTCTTGAATTTCAAGTGAACAACCAAGTATTACTCAAAGTCACACCTTGGAATGGTGTAGTTCGATTCGGAGAGCGAAACAAACTCAATCCACGATACGTTGGCCCTTGCCGGATAACTGAGCGCATTGGTCCGGTAGCGTACCGACTGGATTTACCAACGGAACTCAGTAGCGTACACAATGTATTCCGTGTATCCAATTTGAAGAAATGCATTTCCGATGAAACCCAAGCAGTTCCTTTGGACGAGTTGCAAGTTGATGAACAGCTACGATTTATCGAAGAACCAGTCGAAGTTTTGGATTGGGAAACCAAAACACTCAAGCACAGCAAAATTCCAATCGTTAAGGTTCGTTGGAACTCGAGACGTGGACCAGAGTTCACGTGGGAACGCGAGGACCAAATGATGAAAAAGTATCCTCACCTTTTTGAAGGGTTGACCAAACACCGAAGACCGCGAAAGCCGTCAAACCGTCAGAAATCACCAGAGGTATGAATTAAATTTCGGGACGAAATTTCTTTCTACTAGGGGATGATATAACAAACTGAAAATTTTTCTTTCTTTTTCAGACACCCATCGAAACTTGACTCAAATTTTCGGGACGAAAATTCTTTCAACATGGGAATGATGTGACACTCGACAATATCAGGTTAACTCCGTTAATCCAAACTCCGTCAATTCAAACTTAAGATCACTAGAACTATAACGCACATCTCATTACATTTAAACTAGGGTTTTAAATGACGCTTGACAATCACTACACATGTAGTCTTTCGGGATTGCACCGAAACGCAAACGAGTTGACTTAAACCATTGGTGAACAAACGACAAACATCAAAACAATAAGTATTTGATAATTATGTGTTAGGTTTATGTATTATTTGATATTTATACATAGAACACTAAACACAAGAGACAAGGGTTATTAATTATACTAGAAATTGAATAACAAGAAGTAGAGGGACTTAAGTTTAACAAGTTAATATTTAATATTAACAAAAACCCTAACCTCCCTCCCTCTCCCCATAACCGATCGCCCCCCCCCCCTCTTCACACCCCCTTGGCTGCCGTCACATCACACACACATACATACAACCTTGTTTCAAGTTTTGTTCAAGAATTAAGGTGCTAGAAAGGTAATTAACAACTACTCTATGCATTCTAGGTGTTTAATTTTAATATTGAATGGGTTAATCAAAACCCTAATTCTTGAAATTGATGATTAAGATGAGTTAGGGTTTGATTGTATGTTTGATGATGAATTTCTAATGAAATTGATAACTAGTTGTGTTATTGTTGCTTGTTAATCACTTGTTCTATGATTTCTATACTTTAAAGAAAAAACTAACTATGTGTGTAATGTGAAATTGATATGCATGGTTGGTTAATTCTTGTGTCTAGAGTGTTATATGCATGGATTATGATTCATAGGTTGTTGTTATGTTGAGTTTTGATGTAAACTGGTACTGGACAGATTGTTAAGTTTATGTTTAGATGACTGTAACTGAATGTTAATGTGGTAATTGGTTGAAATTATTATCACTACCGTGTACTAGGTTGAGTCAAGTTTCTAAAAAGTCCAAGTTTGTAATTTTTGGACGTGTAAAGGTTAACTTTTATTATTTTACAAAAACGTAGTGCAAGTCTGAATTGTGGGGTCTTCTGTTAGGCTGTTTTTAAATTATCATATCTCATAAACTACAAGACCAAATGGGTTAGTTCCACTTCTGGAAGTTAAAATATTGAGTTAAGAATCTAACACAATTTGTCTTGCATTAATTGAATTTACCATTTAACAGGAATAACAATTATCATTCTATTGCGCATGATTTTGACTGCTGTGAGTTTACTGTAATGTTTTGGTCTTTGTGAGAAAACTATGTGGAATAAAAATACAATAAAAATAGTTCTGGAAACCTAACTCATGTGTGTTTTTGTGAAAATTTTTTGGTGAATCAATTGATATGTTATGATTAGTTTAATAGAGTAATCTTTCAAGTAGAAATCTGTCTTGATAAAACTAGCTGCTGAAGTATGTGAAAATACATGAAACGTTTTTCTTGTTAGATAATTGCTATGTTTTTGACTAAATTTCCCTTGTGGGGAATGATTGCTAGTAATATACAATGTTAGTACTTGATACTTAAGTAGTTGTTTACACATGTAACGTGTCACCAATGTGTTTGTCGAGTCACACATAATTCACAAACGAAACACGAAACGTATCTCATGCATAGGTATTATGTGCCGAGTCTAGAGACTCAATAATAGTTTAAATACTTAGAAAATCTCATTTCTGTTTTAGAGCACTAGTGAGGATTTTCTGTGACACGCATCTCTCGGATTTGTTTTACAATTCTTCGCAAACAGTGAGTTTCACGTTCCCCTTTTACTCTTTTAAACGCTTTTTATTTGGGGGAGATAACATACTCCAAAACGCTTTAGATTTTGTTATTACTTGTATATCACTTGTAAGGCTAAGTGGCAAACGAACCAACTAAAGTCCTTCATAACATCGAACCGTTTAGTATTTGTATAATAGCGAGTCACTGTTGAGTGGTACTACTTGGTTTGACAAACCCCACCCAACTCTAAACTAGACGGCAGGTAGAGTGGGTGTAATATTGACTAACACATTTTCCATGGTCGTGGTAGACATGGTGGCAAGTCAATTGATAAACAGTCAGCTTCGGTGTCGAACGCTTAGTAATACTTGTTTTATAGACTAGCTACCTATCGATATATAATTGACATAACATTATCTGGTAACGCAAACGCAAACACTTAAACGCAAACATTCTCTTTATTTATATATGTGAACTCACCATCCCTGTGTTGACACTTTTAGTATGTTATTCTCAGGTAGCCGTGGCGGGCGCGCGGTATAGGAACATGCATTTCATTGAACTCTATCGTTTTTGCAAACATGTTTTTAAACTGTTATTAATTGGGTTTTAAGTCGTCCTGTGTGACGCAACAGTTGGTTTATGAATTTACGCTTCCGCACTTATTTAAACTTAAATGTTTCATGGTTTGAAAACTTTATTTATTGTGTTTGATTATAACTACTGATTCCGATCCTGTTCGTTCACACCTTCTGACGGTAAAACTCCGTTAGTGGATTTTGAGAGTGTGACAAAGAATATGAACGGCTAGCTTCCAATAGAGGAAACCTCAAGCTTGTATACCCAACGAGCTCAAACAAACACCTTGGTTCCTTACACTTGATGCAAGAACAAACCTTTTGTTCTTCTAATTCTTCTTGTTCTCGGCTCCAATGGAGAGAAAAGAAGAGAGAGAGATGTGTGTGAGAGAGAAAGTGTGGATGCAAAAATGATGCCCCAACCAAAGGGGTTGCATGGTCTTGAAAGAAAACAAAGAGGAGAGAGGAGAGGGAGTCGGCCCACATGGGGCTTTTCCCCCCAAAACCAAACCCAACTTTTGTTTCTTTTTTAAAACATAATATTATTTATCCAAATAAATAATATTTCTCTCATACATAAAATATCTATATAATTTACTTAACACACAAATGCAAATATTTAGAAAACCCATTTTCCAAACATATAAGTGTTGATAATTATTACTTAGATCATATCTAATAATAAATATCGTGGTGTTTGTCTAGCTTGTTATTGGGTATGACCCGACTTGGATCATAACGTACTAGCCACATCAAATCTAATATGTGTCTTGGGCAGATCGATTCCAACAAAAACCGCAAATTTAATTTCAAAATCATTCATAACATGCAATTTTTACATTAAAAACTGTATCAATGTCATCGATATGATATCGATAACAATTCATAACCAATTAATTTATTGTTATGATAGCTTTAAGGGTTCAATTTGTTCATTATAAGTCCGTCAAGGTTATTGTTCATTTCAGATATGTAATCTGAATCAAAATCTACAGTTTGAGTATCATTATACTAGTATCTGCCTTACAACATGTTTCAATGATCATTTAAGCTAAAAACAAAAAATTCTGAAAATAATAATTTGCAAGGGTTTCTCTCTGTATTATCATGTTTCGAGGGTAATAGTATTTGAGCGAATGAGTGTCCATTCGTTCACGTAGGGTTTATGTACTCCGTTGACAGAACTGAGCCCCGATGCGGAAGCGTGTACATAAACGGTGATAAACGAGCTCGGTTCATGATCGATCTACAACATGTATTCACTCTTGAACGATCTATTGGACGGATGAGATGTATTGGGAGAGAGCCTTATTCGATTAATAATAATCAATAGATACGTAATCGAATCTCAATAGATAGAATTGGCAGTATGATATTATAAGCCGAATGATTCTCATAAAGATGAACAACTCATACATACATTCATACATACACAAGAAATATCATCCACCCCGGGAGATCTCATCTCGGGGAGGAGACTCTCTCAAAGGGATAAAACCCAAGATCTCAATCAATACACAATACACTCAATGCTAGACAAATGAATAAAAACATGTATTTGTACTAGGTTAGCATGACTTGGTCTTCTAGCAATACACCATTGGTTGAGACCAAACAATATATTTTTTACCCACATATTAATTCGATGCGTCGGTCTAAAATATAAGTCCCAACAATCTCCCACTTAGACCGATGCCATCGAATTACTTCCATGATTACTTCATAACCCGTTGTCTTTCATTTAAATTATCCCCTTCACTTTAAGCGGCTTTGAACTTCAATGATCAACAACAAGTAACAAGGTCATCATAAAAGGAAATACACTCAATGTAATCATCAAATAATCTTCAATTTTCGCATTTGTGGTGTGGATATTGAGACGGCTGAGTCCATCTGATTACGTCATAAAGATCCTCCACATCTTTGAAAACTTTGGATTATTTATCTTGATCAACTTTTCCTTAACATGAGTCTTTGACTTGATTCGAAGAAACCAATTTGCAATGAAATTCAAATAATTTTACTCCCCCAATTTCATTGCAATTATCTTTAACAAACGTGTCTTCAAATCAAGTGCAGGTGAAAACATGAGACTCTTCAATTTCTATTCCAACATGAAAACATTTTGCTGCTGATTTTGCTGCTGAGTTTGCTGATATGAAAGTGGTGCCGAGCAAATTATTATTCCAACAACTATTACAACAGATTATTGCAAGGGTAATTTGGTACTTATGCGCTGAAACAAGTTTATTTTGCGGATAAATGCTGTTTTTGAACACTTAATTGCTGCTGAAACGAAGACTTTTAATAGAAAAGTTAAGTATTGATTATCCGATCACACTTTAACCCTGGGCACGTAATCAATAATTGCTCCGAACACCATTCATACTCAAGCACAACTCTATTTATCTCGAGCATACCTTTTGTCTCGAGTATGTCTTGTGATGGTTTTTAAAGAAAAATGTTAAGGCATATTCACGAGCATGTCCTTTGCTCGAGAGCATGTCTAGTTGACTTTCAAATGTCAAACGGACCAAGATGAACAAAATGATGTATACTTGGTTATCCAGTGACTTTTTGACCGTGTGTTCTAAATGAAACTTGTTTGCCCAAGTATGAGTGACTGTTCGGAAGTGACTTTTCTGGTCAAATTAGACGTTGATTGTGTCGGGTCAACAAGGGATATTTTGGTCATTTTTAGAGATTTTTGAGCAAAAATTGGGCAAAAATCACAAAAATTTCACAACTTCAACAAGGTGCTTTCAAGATAAATATGGTTAATTTATCCGGGTCATTTCAAGAGTTAACCATGTAAAATGTCAACTTTCAACCACAAAAGGTATTTTATTTAGTTTGTTTATTTCGAATTTTATCAACAATTCTTGATAGTGATGGTCAAGATTCTTTGAATTGAAGATGTTCACCCTCACTTGATTTAAAGACACATTCTTTTACGACATTGCAACGAAATTGGGGGCGAAATATATATGAAATTTCATTGCAAAATTTTGGTCGAATCAAGTGAAAGACTCATTTTAAGGAAAATTTTGAGTTTATTTTCTTTTGCGGTTTCGGATTAACTCGTAGTTGATCATTGAAGTTTGAATCCTCGATATTATGCCTATACAACCTTATCCAAAAGAGACAAAGAGAAGATGATTTGTAATAAAAATTGGAGACGCTTATTATGAGGGGGGAGAATTTCGATGAAAGACATCGGGTTATGAGGTGATCATGAAAGTGATTCGATGGCATCGGTCAAAGGGGGAGATTGTTGGGTATTATATTTTAGACTGACGCATCTAATTGTTACTCATTTATAATAAGAAATTAAAGAAAAACAACAAGATATTATAACGAGTAATTGAAGCATTTTACGGGTGAAATATTATATTATATTTTATTCCTTTGGTTTTATCCAAGTGGCGGTGGAGTGAAGACCAAGACACAAGACTTGTATAAATAGATGATTTAGGTTATTTATTTAGGTCATGTGTGCATTGTGAGATATTTTCATTGTGTTGAGAGTTTTCCCCGAGTAAGAGCTCTCCCCGGGTGGCCGTTCCTTTATGATTATGTATGCATTAATGTATGTATGAGTGTTCTTGATGAAAATCATTCGGTTATCATACTTCTACATCTATCTTTTGTGTTTTGATTACAAATGTTCATCCTATTATTAATTGTTAATCAAATTGAACTCTCCACATCCGTCCGTTATTATCATTCAAGAGTGAATACATGTTATAGATCAATCTAAACCGAGCTTGTTTATTACCGATTATTCACGCTTCCACACCGGGGCTCGGTTTTGTCATCCGTACATGTTGTGTCGGTCCCGAATATTGATCGCTCACACTCATATTAAAGTCATAACGTACACAATAAATGTGTCGACAAGAGGGTTAATGACGGTTGCTATTTTAGGTAAGAAAACTGTTTGTTAATGGCGGAATCAGAAACAAACAGGGTTGTTGCTTAAGGATCAATAAATGTAACAAACACAAACAATAACTCAAAAGATTTCCATTTATAGAAAAGATTCATACAAATGTTAATCGATTAGTGTTTCTTGTAAGGAATGTATTGTCCGTACTAATCCTAGGATAGCTGTCACACTCAGTATCAAAAAATATTCTCTTAGGTCTGAAAAGTGTTACCCGTCTCTCGGCAGTGGAGACGTGCCATATATTATTCTATTTATAGGCCTGCCACCACCTGACAGCTGTCATTCCTACTAGAAATCCTAATGATTGGTACATAATCAAATTACATATTAAAAAATATGCCAAGTGTAAAAATAGGTCTTCCGGATAGACTTTATGTCATTTGTCTTCTCCGAGTAGGCTTTGTGCCTTTTGTCTTTTACGAGTAGACATGGTAACCTTGAAGTGTGCTAGATAACAGTTCTCCGGGTAGACTTTACTTATATTATTTTCCTAAGAAAATACTCACCTAGCAGACTTCAATCTTCTTGACCATAGAAAACTTTGCTCGATATGGTCCTACGAGCAAACGGTTCTTCTTGAATTCCTTCAAGCCTTTGTTAGAAAATAACTTATTAAGCAAACCATAGTGTGCTGGTAACACTGTTTGAACTATGCTGGTAGCGCTGTAGCTTGCTTGGGGTTGAACCTTGCTAGAGAAAGTACTTAAAATATTTCTTGATCACTTTCAACAAGCATTCTCGGACTACTGTTTATTAATCAAACCTTGATAGATCTTCCAATTACTTGGCTTCAGAAGCTTGGTTTAGCCAAGAGTTTTCTAGTAAGCAAACTGTGCTAGACTTAAAGAACACCTTTGCTAGAAAAAGTGAACCCTGCTCGAATCATCACTTAAGAAAACTTCAAGAAAATAACTTTGCCCGATAGACAAAATACCATGCTAGGACAAGTAAAACCCTTCTCAGATGTCCAAGTGTGCTCGGTTTACATAATTAACCATTTTAGAGGAGTATTGAGAAGATTCCAATCTCACTTAATCTTCCTTAAGTCATTTCAGGTCAAATCTTTGGCTCAACAATCTCCCCCTAGATTGGAACACCTCAGTTGTCCCAAAACACTTCTAAGGTTACTTACACTTAGTCAAAATACACATCAAATCAAAATCAAATTACATATTACATATCAAAGTCAAATGATTACATAGTTGAAAATTTGTCCAGTGGACATTACAAAGTGAAGCCTATTCTAATAATCATATACTTTTTGCATTGTGGGCTGCTTGTCTTCTTCCAACTATTACCGATCCTGCCCTTTGCTGAAAGATGGATAGAATTTGATACTGAGGGTGATTCTCAGGAATTTTCAACTCTACTATATCCCTCAGATCTTCTATGTGCAAAAAGGTCAAGTCTTCATCATTTCTAATTATCCCCAATATAAGTCCATTTGAGTTGCGAAGAATGTAGTGGTCTTCTCTGCTGTTGTAGTCCACTTGAGTGATTCTACCATTCTTCTGCACCTCATAATTGGGTCATGTCATGCGTATTCTCATACTAATGCAGTATTCATGTTAGAGAGTGGATTTTTGTTTTTGACCTTAGAGAGATAGCTAAACTCAGCATGCTTTATGTTGCTATTCTCTTTCCTCTCCTTGTCTTTTCATTCCTGGTCAGCTTCCACTTCTTTCTTTGATCCAACAAAGGAAATCCCTGTTTAGCTTCACTTTTCAGGAATTTTGACAACTCATTCTATTGTCTTCCATCCAACTTTCTGGTATCATGATAGTCATATAATTCAAGATTGCCATTTCTCCAGCTGCTCTCTTTTGAATTCTGCAAAGTCATCTTTAAAATGATTTCTCTTAATTGTTTACTTTGCATAATCACCTTTAAAGTTTGAGAGACTGACTCATAAAAGAGTGTCATAGGTAGATCTATGTCAGTTTGGACTCTTTCTCCCCTTTGAATTCCTCCTCTGCTTGACTCACCCCTGCTAGTTGAAGTATGGGTCCTTGAAGCTGAAGGCCTTGTGGGAATAGACTTAATTGGCTTGGTAGGCCCTTTCACTCCAAATGTTTTCCTATGCATCCCTACAACCAACTCAACAGGCAGTCTGATCAGTTCAAACAGGTCTTCACCTGGATCTCTGTGTAGTCTTCCAATCATATCCAATATTCTCTCATCATTAAGTCTTCCAGCAGGTACAAATCGTCCTCCAATAAAGCTTCTTGGGTTCACATCTTCCAACAGTACGTTTTCCCACTCAGATTTCTTATCATAGAACAGATGCTTTAGCTGTGCTTTACCCAAATTGTCATAAACTTTCTCATTCATACCTTTCTGCTTTACCATCACATCTTTCAAAATCTGAATCATTTTCTTATTATCCCATGGATCAGTAGGTTCATCTGTTTCTTATTTTACTTCCACTGGGATAGGTATTTCTTGTGTTTCAGCTCTCTTTGATTCGTTTTCATCCTTTTGTTTCTCTCAGAGTCATGATCCTTCTTTTCTTGACAGGGTGTTCAGGTTCAGGTTGAACTTCCCTTGCTTGTTTAACAGATAGTTCAGGTTGATCTCTCTTTGACTTATCTTTAGTTTGTAGTATGTTATAGTGAGATTCAACAGCAGCTTTAGACAAGTTGTTCACCATTTCTGGTGCCATAGCTCTGTCAATTAAATATCCACATTTCCCAGCAAATTTCTTTCTCAAAGCTTCAATCTTTCTCAGTCAAAGCTGCTTCTTTTGCAAATTTTCTTTCTGCTCTCTCTCCCAATAGCTTCTCTTGTTGCATTGTAGGCTTTTTCAAGATCTTAAAATTTGAAATGGGTTAGGTCTTTTTCTATAAAGTTGTGTTTTCTTAGATAATCTCTGAACTTTAGACTATCCCTGTTCTTCTTTTCCATCATTCTCTTTATAGTATCCCTCTCCCTGTCCAGTTTTCCTTGTAACTCTTCATCAGTTAGGAAGGCAAGATCTTCAAATTTGAATCCATGACTGATTAGCTTTATAACCAAAGGATTTTTCCTTTTAGCCTCATTTAAGCTTTGTTGTATATTTCCCTTTGTTCTTCTGTCATTTCTACTGGCGGGGACACAATATCAACTTTCACAGCTGTATCACCCTAGTTATCATCATCATTGTCATCTTCAGATGTATCATCCTTTTCTGTTGACTCATTGACAACACCTATCTTTGCTTCATCAGGGTTTGGTAAGTCCTCAGGCCTAACAATCTTAATTGCAACAGGCCTTAGAGGGCTTTCTTGTTCTTCAAGGGTTTCAAAAAAATATTTATACTCATCATTCCATTTTGCTTCTTTCAAATTTGGTACATCTTCAGGCCTTTGAGTCTGAAGTGGAACATGCTTTAAGGGGCTTTCTATTTCTTCAACATAATATTCATTCTTCTCATCCCACTTACCCCATTTAGCAGATTTTTCTTTCTCAGCTTGTTCCTCAGCTTTCCTTTTTCTTGTGTAAATCTTTGCAAATCTGTTGACTTTTTCTGCAAACTTCTCATGCAAATTGGCAAGTTTTTCCTTCAATTGATCAATTATTTCACCAGTTTCTCTCTCAGGTTCCTTTTGAGGTTCCTTTTCAGGTTGATTCTTCGGTTGAGCGAACATACTCACAACTATAGCCAATAAATTATCAATCTCTTCATTATGTTTCATATTGATCAGGGTCTCAATCACCACCTGATCATCAATCTCTTCTTCAGCAAAGACTTTAGCAATATTTGCTTGATCAAGTAGGTTATCCTGCTCTGCCAGCTCTTCTACTGATAGGGTTTGGGCAGTGAATTCCCTCTCCCTTGTTTCTTTTAAGAGTTTCTCAAGCCTTTTGGTAGCAACAGTATCCTCATCTTCCTCCTCTTCATCCTCATTTGCCTTAAAAGGCTCTTCCTCCTCCTCATCATTATCAACAACAGACTTTCCTTTGTCAAACCTTCTTTTCATTTCTTCCTATGTTTCTGGTGGAATATCATCAATATCCTTTTCCAAATCATCCATATCATCATCATGAACTGTTTCTGGTTCTGTTAGTACAAGTTCCTCAATAGCAGCACCTTCATCCATCAAAATGTATGTTTGGACATCAGTGGCAGTCATGGCATCTGTCATGACCTTAATTTGTATGTCAGTAGCAACATCTGTTGTTGCTACATTATCATCATTCAATTTTTCCCTTTAATCCTCTTTGTCCTTCTCCTTCCTCAATAGATCATCATCAACATCTCTTTCAACAGTATTCAAAACAACATTGTTCACATCATAATTCTCTTCTTCATCTCCAGATTTATCAGCTTCATAATCTTCTTCAAATATCATCCTTGCACCAACGTCCTGATCATCACTCTCGTCATATGCATTCAAAATACATGCCAAACCGTCAGTATCAACTGTATTAACCCCTGTATCCACAATCTCCTTATTCACCTCCTTTTCAGCTCCAGTTTCCTCATCATGTGAAATATTCTCCCCTGTTTTGGGGCAGCTGAGGTCTTCTCAACCTCCTGCTCCAGGGTTTGAATCCTTGAAAGTGTCTGGGACAACAAAGATTTCAAATCCTCATTCTCCTTCAAAACCTCGTCATTCTTCTTTCTCAAAGTGGCATTTTCAAATATGAGGTCCATGTTTCTGTCAAATAAGTACATACCAGAGGGAGGGGTTGATGGTAATGGGTCAGGAGAGGATGTCGGTGGGGTTTGGGTTGAATAGGTTTGATGGGTTGAATGGGTTAGGATATGGTTTGGGTTATGGGTTGGTTAAATATTTGGTCTGTGGATGAATCTTGGGTTTGGAAATAGGTAGGCTAGGTTTGGTCTAGGTTAAGTGGTTGGGTGATGGTATGAGGTGAGCTAAGGTTTAATATATCAGTTGGGATTTGTGTTTGGGATGGTGGTGTTTGAGGTGGGGATTGATGTATTTGGTCATCTGGCGATGGTGGATATGGTGGTGTTTGTGGTGGTGTGGTTGGTCGTGTTTGGTTTAAGGTTTCAGGCTGGGTTAGGGTATGTGTGGAGTTTGGATGAGTGGTGAGAATGTTTGGTCATATGGTGGTGGTGAGTAAGGTGGTGTGCCTAAAGGTGTTGTTGCTGGTGTTGATATGGGTTGGTTCTCCCCCGGAACTTGTACTGCATCAACAAAGTCACCATCACCTCCTCCTTCATTACCATCTTCATCATTACCATCATCACCTGAATCATCATCTTCATCACTACCTTCATCCTCACTCTCACCATCCTCTTCATCCTCCTTTAAGATTAACTAAGGTACAAGAACAATCTCAAAATCATCAATTAATAGCCATGGTAAAACATCAAACACTTCCTCAGGATTGAAGCTGCTTGTGCTACTCGGAGTTTCAATCCGTTTATAAGTATTTGGATCTTGTAGCACATGTGTAGTTCCAACTTTGGGAAATCCTTCCAATTCTTGGTTAAAAATAATCTGTAGAAACCTGGGATAGGCAAAAAAAATTTTATTGTTTGACTTTTTCATGTTGCTCACCATTCCTTCAAATATCATCTTGGAAAAGTTGAATGGTAGTCGAAACATAATAGCAACTGTAGCATTGGCAAAATCCCGACTCATCAGAGTCCATGAGCCTTTTCTGTGGGAAAAGCCCTGAATAATGTGGTGTATTAATAATATGTATAAATTGGGAAACATTCCCTTCTGGAATTGTCCTTCATGCACTGTTCCCTGATATCCCATAGTTTGAACAAATATCTTGAGTAGATGTTTAGTTGTGAAGTGAATAGGATTGGGATCATCATCATTTAGCTGGAGACATCTTCTTATAAGACCTTCAGTTATTCGTATCTCCTGGTTTGCGATGGTAGCACCTATCCGCCTACCGTTGATATCGTCATATAATCTCGATGAGCGCCAAAAGTCAAGTGAATGATTCCTGTAAATCACTAGGCACTTTGCCAGAGCGAAACTTATATTTGACCGTTGAAGCCATCTAATCATTAGAGCTAAATCTTCATTATCTGTTGTAATTTGCAACAAGGCACACATGTTGTGCTTGTGCTCAAATGGATATCTTGGATTGTCTTGATTAACCATATCTGAACACACAAATAAAACAACATATTCAAAGCATAAATTAGTCTTAAAGTTCACAGCTTTAAGTAATTTCAAGTTATAATTTTTGAAGGAGATTTAAAGAAATTTCATCAAGAACCTGATCTTCGACAAGTTTATAACCTACATACAAAACAGAGAGTTAGTAATCATCAATAATCAAAGCCCATTATCACTTAATCGTGGTCGGAAAACACTTAATCGATGCTTACCGAGTGTGAGGGCTGAAAAATTAGGGTTAGGAATTATTGATGAATGCGATAAGTCGGTTTTGTTTTTTTGAAACAAGAGAAAAAGTGGAACGAGAGAGAAATGAAGTTTTAAAAATTTCTCTAACCCCCTCTCTTATACCTTTTTGAAAGTGGGTTTTAAATACATTTTGTCGTTTAGTAAGTTAATAGCTCTCATACAGCAACATTATCCATTAAATATATTCATTTAAAAACACTGCTAAAAAAGTTCATTTAGCAAACATTACTCGAAAATGTCAGTTTTAACAAAGTTTGCTAGGTATAATCTCACTTTCTCAAAGCTTACTTGTTTTAGAGATATCAGAACATAGTGATTTTAGAAATAAATCTAAGTAAAATGAAGGAAGCTTACTCGAAATACAAGATTGCTCAAGAAATAAATCACAAGACTAATAATAAAGTATATGTTATCACATAGGCAACCTTGCTAGGAATCAATTAAGAATCCCAAAAATAATATCTTAAGATATATTCCTAAATGTCAATCCTGCTCGAAAATCTGACAAACTCAAACCTTACCCAAAACTGTATAAACAGTTAGCAAATAATCATTCAAGTGAACTGTTATACATAGTATGCCCGAGACACTATTGATTAAGCAAAGTGTGCTAGAGTTGTGTTCTAGTCACAAAGTGTACTCGTAGCAAAAATTTGAATAATTAACAAGTATGTTAAGAGAACACTTGAGGATTTCAAAGTGTGCTTGAAACATAAAGTGTAACCAGGAAACTAGGTTTGCCCAAAAACACCTGTAATTTCAATGAAACATATTCAAATTCACATAATCATCAAGTGTGCTAGAATTTCAAGTTTAGTTAAACAAAATAAGACAAATTCAAGAACACACTCAAAATTACAAAGCTTGCTAGAATAAATTCAAACAATTAAACAATCACATAAGTGTGCAAGATAGTTTTAAAAATATTAAAGCTTGCTGTAATTAACATGTTCAATTACAAAGCTTGCTAGACTAATTCATATTAACTTATAAAACAATTTAGTGTGCTGGAAAGTTCAGAAATCAGTAAAGCTTGCTATTATAGTCAAACATATCAAATACCTTGCTAGAAGCAGTTATACTTTCAATCAAAATACAAAGTATGATAGAAAGTCTTAACTATACTAAAGCTTGCTAGTAAACATCATATTCAGACATAATCAAATATCAAGCCTGCTCAGAAGGCTAAACTTTCAAGTTAAGTAGTAAACTCTACCAGAAAAGTATAAAAACTTCAAAGTATGCTCGATAAGGATAAAATTAGACAAAAATGACCAAGTATGCTTGAAAAGGTTATAAATCATTAAACCTTACTCGAAAATACATATTAAAACCTTTTGAGGTAAAATGCAACTCTTTTTGACTTAAACCAATTATCAAACATATTTTCCATCAAAGATCATTGTTTAAGAGCAAATTGTGCATTTAGAGATCAAATTTCAGTCATATTTCGTTTCAAAAGTGTTTCTTTCTTTTTCTGAAAAGATCTCAAGGATGGGATCATATTGACTAAGTAGCTTTCTCAATACTTCATTCTCAGCATTATTATGATAGTATAGACAGGTTAACAGCAGGTTTGAACTTATCATGAATTTCATTTCTTTGGAAATATGATTAAGGTTCAATTAAGTAGCTTAATTCAGAATTGGTCAACACTGTGCTATGATGCCTCATATATCTTATCAAAGCTTATTTGGCTTTTCCCAGATCACCCCAATTTGACTTCAACCTCCTGATATTTGGTCAAAATTTTGTATCTTGGATTTCAAACATATAGAGGTTGAACATTGGACTTAAATGCCATCTGGACTTACATGCCTTTCATTCAAGATGAGACAGATTATGTCATCATGTATGTAGTTCTAGTTGGAAACCCTCTTTGTTTGATAAAAGATTTAAAAATATATATCAACTTTTGGTTGATTTATTCTTATTTTTTTTTTTGACATTTTCTCAACTTTTCTCAAGTTTGTTCTCTATCATATTTAAAGATGTTTCATTTTTGGGTTGACCAAATAGCAATAGGCTTGTGTATGACTGGGTAATCACTTTTCTGCCTATTATTTGGAGAGATGTATCTTGAGACATTCAAAGACAACTATGTATCTCCACATAAAAATTAGCATTTTCATTATGTTTATATCACCTCAGATTTACACATCATGAGAAAGCGACCATACATGTCAATGACTGTACTAAGTGCCATTTTAGCCTATTAAATCCATATGATTGGCTAAGTAGTCAATGTACTATCATTTACCACTTTAATAGATTCAATCACCTTACTTACTCCTAGCTTCCAGGTTAATGGCTAACCTGCCAGTCTACAATTAGTCAGCAGGACCAAACACACAAATAAATACATGTCCTTTTGGCTTAGAATCAATGGCATAATTTTAAGTGAAAAAATAAATTACTATTGCCCCAAATGCTTTCAGTCTTTGGACTAATGACTATCCTTTCGAATCTACAAGTAGATGGCAGGGCCAATGTAACATTCGTTACTTTTCAAACCCGAAAACTCGACCCACTTTAAATTTTTGGTTTTTATATATAAATGTAAATCAAAGTACAACGATTTATAGTAATTATTCATTCACTTTCTATTTCGTTTAGTTCCAATAACGAATCTCCGATCCTTAAAAGTTTATAAAATAATCAATCTTCAAACTATCGGATATAAAATATAAAAATTCTAAAGATATTAAATTATATCAAGTTTTAATCAGGTATGTACAATTATAAAGTTTAAGGGTTAAGGAATAAATAAACTTTAAAATTAGTTTTTATATATTTATAAAGTATAGGGTCTAAAACGTAAATATGATTTAAATAATAAAAAAAGCATAATATATTAACCCCAACCCAGCCCCGTCCCCTTCCCAACTTCGGTTTTCCGGCGACCAGATTTCCGTTTTTCCGACGTAACTCCGGCGAACGTTATAACTCACATTTAAGCCTCGTTTCAATCCGTTAATACACCCAAACGTCGTCTCCACTAATTATAAACATTATTTCATGATTAATTCCATCATTTAACAAACAGTTAACTCATATTAATTCACGAACTCGCCATATTATATAAAATTTCCATTAACTCGAATTAAACATCAATTGATGCAACTGACACTATAAATAGGACCCAAATCAACATCTAAACTCGCACCATTCTTCAATATCCTCTCTAACACTCCGACTTGTTCATCAAAGTTACTTTTCCGGCGAGTCTTGTTCTCAATCATTCGGGCACCAAATCAAGTAAGTAAGATCTGAAATCGTATTAGTTTCAAGTGAATAACAAACCACTAAGATAAATTGGACAAACAAGGAACAAATTAGGTCTATTGGATCTAGGGTTTTCTCAAGAAGATGATGAACATGATGTTGTTACATATATATTTTTGTTTCTAATTTTATCACACAAATGGAGTCTCATCCAGTGGTTGTGGAGGCTTATTGTGGTCTTGAAGAACCGGGTTCGAAACCTGGTCCGAACCCGGGTCACTGCACATCTTTTTTTTTTTAATATTTTTCCATGTTTATTAATTATAATAAATTATATACATGTTTATAAATCATTATAAAATAAATAAATTCATTTTTAAGTTTTAAAACAATTGTTTTAGATTGTTTTTAAACTTTTCAACCAAAAAAACTAAACTTTTATAAACCCGAACTGTTCGTTAAAACTCCTAAAATAAATAGATTAATAGGTATATATATACCTATATTATCTTCGTAAACTTTATTGATTCTATAAAAATAACAATTATACTAAAATAAAATATACCAGTAACGCTAAGATTCCGTAACATTATTATATACAAATTTAGTGTAAAAATCATAAATAATACTATAACAATAAATCGTTAAAATCCGTTAAACTTAAAATATTAATATACTTTAAAAGGGTAAAAGTATATATACAAATAATAATGAACCTTAAAACCAACCTTTAATTTTCCATTATTTAGTTAGTAATTATAGTGTTTATTATTTTAGCTCGCGAGATTAGCTCGGTTTCATATAACGTGCTTCCCGTTTCGTTTCCAAGTTGCCGTTTCAATTTCAAAGGTGAGTTTCTGTAACACCCCGTGACCGCAGCGGAAACGTAAACGGGATGCGACAGACACCTCTGATATCAACCACATTGTTTATAAAAAAAATCGAATGTATTAATATACTTCAAAATTACATTGTCTCGTCTTTCATTATCGTCTAGGTGATACACACTTCATACAATACGATTCATAATTCTATCTGTTATAATGTATCCTAACGTCCAGCATGCAAAACTTACACACAACAAGCACTTAGCACGTAATCAATCACTTTATCTTAGTTGTACCTGAAAAGCATGTGAGAAAACGGGTCAACTACGAATAGTTGGTGAGTTTCACAATTTTAGTAAACCATGATAAATCCATATCATAACATAATATTATTTGGGGACACTGTCAACCCATAAATACATTTAATAACCTCTGGGAACTCTGTTACCCCAGAAACATACTTCCAATAACCTCTGGGAACTCTGTTACCCCAGAAACACACTTCCAATAACCTCTAGGAACTCTGTTACCCCAGAAACACATTTAATAACCTCTGGGAACTCTGTTACTCCAGAAACATACTTCCAATCACCTCTGGGAACTCTGTTACCCCAGAAACACATTTAATAACCTCTGGTAACTCTGTTACCCCAGAAACATACTTCCAATAACCTCTGGGAACTCTGTTACCACAGAAACTGTTGCGGGACCTTACAATATTAACAACTCAAACAATTACCATTTCAATACATTACCGTACGATTCCCGTACATTAAACATTATATAAATACATTCATTTCCATGCGTTCAGCACGTACTTAATCATTTTGATAAAAACATGCTTTCCGACCCGGGAAAATATTTAAAACAGTACAGTAAAAGGGGCTCGTGAAAACTCACCTTAGCACATGCAAGCAGGTAACAACAATCATTATCAATTAACACGTCCAATCTGTAATATGATCCCTACGATCGTTATTATACAATCATTGTTTATATAATCTTTAACCTTATTAATCGGTACATCTGGGGACTCTATTAACCCAGTACTGTACCTGTTCCGGGGGCAATGTTAACCCAGAAATACTTCTCCGGACTCAGATTGTGATGTCGTTTTGAGTTCCAAGGTCACAACTACTATTAGTCGTTTTTCTCGTTTTGCGTGCCTAGCACTGTTATCCGTTTTTATGTTTCAAAAATGAGTTTGGTCACACACGACCCGTAAATAGTGGTTGACTGATAATTTAATTAAAGATGTGAAATTATAGCTCGGTTTAGACGTCCCGATTAGCCGCGGGACCCGTTTCCGTCTTTGGCGGACCGGAAACTATTAAAATAGATTAAAATTACTCAAATCATCCGAATTATTTTCGGATGATTTATTTTTACTTGTTTAGCTCATTTACATGAAAATAGTTCATTTTTAGGGTTTTTGTACACCAGTCAGCTCGCTTAAGCGAACTTCACCGGTTTACGCGTTTTACTTTAAAAGTTTGATAATTAGCACAAATAATTATCCGTTTACTCTCGGATCTTGAAATTTTGCACAAATCACTTTTTAACAGTGGGGAATTTTATAAAAATATTTCCAGAATTAATTCTTATATTTAACATTTACTTATCTATTTTTAAACACCATTTAAACACTAAATATGTCGTAAATACCAAACGATCTTAGAAAAATCCCAAATTTCTCCTGGATGTCCCCTGCCATCCACATAGTCCCCTGTAATTTTTTCCAAAACCAAAATCTTCTTTTAAATGCCATTTTTCCTAAAACCGAGCTAGAAATCCCTAGAACTCGTTTAACCGAAAAGCCTACTTAGACTTCTCCAACGGACCTCAAATTTTGTGTGTGACTTATAAATGATATGAAAAGCTTATCCACAATTTTCCAGAATTTTTCATGATATTTAACTATTTTTCACCATTTTTGTCCAAAACCGAGCATTAAATTCACCAAATATTCATCCTTCATCCAAAAATTACCAAAAATTCACAGACCTCATATTTCCATGTGTTTAACACCTCTGTAAAATTTCATGACCTAACTCTAAACGACCAACAATCTGTCCAAAAACACATACACCGACAAAAACCGAATATACCTTTCGTTTTCCGCCACTACAAGCTACAAACTCATCTTTCCGCCTTATCTACCACTAAATACAGAGCCTACAAACAACATACCACAATACCAAGCAAGTTATACTCATGATCAAGCCATTTCTTTCATGGTTACTGTTATGATATAAAAACAAAGATTTTAACCGTAAAAATTCGTTTTTGGCTCGTTTAACTCATTTCTTGGACCAAGATCCTTTGTATAACCCGTATACATCACTTGATCATGCAAGAATCGGTTTCATCTCGGGTTTTCACCCATTTTTCATTTGAAACCTCATTTTCTTGAAAGAAAACTTAAGAAAAGAAGATAAACACGATTACAACTTGGTTTTTACCTTATATTCTTGCTTGAAAACTCGGGTTTTTGATCAAAGGTTTGAGAGAGTTGAAGGTTTGTTGAGTTGGGTGTGTGAAAAAAAGAAAATGAAATGGTTTGTGGGTGTGTGTGTTCCGATCGGAACTATTGGATGGGTGGGGTGGAACCCACTTGTTCAATCTAGTCCACTCATTTGGATTTCCATGATCTGGATAATGTTTTGGATAATCTGGTTCAGTTCGTTTCTCGGTTAAACGTGTAATTCGGCTTAAAACGAGGCCAAAACGATTGTTTTTCGGCTAAAAATAAAATTTATATAAAACCGATTTAAAAACTTAAACCATGACATTTATTAACTTAAAACGTCATATTATTAGTTATTACGCATCTTTTTCGGCTTGATCGATCGTCTCTTGCTCGGTTTGGTATTAAAGGTTTCGTTTAACGTACCGACGTACTATTAAATCGAAATCCTTTTTCTGTGCTTTAATCCACTTACCCCGAAGCTTTAATATTTCGTAACATCTCTAAATATCATATATCCCGTCTATAATTGAACCCTCGATTCATTCGGGTTTCAATAACTATCGATCGTTTGATCGCATAATCAATACGGTGAATTATATATTCACGTACAATCAATACAATGAACCATGTATTCTCGTATAATTACCATGGTAACCCGTGTACCCGACATTGTATATGACGTAACTAACATCTACCGGTTAGGGTATACCTGGTTTCGACCCCGTTAAGAAATTTCGTCCTCGAAATTTTACACGCCCACTATCTCCCATCGAGAGAGAGGTGGGGGTTTTTCCTTCAGAATTCACCCTCGTGTGACCAAGTATAATCTGGTCTTCGCTATGAATTCCACTTAATCTTAATCAATAAAGCTTGGGGTGTCCAAACTGTTTAGTTTTCCCGTCTACTATCTCAACGGAATTATTTATGATATCAAGTATGTCTTCTATGAGTACTTCTATTACTGGTACTTTCGTTGCCTCATTGCTTAGGCACTTTTCAATCCGTATACATGGCAAAACATCATGTATAGTACTTATCCCCTGGAGTACTTTAATCGATAAACTAAATGACCAATCATGGAAATACTTTCATGAGGTCCAATATATTACGGAGTTATTTTCGGTTTTGCCAAACCTCATATCACCTCTCTAAGGTGATGCCTTAAAAATACCTTGTCACCTCTTTCCAGTGACAATGGTTTCCTTTGAATGTTGGCATAAATCCTTTTCCAATCTCGCGCTGCTTTCAACTTACCTTAAATATTATAAATCCGATTGATTGTTTTCTCGGGTCAATTCAAATCTTATGGCTCGATCGACGCCCATTTTCAATTTAACAAATTGGTGATAACTACTTCACCCAAAGAAAGCTTCAAGCTCTCGATGCTTCCTTCCCTTCCTTCAAATAATGAAAGTAGGATGACTATTTCGATCTGAGCTCATTGAAAAAGGTACCCCACGACGAGTTACCATTTCAACATCATAAATTTGGACGTGAATTCATTGTGGCAATCGTCATAAATTGGGATGAAATGCGAGGACTGGTTAATCAATCCGCGATTACCTAATTTACCTCATGCCTTTGATATATCTTGGGAATTCGCGTCCCGAAATCCAATGTAATTTATTCCCACTATCATTGGCGAATTTTCTGTCGTTGTGGCGTTCCCAAGGGTTTTCGGTATGCAGCCTTATCTCTTGCATAACTCAATATTCACCAATACACGTAACCATATCTTTCTCCAAACTCGACCATTAATAAAAATCCTTTCAGATATCCGTATTATCAATAGTCAAATCCGATCCCGGATGTATGGATTATTTCGATCTATGCGCTTCGTCCATGATTAATTCACTAAGGTCATGGAGGGTCGGGATCCAAACCCGATCTTTGAAATAGAGAGTTTCGTCCACGCGCTGTTCGAAATTCTTCTCGTTGCCGTAAAATTCATTCTTTTCCAATTGTTCCTCTTTCAACGCCTCACGTTGAGCGACTCGAATCAGGTTCGAAGGTTCGACTGGACTATCATCCCCAGCACTTGCACTCGCAATGGCTTAACCCGATCTTTCTTACTCAAGGCATCGGCTACGGCATTAGCCTTGCCAGGGTGATAACGGATGTCACAGTCATAATCGCTTAACAACTCGACCCATCTTCGTTGCCCCATATTTAGTTCTTTCTGATCGAATATGTGATGCACACTTTTATGATCGGTGAAGATAGTGCACTTCGTATCGTAGAGACAATGTCTCCACATTTTAAGTGCATAGATAACCGCTCCCAGTTCTAAGTCGTGAGTAGTGTAATCTTACTCGTGTATGTAACATCCCGAAATTTAACCCGGTGACAAAAAAATCTATCTTTCGTATATAAATGATATTTTCATTATTTTAAAAGATTTCAGATATTTTATTTAAAGTTATTTTATAAAATATTTTTAGAAAAATGTTTCGTTTTATAAATTTTATGAACTCGACCCGTCTTGACCCGTATGAAAACCAACCCGAGCCTAAACTCGAACCCAAGAAACCAAGTATATAAACGTAAGTTCAAGACAACTCCACCATTTTCTCTTCTTCTCTTCCACTCCCACACCCAAACGCTCTCTTTCTAGAGAGAGAAGCTAGAGAGAGAAAGTGTTCAAAACGCAAATCCGAGCCCGGAATCTTGTAGCACTTCGTTTTTGGTAAGTCCCTCTCGAAAATCATCCGTTTTGATAACCATTTTCGGCCTCAAATCGAGCAAAAACACCCATTTTCGTTTCTAGAGTTTTCGGGTCAAAAATCGTCTTGTTTTGGTGTCAAAATGCAGGTCTTTGTGTATAAAAACACTAGGAATCATTGGTTCTTTCAATCCCGAGCATTTCCATGTCAAAAACTTCGATTTTGGGTGAAAAATCATGAAAATCGCGAAATCCCGTAGGTTTCTCCGTCGCCCGGCTTGAAGGCGTCGACTCAGGACTCATTCGGTCGAACCAGTCGACCGAACCAGTCCATTCGACCGAATAGGGAAGCAACCGAATGGTCTCCACCTCATTCGACCGAACGAGTGTCTATTCGACCGAACGAGTGTCTATTCGACCGAACGAGTGTCTATTCGACCGAACGAGTGTCTATTCGACCGAACAAGTGACATGTTCGACCGAACGAGTTTTCCCAGCTGGTTCGACCGAGTGTGTGTCTAGTTCGATCGAGTGTGCCTCAGATTCGACCGAATGTGTGCCCATTCGACCGAATCAAGCCAGAACCAAGCTGATTTCGTCTTTAAAACCTAGTTTTTGCTCGAGGTCGCGTAAGCTCGTTTTCTTAGACTTATAACGCGTTGTTAACCTTATATTTATGTCCAATTCTAGGCTAAGGAGATCTATTGTAGCACCATCCTAACCCGAGATCAAGGTGAGTTCATAACCCCTTTTTAACTGTATTGCTTTATCAAACCACGGGGTGGAAATATGCAAAAACACTTTACTTCAAAACCTTTACACACTGTTTCTCTGCTTTTACACGCTTTCACTCATAACTTAATGTAATGTAAGCACTATCACAATTACTTTACTTATAAATTGTAACTTCACTATGAACTGCTGCCCTATGAACTGTTACTTTATGAACTGTTGCACTATACACGTTTGCTCTACACGTTATTGTACTATGAACTATATGCTCTCCACACTGTCGCTCTATGAACCACGGCCACTATCTCAACTGCTTTGGGCATCCTGCGGGACCCATGTAAGGCTCATCTAACCAACACTGACTCGACGGCCTTGGATTCTGTGTGAATCCATGTAAGTCTCGTATTCCTCGCGTGGCCTCTTATGTGTATTATGTGTTATTACTTGCTCTTTTGGTCTATCTGTTATGTGCAATTATCTCGAGTATTATGAACTATTGCGTTGCCTCACACACATCGTAACTCTGGACTCTCCTCTCCACTCAATGACCCACATGCACGCTTTTCGTGCACTATTATGAACTGTAATAATCCATGTACCCGCACTACGCTTTTACTTATGATCTGTCTTCTCACTTTGGATTTATAAACCCCTACAACCTATTTTGGTGCGCTTGTTATTTTTCAAACTATTTTTCCTAAAAACCGGGATCATACTCAAACATGGTAGAACAAGTTGTAGGAGTGGTGGGTTAGCCGCTGGTACACCCTATATATAAACCCCTACAACTTGGTCTGGCATGCTTGTGTATGAAATCCCTTTTTCTTTTTACCACAACTTATGTTCTCACTCAACTATTTTTGTAGTTGACGTTTTCCTGCATATTTTTAGGTAATGCTGATAGATGAAGAACAGGGATTTCTAGATGGCCTTAGGAGAAGACCGAAGGCGTAGTACTAGATTTAGTATATGTTGGACAATTGTGGTGTTATTTGTATCTTTTGAACAATGTAACTTGAATATTTATGTATGCATTTCATTTAGACTCTTAACCTGTGTTATGGCTTATTCAATCTGCGACTTCGTCCACGCCCTTGGCTTTCCGCCTTTGGCCGGGGTGTGACAGATTGGTATCAGAGCCCAAGGTTATAGAGAATTAGGAATTACCTAGACTATAACTTAGGGACCATACTCTGGATAGTTTCATGCATCACTTGCACATATCACACTTGCTTACTTGCCAACTATTTACTTGCTACTTGCTTACATGTTTATCTGTTTAATCGCTTGTCTCTCCACTCTGATCTATGTTCGAGCATGATGCCACACATCACTATATCGCCACTTGTATCACATCTACACATTGTTTGCTTATCTTGTGATCGCCTTACTCTATTGCTATATCCTCGATGTATCTCTTTTGCACTTGTCTCTCATTTTGTCTATTCCCAGAATGCCTCCCCGACGCGCTGATAACACTGACCCTGCCGAGCTGGCCAACATTATCGCACAGCAGATAGCTGCTGCCCTTCCTGGAATGGTGACCCAAATTGCCCAGACCATGCAAGAGGGAGTTCAACCCGCTGCAAACCAAGACCAGAACCCGAACGCTAATGCAACCGATCGACACTACAAGGCCTTCCAAAGTGCCCGACCGACGAACTTCGAAGGATTTGAAGGCGCTGCTGGTCTTCTACAATGGTTCGAAAATATGGAAGTTACGTTCGATATCGTTGCTTGCCCGGAAAATCTGAGAGTCCGCTATGCTGCAAGTATGTTCCTCAAGCGCGCTCTAAACTGGTGGAACAACGAAGTCAGAACTAGTGGCCGTGAAGCTGCCAACGCTTTGCCCTGGACCGAATTCAAGGAAGTCGTCACCCGAGAGTTCGTACCCCGTAGCGAGCAACAGAAGCTCGAAACAGAGTTTTGGGAACATAAGATGGAAGGGGCTGACTACCAAGGATACACCGAACGTTACCACGAGCTCGCCCTTTTGGTACCACATATGGTTACTCCCGCAGAACGTGCTGTTGAAGCTTACATCCGTGGCCTTCCCGATTGCATGCGCGCCATCCTCATCGCAGCTGATCCCCAGACGGTCCAAGCCGCTGTTCACCTCACCGCTCTTGTGGCCCAGAGCCTAATCAAAGCCGGCCAACTATCTGACGAACCGAACCGCAAGAAGCAGAAGGTCCTTGCCACCACCACTACTGTCACTCAAGCTGTTCCCCTGAACACAGTTGCTCCAGATGCCTCCAACAGACCCCGAGCGGGATACGCCGGTGCCCATCCCAAATGCCACACGTGCCAACGTCATCACCCCCAGGGAGTCCAATGCTACAGAAGCACAAATTGTGGACGACTCGGCCACCTAGCTAATACCTGCAGATCTGCACCTGCCGCCGCCAACAACGCCGCCTCCAACGCGAGAGCCTGTTACGAGTGTGGAGCCACCGATCACCTCAGGAATCGCTGCCCCCGCATCACCGTCGAGATTCCTCCTGCAAGAGGACGCGTTTAAAGGATCGGAGCCGCCGCAGCGCAGCCAGATCAAGACGCCGCTCCAGGTATGTTCTCTTCCTTTCCTTTCGACACGATTCTAACCCTTTTCTCCTTGCTCTCTTCTTACGACTTTAACCCTTGCCGGAGTTGCTCGCCTTTGACCCCTACACGCCCGCACAACTAGTTTAACTCGAATTCTTGACCACACCACTTATGATCAACACACTTTCCACTATTATCACTACTACACTTTGTACACTAAGCACTATTACACGAACCACGCACAAACGCAATGCTCTCGTATCCCTCACACTATGACCAACGAGCAAACATGCTTCACGACCGATCGAACTATTTACGCATTATACTGCTGCCGCTTATGTGATTGCCTGGTTATGTGATTATGTGTAGAGTTTTCCCTTAAGCACTTACGCGATGGAGTGACAGTTGCAAGGACGGTGCAAGGTGAAATAACGATTATAGTCCGGAATATAATTGTTAAGTCACAGGTGCGTACGTATGCAGATGTTCCATCATGGTACTGTGAGTCCTGAGCCTAATATTCGTGGAGTAAGGGCTACTCAAAGAATGTCGAAGGAGTGGTGGGTACGCCGCTGGTACACCCTATATATAAACCCCTTCGGCAGGGCGTGTGTAGTTCTGAAGCGAGTATTGGAGGAAGGGACTTGTGGTAGTAAAGTGTGTCGCAAGTCTTGAACCCAATGGCAGTTGAGAGAGTATTCAAGGAATGTTGTAGGAGTGGTGGGTACGCCGCTGGTACACCCTATATATAAACTCCTACAACTGGAATTGAATATGATCGAATACGAAAATTGGAAATTTAAGGCTTGTGAGGGGAGTAGGAGTGTCACTGTGAGTCCTAGTCCATGATCAGCGGAAAGGAACATTCGGGTAAAGTTGAAGGGGTGGTGGGTTAGCCGATGGTACACCCTATACATAAACCCCCTTCAGCAGTACGTGGATGTGCCCGAAGCAAGTCTTGGGTGAATGCTCATAGTTTTGTGTTTGGATGAACTAAGTTGCTCTAATCACTAGGATCGCGAATGGACTATTTATGCTCATGAACTCACTATTTGAACCACTATACGCAATTTATTTTCTCTTTTGGATTGATTACTCTATCTCAAACCAAGTTATCTCATGCTCAAATTTCATGATATTTAAAAGTAAATATAGGCCATTTGGACGTTATGCATGGAAAGGAGAAATTCTCAAATTACGATGAGGGAGTGGTGGGTTAGCCGATGGTACACCCTATATATAAGCCCCCTCCTCGTTAATTTGCGAATCCCTGAAAGTGCACATCAAAAGAATGACCTGTATTGATTTGGTAGAATCTACTTCATAAGTTGGACCGTGTGCTTGAATTTCGGGACGAAATTCCCTAAAGTTGGGGAGACTGTAACATCCCGAAATTTAACCCGGTGACAAAAAAATCTATCTTTCGTATATAAATGATATTTTCATTATTTTAAAAGATTTCAGATATTTTATTTAAAGTTATTTTATAAAATATTTTTAGAAAAATGTTTCGTTTTATAAATTTTATGAACTCGACCCGTCTTGACCCGTAGGAAAACCAACCCGAGCCAAAACCCGAACCCAAGAAACCAAGTATATAAACGTAAGTTCAAGACAACTCCACCATTTTCTCTTCTTCTCTTCCACTCCCACACCCAAACGCTCTCTTTCTAGAGAGAGAAGCTAGAGAGAGAAAGTGTTCAAAACGCAAATCCGAGCCCGGAATCTTGTAGCACTTCGTTTTTGGTAAGTCCCTCTCGAAAATCATCCGTTTTCATAACCATTTTCGGCCTCAAATCGAGCAAAAACACCCATTTTCGTTTCTAGAGTTTTCGGGTCAAAAACCGTCTTGTTTTGGTGTCAAAATGCAGGTCTTTGTGTATAAAAACACTAGGAATCATTGGTTCTTTCAATCCCGAGCATTTCCATGTCAAAAACTTCGATTTTGGGTGAAAAATCATGAAAATCGCGAAATCCCGTAGGTTTCTCCGTCGCCCGGCTTGAAGGCGTCGACTCAGGACTCATTCGGTCGAACCAGTCGACCGAACCAGTCCATTCGACCGAATAGGGAAGCAACCGAATGGTCTCCACCTCATTCGACCGAACGAGTGTCTATTCGACCGAACGAGTGTCTATTCGACCGAACGAGTGTCTATTCGACCGAACAAGTGTCTATTCGACCGAACGAGTGTCTATTCGACCAAACGAGTGTCTATTCGACCGAACAAGTGACATGTTCGACCGAACGAGTTTTCCCAGCTGGTTCGACCGAGTGTGTGTCTAGTTCGATCGAGTGTGCCTCAGATTCGACCGAATGTGTGCCCATTCGACCGAATCAAGCCAGAACCAAGCTGATTTCGTCTTTAAAACCTAGTTTTTGCTCGAGGTCGCGTAAGCTCGTTTTCTTAGACTTATAACGCGTTGTTAACCTTATATATATGTCCAATTCTAGGCTAAGGAGATCTATTGTAGCACCATCCTAACCCGAGATCAAGGTGAGTTCATAACCCCTTTTTAACTGTATTGCTTTATCAAACCACGGGGTGGAAATATGCAAAAACACTTTACTTCAAAACCTTTACACACTGTTTCTCTGCTTTTACACGCTTTCACTCATAACTTAATGTAATGTAAGCACTATCACAATTACTTTACTTATAAATTGTAACTTCACTATGAACTGCTGCCCTATGAACTGTTACTTTATGAACTGTTGCACTATACACGTTTGCTCTACACGTTATTGTACTATGAACTATATGCTCTCCACACTGTCGCTCTATGAACCACGGCCACTATCTCAACTGCTTTGGGCATCCTGCGGGACCCATGTAAGGCTCATCTAACCAACACTGACTCGACGGCCTTGGATTCTGTGTGAATCCATGTAAGTCTCGTATTCCTCGCGTGGCCTCTTATGTGTATTATGTGTTATTACTTGCTCTTTTGGTCTATCTGTTATGTGCAATTATCTCGAGTATTATGAACTATTGCGTTGCCTCACACACATCGTAACTCTGGACTCTCCTCTCCACTCAATGACCCACATGCACGCTTTTCGTGCACTATTATGAACTGTAATAATCCATGTACCCGCACTACGCTTTTACTTATGATCTGTCTTCTCACTTTGGATTTATAAACCCCTACAACCTATTTTGGTGCGCTTGTTATTTTTCAAACTATTTTTCCTAAAAACCGGGATCATACTCAAACATGGTAGAACAAGTTGTAGGAGTGGTGGGTTAGCCGCTGGTACACCCTATATATAAACCCCTACAACTTGGTCTGGCATGCTTGTGTATGAAATCCCTTTTTCTTTTTACCACAACTTATGTTCTCACTCAACTATTTTTGTAGTTGACGTTTTCCTGCATATTTTTAGGTAATGCTGATAGATGAAGAACAGGGATTTCTAGATGGCCTTAGGAGAAGACCGAAGGCGTAGTACTAGATTTAGTATATGTTGGACAATTGTGGTGTTATTTGTATCTTTTGAACAATGTAACTTGAATATTTATGTATGCATTTCATTTAGACTCTTAACCTGTGTTATGGCTTATTCAATCTGCGACTTCGTCCACGCCCTTGGCTTTCCGCCTTTGGCCGGGGTGTGACAGATTGGTATCAGAGCCCAAGGTTATAGAGAATTAGGAATTACCTAGACTATAACTTAGGGACCATACTCTGGATAGTTTCATGCATCACTTGCACATATCACACTTGCTTACTTGCCAACTATTTACTTGCTACTTGCTTACATGTTTATCTGTTTAATCGCTTGTCTCTCCACTCTGATCTATGTTCGAGCATGATGCCACACATCACTATATCGCCACTTGTATCACATCTACACATTGTTTGCTTATCTTGTGATCGCCTTACTCTATTGCTATATCCTCGATGTATCTCTTTTGCACTTGTCTCTCATTTTGTCTATTCCCAGAATGCCTCCCCGACGCGCTGATAACACTGACCCTGCCGAGCTGGCCAACATTATCGCACAGCAGATAGCTGCTGCCCTTCCTGGAATGGTGACCCAAATCGCCCAGACCATGCAAGAGGGAGTTCAACCCGCTGCAAACCAAGACCAGAACCCGAACGCTAATGCAACCGATCGACACTACAAGGCCTTCCAAAGTGCCCGACCGACGAACTTCGAAGGATTTGAAGGCGCTGCTGGTCTTCTACAATGGTTCGAAAATATGGAAGTTACGTTCGATATCGTTGCTTGCCCGGAAAATCTGAGAGTCCGCTATGCTGCAAGTATGTTCCTCAAGCGCGCTCTAAACTGGTGGAACAACGAAGTCAGAACTAGTGGCCGTGAAGCTGCCAACGCTTTGCCCTGGACCGAATTCAAGGAAGTCGTCACCCGAGAGTTCGTACCCCGTAGCGAGCAACAGAAGCTCGAAACAGAGTTTTGGGAACATAAGATGGAAGGGGCTGACTACCAAGGATACACCGAACGTTACCACGAGCTCGCCCTTTTGGTACCACATATGGTTACTCCCGCAGAACGTGCTGTTGAAGCTTACATCCGTGGCCTTCCCGATTGCATGCGCGCCATCCTCATCGCAGCTGATCCCCAGACGGTCCAAGCCGCTGTTCACCTCACCGCTCTTGTGGCCCAGAGCCTAATCAAAGCCGGCCAACTATCTGACGAACCGAACCGCAAGAAGCAGAAGGTCCTTGCCACCACCACTAATGTCACTCAAGCTGTTCCCCTGAACACAGTTGCTCCAGATGCCTCCAACAGACCCCGAGCGGGATACGCCGGTGCCCATCCCAAATGCCACACGTGCCAACGTCATCACCCCCAGGGAGTCCAATGCTACAGAAGCACAAATTGTGGACGACTCGGCCACCTAGCTAATACCTGCAGATCTGCACCTGCCGCCGCCAACAACGCCGCCTCCAACGCGAGAGCCTGTTACGAGTGTGGAGCCACCGATCACCTCAGGAATCGCTGCCCCCGCATCACCGTCGAGATTCCTCCTGCAAGAGGACGCGTTTAAAGGATCGGAGCCGCCGCAGCGCAGCCAGATCAAGACGCCGCTCCAGGTATGTTCTCTTCCTTTCCTTTCGACACGATTCTAACCCTTTTCTCCTTGCTCTCTTCTTACGACTTTAACCCTTGCCGGAGTTGCTCGCCTTTGACCCCTACACGCCCGCACAACTAGTTTAACTCGAATTCTTGACCACACCACTTATGATCAACACACTTTCCACTATTATCACTACTACACTTTGTACACTAAGCACTATTACACGAACCACGCACAAACGCAATGCTCTCGTATCCCTCACACTATGACCAACGAGCAAACATGCTTCACGACCGATCGAACTATTTACGCATTATACTGCTGCCGCTTATGTGATTGCCTGGTTATGTGATTATGTGTAGAGTTTTCCCTTAAGCACTTACGCGATGGAGTGACAGTTGCAAGGACGGTGCAAGGTGAAATAACGATTATAGTCCGGAATATAATTGTTAAGTCACAGGTGCGTACGTATGCAGATGTTCCATCATGGTACTGTGAGTCCTGAGCCTAATATTCGTGGAGTAAGGGCTACTCAAAGAATGTCGAAGGAGTGGTGGGTACGCCGCTGGTACACCCTATATATAAACCCCTTCGGCAGGGCGTGTGTAGTTCTGAAGCGAGTATTGGAGGAAGGGACTTGTGGTAGTAAAGTGTGTCGCAAGTCTTGAACCCAATGGCAGTTGAGAGAGTATTCAAGGAATGTTGTAGGAGTGGTGGGTACGCCGCTGGTACACCCTATATATAAACTCCTACAACTGGAATTGAATATGATCGAATACGAAAATTGGAAATTTAAGGCTTGTGAGGGGAGTAGGAGTGTCACTGTGAGTCCTAGTCCATGATCAGCGGAAAGGAACATTCGGGTAAAGTTGAAGGGGTGGTGGGTTAGCCGATGGTACACCCTATACATAAACCCCCTTCAGCAGTACGTGGATGTGCCCGAAGCAAGTCTTGGGTGAATGCTCATAGTTTTGTGTTTGGATGAACTAAGTTGCTCTAATCACTAGGATCGCGAATGGACTATTTATGCTCATGAACTCACTATTTGAACCACTATACGCAATTTATTTTCTCTTTTGGATTGATTACTCTATCTCAAACCAAGTTATCTCATGCTCAAATTTCATGATATTTAAAAGTAAATATAGGCCATTTGGACGTTATGCATGGAAAGGAGAAATTCTCAAATTACGATGAGGGAGTGGTGGGTTAGCCGATGGTACACCCTATATATAAGCCCCCTCCTCGTTAATTTGCGAATCCCTGAAAGTGCACATCAAAAGAATGACCTGTATTGATTTGGTAGAATCTACTTCATAAGTTGGACCGTGTGCTTGAATTTCGGGACGAAATTCCCTAAAGTTGGGGAGACTGTAACATCCCGAAATTTAACCCGGTGACAAAAAAATCTATCTTTCGTATATAAATGATATTTTCATTATTTTAAAAGATTTCAGATATTTTATTTAAAGTTATTTTATAAAATATTTTTAGAAAAATGTTTCGTTTTATAAATTTTATGAACTCGACCCGTCTTGACCCGTAGGAAAACCAACCCGAGCCAAAACCCGAACCCAAGAAACCAAGTATATAAACGTAAGTTCAAGACAACTCCACCATTTTCTCTTCTTCTCTTCCACTCCCACACCCAAACGCTCTCTTTCTAGAGAGAGAAGCTAGAGAGAGAAAGTGTTCAAAACGCAAATCCGAGCCCGGAATCTTGTAGCACTTCGTTTTTGGTAAGTCCCTCTCGAAAATCATCCGTTTTCATAACCATTTTCGGCCTCAAATCGAGCAAAAACACCCATTTTCGTTTCTAGAGTTTTCGGGTCAAAAACCGTCTTGTTTTGGTGTCAAAATGCAGGTCTTTGTGTATAAAAACACTAGGAATCATTGGTTCTTTCAATCCCGAGCATTTCCATGTCAAAAACTTCGATTTTGGGTGAAAAATCATGAAAATCGCGAAATCCCGTAGGTTTCTCCGTCGCCCGGCTTGAAGGCGTCGACTCAGGACTCATTCGGTCGAACCAGTCGACCGAACCAGTCCATTCGACCGAATAGGGAAGCAACCGAATGGTCTCCACCTCATTCGACCGAAAGAGTGTCTATTCGACCGAACGAGTGTCTATTCGACCGAACGAGTGTCTATTCGACCGAACAAGTGTCTATTCGACCGAACGAGTGTCTATTCGACCGAACGAGTGTCTATTCGACCGAACAAGTGACATGTTCGACCGAACGAGTTTTCCCAGCTGGTTCGACCGAGTGTGTGTCTAGTTCGATCGAGTGTGCCTCAGATTCGACCGAATGTGTGCCCATTCGACCGAATCAAGCCAGAACCAAGCTGATTTCGTCTTTAAAACCTAGTTTTTGCTCGAGGTCGCGTAAGCTCGTTTTCTTAGACTTATAACGCGTTGTTAACCTTATATATATGTCCAATTCTAGGCTAAGGAGATCTATTGTAGCACCATCCTAACCCGAGATCAAGGTGAGTTCATAACCCCTTTTTAACTGTATTGCTTTATCAAACCACGGGGTGGAAATATGCAAAAACACTTTACTTCAAAACCTTTACACACTGTTTCTCTGCTTTTACACGCTTTCACTCATAACTTAATGTAATGTAAGCACTATCACAATTACTTTACTTATAAATTGTAACTTCACTATGAACTGCTGCCCTATGAACTGTTACTTTATGAACTGTTGCACTATACACGTTTGCTCTACACGTTATTGTACTATGAACTATATGCTCTCCACACTGTCGCTCTATGAACCACGGCCACTATCTCAACTGCTTTGGGCATCCTGCGGGACCCATGTAAGGCTCATCTAACCAACACTGACTCGACGGCCTTGGATTCTGTGTGAATCCATGTAAGTCTCGTATTCCTCGCGTGGCCTCTTATGTGTATTATGTGTTATTACTTGCTCTTTTGGTCTATCTGTTATGTGCAATTATCTCGAGTATTATGAACTATTGCGTTGCCTCACACACATCGTAACTCTGGACTCTCCTCTCCACTCAATGACCCACATGCACGCTTTTCGTGCACTATTATGAACTGCAATAATCCATGTACCCGCACTACGCTTTTACTTATGATCTGTCTTCTCACTTTGGATTTATAAACCCCTACAACCTATTTTGGTGCGCTTGTTATTTTTCTAACTATTTTTCCTAAAAACCGGGATCATACTCAAACATGGTAGAACAAGTTGTAGGAGTGGTGGGTTAGCCGCTGGTACACCCTATATATAAACCCCTACAACTTGGTCTAGCATGCTTGTGTATGAAATCCTTTTTTCTTTTTACCACAACTTATGTTCTCACTCAACTATTTTTGTAGTTGACGTTTTCCTGCATATTTTTAGATAATGCTGATAGATGAAGAACAGGGATTTCTAGATGGCCTTAGGAGAAGACCGAAGGCGTAGTACTAGATTTAGTATCTGTTGGACAATTGTGGTGTTATTTGTATCTTTTGAACAATGTAACTTGAATATTTATGTATGCATTTCATTTAGACTCTTAACCTGTGTTATGGCTTATTCAATCTGCGACTTCGTCCACGCCCTTGGCTTTCCGCCTTTGGCCGGGGTGTGACAGTGTACTTTTAACTGTCGAGAAGTATAGGCTATGACCTTATTATACTGCGTCAACACGCATCCTAATCCTCTACGCGACGCGTCACAATACGCGACAGAACCATCGTCTCCATCGGGGAGACTTAAAATCGGCGCTTGGTACAATTTTAACGGTTTCTATCTTATTTGGATCTTTGCGTAATCCCTGTTGCTTTACAACATGACCAAGGGATTATGCCCTCTTTATTCAAAATCACATTTTGAAAACTTCGCGTATAGCTCATCTTGCTTTAACACTTCCATAATTTTCCTAAAACGTCGTTCGTGCTCTTCTTTATGTTGCAAATATATCATAATATTATCAATGAATGCTATGACAAATTTGTCAAAATAAAGTTTACAGACCCGGTTCATGAGTTCCATGAACACTGCCGGCACATTTGTTAGCCTGAACGGCATGAATAAGAATTCACAATGGCCGTACGAGTCCGAAACGCTGTTGTTGCAACGTCCTCCTCTTGGATTTTTCATTTGGTGATAACTATATATAAGATCAATTTTCTAAAGATAATTCGCCCTTTGCAGTTGGTTTAACGGATCATTTACTTCGAAGAAGTGAGCACCTACTCTTGATCATTACTTTATCCAATTTTCCGTTATCAACACATATCCTAACACTTCCGTCCTTCATTTCCCAATTAAAACTGGTACACCCCATGGTGACTAACTAGGTCGTATAAAATCTTATCCAACAATTCTTGTAACTGGTTGGATAAATCTTGCATCTCGGACGGTGCAAGTCGGTAAGATGTTTTAGCAACAGGTCCAGCTTGAGGTATTAAATCGATTCTGAATTCGACCTGTCGGGTTGGCGGTAATCCAGGGAGTTCTTCTGGGAAAACTTGTGGAAATTTGCGTACCACCGGGATATCTTCTATATGTTTTCTTTTAAATACTTAGGCAATCACGTTTGTTAAATACACCACGTCTTCTTGTCGTAAATATTATAACATCTCAAGATGAGATTTGAGTGGCAACATAATACCGTACACTTTTCTCTGTATTTAATCGCTTCATCGTCCGAAAGAGAGCTTCTAATCATCTTCTTTTCATATTTGATTTCTGCTTCATGTTGAGTTAGCCCATCCATGCTAACTATCACGTCAAAACTTCTTTGTTTTACTGGTCGTAGGTCAATAAGGAAAGGTTAATCGTTCCGAATAATAGGACAATTCCGTACAACTTAGTTAACCATTAGGGATTTACCGTTAGCGATTCTACAGTATAGGGTTCTATAGTTTCACTAATCGGTATCTTTCCAAAGGGTAGGAGGTTAGCAGGAACTAACTTCTATCGACGACCGTAAAAATATCACTGAAGCCTATTGATTTAAAATTACAACATACTTAATACCACTTTTGGATCATGACGTGCCTTATTTGAATTACTCACAAAAGCACGGCTCCTTGCTCGATCAGAGGTTGATGCTTGTCATGAGGTTCGTCTTCCAATGACACCTTGGTTCAACTTTGGGCAATTTCTCTTGAAACGTTCTGTATTGCCACAATCATAGCAAGTACAACTGTTTGGCATAATTTAGTCTTTAGATGGATGGTTATTGAAGCTGTTGGGTTCGGAGTGGTTGTACACGAATGGGTTGGGGTTGCCGGTTCACATGGCTTCAATTGGTTCTACAATTGGGGCATTACTTCCATCTTTACCACATTTGTGGCCTACTATCACTCGACATTCTTCTTCCCCCGATAACCATATATTTTCCACATTCAGGGAAGGACCCTTTATGCGGTTCATGGTTTCACCCCAGAATTAGTCTTAGTATAATTCTGGGTTGTAGGACATACCTAGTTATTCACAAGTCTATCTTGCACTATACCTTTATCATTACCCTTCTTTAACACTCGACGTCTCCCCTAACGTCCTTCCATTCCGCTTCCCATAGAGTCAAATATATCAATGCTGGCTTGTGCCACAGCCCTTCCAAAGGTTGTATATATTTTACAGGGTTGACTATACTCCTTATCGATGGAGTTAGTCCCCAATCTAGCACTCACTTTGCTTTGTTTCAGGAGTAATTAGCCATGTTACCAGACATGACAATTCCTTCAAACGATTTGCGTGTTCTAAGTGATCAGCACACAACATTTCTATCTTTCATAGCTCAGTTTCCAATCTCTGAGTTTAATTACTCGAATAAAAATGCTCTAGCACATGAATTTTAAATCCTGACCATATCATCTGAGCAATAATTTCCTAACTATAATTTTGTACCATCGTGTTCCATCACGATACAACATAATCTACCAACATATCTGTAGCATATTTCACTACACAATGTTCTAGACTCTTCCCAATATCCTTAACCATTTCGATCCATCCACTCGCTAATCTATTCCTCCCTTTACCATCAGTAAACTATTAATAATTTCCTTACCACAAACAACAAACATATCCTTCATACCGGATCTAATTCATTACGACTACTATTCATGTTTAGTTTATAACTAATACTTGTAGTTATAATAGCATTCGGTGTAACATTTTCACTCTTTAGTAATTACATTAAGAGTTGAAATATTCATAATCATGTGATTGCTCGATCTATAATTCTGCGATCACATTTGCATCAACACTAGCAGTGAACAGTGATACGACATTCGGTATCAACATCTGCTATCTTTGAGCAATCAACTGAATCATATCAATCTCCATCATTGGAGTTACTCTTTTTATGTCATTCTGCCGTACTCATCCCGTACGCAGTAATCAATACTAATCTCACCATATAACTCGTTACCAGCTCAATCATAACAACAGGTACACATACACACCAAATATTATCACATATATTACACATACCGGCATCTAGTATATATGTCCCACAAATATAATAACATATGGACTTAACCTGACATCGGTTAACGTTTAAATATGTTTCATAACCCTTGTCACCACTGACACATAGACCTTTCTCAACAAAGATCAATGTTTAATATGCTTGATTTCAATATCCTTTTGCATGTCAGCATAACCGATACATGCTCACCGTGAGCACCGAATGATTACGTACCACGGAGTTATAATATCCGTGTCTATTCGTATATCCGGCATACACAGTATACCTCCTACGAACGAACAACCAACTATGCCATAATGATTCCAACACTTCTTTGTGTATAGGTAATCATTCTATTCGAGCATACATGGGTGTAAACATCTAACGGATGTAAGGATAACATAGGAAGTTATTAGAATAGGCGGTACCGGTGTTGGTAGGGTATGGGATTTATCAATTTTTGGTTGGGAGTGACAGTTACTAGACATTTCTGGTTAATGTCAAACGGGAGATTTGATTTGGTACCATCATAACTATAACCCGATAGTCCGACTTATCACCAACCGATGCTCTAGAAATTTCAGCATCCTCGGTACTTTTTATTATCACATCCCCCGGTTCCTTATCCGGGTCTTATTTCCCAATACTTGAACCCACAAGATATGCACACGTATATATATATATACACATTAGCACATATAAATAATATTATATACCCTACACATATGTTGCCATTTTTACCTATTAATGTACCCCGTGACATTCCCCTGAATTCCCTCGTGCGGACAAGTCTGTTATTATGTTCCGGACCATAATAACTCACTTGTCCATCCAAGTTCATCCAGACCTCGTCACTACAAATTATTAGTTGATATTCAGATCCTATAACACTTGAGCTACTGGTTATATTTTAGGTATATTTTAAAGACATCCTAATTCTTTTATAACCAATGGCTCTGATACCAAGTTCTGTAACACCCCGTGACCGCAGCGGAAACGTAAACGGGATGCGACAGACACCTCTGATATCAACCACATTGTTTATAAAAAAAATCGAATGTATTAATATACTTCAAAATTACATTGTCTCGTCTTTCATTATCGTCTAGGTGATACACACTTCATACAATACGATTCATAATTCTATCTGTTATAATGTATCCTAACATCCAGCACGCAAAACTTACACACAACAAGCACTTAGCACGTAATCAATCACTTTATCTTAGTTGTACCTGAAAAGCATGTGAGAAAACGGGTCAACTACGAATAGTTGGTGAGTTTCACAATTTTAGTAAACCATGATAAATCCATATTATAACATAATATTATTTGGGGACACTGTCAACCCATAAATACATTTAATAACCTCTGGGAACTCTGTTACCCCAGAAACATACTTCCAATAACCTCTGGGAACTCTGTTACCCCAGAAACACACTTCCAATAACCTCTGGGAACTCTGTTACCCCAGAAACACATTTAATAACCTCTGGGAACTCTGTTACTCCAGAAACATACTTCCAATCACCTCTGGGTTACTCTGTTACCCCAGAAACATATTTAATAACCTCTGGGAACTCTGTTACCCCAGAAACATACTTCCAATAACCTCTGGGAACTCTGTTACCCCAGAAACTGTTGCGGGACCTTACAATATTAACAACTCAAACAATTACCATTTCAATACATTACCGTATGATTCCCGTACATTAAACATTATATAAATACATTCATTTCCATGCGTTCAGCACGTACTTAATCATTTTGATAAAAACATGCTTTCCGCCCCGGGAAAATATTTAAAACAGTTCAGTAAAAGGGGCTCGTGAAAACTCACCTTAGCACATGCAAGCAGGTAACAACAATCATTATCAATTAACACATCCAATCTGTAATATGATCCCTACGATCGTTATTATACAATCATTGTTTATATAATCTTTAACCTTATTAATCGGTACATCTGGGGACTCTGTTAACCCAGTACTGTACCTGTTCCGGGGGCAATGTTAACCCAGAAATACTTCTCCGGACTCAGATTGTGATGTCGTTTAGAGTTCCAAGGTCACAACTACTATTAGTCGTTTTTCTCGTTTTGCGTGCCTAGCACTGTTATCCGTTTTTATGTTTCAAAAATGAGTTTGGTCACACACGACCCGTAAATAGTGGTTGACTGATAATTTAATTAAAGATGTGAAATTATAGCTCGGTTTAGACGTCCCGATTGGCCGCGGGACCCGTTTCCGTCTTTGGCGGACCGGAAACTATTAAAATAGATTAAAATTACTCAAATCATCCGAATTATTTTCGGATGATTTATTTTTACTTGTTTAGCTCATTTACATGAAAATAGTTGATTTTTAGGGTTTTTGTACACCAGTCAGCTCGCTTAAGCGAACTTCACCGGTTTACGCGTTTTACTTTAAAAGTTTGATAATTAGCACAAATAATTATCCGTTTACTCTCGGATCTTGAAATTTTGCACAAATCACTTTTTAACAGTGGGGAATTTTATAAAAATATTTCCAGAATTAATTCTTATATTTAACATTTACTTATCTATTTTTAAACACCATTTAAACACTAAATATGTCGTAAATACCAAACGATCTTAGAAAAATCCCAAATTTCTCCTGGATGTCCCCTGCCATCCACATAGTCCCCTGTAATTTTTTCCAAAACCAAAATCTTCTTTTAAATGCCATTTTTCCTAAAACCGAGCTAGAAATCCCTATAACTCGTTTAACCGAAAAGCCTACTTAGACTTCTCCAACGGACCTCAAATTTTGTGTGTGACTTATACATGATATGAAAAGCTTATCCACAATGTTCCAGAATTTTTCATGATATTTAACTATTTTTCACCATTTTTGGCCAAAACCGAGCATTAAATTCACCAAATATTCATCCTTCATCCAAAAATTACCAAAAATTCACAGAACTCATATTTCCATGTGTTTAACACCTCTGTAAAATTTCGTGACCTAACTCTAAACGACCAACAATCTGTCCAAAAACACATACACCGACAAAAACCGAATATACCTTTCGTTTTCCGCCACTACAAGCTACAAACTCATCTTTCCGCCTTATCTACCACTAAATACAGAGCCTACAAACAACATACCACAATACCAAGCAAGTTATACTCACGATCAAGCCATTTCTTTCATGGTTACGGTTATGATATAAAAACAAAGATTTTAACCGTAAAAATTCGTTTTTGACTCGTTTAACTCATTTCTTGGACCAAGATCCTTTGTATAACCCGTATACATCACTTGATCATGCAAGAATCGGTTTCATCTCGGGTTTTCACCCATTTTTCATTTGAAACCTCATTTTCTTGAAAGAAAACTTAAGAAAAGAAGATAAACACGATTACAACTCGGTTTTTACCTTGTGTTCTTGCTTGAAAACTCGGGTTTTTGACCAAAGGTTTGAGAGAGTTGAAGGTTTGTTGAGTTGGGTGTGTGAAAAAAAGAAAATGAAATGGTTTGTGGGTGTGTGTGTTCCGATCGGAACTATTGGATGGGTGGGGTGGGAACCACTTGTTCAATCTAGTCCACACATTTGGATTTCCATGATCTGGATAATGTTTTGGATAATCTGGTTCAGTTCGTTTCTCGGTTAAACGTTTAATTCGGCTTAAAACGAGGCCAAAACGGTTGTTTTTCGGCTAAAAATAAAATTTATATAAAATCGATTTAAAAACTTAAACCATGACATTTATTAACTTAAAACGTCATATTATTAGTTATAACGCATCTTTTTCGGCTTGATCGATCGTCTCTTGCTCGGTTTGGTATTAAAGGTTTCGTTTAACGTACCGACGTACTATTAAATCGAAATCCTTTTTCTGTGCTTTAATCCACTTACCCCGAAGCTTTAATATTTCATAACATCTCTAAATATCATATATCCCGTCTATAATTGAACCCTCGATTCATTCGGGTTTCAATAACTATCGATCGTTTGATCGCATAATCAATACGGTGAATTATATATTCACGTACAATCAATACAATGAACCATGTATTCTCGTATAATTACCATGGTAACCCGTGTACCCGACATTGTATATGACGTAACTAACGTCTACCGGTTAGGGTATACCTGGTTTCGTCGGAATCGTTACAGTTTCTCACCCCCCCCCCTTTACCCTTTTTACTATTTTTGGGGTATATATATCCTGTCAAAAAAATTCAATTTCATTTATTTATTATTTACAAACTACAATTCGCATCATGGACTTGTGTGTTTACTTGCTACTTGCTCAATTATTACGTGCATGGATTTCTTCGATAAGTATGATCATACGCCCCCCTTTGCACTCATGGACCATTGTTTCTAGTGAAAAAGATACTCCGATCTGAGTACGTTGGTGCACAATTCCAACTGGAAAAGACCTTCATTTATTCGTTACACTCATGGACCATTGATTCTAATGTAAAGAACCTTAATATGCTTTTCATAAGTTTTCATGGAATTGTATGGTTTTTATGTATTATTTAAACTGTGTGAACTCACCAGCTATTAATTTAGTTGACATTATTTTATATTTATGTTACAGGTACCTTTATTAGAGGATGAAATAGATGAAGTCAATAGAAGTTAGGTTATTTAAATAATAAACAAGAAGACGTTTGTTTTGTTCCTTTCTCTTTGTATTTGTTCATTTCATAAATTTGTGTACTTGAGATTTGAATGAATTAATGATAATATTGTCGCTTAATAGTGTCACATGTGTTTTGAGCAATCTGTACATCACACTCGGGCGTATTCTGCTTTAGCCAGGATGTTACAGACCTGTAACATCCCGGCCTCTCGTACCACCAATATTGTCCGCTTTGCCCCCGATAGGTTGCCCATTCGGGAACTCACGGCTTTGTTTTTGGTTGCCTAGGTAGAGACTTCCCAGGTGGTCACCCATCCTAGTACTACTTCCATCTAAGCACGCCTAACCGTGGAGTTTTCATGTGCTCCACAACCAACTAAGCCCAAAACGCATTGGTGATTGAAGAGGAAGGACATTTACTTATAAACCAAGGATCTCTCTTGTCCACGGCCGATGTGGGATTTGCCTAAGAGTTGGACGATATTGTGTTTGCCAAGGGTGTTACAACCAAACATATACAAGTATATGCTCCCCAGACTTGGGCAAATGACATAGTTTTAAGCAAAAGTAATTCTTTTGAGACTTTTCTTTAAAACCTTCTTTTTAAGCTTATATAAATCTTGAACTGAATAGTATTATCATATCTCTTCACCATAAACAACTTGCTCATGTTTTGATCAAAATCTTGTTATCATGCAAAATTCATTTGAAAGTTCATTTGAGCATTCAATTTTGACATAAAGACACATTTTGACACAAACAGTTGTAACATATTCAAATATTAATCATCAATGACATTATCACAACAAGCAGACATTACTGAGATGCATAGTCTAGCCTAGCCTAATAACATCATCTAATCAGATCACACACATAATCAAACATTTAACAATTATATAAGATAAGCATGCACAAAAAAGTATATCAATTCAGAACACTTATCATGACATCACATATGTCAACTGATAAACAAGCACAACTATCAAAGATACCTAATTTGCAGAGATAGTCAAATAAGCACATATCAGTCAAAATCAAAAGTATCACATTCACAACACATAAACACAACATCCATCAAGCCTTTGAAAAGATAGTCAGTTTGCTCAACAAGCACACATCATGAATCAGACTTTATTAGAGTTGATCATCCCTAGGCCCTTTAGAAGAAAGTTGAACCTAGTTCTATCAAGTGGTTTTGTGAATAGGTCCAAAAAATTATCACTTGTATCAACCCTTTTTACTTCAGTTAAACCTTTTTAACTACAATCCCTTATGAAGTGATGTCTGAATTCAATGTGCATAGTCTTGGAATGTTGCACATGATTCTTAACAATAAAAGATGCAGCAATATTATCAATGTAAATAGGGGTGTTTAAGAAATTTAAACCATTATCCAGCATCTGATTCTGAATCCAGAGGACTTGTGCACAGCAGACAGATGCAGCAATGTATTCAGATTCTGCAGTTGAGATTAACACTTTGGTTTTCTTCTTGCATTGCCATGACACCAGTCTGTCACCCAAAAATTGACACCCTCCTGAAGTGGACTTCCCTCTCATATTGCACCCATCATAGTCACTATCTGTATAGGAAATCAGATCAAATGACTGGTTCTTTGGATACCAAATTCCCAAATCTGGTCTTCCCTTCAAATATCTAAAGATTCTCTTGATTGCATTCATGTGAGAAACCTTAGGACTTGACTGGAATCTTGCACATACACACACAACAAACATGATATCAGGCCTTGAAGCAGTTAGATACACCAGTGATCCAATTTTTGCTCTGTATTCATGCTCGTCCACTGGCTCCCCCTTTTCATCAGCTATCATCTTTTCTTTTGGATCCATAGGAGTTGAAGAAGTTTTAAGATCCTTACACTTGAATTTGTCTGGTATGTCCTGCACATACTTAGACTGGTAGATGAAAATCCCATCAGCTTTCTGTTAAACTTGCAATCCAAGGAAGAAGTTCATTTCTCCCATTGAGCTCATACTGTACTTGGATTTCATTACCTCATAGAACTCCATACACATCTGTTCATTGGTTGACCCAAATATAATGTCATCCACATAAACATGTAACAAGAGCAAATCTCTTCCCTTCTTTTTGTAAAAGAGGGTCTTGTCAATAGCTCCCCTTTGGAAACCATTTTCAATAAGATGGTTCGATAACTCATCCCATACAAGGCTTTGTTTAGCTTATACACCCTGTTTGAATACACAGGGTCCTCAATCCTGGTGGTTGAGTTACATACACCTCCTCTTCTATCTTTCCATTTTTGAATGCAGATTTGACATCAAGTTGGAGTACCTTTATATTCTTTGAGGTAGCATAAGCTAAGAAAATTCTTATTGCTTCAAGTCTTGCAACTGGTGAAAAGACTTCCTCAAATTCAATCCCTTCTTCTTGTAGGCATCCCAAAGCTACAAGTCTAGCTTTGTTCTTAATCAAAATGCCACTTTCATCCCTTTTATTCCTGAAAACTGTTGGTGCATAAATGTTAGTAGTTCATAGTCTAGTGTCTGTAATCGAGTCTGTAATGTTATTTATGTTTTTGTTTAAGCGAAGTTGTTAACAAGTTTGCCTAGGCGAACTTGTTGAACAAGCGAAGTTATGGACAACTTCGCCTGAACATATCAGGCGATGTTGTCGTGTATTTATATATAGGTTACGGATTGTTTTGTGTTGGTTAATCGGGGAGTTAGCCGTTTGAGTTAATCGAGAGTCTGTATCAGTGATTCATATCACGTGAGTTCGGTTATTAATATATAACGTGTTTCGGTTTATTCGTGTGTGTTTGTTTGGTTTGCTTTCTACGCTCGTAACGATCTACGCAGGGATTCCGCACCTGAGTAGACCGGGATATCTCGTGTGATCCGTCCAGGGAACCTACAATTGGTATCAGAGCATTTGCTCGATTGTGTGGTTCGGGATATTCACGCGGGTGTAGAAATCGTCCCGTTTCGACTATTCGTGGGACGTGTTTTCTGTGTTTTTGATCATTTTTACCTCCTACCATTGTGTTCAAGCCTTTACACCGTCAAAAACCTCGTTAAAATCCGATTTACAGATCTGCAAATCTTCCGTGTTCATCAGGCGAAGTTGCCGTCACTGTGCGTAGGGTTTCGGCGAAGATATAAGGTTAAGCGAAGTTATCCACAACTTCGCCTACCTTCTCAAGTTCGCCTAATTCAAGCGAAGTTCTCAACAACTTCGCCTACCTCTTAAGTTCGCTTACCTCAAGCGAAGTTAAGAATCAGCGAAGTTAATCAGCAGTGTTATCAGCGAAGTTCTTCAGCGAAGTTCTCTACAACTTCGCCTACTTCAAGCGAAGTTATCCGTAACTTCGCCTACAGTACATTAATAAAAAAAAAAAATTTCTTAATTTTTCAGGTTTCTTACTTTTCGGGAAAGATGTCGTCGATCATCATCTATGAGTTAGTGAAGATGGAAGTTGAAGCAGGGTCAGCTACCAAGGCCCCAAGATTGCTGAAGGGAACCGATTTCGTTGCATGGAAGGATCGGTTCATACAATACGTCAAATACCAGGATGCGAAGATGTGGGTATGCATCCAGGATGGTTATATTCCACCAGTTATGGAGTATGAAGGACGTGATCAAATTAAAAAGTATAGTAAAATGGAAGAAGAAGAGAAAAAGATGTATGAGGCCGAGAGCAAGGCTCATGCTGCTATTACTATGGCTCTTCCTCAAGAGATCCTTCATACGTTCAGAAAGTATACGTCAGCAAGAGAGCTTTGGGAAGCTCTTGAGAATAGATTTGAAGGGAATGTAGGAATCCGTGCTTCAAAGATAAAATTGCTCAAAACCCAGTTCTCAGTCTTCAAGTATTTGAAGAATGAATCCTTAGATGATATTATCACTCGATATTACCATCTGATGACTGAATTGAGCAACTATTCAATTTCCTACCGAGAAGAAGAAATAGTTGAGAAGCTTCTAGATGCTCTCCCACCAAAATGGGAGATGTACACTGTGCTGATGAGGGAAGACAAGGACTTTCCCACATATGATCTAGAAACGACAGTCAACAAGCTCAGAACCTTTGAGCTTAACATGGTCAGGAAAGAGACACCTATGGATCAGGTTCAAGATCCAGGTATGTATGGAGCTAAAGTCAACACTAGCTCAGGATCGAAGACTGAATCTGCTGCCTACTACACAAAGGGAGAGTCGGGCCCCAACTCATCACATGAGGGGCATGTGTCAGTTAACACAAATGGGGATGTTTGCTATGTAGCAGCTGGATCGAGTGGTTCTCAACCCCAGGTAAGCAAGAGTAGTTGCTCTCCAAGTTCTCCCAGCAACAACTACTCCAAGATGCCTATGAGTGTCAAGTCTGCTGAAGAGCAGTTTGGTCTCTATGCTTCTTTCATTGCTTCCTATGAGAACTACATTCAAGGGAAGATTGTTGATCCAGCTATGTTGGATGAAGATTACGATCAGATTGATGCTGACGATATGGAAGAAATGGATTTACAATGGCAAATGGCCATGATCGTGAGAAGAGTAAAGAGGTTTATGAGAAAGACGGGAAGGAAGTTTGTCGGTGGAAAGCCGGGGTTTGACAAGGCAAAGGTGAGATGCTACAATTGTCAACAAAACGGTCACTTTGCAAAAGAATGCAGGAATGAGCGTGTGGAACGAAGTCAGGGTAGGTCTACACAGCAAAGTGAGGGTAGAAAAGATTATAGTGCCATGATGTCCAGAGAAGATGGTGAATACAACTGGAACCTGCTGTCTAAAGAAACTTTTGAGCAGGCAAATTTGGCAAAGGTAGAAACTGAAGAAAGTGAGAAGGTTACCGGAGAGGAAAAAGCTCTTATGGCAGACGTTAATGACCAGCTCTCCGAGGTATATTCTAAACTTACATGCTCTAAATGTGAAAACTTGTCTGAGCAATTAGCAACTATAACCGATCAGTATGTTAGGTTGGATGCTGAATTTAAAACTTTAAAAGAAGATCATCACTTTATTAAATCAAGAGAAAATAATTATAAAATTAAAATAAAAGCTTGTGAAAAAGATGTTAAAAGTCTAAAAACAAAACTTGCTGAAAAAATTGAAGTGATTGATTTAAGCTATGAAGTTTTGGAAGAAAAGACCAAACTAATTGCTGAGAGAGAAAAACAGATTGCTGACCACCAGGTGAAAGTGGTGGAACTGAATCGAAAACTGGAGCAGTTCAGAAATTCCTCTGCTATTCTCGATCACCTTGTTAGTGATCAAGGTTCCTCTGTCAAGAGGGGAGGAATCGGTTATCATGAGGTTCCACCACCGTACAATCACAATTACATGTTTAACCCTAGTGTTCAGAAATCTGTTGACTTTGAGGTTGCTCAGACAGTGCCGATTAAAGTAACTGTTAAAGAACCAAATGTTAGTAGAGGCGAAACAAGTTCGCCTGTTTCTAGTGTTGAAATTTCTGATCAAAGTCCAGTCTCGTCAGTTTCGGATAAGTCATCCGAGTCTGGTAAGGAAAAAGAGGAGGTTGTGTTACCCAAGAGTGGAGAAAAAGATAAAACAAATAAAAGGAGTACTCCACTAAACCCGTACGTCCCACCATATGTGAGACGAACGGGCGGTAATATAGCCTCGACATCTAAAACACCGGTTGATAAAAAAGTTGAGCATAGGTGTTGTTTTAGATGTAATCAATTAGGACATCTTGTTTCAAATTGCCCTCTAAAGCAGCGATTCAGAGGTGTAAGGCCTACAAAAGCTGAGAATAAACCTATTAGCAATTATCATGCAGCTAAAAATGAAAACCACTTAAAATTCAAAAATGTGAATAATTCAGGTTTTCATAGAAACAAATCTCAGTTTTACACTGCTAATAACCAAACCACAAGTTCTAATTCTTTCAATTCACAAAGGTTTGGTAGGCCTCACAATCAATCTTCAATGAGATATTCTAATGGGACTTACAGGAATGTACGAGATACTAACTTTGGAAAGCCAAAGTTTGGGATGTATAGATCCAAGACCAATTGGTCTTGGGTCCCAAAATTCTAATCTTTTGCTTTATTGTGCAAGAACAGTTGAACAGGGCTGCCAACAATCTTTGGGTTGTAGATAGCGGCTGTTCCCGGCACATGACAGGTAACAAATACTTGTTACACGATTTGAAACCTGTTCAAGGAGGGAGAGTGAGCTTTGCCGGTGAAAGTGGTGGCAAGATTACTGGAATGGGAACGGTGTCAAACGGAAAAATGACTTTGGAGAAGGTTAACTTTGTAGAAGAATTGAAGCACAATCTGCTGAGTGTGTCGCAGATCTGTGATAAGGAGTACACCGTTCACTTTACAAAGAATGAGGCGATCGTGTTGAAACCTGGTTTTCAGATACCAGAGGAGTGGATTGTGATGAAGGCTCCACGTGAAAGAAATACATATATTATGGATATGAGATCAACTGAAATGGCCACGGCAGAATCATGCCTTATGACAAAAGCAAGTGAATCAGAGTCCGAATTGTGGCATAGGAGAATGGGGCACATTCATCTTCGGAAGATGAACCACATTGTCAGGAATGGACTTGTGCTGGGCGTTCCCTTGAAGAATTTCAATTTTGAAGATAAATGTATAGCGTGCAAGAAGGGAAAGCAGCACAAGAAATCCCATCTCACCGAGAAAGTCAATTCAATTGCCAGTACTCTTGAGTTGCTTCACATGGATCTCTTCGGTCCCGTGAATGCAAAATGTCTAGGAGGAACTTCTTATTGCTTGGTGATCACTGATGACTACTCACGATATTCGTGGGTGTATTTCCTGAAATCAAAAGACGAAACGGCTCAGATGGTGAAGAATTTGATTACCAAAGTTGAGAACGTTATTGATAAAAGGGTTAAGTTCATCAGGAGTGACAATGGAACGGAGTTCAAGAATTTTGAGATGGAGATCTTCTGCCTTCAGAGAGGGATTGAACACCAATACAGCGCTCCGTATACACCGCAACAGAATGGAGTGGCTGAAAGGAAGAATAGAACATTAATTAAAGGAGCCAGAACTATGCTGGCTGATTCGAAGCTTCCTGTGGTGTTTTGGGCTGAAGCTGTTGCTACAGCCTGTTATGTTCTGAATAGAGTCTTAACTGTTAAAAGACTTGGTAAAACGTGTTATGAGCTTATGCATGGGAGAAAGCCCAACTTGAGTGGTCTTGAACCATTCGGGTCCCCTTGTTCGATTTTGAAGACAAATTCTAAATTTGGTGAAGTAGCCGATGAAGGAATCTTAGTCGGTTATGTTGTTGGGACTCCCAACAGACGTGTCTTCAATACATCGACCAGCAAGGTTGAGGTGGTGTGTAACACCGATATCACAAGTTACCAACCGCCAAAACCAAGCAACGGACCTGCTGAGTTTTTCGACTATGTTAAACTTTTTAAGTCCTTTAACATACCATATTTGGATATTGCTGATGAAGAAGAGAGAGTTGCTACGAAGATGATCCTTGATGAGGAAGAAAACCTATTGCAAAGACAGCTGATCGATAAATGTCAACCTTCCTCATCAAATGCTGTCGATACCCCTACTGCCTCGACTGAAGAAGAATTTTTCAATCCATTTCACTCTCAGCATGAAACAACCATTGATGAGCTCTCTTCTAACTTGGAAGACAATTTGCATGTTGGTTCTGTTCCGACCACGAGAATTCATAAAGATCACCCTTTGGAGAATGTGATTGGTGATGTGTCCTCCGGTGTACAAACAAGACGTAGCTTGAATGAGCACACCTGTGTTTACACAAGCATCAAGGAGACAGGGATAATCAACGAATGCTTGTACACCTGCTTTATCAGCCAGATTGAGCCGAAGAATTGTCAAATGGCTTTAAAGGACAGCTCGTGGGTCGAAGCCATGCAAGAAGAGTTGGCTCAGTTCAAGAAAATGGAGGTATGGACTTTGGTTGAAAAACCGAAGCATGTGCATGCGATAGGCACAAAATGGGTGTTTAAGTGCAAGAGAGATGAGAAAGGGATTATCATAAGAAACAAGGCGAGGCTAGTCGTGAAAGGATTTAATCAACAAGAGGGGATTGATTATAATGAAGTGTTCGCTCCTGTCGCAAGGTTGGAAGCCATTAGATTGTTTTTGGCGTTCGCTGCTTATAAGAAGATGAAGGTATTTCAGTTGGATGTGAAGAGTGCGTTTCTGAATGGGAAAGTTGATGAGGTAGTGTATGTTGAGCAACCTCCGGGTTTTCCTGACCCAGACTTTCCTGATCACGTGTACAAGTTGAGCAAGGCATTGTATGGACTACATCAGGCACCTCGTGCCTGGTATTCAACTTTATCAGATTACTTGCTTGAAAATGGTTTTGAAAGAGGGAAGATTGATAGCACGTTGTTCGTTAAGAGAGAAGGAAGCGACTTCCTGCTGGTGCAAGTCTACGTGGATGACATTATCTTTGCTGCATCTAAAGTCTCCATGTGTCAGGAGTTTGAGGATGTCATGAAGAAAAGGTTTGAAATGAGTGTTATGGGTGAACTAACTTTCTTTTTAGGATTGCAGGTTGATCAGAAGAAGGATGGGATGTTCATTCATCAGACCAAGTATGTCCATGATGTGCTCAAACGCTTCAAGATGGAGGATAGCACTCCATTCGACACTCCAATCTGCGTCAATCACAAATTGGGTGCTGAGTCAGACGGTGATGCAGATGTGGACCCAACTCAGTATCGGTCTATTATAGGTTCTTTAATGTACTTAACTGCTTCTAGGCCTGATATAATGTTTGCTGTTTGTCTTTGTGCTCGTTTTCAGGCAAACCCAAAAGAATCTCATCTGAAGGGTGTGAAGAGGATACTGAGGTATCTCAAGGGCAAACCGAAGCTGGGGTTGTGGTACCCGAGAGGAGGAGACTTGGAACTAGTCGCTTACACAGATTCTGATTATGGAGGGTGCAATCAGAGTCGGAAGTCAACAACTGGAGGATGTCAGTTTCTTGGTGGCAGATTGGTGTCGTGGCAATGCAAGAAACAGACTTCGGTCGCAATTTCAACCTGTGAAGCAGAATACATGGCAGCATCCAACTGCTGCTCCCAGGTTCTTTGGATTCAACAACAGTTGCGCGACTATGGTCTGAATTTCTTACTCACACCTATTTGCATTGATAACACAGCTGCTATCTCTGTAACTAACAATCCCGTGAAACATAGTAAAACTAAACATATTGACATACGTCATCATTTTATACGGGATTGTGCTGAGAAGAAACTGATTGTGCTTGAAAAGGTGGATACGCTTGATAATTTCGCTGATCTTTATACTGAAGCGTTTGACAAAACAAGATTTCAAAACCTTATCGAGCTGAATGGGATGATCAATCCCGAGTAACCATGCTTTTCTTGTTATATTTAAAAAAAAAAAAAACGTCACTATCGCTTAAAATATGTCGGTTACCTCAGTTTGAAGGACTTGTCTTCGGATATGTTTTGGTCCTCATTTTCTACTTGTAGATTTTGAGGATAGCCATTAACCAGATGACTGAAAGTGACCGGGGCGGTTTATGATGAGTTTTCAGTCTTTCGCTTAAAATTAGTCGATCATATTAATTAGTTAGAAGGACACATACTAGTATGTGGTCGGTCCAGCTGATCCATTGGATCTTCGGGATAGCCGTTTACCTGAAGACTTTGTTTTGGTCGGGGCGATTAATGTTAAATTTTTTTTTTTTAAAAAGGGGAAATGAAATTATTTTTCAAGTCTACTACTTCGTAAGAAGTTCGTTAGCTATGTTTAACAGAAAATTGATCCAACCTTGGAAAATGATAGATATACTGATTCTGTGTGCGTAATTAGTGAAGTTATTAGGCTTAAAAGGCTTTAGGACAGTCATTGTATGTCATGGTAACTTTTTATGGTGCGTAAAAGTAGATGTGATACAAACTAAAACTACTTGATTTTACGTGGAAACTCCTTACGAGTTTTGCATGTCTTCATATATATCTTTCCGAATGATATGCAGAAAAGCGATTACCCAGTCATACACGAGCCCGTAAGTGTTCTGATTCCCGTGAAGATAGCGTTTCAAGAAACTGCAGTGATCCAGATTCGGGACTTGCAGTTGGTTACTACTCTGAAGTCTATGTAAATGTTTATCATAAAAAAAAATAAATAAAAAATAAAATAAAATAAACTTATGAGTTTTTGAAACATTCTAGAGTTCAACATATCAAGACTTCTTAATCATGGAATAAGAAAGAGAACGGGAAGGAGATGAAGAGTAATTACAAACTTAATCAGACACTAAGGGTCGAAGTCAATTCGGGGTGACTTGGGGAAAGCCAAATACGCTTTGAGAATAGATAGGAGGCATCATAATCTCTGAGTTGCTGCCCACTTAATTTTTGAGCTTAATTGAACCTAACTCGTATCACAGAAACGATGAAAACCATCTTAAGTATATTACCTGCTTACACCCTGTTTCTTTATGTAATAATACAGCTAAACACGAATCTATGTGACAGTCACGTAATTAGTATGATTCCTGTTAGGATCTTTTCTAAAACGTAGTAGTCCCTATCGAGACTGAAATTTGATCCCTTGTACTTTAATTTTTAAAAGTTTTTTCGTACTTAGGTAGTTTATGATTTTATAACTGGTTACTTGGACTTGATCGTGTTATTTAATTCTTAAAGGGAAGTTTTAAAAGTTAATTGCAAAATGTTCAATTTATAAGGGTTGATTTTGTAAATATAGGCGATGTTGTTAAACAGGCGAACTTGTGAATAACTTCGCCTAGGCGAAGTTAACCGTAACTTCGCCTGTATAACTTCGCCCCTATATAAGGATTATCAAAGGTCATCAGTTCATTATTTGAAATATCAGCGAACTTATCCTCGAACTTCACAGCGAACTTATCTCCGATTTTCATCCGATTATCTTTTTTCCGATTTCAATCAGTATTCAAGGTGTGTTTGGGTTCTATATCTTATACTCGATGTTCGATGTTGTTAATCCTAGGTCGTTACGACACCCGGTTAACGACCTCGGATGTTCGAAACCTATACCCGATTTCAAAACTTGTTTTACGTGTTCATGAGCAAACTGATCGTCCGGATTACTTTCCTATCATGTGTTTTAGTCCCCTTAATCGTCTAAATTGGCCGAAACAGCAGATCTTCGATGTTTGAATCGATCTCACTGTCGCCGATTCAGATTCAGGCGAACTTAAGGTTTAGGCGAAGTTATCCGTAACTTCGCCTGAGTCTAAACTTCGCCTGAGGCGATGTTGTGGTGAGGCGAAGTTGTCATTAACTTCGCCTGGACTTTTTAAATTTTTAAATTATTAGACGAACTTAAAGATGAAGCGAAGTTGTTCCCAACTTCGCCTCAACTTTAACTTCGCCTATACAGAAGTTATCACAACTTCTCTCATGGTGATAAGCGAACTTGTGTTAAACCTTAACGTGCATCTAACTTGGTTCGTTTGTTGCAGATATGGCTGCTGTTGCCGGTGATGGAGGTGCTGGAGGCGATGACGGAGATAACCAGAGGCAATTTTTTCCGGGTCACAATATGTACATTACCTTAGACCCGGAAGCGAGCGGAGTTGAAGACTACCGGGAGATAATCACATTCCTCCTTCGCTCGAGGATATTCCACGCAATCACGACGACTCTGCCGATATCCTTACCCAATATCGATGATTTCTGGCAGACGGTGGAATACGATTGCCGTGTTGAGCCCCCGGTTATGCGAGCAACCGTCAACAACCAAGAAGTTCAGTTCTCGTCTGAACAAATACGGGTGGCGTTACGTTTTGGAGAGGAGACTCGGGACGACCCAACTGACTTTGTGGCTCCGTTTCGTGATGGAGCATTCCTACGAATGGGATATTCTGGTCCCTTGGGCGATACCCAGAGACGGAAGGGGTTCCTGCTCGATCAGTGGCGCTTCCTCATGCACGTCATGATTTTGTGTATGTCTGGGAGGAAGGCAGGTACTGACGGAATGGGTGCGACCATGCAGTCAGCAATGACTGCTCTGACTTATAACAAACGTTATAACTTTAGTCAGATGGTCTTTTATGAGATCGACAGACAGAGGAGGGCGATAGCTCGTGAGCGGTTCATAATGTATCCAAGATTCATCCAGATGATCTTGAACCATGTGGCTCCAAATTTTCCTCAACGACGCCCAATAAGATACGTGGAGAGTGTGAGCAAACGTATCTTTGCTCAATGCCGGACTTCGAGTGCGAGGAGCAAGCCTGAACTTCGTCCAAGGCATACTCCACTCTTTGGGTTCTTAATAAACCCGGGGTATGTGCCAGCTCGGGGGGATGAGTTCAGAGACCCTCAACCACAACAGGCAGGAGCAACTCGAGATGTATCTACTGTGCCTGTGGTGGCGGCTGAGGAGGATGTAGACCTTGATGCTGCATTTGGCGGCCAAGGATTCTTCGACATGGACCGTTTTGATCCACAAGAAGAGGTGCAGGTCTCTGCTGCACAGGTTCGGGAAGTGCGTGTTACTAGAGCAGCTACGACGGTGGCTGACTCAGATCTTGATGACGTTATGGATGAGGCGAGGAGGATGTTGGTGACTAGAGAGAGGACGTTAGGGAAGAGAAAGAGAACGGTGGATGATAGTGAATCAGAAGAAGAGGAAGAAGATATCCACAAGTTTATTAGACGTTCTAGACGGGAGAGGACAGGTGCAGGTATAGGAGCTGGAGAGACTTCAAGGGTTGTACGTTTCGCTCCATCCGCACTGTCAGGTATGTCGATTATTCCTACGTCTGTACAGGTTACAAGCGCCGCGGATGTTCCCGTGGTGGCTACATCAGCTGTCGGCATCCCATCCATCACACTACAGACGATGACTCCGGAGATCGTGTCGTTACCACCTCCAACGCTTACTCCTTCAGAGGTGGTGGCACAATTTGTAGAGTCTACCGTTGTTGCAACTGCAGGGTTGTCGGTCACGATACCACCTGCGGTTACGTCCACAACTGCTTCTGATGTCCCGGTTACATTCGAGATCCCTCCTCAGTATACTCAAGATACATCTAACATGAGGTTTGATTTCGATGCAACCCTCTCAGACTCGGAGAGAATAGCTGCACTTGAACGGGTCGTGGCAGAGCAATCAAGGATAAACTTTATCCAGACCCAGGCTATTCAGCGCCTTGTGGCAGAGAATCAATTACAGTCGTCCCTCCTGGTTGAACATGGGCGAATTATAGATGCTATGAAGGAGTTCTTGGCATCTCAGGGGGAGACAGGCTGTAGAGGCGACGAGTTAAGGACGAAGAAGCGTTTTGATAAAGACGATGATCCCAATGCACCGAAAGGTGCAGGTGGTGAGTTGCCAAGAACTACTCAAGCTCTTGGGACTTCCACAGCTCAGGGGGAGTCTGCGGGTCCAGTTGGTGGTGATGAGGTGGTGATGGTTGATGATGATGATGATGTGATCGATGCGTTGAAAGAATTGGATGATGATATGCTAGAGGATGATGTGATGTTTGATGATGATGTGCTGCCTATTGAGGAGATTGAGAAGATTGGAGCACAGATTGTGATTGAAGATGAGATTGAAGAAGGTGAAATAATTGAAGAAAATGTTGAACATGAGATCCCAGATGTTAAGAAAGCCGATATGGGTACTGAGATGGAAAATGATGAGACTGAGTGGGAGGAGCAGCCTAGGTGGAAGGAAGGCTGTGCTCATTGGTTTATTAAAACTAAGAAGCCTGCTGTTCCAACCATGTTCAAGAAGAGTTATAATATCAAAGGCTATGCTGAGTCGAAGAAAGGAATTATTTGTTGGCTATATGATGAACAGATAAAGTTGTTTGTGGTGAAACGTTTTGATGGGATTCAGTATTTTAAAAGAACATTGAGATCTCTCAATACATTGCCGGAATGTGAGGTGAAGGATTTGTCTAGATTGGGGCAGATCAATAGAAGCTACGATAACATGGCAAGGGTTATTGGGAAGATCGTGTGGAAAGAAAGCATAAAAGAGAAGAAGTTTGAGTTATTAAAGCCACAGACGGGAAAGCTAGTGGAAGATAAAGAAAGGGGAATGAGAGCAGATGGCAAGCCATGGATGGTAATGAAGTACAAACCGATTCGATGCATTAAGGAGGTTCCAATGAAGATTATGCCTCAAGATGTGTTGAAGAATCTTAAATGGTGGTATGTTGATTGCCAGACTGCTGAAGCCGTGATGGAAGACGAAGACGAACTAGAAGTGCTGAGGGTGTATGATCCGATGCATCTTGTTAACTTATCGAAAGCTGATCTGCAAGTGTTGAATGAAAAGAAGATATTCTATATTCCTGCTTGGAAAGACGAAGCGAGGAAGTATCAGCGAGTAGTCACGGTATGTGTTAGAGAAGGAGTGCATGCGTGAAGATTACAAGACAAGTGCTTAAAGATCAAGATATGAAGCTACTGCCAAGGGGGAGTCTGTTGGTGCATAAATGTCAGTAGTTCATAGTCTAGTGTCTGTAATCGAGTCTGTAATGTTATTTATGTTTTTGTTTAAGCGAAGTTGTTAACAAGTTCGCCTAGGCGAACTTGTTGAACAAGGAAGTTATGGACAACTTCGCCTGAACATATCAGGCGAAGTTGTCGTGTATTTATATATAGGTTACGGATTGTTTTGTGTTGGTTAATCGGGGAGTTAGTCGTTTGAGTTAATCGAGAGTCTGTATCAGTGATTCATATCACGTGAGTTCGGTTATTAATATATAACGTGTTTCGGTTTATTCGTGTGTGTTTGTTTGGTTTGCTTTCTACGCTCGTAACGATCTACGCAGGGATTCCGCACCTGAGTAGACCGGGATATCTCGTGTGATCCGTCCAGGGAACCTACAAAAACCCATTTGGTTCCAATTGCATATCTGTTTCTTCGTCTGTCCACAAGTTCCCAAACATGTAGATCTCTGAATTTAGCCAAATCCTCTTGCATTGCTTCTACCCAGCTGCTATCCTTTAGTGCTTGAACAATGTTCTTTGGTTCTATTTGGGATAGAAAGCAGGAGTACAAACAAATGTTTGCAGATTTAGAATGACTTCTTGTAACTTTTTAAGTTATATCTCCAATGAAGTTTTCAAAAGGATGATTCTTGTCAACATAAGGGGTTTAAACTATCATATCTGTAGACATAGTAGTGTCAATATTCGATTCATTGAGATCTGGTTCTTCAATGACCAAATCAGTTGGTGCATTATCAACTTCAGGTGCTTCCTCATTGTTCTGTCCTGAGGTAGATGTACCATTGTTTCCCAAATTCAATCTGTCAAATAAATCTTGAAACCTTTCCCCTTTGGCAGTTTCTTCTTCAACAGTTTGGTTGCTTGGATCTTCTCCATTCCGAACTTGATCATCTTGCACTGTTTGATTGTCTTGATTGTTATTGCTTGATCTTGTTCTGGACTTTGATTGTTCTCTTAATCATTGTCTTGAACTTACTCAACAATTTCACTTGAGAGATCCTTTATGAATGTATATTCACTTTCTATGTTGCTTGATCTCTTCTGATTTGACTCTTCAAACACACTAGTCTTGTAAAAGGATTCATCAAAGTCTTCAGGATAAATCTTGAAGGACTTGATCAATTTCTCAAGATCAAACAGCCATGCTGCTCCATCAACTGTGTTGAATTGATTTTCATTGAAGACTACATCAGATGATTCAATCACACTCAAGTGATCTTTTACATATGCTTTGTAGGCCTTTGAGTGTGTAGAGTAGCCAACAAAGAAGCAGTCCAAAGATTTTTCTTGAAATTTGTTCAAGTAATCCTTGGTGTTCCAAAGAGAACATTTGCATCCAAAAGGCTTGAGAAACTTGACGTAGGGCTTTCTATTAAAGAAGATTTCATAAGGAGTCTTGTTGTGACTTTTGTTAATAAGTACCCTGTTCTGAACATAGCAGGTTGTGTTAATGGCTTCTCCCCAAAAAGTGACAGGCAGATAAGCATCCGCTATCATGGTTCTTGCAGCTTCAATGAGTGTTATGTTTCTCCTCTCTGCAGCACCATTCTGTTCAGGAGTTCTAGGAGCTAAGAATTTTTGAAGAATTTCTTTGTTGCAAAATTCTTCAATAACTCCATTTTTGAACTCAGTACCATTGTCACTTCTCATCACTTTAACCCTTTTATCCAGTTGATTCTCAATCCTTGTTACACAGTTCATAATTAACTCAGCATCCTCATCCTTTATACTTAGGAAATAAACCCAAGTATATCTTGAGAAATCATCAATGATCACAAGACAATATCTTTTCTTCCCAATGCTTGGTACACTCACAGGACCAAAGAGATCCATGTGAAGCATCTCAAGCACTTGATCAGTTGAGTTGATGAGTTTAGTCTTGTGAGAAGACTTGTGTTGCTTTCCCTTTTGACATGAGATACATTTTTCATCCAATTTGAACTCTCTAGTGGGAAAACCAATGACATGCTCACCTTAGACTAGTTTCTTCATATTCTTGAGATTGACATGACACAGTTTTCTATGCCATAATTTTGACTCATTTTCAGTGGCTTTAGAAACAAAACATGTACCACCCATTGAAACAGCATCCTTCATGTTAAGTTCATATAAATATCCATTACTTGGGGCCATCATCATTATCATATCAGGTGGGATAACATATTCAGGTCTTAAGATGAAACAATGTGAGTCATCAAAACCAACTTTATAACCCTTATCACACATCTGTGATATGCTTAAAAGGTTATACTATAGTCCTCCACATAGAAGACATTGTCGAATGTAACCTTTCCATTGGTCAGGATACCTTTTCCAACTATCTTTCCACCATTTTCATCACTGCCAAATGCCATTGTATGCTCAAATTTTTCTTCATAGTTAACAAGCGACCTCTTGTCACAAGTCATGTGCATAGAACATCCACTATCCATATACCATACTTAATTCAGTGGAGTGGACTGTTCTTGCACATATGAAAGAGAGTCATTTGTTAGATGATGAACTACAAGTTGATTCAACTTGCAAATCATCAGAAATAGTAACAATAGATGCATTGGCTGTGAGAGGAATGGGTTCAGAATCTTCATGGGTGATTTCAATGTTATCTGAATTGTTTGTTTCATAACCACATTCTCTCGGAGTCTTCACAAAAGATGTTGTGCTTTGATTGTCATTTACTACATAGTCCTTTGTGTTAGAAAAGTCCCTCACATTAGTATTCTTCTCTTCCTTCACTTCAACCTTAGGTTTCCAAAGAAATCCTTGAGGTTGAAATCCATGCTTCAAATGAAACTTTTCATCACCAGTTAGTTCAGTTGGTTTCTTTCTAGGAAAGACACTTTTGTTTCTTATCTTTTCATTGCTTGGTGATCCTTGAGAATCATCAAACTTTACTGATTTTGTATCTTGTTTGGGGACAATTCTCAAGGGTTGAAAGTTTCTTCTTAACACCAGTTTCAGACTTCTTGGGAGATTTGCTTCTTCTAACTTGTTCAACCACATGTTTCGTTGATTTCACATCAACTTTCTTTTCCTTCTTCACTTTCTCTGCAGCTTTCCGATCAATTTCACTCAGAATATCCTTTCCACATACCTTTCCTTTTCCCAAGTATTCATCATATTTTTGTTTATAAAGCACAAAGTTTTGACCAAACTTTGTCTTATTGGGAACATGAAAGGGTTTGAAGTTAAACCTTTCATTGCAAGAATCAGTGTGGTGACCATATTCATCACATTTCTTGCATGAACTCTTCTTTGTCTTGAAAGACATCTCTAAACTGTTGAAGATATCCCTCTCTCTTTTCTTTGTCTACCTTGGATAGATAGTTGTTGGTGAATGGTGGTGGAACAAATTTGTACTTATCTTCCTCTTTTATCTTGTTCAGTATACCACAAATATTTCCAGTAGAGACTAAGTTCTTGAAAAACCAATTCTCAACCTGTAACTTGGTATTCTTCACCTTTTCTTCAACAATTATCTTCTTTAAACCATCAATTTCTGTCACATACCTTGACTGACTTCTATAACTAATCAGACAATCATCTTCAAGACTTCTAATCTTTTCTTCATTGACTATATCACTTGTTTGATACCCATTAATTATTATTTGTTTTCTAAAGCATTCACTCTCCAACTTTCCTACTTTCACATTCAATGCATCAATTGTTTCAAGTAAATCAGTTGTAGAGTTTAAAGGTACTTGGGAAGAAGATTCAACCTCATTCTCAATTTTTGCCATAAAAGCAACATTAGCCTTTGTGATGTCATCTACATGATCACTCCAATCAAAATTCCCTTCTTGTTGTACATCAACTGCTACATTCCCTTGATTTCTGGGTTGATTTTGATTGTTTCTACTGGAGTTATTTGGAGCAGTTTGAGGTTTCTGGTTTCTTTAGTAATTATGGTTCTGAGGCACAACTTGTTGATTATTCATTTGGGAGTGTTGATAGTTGTTGAAGTTGTCGGGATTGTTGTTGTAGTTTTTGTTTCTTGGTTGGTTCTACTGATATTTCAATTGATTTCTTGGCTGTTGATTCTGGTACTGATTCATTTGGAAGCTTCTTGGCTGGTTACATTCTCTGGAAAAGTGTCCTGGTTGTTGGAAATTATAACAGATTGCCTTGGACTTGTCAAAGCCAATCCTCTCATTTGGACCAGAGACTAAAGATCTTCTAGTCCTGTTAAACAGCCTCTTGCTTCTGAGTGCTAGCATTGCAGCCTGCCACTGCATGTCCATGTCTTCAAGATCATCATCATCAATCTGTTCCAAATCATCTTGAATGACACTTGTGTGGATCATGTTTTTGGCTACAAATGCATTGTATGACTCAGCGAACATAGAAAACAATGCTTGAGTTTCACTCCCTTGACCATTGTTTCCACCAGAGTAAGGTAAATGCCTACTTGCCATGGAAGCAGAGTCATTGTCATCTATGAGTTGGACATTGAACCTTGACTGGTTTCCTTGGTTACTTGTGCTACCACCAACAAATGCTTTAGGTGTATCAACACCATGTTCAGTAGGTTTTTCTATGATTAGGATCTGTTGTTGGTTTTTGGTGGACAAGTTTCCCATAGGTGCAATAAAGGCATTGGACACCTGGAAACATGGTTTATCTTCCTTGATCATTTCGTTCTCAATCATCTCTATCTCGGCAGCTTGTAGAAAGCAAATTACATCATCCAACTTGAGTTGTTCAAAATTTGGTTTTTGAAGGATGAATTTGTTGGCCGTATACCACTCCTTTGGCATTAAATTCACTAACTTAGTGTTCAAATCAAGGTCAGTCATTACGTAATCAGTGGTCCTCAGGTCATTCACAATAACTAGAAATCTTTCAAGAATTGACTTCAATCTTTCCCCATATTTGAATTTGAATCTTTCAAGTTGTTGCTTGAGTCTTTGTTTCTTGATGTTTTTCAGCTCAGTGTTCCCTTCGAACATTTCAAGCACAACAACATACATAGCTTTAGCTATAGCATGATGTGCAACTTTAGTCAAAATTTCCCAAGACAGACCCAGCTTGATCATAGCTAGAGCCTTGTCATCCACCTTTCTCATCCTTTCAACAATAGCTTGATTGGCATTTGCTCCATCAGCTACATAAGGACCTCTTTTGATTGAGTTCCACATATCAACATCATTATAGCACATAGTAGCCTCAAACACAAAGTTTTCCTGTCTGTACAACCTTGGTAACTTGTTAGTGAAGATCTCTTGCTCTTCATAACCAGACATATTTTTGGTATTTTTTGAAAAATGATTTTAAAGAAACAGAGAAAAGCTAAAAACATAGTAAAAATCAAGATTTGAAAAAAATAAGATCTGAGAGTCAAATCTTCAGATCTGATGTATTGGTTCGATTGGAGCAAGATTAAGTAACAAAGATGCAATCTTTAATTAAAATAAGTAAAAGAATACACCGGAAATTTGTAGATCTAGAAGGAAATGAAGAACAGAGCAGCTGATGTCATACTTCAATGTAACAGTGTTCTGCTTACGTCATCTTTATTTTTCAGATATGCAAATAGCAACAATTTCTTCACCTGAATAGCAACGAACAAGCTCTGATACCACTTGTCGGTCCTGAATATTGATCGCTCACACTCACAATAAAGTCATAACCCACACAATAAATGTGTCGACAAGAGGGTTAATGGCGGTTGCTATTTTAGGTAAGAAAACTGTTTGTTAACGGCGGAATGAGAAACAAACATGGTTGTTGCTTAAGGATTAATAAATGTAACAAACACAAACACAAACAATAACTCAAAAGATTTCCATTTATAGAAAAGATTCATACAAATTTTAATCGATTAGTGTTTCTTGTAAGGATTGTATTTTCCGTACTAATCCTAGGACAACCGTTACACTCAATATCATAAAATATTCTTTTAGGTCTGAAAAGTGTAACCCGTCTCTCGTCTGTGGAGGCGTGCCCTAAATTATTCTATTTATAGGCCTACCACCACTTGACAACTGTCATTCCTTCTAAAAACCCTAATGATTGGTGTATAATCAAATTACATATTAAAAAATATACTAAGTGTAAAAACAGGTCTTCCGGGAAGACTTTAAGTCATTTGTCTTCTCCGAGTAGGCTTTGTACCTTTTGTCTTTTACGAGTAGACCTGGTAACCTTGGAGTGTGCTAGAGAACAGTTCTCCCGGTAGACTTTACTTAGAGTATTTTCCTAAGAAAATACTCACCTAGCAGACTTCAATCTTCTTGACCATAGCAAAATTTGCTCGATATGGTCCTACGAGCAAACTGTTCTTCTTGAATCCCTTCATCCCTTTGTTAGAATATAATTTATTAAGCAAACCATAGTGTGCTGGTAACACTGTTTGAACTATGCTGGTAGCACTGTAGCTTGCTTGGGATTAAACCTTGCTAGAGAAATTACTTCGAATATTTCTTGATCACTTTCAACAAGCATGCTCGGACTACTATTTATTAATCAAACCTTGACAGGTCTTCCAATTACTTGGCTTCAGAAGCTTGGTTTAGCCAAGAGTTTGCTAGTAAGCAAACTGTGCTCGACTTAAAGAACACCTTTACTAGAGGAAGTGAACCCTGCTCGGATCATCACTTAAGAAGACTTCAAGAAGATAACTTTGCCTGATAGACAAAATACCTTGCTAGGACAAGTAAAACCCTGCTCGGATGTCCAAGTGTGCTCAGTTTCCATACTTAGCTGTTTAAGATGAGTGTTGAGAAGATTCCAATCTCACTTAATCTTCCTTAAGTAATTTCAGGTCAAATCTTTGACTCACCATGTTGACATAAAACCCAAGGTAACGAATGGTCTCATTCGTTATAACAATCCAACGAATGGCCCTACATTTGTCTTTCATTCATTAACACTAGTTAACGAATAACCTAGAATACGTTAGAGAATAACGAATAACCCTATATTCGATATTCATTCGTTAAAACATTAAACGAACAAACACCCGTTCGTTGTTAGTGAGCGAACACGATGTAATAACGAATGTAACACATTCGTTATTATCTTTAACGAATGAATGTTCATTTGTTACACTTTAGTAATGAATGGTCCATTACTTATAAAGAATGCAAATGTTACCATTTCAAACCATTAAATTAACCATCAAAACCAAACTTTTTGATGCATTTACCTTAAAATTACTTTAAAATTTACCCAAAGGTTTACATTTACATTAAAAGCTCTTACTTAAATCATTTTAACTTAAAATCATGGATCGTTTTCTTTTCAATCTTTTATCACTTAACTCGGCAATCGAAAATAAAGCATAAGATAAAAATCTTTTTGAATTTTTATGTATTTGAAACAAAACAAAAACAAAATATAAAAGTTTAAACGAAAAAGTTGAAATGTGAACAAAAAAGAAGTATATATTTTTTTAAGTTGAGCAGGAAATCATATTGATAAAGAAATCCGTCCATAGTAGTTTTATATTTCACCTTTATTATGACTGGTGTTAAGTCAGTCATTAGTATTGTTATCCACTTGAATCTTATAACAAACATTGCAGGAATTTATGTGATATGATTTAAATTTCAATTAGCGCACAAGATATCAGAAACTATTAGCCTCTAATCTCTACTCAGGCTTAAATTGATTTTTACTATGTCACCCCAACTTGACTTAAACCCTGATCAGTTGATCAAAATACTTTGTTGGTTATTTTTAGAAATCTAGCAAATAATCCCCAATACATGATATACCACGTTATCAAGCAATACTTCGAGTTCCTTTCCCACGAATGAGTATGCACGATTTCATTTGTATGGCTTACATACATTGTATCTTCTATGGTCCGTTTCTTACTGGTATTAAGACGTGAGCAAGGGATGAACATTAAATAACTGGCAACGTCGTTTGATCAAGTCAGTAGTGAATTTCGTACAGAGTACAATTGTGATCAAGCTAAATGAGTTATAATGGGCAGTAAAACTGCGTGTTCGCCTTTTGAGCAAAATAATATTCACATTTGTGAATACCCAGATGGAAAACCACATAAAGATCCAATGGATTCCAGAATTCTCGAAGCATCCCATCAATACAGGATTGAAGGCCATAAGACTACACACCGTTGCATTGTTAACCATTAACTAGACGCTTATTTAAATTTTGAATTTGGTGATGAAATTTATCTAAGGCTTGAGTATGCCACGACTTTTACATTTCTTTCTTCATCACCAAGATTTTGTAAGAGACAAAAACCTCTTTCAAGTTGGCAATATTATGTTTATATCACATACTCTAACTTACTCGTTTGGTTAAGACCTACCAATATACTACTACAGTTAAGCATATAGTCTTTTATGCCTACTTTTTTACTTAAATTTAGAATATAAATTATCAATGTACTATCATTTTACATTTTTATTCAAAAGTCATTTTGAGGAGCAAATTTTTCAATATTAAAATATCTGAATGTTTTTGGATTTTTTCTGTACAAACAAAAAGCACAATATTTTTGTATTTTCCAATTTTCTCCCCCTAAACACCAAAATATTAAAGAAAGAAAAATTTAACAACCAAACTGTACAAAAATAATAAAATTATTACCAAGCAAATGATTTTAAACCATTTAAACCAAGCAAATGTTTGAATCTTGTTTTATCAAAAAACTTTTGTTAAAAGGTCTGCCTTTTGATGATCCTTGTGAACCTTTTCAATATCAATTAATTTCTTTTCATTGTAGTCATGGGTAAAAGGGTATCGAATTTTGATATGTTTTGTTTTAGAGTGGTGCACGGGGTTGCAACATAGTTATCAATAAAAATTGAATTAGTAAGAAACTTCCAATTGTAATCCCACAGATGCTGTTGGATACGTAGAACCTGTGAACAACAACTCGAGGCTGCCACATATTCATCTTCAGCTGTTGAAGTGGAGACCTTCGCCTGCATCTTGCAATGCCAAGAAACAAATCAGTTTCCAAAGAACCAACAACTCGCTGTTGTAGACTTGAAGTTGATTTTGCATCCTCAATAGTCGGAATATGAGAAAACGGTAAGATCGAAACTATCATCCTTGGGATACCTTAACCAGATGTCAATATTACCACTCAGATAGTGGAAAATGTGCTTCACAACTGCCATATGAGTCACTCGGGCACTCGCGTGATACCTGGCACAATGAAAAACAACAAACATTAAATAAGTCAGTGAACCAATCATTGCTCAAAAGGGTCGGATCAACGATATCCTCCAATTCGTCTAGTGACAAATTGTGACCCGCGGAAAGAGGAGTAGAAGGAACTTTTTCGGTAGTTATCTTGAATCAGCTCAAGACATCATTCACATACTTCATCTGATGGATAAAAATCCCGTCGTCAGACTGATGAACCTGCAATCCAAAAAAAAAATCTCATTTCCCCCGTCGAGCTCATCACAAATTTGTCTACATAGACTCTTGAAGTCCTTACATAACACGTCGTATGTTGAGCTAAATTTGATGTCGTCGACATAAAGATGGACAAGGATCAAATCTTCTTCTACCATCTTGTAAAAGATAGTACAATCAACAGTCGCTCGTTTGAAGTCGCTATCGATCAAATGGTCAATAGGTGTGCTATACCAAGCTCATGGGTGTTGGTGAAGACCATATAGAGCCTTATTTAATCGGTAAACATGTTGGGGATAGTCAGAATCCTAAAAACCAGGAAGCTGCTTCACATATACCTCTTCATGAAGTTCTCCGTTAAGAAACGCACTCTGAACATCCATTTGATAAACTCTGAAATTCTTAAAGGCTGCATAGGCTAGAAAAATACGTATAGCCTCCAGTCTCGCAACCAGAGCTTATACTTCCGTGTAATACACACATTCTTCCAGATTTAAACCTTGCACAACCAATCATGCTTTATTATGAACGATAACCCCACGCTCATCCTTTTTACATTAAAAAACCATTTTGTCGGGATAGGCTTTTTAACCCGATCCGGTTTTTCAATGAGATCCGAAACACCTAGTCGCACAAACTACTGCAACTCTTCTTGCATTGATTTAACCCACATAGAATCTTGAAGTGCCATAAGAACACCTGTCGGTTCAACTTGAGATAGAAAGCAAGTGTATCGAGTGATGCTCATAATTCCCGAAACGTGCATATCAGCGTATGCACACAATACTTTATATTCACGTGCATCAGTGACATGCCATCATGTGTGAACATCGTCATTAACATCACCAATGATGTTGTCCTGAGGATGATATGTATTTATCCGAAAGGTTGGATTCTCAAGAACTACAACATTGTCTTGTAAATTGGTGACGTTTTCTTCAGCCGATTGATCATTTACGGGTTGGGAAGATTCTCAGACATGTAACTCAGTAATATCTTGAGTCTTAATCAAAGGAGCAGATGAAGAATCTTCAAAGTCGTCGTCTTTTGAAGAAATAGAAACATTATCAGAAGTCTCAGGTTGATTATGTACCACGTCATCATCATAATTAGAATACCTTGGTATGGAAAACATATGTTCTTACAAATATGCACGAACCAAGTCTTCGTGGGCACCTTAACCGATGGAGTAAACGACTTAAACAAACCCTCACAATCGAACATCAAATCAGGTCCCTTGTCGGCATGTGGTGTAGTTATATTTGGCAGTCAACATAATACCATTCTTCTACACGCTCATAGGAAAAATTAATGACACGTTTCTTGGGTGATGCGTTACCAAGAAAGTAACCTTTAATGGCTTTTTCTTCGAATTTACCCGCCTCACGTTTAAGCATAGTACAAGGACACCTGAATGGTTTGAGAAATTGTAAGTTAGGCTTACGGTTATTAAGTAGCTCATAACTTGTCTTCTTGAGCCTTTTAACTATTAGAACACATTTCAAAGTATAGCAATCGGTGTTCTATTCTTTTTCTCAGCTACACCATTCTGTTGTGGCACATATGGAGAACTGTACTCCCAATAAAGTCCCTTTTAATACAAAATATGTCTAATACATTATTCTTAAATTCCATGCCAGTATTAGTTTGAGTTCGTCTCACTTTATGTTTGTAAAGTGATTTGATCTTGGTGATCAAATTTAGTACGATAATAGGTGCCTGATCTTTGGAACACATATATAACACCCATGAATATCTTGAATATTCATCAGTAACAATGAGACAATACCATTCTCCAACAATTCTCGAATGATACACTGGACCGAATACACCCATATGAAGTTGTTCAAAAGAGTATCAATGGAATTAATCTGCTTCAGTGGGTGCAACTTCTTCTGTTTACCCTTCTTACATGCAACACACTGACTAGTCAATTTGAAATGTATTAATGACATACCGTCCACCAAATCATTCGCCATTAAATGATTAATATTTTGAACATGAATATGACCCATACGCCTATGCCGCAATATTGAGTATTTCTCGATTGCTTTTAAGACAAAACACGTTTTAGTAAAAGAATAAGGCGATACATTATAACTCATATTGAGTACATAAATTTCATTCAGTCATAGAGATCTCATGACAATCATATCTTCTGGAATAATATAACTCGGTTTAAGGATTACACATTCCTTGTCAGTAAATAAAGTGGTAAATTGCTCATCACAAATCTGTGATATGCTCAACAGATTGTGATCCACTTTATCACACAATAATTAAGCCGCTAAAATGTAATTCTCCCATTTGAGACTTCACCCTCCTTCGTAATTGTCCCACTATTACCACCAAACGCTACATATCCTCCTTGAATGTCTTTAACATTCGAAAGAAGATCAAGGTTGTCAGTGATGGTTCGAGAACATCCACTATCCATTATCCATTTATCACCAGAAATAGTCTTGGACGAACTCTGCATAACAAGGTAAAAGATTAGTTCAAAAGGGCTACCCAGGCCTCAGACTTAGGCTCCTCTTTTGTTTCTTTCACATGATTACTGATGCTAGACTTCATTTGTGATTGATGCACTTGAGTATAGGTCATTGGTTTCCTTGAATTTTGTCTAAGATAGGCATCTTTAATCACATTTGAATAACTATTATGACAAATTTGTTAAACGGAGTCAAATGATTTGTTCTTTACATTAGGCACATTTACATTAACATGAACCACCTTACGAGGATTCACATCATGAAACTTGATATGAGTATGATCAAGCTTGACTTGTGGTGGTTGTCTTTCCAAAATATGTTTAACCAAAGGTGTCGTAGGTGATTCTTCCTTCGTTAAAGGTTTTTCAATCTTTTTAACCCTATATCCACATTGACGTGCGACAAAACCATATTCACCACATGAGAAACAAGTTCTCGTGTCCACAAAGGTGTGTGGTGAGTCAACAACAGTGTGTGAAATTTTGGGTTGAAAAGATGCAACTGTTACTTTAGAATCACCCAGTTTATTAAAACATTTGTTCTTTTAAAAATCAAGATTGGAACAATATGAAAACTTTGTAGTGTATTTGTTCTAGTCGAACTAACAAATTTAACAGGTTCTACAAATTTTACTTGATTTTTTACTTTAGGTTTAGAAATTGTTTTGTTAATCAACTTGGATTTTTCAAAACTTTTACAAAGTCATTCAAGTTTGATGTCTCATTATGAAAAACACTCTCAATTAATTCAGGTTTGATCAACTCCAAATGAATGTCTTTTTCATCAAATACTTTATTGACACCTTTTAACTTAAAAATCATCCCAATTTTTACTTTAACCTCATTTGGGTTAGTGAATCTCATTAAATCCTCATTAGAAATGATTGCTTTTTATGATTTCATCTTACTCATTTTTGGAATGTGTGAACCGTACATAGCTTCTTTAAATTCATGTGGTTCACAAAGAATGTGATTAGAACGAGGAATGTTTTGTTCTTTGTGTATCACGTCGGGTTCAAACATATCCTCAATGACCACACTGTTAACAGATTCAGCAAATACTTTATCACTTAGAATATGAGTTTCAGGAGTTGACTTTTTAGAAATTGGTTTTTCTTATTTGACTTGCTTAGGTACCTCCTTTTTTATTATAGGTTCAACAATCACGGGAGGATCAACAGTTAATGGAATATCGATATCAACTTTTGCTCGTTCTCCCGTAAATGGATTGTTGATATAATCATTTTGAAATGCCGATGGAACATCGATAAATCCTAAATAATTTTTAGTTCCTTTTTGTTTACCAGTCACTTCGATTATTTCATTTAATAAAAAATAAGAATTTCTAAACTTTTCAAGTTTATTTTTCAACTCACGGGCCTCATTTTCATTTTCAGTGATTTTAGTTCTCGATTTCAATATAGCATGAAACTTTCAATCAATAATCACCACTTTTCCTAAACCTTCGGCTTTAAGATCATGATTACTATTAGACAAAGCCTTAATTTTTACTTTAGATCTTTGTTCCATATCTGAAGCTTGTCTATAGTTATCACAAACTATAGTTAAGCCTTTCACCAATGTCTCATTGTGATACACAATTACGAATCAATTCAAGTTTAGACTTACTTTCGTCGCATTGAGAGCATTGTGATATCACACTTTTATTCACAACCTCTTGACTAAATCGATTTTAGTTATACAAGCGAAAGAATCTTATGGCTCCTGGCTTGAAATATCATAATCAGTCTCCGACTCATCACTTTCTTCAGTTAATCCATCCCCGCTTCCATCCTCAAACCGTTTAATTGTTTTAAACATGGCCAGGTTTTCTTGATTACTATTAGGTGCATAACCTAATAGCCTTTGATTTCAGTCAATACCATCAGCATCAACCAAAGCTTGTGACCCACCAGTTTTAACTGGTTAACCCCTAGAAGGCTTATTTTTTTGACTCAATGTACTTATTACTTTCACTTATGTCTTCAATTAGAGGTCCTGAATACTCTTTCTTTGTCTTGTCACATACTTTAGCAAAATAACCATAATCCTGGCAGTTATAACATCGAACCTTTAACTTATCGAATTCAACCCTCTTTTTCAAATTTGGCAAGTCCTTCCTCGTTTTCTGCATTAACTTCTTCACTTTTCTTACGATCATAGCCATGTCTCCAAATCATCAGAATCAATTTGGTCATAGTCTTCATTAGTCAACTCACTCGTAGAAATTTTGCCACCCACCAGCTGTTCACACGACGTCATAAAAGCACACATGAAAGAAAAAATGTTGTTCTGATTCTTTCATGTTTAGTTGTGGTGGTCGAGGAATATGAGAACTTGACCCAACAAATGGATTACTTGAACCATATGCCATAAAACATACATTAGGCATGGATCCTCCACCTTGTGGAGTCTCTTTGCTGTTTTGTGAATAGAAAGCAATGATAGGAACTGAACTACTACTCATGGGACGAGAACCACCATACAAGGTAGGTCTTGATTATCTTTTGATGAGTATTGACACCTCAATTCATACTCCATTTCTTCAATCTTTTGCATAAATTCCATAGTAGTAATATTATGTTGGGCTATATTTAATGGTTTACACTTATGTATTTGGGCTTAGTTTGGGTTATTCTATGTAAACCGAAATCATGGATTTCGGTGGTCTTAGTATGTGTTTGGGCTTAGGGTTAAGCATTTACTATACATACGATGTATGTGGGTTGTTTTGGTGTTGGTAAGACGAAATAGTGTGTGAGACGAGAGAGAGAGAGAGAGAGAGAGATGATGATTGTATCGTAATTATTGTCAAAGGGCTTAAGCACCCGATGTTGAATAGAATGTGTGTTTTGAACCATTACCGTGTGTTTATTGTGTTTGTTTGTTTTACTTTGAATTATTCCACTGCTAGATTCCACCTAACAACGGATTTACGTGGTATCACATTGAAAGATCCTTCCACGGGACTTACAATTGGTATAAGATCTTATATAACTATTCTAGGATTGGTGTTATTGATATAATTGATTCAAGGGTGATTTTTGGTTGATGATTGTTTGAGGAATTCTTGAAATAAAGATCAAACGTTCATCGTGTTCATCAGGGTAGTTGAGATATTTTTGGGAAGGATTTGATTTGATCTCTGCCTTTGAATTCAAATCCTATCATTCTTGGGATCTTAATTAATCACCAAGATGAAGAAGTCAAGAGTTTCAATGTTCTCGGCAATTGTTGATCGTTCTCGGCCATTTGTGACGGTTCTAGGACATTGTTGATCGTTCTAGGCCATTTGAGAGAATTCTCGGGCACTGTTGATCGTTCTCGGCCTTTTGTGAGGGTTCTCGAACAATGTTGATCGTTCTCGGCCATTTTTTAGGGTTCTGGGCATTTTTGATCGTTTTCGGTAAATTTTGTGTGTTCTCGGGCACCCCTAATTGTTCTCGGCCACCTTTTGGGAGTTTTTGTCACTGTTCTCGTGTTCTCTGTCAACTTTCAGGGTTCTCAGGCTTCTGGTAGCTTTTGGGCACAATCTTGTTGGGCTTTGTGTTTTTTGATAGGTTATCTGGTATTGGGCCTGGTTTCATTTGTTGGGTTTTAAACAAGTTTATCAAAGTCAAGTTAACCATATTTAACTAGAAAACGCAACGGAAGCTTATATCTTAATACTTGTTAAAGAACATACCATTATGTTAAAACTAAAACCCAATGAACAAGGATCAATATTACAAGAACAATATGCTCACAAAATGTAAATGTACCTCCTTATACCTTATAGGAAGATGTAGGTTGTTGAAGGGGATGATGAATGAAAGGCAAGCCTCCAAAGAAGAAAACCTCAAGAGAGTGATACCCCAAGCCTTTTGCAACAACACCAAGTTATTTGCTAGGATTCTTGAACACCAAAACAAGCTCACCAAGCTCTCCCAAAATGCCAAGGTTGGCCGTGAGTTTTAGGAGAGGGAAGGAGAGAGTTTTTGATTCAAAACTTGAATTCAAAATGGAGAGAGGAGTGATGCTTTGCATGTGTTGTGATTGGAGATGTATAAAGGAGATGTCAACACAAAAGGACAAAATAATAAATGGACAAACCATCCACCCACATGGGGTGGCCGGTTTTGTTATTTTTTTTTTTTTTTTTTTTTTTTTTTTTTTTTTTTTTTTTTTTTTTTTTTTTTTTTTTTTTTGTTTTAACATTTAAATATCTCCATCTCATATTTTATAAAACTCATTTTTATAAAATGCACATACATTTATGTAATTATTTAACCAATTAAATAATTAATTTATATAAACAAATTATCCAGATAATTTATTTAAATCCTCAAGTGTGTTTGTTTAGAAAACCAATTTTCTAAACACGTAGTGTTCGGTATTCATTTAAATGATCAAATCATTAAAAGAATACATTTGGTGTCGTCTAGCTTGTTATTGGGTATGACCCGACTTGGATCAAACACAGTTAGCCACATTAGTATAATTATGTGTCTCGGGCATACGTAATTCCAACAATCTCCCACTTGCACGAGATACATAGAAAATTAATGCAAGTGGTGAATACCGCCTAACAACAGTTCACCACCCCTAATGTGTTTGACGAAGTGCCATTCAATAACATCATCCCTTCAAGTCCCTTACTTGATATGATTTAGGTGAATCTATCATTATATCCCTTTGTTACTAGATGTCATGTTGAATCTAAGAGACATAGGTGATCATTCTCTTTACAATTCAACTTTATCAGGCCTTAGACATCTAAACTCTCAACACATAAGAGGAACAAATTCCGTCTTGACTGTATACGCCTCTCACTATCACTTTATACTCCACCTGAGCTCATCCTTATGTACCATCTTTTACGAATAGCGAAGGGGAGAGTCAAAGTGTAATACTTGGTGAAAATCAAGACCCAATATACATCTCAGGTCTAAGGATAATATGAAATTCTCCTTTACTCAAAATTACTAATGATCAAGTCAATCGACTCCATGTAGTAATATTGAGAGCGGGTCAGTCCAATATTTGTATCCCACAAATATCTATGAACCTTGGCAGCAAACCTATGCTCCATATTCATTCCTTATGAATATCCACCAATCCTAGTTCATAATAGTCTTGCTTCATATTTGTTCCCACAAATGTGATCGACTACGGACTTTTAGAATAAGATAACTTATTCATGGATTAAACATGCAAAATTAGAATTTAACTCAAGATTCCATAATCATATAAAAGTTAAATTACAAAAGTCTTTTAAACGTAAATACAAAATAGATCAAATCCAATTACTAGAATATCGAAGTCCTAAGCCACTCGCATGACGCTCATGTTTCGGTCTTTCTAGGAGCTTCGTGAATGGATCCGCAAGATTTTGATCAGTTCCAACTTTGCGAATACATATCCTTCCCTTTTCAACTTCATCCCTTATGTAGTTGAATCTCCGCTCTATGTGCCTTGTCTTTTGGTGTGAACGAGGTTCCTTGATTTGTGCAATCGCACCCTCGTTGTCACAAAAGATTTCTAGGGGGTCTTGAATGGAAGAGACCACCCCTAGATCAGTAATGAATTTCTTCAACCATGCAGCTTCCTGAGCTGCTAATGAAGCGGCGATGTATTCTGATTCTGTAGTGGACAATGCTACCACTTCCTGTTTTGAGCTCTTCCAAGAGACAGCTCCTCCATTAAGAGTGAACACATACCCAGACTGTGATCGAGAATCATCTCGATCAGTTTGGAAGCTCGCATCCGTGTAACCTTTTATAGCGAGTTCCTCCTCACCAGATCCATATATCAGAAACATATCCTTAGTCCTCCTAAGGTATTTCAATATGTTCTTAACAGCCATCCAATGACTGTCTCCTGGATTCTGTTGGTATCTGCTTGTCATGCTCAAAGCGCATGACACATCCGGTCTAGTACATATCATCGCATACATGATGGATCCTATAGCAGAAGCATATGGGATTTGTTTCATCATGTCTTGCTCACCCTTTGAGCTTGGACATTGAGCTGAACTCAATATGGTCCCTCTTTGAATAGGTACAAAACCTTTCTTGGAGTTTTCCATCTTGAACCTTTTCAAGATTTTATCAATGTATGTACTTTGGTTCAAACCTATCAAGCGCCTTGACCTATCCCTATAGATCTTTATTCCCAAAATATAGGCAGCTTCACCAAGATCCTTGATGGAAAATCTACTTCCAAGCCAAGCCTTAACGCTTTCCATGGTTGGAATGTCATTTCCAAATAGTAGAATGTCATCGACATACAATACTAAGAAGGTAATTATACTCCCACTAGCCTTTTTATACACACAAGCCTCATCAGCGTTCTTGATGAACCCAAAATTTTTGATTTCTTCATCAAAACGATGATTCCAAGTTCTAGATGCTTGTTTCAATCCATAGATTGATTTCTTTAACTTGCATACCTTTTTAGGATGTTTCGGATCGACAAAACCCTCAGGCTGAACCATATAGACATCTTCCTCAAGATATCCATTTAGGAAAGCGGTCTTGACATCCATTTGCCAAATTTCATAATCATAATGTGCGGCTATGGCAAATAATATCCTAATAGACTTTAGCATTGCCACAGGCGAAAAAGTTTCATCATAATCAACCCCTTGAGTTTGAGTGAAACCTTTAGCTACAAGTCTTGCTTTATAAGTATCCAAGTTTCCATGCATATCCGTTTTTCTTTTGAAAACCCACTTACTTCCAACAGCTTTGGAGTTGAGTGGTGGTTCAACCAATTCCCAAACTTGGTTGTCATACATGGATTGCATCTCAACGTTCATGGCTTCAAGCCATTTGTCACAATCATTCTTGGACATTGCATCACGGTATGTGGTTGGTTCATCCGAATCTACCACGTAGCAACCTTCTACAAAAAATCCATATTTTTCAGGTGGATTGCTAATTCTACCAGATCTGCGAACGTTTTGTGTGTTTTGATCAACCACTTGATCACTTTCAACAACCTCTTGTTGAGTGCTAGTATCAACCAATTGTGTATCATCTTGTGATTCTTGATCCTCATCAAATTTCACTGTTCTACTATTAGTTCCTTCCTCAAGGAACTTAGTTTCCAAGAACTTACCCTTTCGAGCAATAATAACATTTTGCTCACTAGGATCGTAAAAGTAATATCCTAAATCATCTTTAGGATAACCTATAAAGATACACTTAGTGGATCGGACTTCTAATTTGTTTGGGGTGTATTGCTTTACATAAGCTTCACAACCCCAAACTTTTAAGAATGATAGCGATGGAGCCTTTCCATGCCATACTTCAAAAGGTGTCTTCTCCACTTTCTTGGTTGGAGCCATATTCAATATGCGAACAGCGGAAAGTAAAGCATAGCCCCAAAATGATAGAGGTAAAGTGCTTCTAGCCATCATCGATCGAACCATATCTAATAGGGTACGATTTCTCCTTTCAGACACACCATTATGTTGTGGTGTTCCAGGTGGAGTAAGTTGTGAAATAATTCCACAACTCTTAAGATGATCTTGAAAAACACTACTTAGGTATTCACCTCCTCTATCACTACGAAGTACTTTGATTGTGGTTTTGAGTTGTCTTTCTACTTCAGCTTTGAAGTCTTTGAACATTTCAAAAGCTTCATCTTTGTGTTTCATTAAGTACACATAACCATATCGACTATAATCGTCAATAAAGGTAATGAAGTATCTTTCACCATTCCTAGTCATTGGTCTAAAAGGACCACATACATCCGAATGTATGATACCCAATAATTCTTTTGACCTTTCAAAAGTTTTATTAAAGGGTTGCTTTGTCATTTTGCCTTGTAAACAAGATTCACATACATCAAATGAATCAAACTCATTGGTTTCTAGAATACCACTCTTGCGAAGAGTTTGCATGCGATTCTTGCTTATATGTCCAAGGCGACAATGCCAAAGATAGGGATCACCCAAGTCCTTCTTGAGTTTCTTGGTGTTGACATTATACATTGAACTACTATGTGACATACCACTTTGATCTATTTCATATATACCATTCATGGGTATAGCTTTAAAATAAAATATGCCATTCATCAAAACATGAATATCATAATCAATAAACTTAAGATCAAAGCCACATTGTTTTAAAAGGGACACGGAAATAATGTTTCTCCTTAACTTAGGAGCATACAAAACATTTTTCAAAATTACTTCCAAACCACTTGGAAGCTTTAACATGTAGTCTCCTTGAGCTTGGACTTCAACTCTTGCTCCATTGCCCATAAAGAGACTAATGTCCCCTTTGTTGAGTTGCTTACTTCTTTTGAACCCCTGCAACAAATTGCAAATGTGAGTTCCACATCCGGTATCAAGTACCCATGTATTTGAAGAAATAACATTTAGTTCAACATATATAGTAAAGATAATACCTGAGGTTTGCTCCGCATCCCTCTTATCTTTTAACGCTTTGAGATAGGTCGGACAATTTCTTTTCCAATGACCTATCTCTCCACACTCAAAGCATGGATCTTGCGTCGCAACCTTTTGCTTCTTTTCCTTCGGTTTGTAGGGCGTGATGGCTTTCCTCTTTCCCTTTCCTTGGACGTGGCCCTTGCCCTTAGCAACACTTGCTTTGGGGTTGGAGTTATGTCCCCTTTTGCCTTCATTGATTGTTAGAACGGGTAAAACCCTTTTACCCATTCCCGCTTCGGCCGTTCTTAGCATTGCGTGAAGCTCACCAATGCTTTTGTCCCACCCGTTCATGTTATAGTTCATGACAAAGGTTTCAAACCTTTTGGTCAAAGAGTTGAGGATCAAATCCGTAGCCAACTCATTAGAGACGGGACAATTCAACCTACGAAGCTTTTCAATGTAGCTTTTCATCTTTAGGACATAAGATGAGACGCTTTGGGTTTCCTCCATACGACATGCATGAAACGCTCGAACCGTTTCGAAACGTTCCGCTCTAGCTTGTTGAAGGAACATTTCCTTCAATTGAGTTATCATGTCGTATGCCCCATGATGCTCGAAATCCTTTTGGATTTCGGGAATCATAGTTCCCAACATGAGGCAAGAGGCTTGCACCGAATCTTTGGTGTACTTAACCCAATCGTAATAAGCCTCCTCATCTTCCACGTTAGGCTCGTCGGGAATGGGATCGTCTAAGACATATGATATCTCTTCTTGCTTGAGAACTATTCTCAAGTTGCGATACCAATCCATAAAGTTATTATGGTTTAGACGATCCTTTTCAAGGATGGTTCTTAAGGATAGGTTACGGGTGTTATGGGTAGAGGTGTTTGCATTGTTAGCGGCCATCTACAAAATTTAACAAAGTTTTATTTTAGTATTATAAACAATTTAATTATTAATACCCTTTTATTCCAAATTTTAAAATAATAATTAAATTCTAGAATCCAACGATAAATCAAATTTTGGTTAGGTGACCTTTATCCCGTTATTTGATTTAACAAGGTAGTCAACCTTGACAATTGCAACCCTTTGCAACTTCTAGAGGTATGGGACCATTCGAAATCCTTATTTCGTGTTGGCATGTTTATCCCATCAACACCATTGGACCCCATGCTTAGGTGACCTTTATCACATGGTTTCCAATTCAAGTCGTCCTACTTGTATAAACATGTAAGATTAACATACAAGTGGTTAGGTGACCTTTATCCCACAATTATGTTAATATTACCTTAAGTATATTAGTTTGCTCTAAAATGGTTAGGTGACCTTTATCCCATTTAAAGTTTCCTAATACGTTAAGTGTCTTACAAAAGGATGGTGTTAGACTTGTTTCCTTGGTAATTATGAAAAAGGGATTTTTAAGTTTTCCAATATTCTAGTTTGAAAAACATTATGCCATATCCTAACATGCATTTAGTAATATGGCGATTTTGAAAACCAATTTTCAAGGTTCTAGTTATAATAAAACCAATTTTATTATATGTGAGTAATCGCTTAGTTTTAATAAACCCATTTTATTAACTAATTGACGCGATATTACCAAATATATATTAGAACCCGTTTTATGCTAGTTGTCGTTCCTATGTGACGGTTTGGATATCCTAATATCTATCAACCACACATTACATAAAGTAAAACAAACAACCAAGCATACATGCAAAATATAGTCATAACCGAGAACCGCTAAGTTTGACCATACTTGTTAGCCGAAACAAGTATAGGTCATAAGTCTCACCTAAGGGACAAAACATGACACAAGGATGGAATGTTGACTCCCACTTGACCTTGCATCCAAATGCTTCAAGTATCCTTTCCAAGTTGTTTGTGTTCTTGTTGGGCTTGTAAATGGGCTCCAAACTTCCAAAAGTCTTCTTGGGCCCAAGAGTGAAATTTATGGGCTTAATGGGCTTGAATCCCATGATGGGCCGGTGAGGCCCAACAAGCCCAAAATTTGGTCCAAGGCCCAAATCCACCAATTCTTGCATCTTCAATTTTTACAAAATGTATCCTAATACATATTTTTCTAAAACAAAGAAAATGCAACTAATCTATTTATTACATACCAACTTATGAATAAATAAATTACACAAGCCTAAAATATGAATTATTACAACCATATTGAATAATAAATATAACCAACATACACATAACAACAATCAACACATCCAAGGTCTCGGTTTCGGTTATGACACATCCAAACATACCAAATGTTCTAAGCATGCAACCTAAGCAACCAATGCCTAAATACATCAAAAAAAAGGCAGCCCCCCCCCCCAAAGGAGGCTACGGCTCAACCCCCCCCCCCCCCCAAAATTTTGCAATTTTGATATTTTCAACATCCAAATGTTAGTAATGGTTTCCTAAGATCTTTGCATGCATGTCAAGATCTTACAAAACCATGAGGGGTAAAATCCACCAAAATTTCGGACCCCTTTTCACCCATGAAAAAACCGAAATCTATGAACATGCAAGGAGCATAAGTCCTTGTAACCGGCTCTTGATGCCATTGTTGGGTTTTAAACAAGTTTATCAAAGTCAAGTTAACCATATTTAACTAGAAAACGCAACGGAAGCTTATATCTTAATACTTGTTAAAGAACATACCATTATGTTAAAACTAAAACCCAATGAACAAGGATCAATATTACAAGAACAATATGCTCACAAAATGTAAATGTACCTCCTTATACCTTATAGGAAGATGTAGGTTGTTGAAGGGGATGATGAATGAAAGGCAAGCCTCCAAAGAAGAAAACCTCAAGAGAGTGATACCCCAAGCCTTTTGCAACAACACCAAGTTATTTGCTAGGATTCTTGAACACCAAAACAAGCTCACCAAGCTCTCCCAAAATGCCAAGGTTGGCCGTGAGTTTTAGGAGAGGGAAGGAGAGAGTTTTTGATTCAAAACTTGAATTCAAAATGGAGAGAGGAGTGATGCTTTGCATGTGTTGTGATTGGAGATGTATAAAGGAGATGTCAACACAAAAGGACAAAATAATAAATGGACAAACCATCCACCCACATGGGGTGGCCGGTTTTGTTATTTTTTTTTTTTTTTTTTTTTTTTTTTTTTTTTTTTTTTTTTTTTTTTTTTTTTTTTTTTTTTTTGTTTTAACATTTAAATATCTCCATCTCATATTTTATAAAACTCATTTTTATAAAATGCACATACATTTATGTAATTATTTAACCAATTAAATAATTAATTTATATAAACAAATTATCCAGATAATTTATTTAAATCCTCAAGTGTGTTTGTTTAGAAAACCAATTTTCTAAACACGTAGTGTTCGGTATTCATTTAAATGATCAAATCATTAAAAGAATACATTTGGTGTCGTCTAGCTTGTTATTGGGTATGACCCGACTTGGATCAAACACAGTTAGCCACATTAGTATAATTATGTGTCTCGGGCATACGTAATTCCAACATCATTAGGCCTGATTATCCTTGGATTGTTCACATGGACTATAGATTAAAATGGACCGAAAACCATCACTAATGACCAAAATCGTTTAGATTTTACCGAAAACTCTTTATGTGGACCGAAAACACCCATATTTGGACAGAAGACTCAATTATTGAACAGAAAATGTCCTTTACTCAGATTATCATTAAAATTATTTGGACTAATTTACAAAAGGGGGCTCATATTTTCAATATTTATGTTTTTGGTCCATATGCTATAATTAAGTTATCCATTCTACAAGATATAAATTCCATAAGATAATTGATTATGTATTTAAGTTAATAATTCACTAACTTGACTCTTTTGTTGCAGTCATAGCTGATCAAACACTTTGAAGTTTGTAGACACTCATAATATTGATGGATGCCTCTTTGATCCTCCTCTAGCTCACAAGGAGTTCAAATAAATGATAGTGGGGCTAAACATGTGCAGGATTTCTCATGCTTTACGAGAAACTCATGTTATTAGTAAGAAGATGGTGCCTGATTTCTGGAATCATGCTTCCATTAATCAAAGAGGTGCGGGGGGGGGGGGGGGGTTGTTATTATTGAATCAAAGATCCAGAAGAAGCCAATTATTATCTCTAAGGCTATCATTCGTGAGGTGTTGCTGTTGGTGATCAATATGAATACCCTACAGAGTATTCTACTGAAGCCATAGCAGAGACTGTACAAAGAATGGGATTCGAGAACCTACCCTACATCTATTAAGAAGTTGCTTCATCCATACTTTAGGTTTTTGATTCACACTTTCTGCACGTGTGTCTTAGGAAGAAAAGGAGGTTCTAATGAGATTAGCCACAACCAAGTGTCTGCCGTAGTTTCTTTGATCATGGTTTGGAACTACAGTTATTCCAAGTTCGTGTTCGATGAAATGATAAGCAATCTCAAAGGGAAGAAGAAGGAGATATTCTTAATGTACCCCAGGTTTCTATAGATGATTTTCGAGTCTCATTACCCTGACTTCATTAAATATGTAGAGATGCTCGACTTGAAGGCTATGGGTGTCGGGCCTAAATTATCTCACTTAACCACACAGTAATCATTCTCGTAACCAACACAAATGTGTTGACAAGAAAATTACGAAATTATGCTTTTGTGAAGAATCGATGAATATTAAAGGGGTAATCAATAATATTCAAATTATTGCTAATAGGAATAGAAAAGTAACAAACACACAAAGTAACTCAAAATATTTCCATTTATATTGTGAAGGATACAATGAAAATCGATCAGGCTTCTAGGTGGAATGTTTGTATTTTTGGCATCTTTTCCGTACAAAGATATTCTTTTCAGGAAAGAGACAACCGCCAAATCACAATATTCGCTATGTGTCCATTTTTATATGTGTGCCCTAAAGTTTCCTTAAAAAGGCACACCTGACATCCTTCTATAAACCCTAATGATTGATACTTGACTTATTCAAACATATTGCAAAATATTACAAGTGTAAACCGGTCTTCGAGTAAGCTTGTAAGCTTTTGTCTTTGTCGAGAAGATCTTTGTAACCTTAAGCGTGCTTGGAACAGTTCTCCAAGTAAGCTTTACTTATTCAAGTAGACTTTAATCTTCTACAATATCAAAATTTGCTCGATATAAATCCTACGAGCAAACTTGTTCTTCATGAATCCCTTCAAGCTTTTATTACTTAATTTATTTGAACAAGTTAAGTGTGTTGGTGACACTGTAGCTTGCTCGAGGTTGAACCTTGCTCGTTGGAAGTCCTTAGTAATTTCTTCAATAAACTTCCTTCAAGTATGTTGGGACCACTGTTTATTGAACCTTGCTTGATCCACCAATATACTTGGTTTTAACTTGGTTAAGTCAAGAATTTGCTATGAAAATATAACTTTGCTCGTAAAGCAAAATACCTTGCTTGAATAAGTTTAGGCTTGCTCGAAGGCCTAAGTTTGCTAGGTTTCCATACTTAGCCATTTTCTGACGAGGTTGAGAAGATTCGAATCTTCATATGTCATAATCTCATCCCAACAATCTCCCCTATTTTGGACCAACCTCAACTGCACCAAAACAATTGTAGGTTACATACACCTTTTCAAAATACACATCAAATTTCTTAAAGAAAAATTACATTACTTAAAGAAAGATTACATGTTCAAAAACATTCTGTCTCATGGACATTACAAATCACTTATAAACAAAAATTAAAGAGGTTTGTTATCTTCTGGAGCTTCCTTCCTCTGATCTTCTGTCATATTTTACTGCAACAGCCCTTTGTTGAAATTATGAGATCTCCCTATGGTGTGGATGTTGGGACGGAAAATTGCACCTGATTATATCGTCTAGTTCCTCCGCAGGCAGATACTCTAAGTCTGTGTCATGATCTAGCATGCCCAAGGCTAGTTTATCTGAGTTTCTTAAGATAAATGAATGATCTTTTGGTTCAAAAACTATCTTAGAAACTCCGACATTTTTCTGGACTTCGTAATTGGGCCTTGACATTCGATGCCTCATGCTGATACATTCTCTCATTTTGACCAGAGGGTTTGAGTATTTTCTTGATTTCTTGTAAGTTGACTCAATTACCATTATGTCACTCATTCTCCTCTACCTCTTTATTTGTTCAAATTGAGAGAGTCCCAGCTTCCTCTTCTTGTCTAGTAAAGGAAATCCATTCATAGATTGTTCTTTTAAGAACCTAGAAAGTTCATTCCTCTGTTGCCCAACAAATTTTGTCTATCTTGATAATCATATAAGTTGAGTCTTTCCATTTCTTCCAACTATTCCATCTTGTACTCTTGAAAATCATACTTAAAAATAATACTCTTCAAAGCACCATTAGACATCATTACTTTAACGGTCTTTGTTCTTGAGTCAAAATACAGTTTATTTGGTAGGTGCGTAGGTGCACATCAGTAGGTGGCCTTTGTTGTTTTTGAAGTGTTGACCTTGTTGTGGGAATTGGGACACTTACAGTTGAGACCCTTGGAGTATATTGTCTTTTGGGTTCAGGTCTTCTCCCATGCCCTATTTGATCAAATAGTCTCACAATTTGATCCTTTTTCATCATCATTAGCTTTAGATAATCACCCCTTAATTAGATAAGGTTATGATCATTTCCATTGTTTCTCTGTCAAGTTTCTCAGTTGGGGTAGATATTTGTATTTGTATTGGTTCCCCTCTTGGTACACATTGGAAGGATAATAACCTTTTCAGTATAAAATAATTCTTTCAATTGTGCTTTACCAAGGTTTTCAAAAACATTTTCAGCCATTCCCTTTCTCAGCATTAGTTCTTTCAAAGCCTTGATTTTGTTTTCATCTTCCCACGGCAGTAAGTTTACTTTTGCACTTGTTTCAGCCGGTTCCTCTTTCACTTTGATTAAGTTTGGAGGAGCCTGAGTTGCTTTAGATTGGGCTTTCAATTCCTCATTGTATTTTCACAACTCAGAATCATACAAGCCTATCTTTTGATCAGAACTCAACAATTTTACTTTCTCTCCTTCTCCTCTAAACACCATCAATCTCTCCAACAAAATATCTCTTTCATCATCCCATTTATCTTTTCTTGCTAAGCCAAACTTGTTAGTTTTGATTTTCTTTTAACAACACCAGAACCATCTTGTATTTTCTCTGAAATTTTCTTGAATCTTTCATCAACTTCCTTCTTGTTCATGATGGCAACCTGCTCAATACTTACACCATGATCAATTAAGAATTTACAATTTCCTCCATACCTTTTATATAACTGATCAATTCTTTGTTCATAATCAGAAACTTCTCTTCTCAACCTTTCCTTCTCTTCTTTTTCAATTCTTTCTTTTGTAGATTTGTACACACCTTCAAGATCATCATAACTCATGTGGCTTAATTTTTGTTTGAGAAGTTTCGAAGCCTCAAATAAGCCAGAAATCTTTCAGTGTTTCTATTCTTCATCTCCCTTAATTTTCTGTCAGGTCCCCGATTTCAGCTGGATCTTACTCAAATCATGTCATAACTCACAGAAATAGATGTGTCGACAAGGGATTTAATGACGGGTTGCTATATTTAGAAAGATTACTGTTTGTTAAAGGCGGAATCAATAACAAACAGGGCAGTCGCAATCAATAATCAAAGGTAACTAACACAAACAAGATTCACTCAAAAGATTTCCATTTATATAACGTTCATCATACAAAGGGTAATCGATTTAGGGTTTCTTGAATGAATGTTATGTCCGTACAATCCTATGATAGCCGTCACACTCAATAATATTCTCTCTGTTGCGGCTTAGGAGGTGTGCTCTAAATCATTCTATTTATAGGTCTGAAACCTCCTTTACAGTTGTCATTCTTTCTAGAAACCCCAAACGTAAATACATATTCAAATTACATATTCAGAATTAATCTAAGTGTAAAACAAGTCTTCCGGTTAGGCTTTGCTACAATATCCATTTTCCGAGTAGGATGTTTGCTCTGCATCCTTCAGGACTTGGTAACATAGAAGTGTGCCTGAGATCAGTTTCCGGGTAGACTTTACTTGAAGAATATTTTACCAAGTAAAATACTCACTGGGTAGACTTCAATCTTCTTGACTTAGCCAGACTTTGCCCGACAAACCCTTACGAGCAACCTTGTTCTTCGATGATCCATTCAACTCATTGCTAGAGACTAACTTATTAGTAAAGTGTACTCGGCAACACTGTTCCTTGCTTGATAAAGTGAACCTTGCCCGGATATGCATAAACTAGTGAACCTTTCTCGGCAATGTACTAATTTGCAAACCCTGCTCGAATATCCACTAAAGAAGACTTCTTGAAGATAACCTTGCCCGATAAACAAAATATCATACCCGGTTAAGTAAAAGCTTGCTCAGAGGTTTAAGGTGTGCCAGGATCCATACTTAGCGAATTCTGAGGAGGTTGAGAAGATTCCAATCTTCCATATGTCTCTTTAGAACAAATCTTTGACTCGCAATCTCCCGCTTAGGTCAATTGTTTGACTCAACAATCTCCCCCTAGATTGAAACGCCTCAGCTGACCCCAAACATTCTATGGTTACTTATACTTAGTCAAAATACACATCAAATCAAAATCAAAGTACATATTCATGAAAAAAACAAGTTACATAATCAAAATTCTGTCCGAAGACATTACATAATCAAAGCCTAATCTATATATCTTGTCTCTTCCTTGCATTGTGGGCGGCTTGTCTTCTGTTTACTATCACTGATGCAGCTCTCAGCCTAAAGATATCAAGGATTTGGTAGTGAGTATGACTTTCTGGTATGACCAAATCCTTATATCCATCAGATCCTCATCATGCATGTAAGTCAAGTCTTCATCCTTCTTGGTTATCCCCAGTACTTTTCCATCAGAATTTCTCAGCAAGTAATGGTCAACATTTTCTTTGTATTCAACTTCAGTTATTATGTCATTTCTTTAAACTGTGTAATTAGGGCGTGCCATTCTTCTTTCAAGGCTTATGCATGTGTTAATGTTGGACAATGGATTCCTGTCTCTGACATTCATCGTGTAGTACAGTTCAGCACTGTCCATTTTCTTTAATTTCTCTGACCTTCTTGATCTGTGAAGTTGAATCATTCTCCAACTTCTCTTTTCTTTTAAGAACTGAAATCCCTTGTCAGCTTCTTCCTTCAAAAACTTTAAGAGATCATTCATTCGCCTTCCTGCCATCTTGTTTCTATCTCTATACTCATACAGGTTAAGTGTGGCCATTCTTTCTAGTTGTTCTTGAGTGTACTCATAAAAGTCACCTCTCACAACTATGTCTCTCAATTTTTTGCTTTCCATAATCACTCTTAAGCATTGAGATACAGAATCATAGTAGAGTTCTCTTGGAAGATCCACATTTGATTGTGGTCTTGTTGTTCTTTGTGGTACAGACCTACTTCATTCACCTCTTCCACTCTGTGGATTTCTTCTTGAAATTGAAGGCCTAAATGGAATAGACTTCTTGGGTTTTCTAGGTCTTAAGTTGAAAGTGTTGATGTAGATTGCTTCTACCATCTGAGGTGGAAGGTTAGCTAGATCAACAGGATTTTGTCCTGCTTGTTCTTTAAGAGTCTTTATCATTTTAGCTATCCATGGACTATTTGACAGTCTGTAGGTATAAATATAAATCTTCCTTCAACAAAGCTTCTGGGGTTATCACCTTCCCTTAAAGCTTTCTCCCACTCAGCCTTTTGGATATAGAAGAGTTCTTTCAAGTCATGCTTTTCCAAGGAATCAAAAGAGGCTTCATCCATTCCCTTTGATTAATCATTATTCCCCTTAGAATATTTATCATTTCTTCATTCTCCCAGCGGACAATAGGTTCATCTTTAGGTTCAGAAGTCACTTCTTTTGGGATAGATGGGTTAACAACAGGTACTTCTTTTGACAGTTCTTTTTCACCTTGAATTTTCTGTTTCTCCCTTGGTGTTATTATCTTTCTTTTCTTTGTTGGAGGCTCAACAGATGTTTCAGACCTTTTGGTAGAGCTCTCAGTTTGTAACCTCTTCAGCTTTTCTTTTCTTTTCATTTTATTGTACTGGTCCAACACTGATTCCCTTGATAAGTTCTCAACTATTTCAGGCTTCAATCCTTTCTCCAGCAGGTATCCACACATACCTCCAAACCTTTTTTTTTCAAAGTTTCCAGATTTTCAATCTTCTCATTCTCTTTTACACATTTTTCAATCACCTTTTCTCTTTCACTGTTATAAAGGTCTTGGAGTTTGTCAAATGTGAAATGTGTCAGATCCTTCTCTGAATAACCATGCCTTCTCAGATACTCTCTGTACTTCTGATCATCTCTGTTCTTTTGTTGCATGTCTCTTCTAATCTTTTCATTTTCTTCTTCAAGTCTTTTCTTCAACTCATCATCATTCATATGAGCCACATTCTCAAACTTCACCCCAAGTGCCTTCAACTTTATAATCAAAGGATTTTTCTGTTTGTCATTCAACATGTTGGGTTTTGTACAAGATTATCAAAGTTCAAGTTAACCATATTTAACTAGAAAACGCAACGGAAGCTTAGATTTTAAAACTTGTTATGAACATACCATTATGTTAAAACTAAAACCCAAAGAACAAGGATCAATATTACAAGAACAATATGCTTACAAAATGTAAATGGTACCTTCTTATACCTTATAAGAAGATGTAGATGGATGAAGAAGATGATGTCTTCAAATGGCAAGGTTGCAAAGAGAAACCCTCAAGCTTTGTATACCCCAAGCTTTGAGCAACAACACCAACTAGTTGCTAGGATTTTGAACACTTGAACTAGCTCACAAAACTCCCAAATGATGCCCAAGTGAGCCGTGGGTTTTGGAGAGAAAGAGAGAGAGTTTGTTTGCTTGTTACAACACTTGAAAAATATCAAAGAACAAGACCATTTGCATGTATGGGGAAATGGAGGATTAAAAGGAACCCAAGACAAGTTACATAGAGCATCTTGTTATTGATTGGGTAAAACCACCACCCCACATGGGTGGCCGGTTTTGTTTGTTTTTTTTTTTTTTTGTTTTGTGTTTTAACATTTAAAACTTCTCCATTCATTTTATAAAACTCATTTTCATAAAATGTGCATACATCTATTTAATTATTTAACCAATTAAATAATTAGTTTATATAAACAAATTATCCAAATAATTTATTTGAATCCTCAAGTGTGTTTGTTTAGAAAACCAATTTTCTAAACACGTAGTGTTCGGTATTCATTTAAATGATCAAATCGTTAAAAGAATACATTTGGTGTTGTCTAGCTTGTTATTGGGTATGACCCGACTTGGATCAAACACAGTTAGCCACATTAGTTTAAGTATGTGTCTCGGGCATACGTAATTCCAACAATCTCCCACTTGCACGAGATACATAGAAAATTAATGCAAGTGGTGAATACCGCCTAACAACAGTTCACCACCCCTAATGTGTTTGACGAAGTGCCATTCAATAACATCATCCCTTCAAGTCCCTTACTTGATATGATTTAGGTGAATTTATCATTATATCCCTTTGTTACTAGATGTCATGTTGGATCTAAGAGACATAGGCGATCATTCTCTTTACAATTCAACTTTATCAGGCCTTAGACATCTAAACTCTCAACACATAAGAGGAACAAATTCCTTCTTGACTGTATACGCCTCTCACTATCACTTTTATACTCCACCTGAGCTCATCCTTATGTACCATCTTTTACGAATAGCGAAGGGGAGAGTCAAAGTGTAATACTTGGTGAAAATCAAGACCCAGTATACATCTCAGGTCTAAGGATAATATGAAATTCTCCTTTACTCAAAATTACTAATGATCAAGTCAATCGACTCCATGTAGTAATATTGAGAGCGGGTCAGTCCAATATTTGTATCCCACAAATATCTATGAACCTTGGCAGCAAACCTATGCTCCATATTCATTCCTCATGAATATCCACCAATCCTAGTTCATAATAGTCTTGCTTCATATTTGTTCCCACAAATGTGATCGACTACGGACTTTTAGAATAAGATAACTTATTCATGGATTAAACATGCAAAATCAGAATTTAACTCAAGATTCCATAATCATATAAAAGAGTTAAATTACAAAAGTCTTTTAAACTTTAATACAAAATAGATCAAATCCAATTACTAGAATATCGAAGTCCTAAGCCACTCGCATGACGCTCATGTTTCGGTCTTTCTAGGAGCTTCGTGAATGGATCCGCAAGATTTTGATCAGTTCCAACTTTGCGAATACATATCTTTCCTTTTTCAACTTCATCCCTTATGTAGTTGAATCTCCGCTCTATGTGCCTTGTCTTTTGGTGCGAACGAGGTTCCTTGATTTGTGCAATCGCACCCTCGTTGTCACAAAAGATTTCTAGGGGGTCTTGAATGGAAGAGACCACCCCTAGATCAGTAATGAATTTCTTCAACCATGCAGCTTCCTGAGCTGCCAATGAAGCGGCGATGTATTCTGATTCTGTAGTGGACAATGCTACCACTTCCTGTTTTGAGCTCTTCCAAGAGACAGCTCCTCCATTAAGAGTGAACACATACCCAGACTGTGATCGAGAATCATCTCGATCAGTTTGGAAGCTCGCATCCGTGTAACCTTTTATAGCGAGTTCCTCCTCACCAGATCCATATATCAGAAACATATCCTTAGTTCTCCTAAGGTATTTCAATATGCTCTTAACAGCCATCCAATGACTGTTTCCTGGATTCTGTTGATATCTGCTTGTCATGCTCAAAGCGCATGACACATCCGGTCTAGTACATATCATCGCATACATGATGGATCCTATAGCAGAAGCATATGGGATTTGTTTCATCATCTCTTGCTCACCCTTTGAGTTTGGACATTGAGCTGAACTCAATATGGTCCCTCTTTGAATAGGTACAAAACCTTTCTTGGAGTTTTCCATCTTGAACCTTTTCAAGATCTTATCAATGTATGTACTTTGGTTCAAACCTATCAAGCGCCTTGACCTATCCCTATAGATCTTTATTCCCAAAATATAGGCAGCTTCACCAAGATCCTTGATGGAAAATCTACTTCCAAGCCAAGCCTTAACGCTTTCCATGGTTGGAATGTCATTTCCAAATAGTAGAATGTCATCGACATACAATACTAAGAAGGTAATTATACTCCCACTAGCTTTCTTATACACACAAGCCTCATCAGCGTTCTTGATGAATCCAAAACTTTTGATTTCTTCATCAAAACGATGATTCCAAGTTCTAGATGCTTGTTTCAATCCATAGATTGATTTCTTTAACTTGCATACTTTATTAGGATGTTTTGGATCGACAAAACCTTCAGGCTGAACCATATAGACATCTTCCTCAAGATATCCATTTAGGAAAGCGGTCTTGACATCCATTTGCCAAATTTCATAATCATAATGTGCAGCTATGGCAAATAATATCCTAATAGACTTTAGCATTGCCACAGGCGAAAAAGTTTCATCATAATCAACCCCTTGAGTTTGAGTGAAACCTTTAGCTACAAGTCTTGCTTTATAAGTATCCAAGTTTCCATGCATATCAGTTTTCCTTTTGAAAACCCACTTGCTTCCAACAGCTTTGGAGTTGAGTGGTGGTTCAACCAATTCCCAAACTTGGTTGTCATACATGGATTGCATCTCAACGTTCATGGCTTCAAGCCATTTGTCACAATCATTCTTGGACATTGCATCACGGTATGTGGTCGGTTCATCCGAATCTACCACGTAGCAACCTTCTACAAAAAATCCATATTTTTCAGGTGGATTGCTAATTCTACCAGATCTGCGAACGTTTTGTGTGTTTTGATCAACCACTTGATCACTTTCAACAACCTCTTGTTGAGTGCTAGTATCAACCAATTGTGTATCATCTTGTGATTCTTGATCCTCATCAAATTTCACTGTTCTACTATTAGTTCCTTCCTCAAGGAACTTAGTTTCCAAGAACTTACCCTTTCGAGCAATAATAACATTTTGCTCACTAGGATCGTAAAAGTAATATCCTAAATCATCTTTAGGATAACCTATAAAGATACACTTAGTGGATCGGACTTCTAATTTGTTTGGGGTGTATTGCTTTACATAAGCTTCACAACCCCAAACTCTTAAGAATGATAGCGATGGAGCCTTTCCATGCCATACTTCAAAAGGTGTCTTCTCCACTTTCTTGGTTGGAGCCATATTCAATATGCGAACAGCGGAAAGTAAAGCATAGCCCCAAAATGATAGAGGTAAAGTGCTTCTAGCCATCATCGATCGAACCATATCTAATAGGGTACGATTTCTCCTTTCAGACACACCATTATGTTGTGGTGTTCCAGGTGGAGTAAGTTGTGAAATAATTCCACAACTCTTAAGATGATCTTGAAAAACACCACTTAGGTATTCACCTCCTCTATCACTACGAAGTACTTTGATTGTGGTCTTGAGTTGTCTTTCTACTTCAGTTTTGAAGTCTTTGAACATTTCAAAAGCTTCATCTTTGTGTTTCATTAAGTACACATAACCATATCGACTATAATCGTCAATAAAGGTAATGAAGTATCTTTCACCATTCCTAGTCATTGGTCTAAAAGGACCACATACATCCGAATGTATGATACCCAATAATTCTTTTGACCTTTCAAAAGTTTTATTAAAGGGTTGCTTTGTCATTTTGCCTTGTAAACAAGATTCACATACATCAAATGAATCATACACATTTGTTTCTAGAATACCACTCTTGCGAAGAGTTTGCATGCGATTCTTGCTTATATGTCCAAGGCGACAATGCCAAAGATAGGAATCACCCAAGTCCTTCTTGAGTTTCTTGGTGTTGACATTGTACATTGAACTACTATGTGACATACCACTTTGATCTATTTCATATATACCATTCATGGGTATAGCTTTAAAATAAAACATGCCATTCATCAAAACATGAATATCACAATTTATAAATTTAAGATCAAAGCCACATTGTTTTAAAAGAGACACGGAAATAATGTTTCTCCTTAACTTAGGAGCATACAAAACATTCTTCAAAATTACTTCCAAACCACTTGGAAGCTTTAACAAGTAGTCTCCTTGGGCTTGGACTTCAACTCTTGCTCCATTGCCCATAAAGAGACTAATGTCCCCTTTGTTGAGTTGTTTACTTCTTTTGAACCCCTGCAACAAATTGCAAATGTGAGTTCCACATCCGGTATCAAGTACCCATGTATTTGAAGAAATAACATTTAGTTCAATATGTATAGTAAAGATAATACCTGAGGTATGCCCCGCATCCCTCTTATCTTTTAACGCATTGAGATAGGTCGGACAATTCCTTTTCCAATGACCTATCTCTCCACACTCAAAGCATGGATCTTGCGCCGCAACCTTTTGCTTCTTTTCCTTCGGTTTGATGGGCGTGATGGCTTTCCTCTTTCCCTTTCCTTGGACGTGGCCCTTGCCCTTAGCAGCACTTGCTTTGGGGTTGGAGTTATGTCCCCTTTTCCCTTCATTGATTGTTAGAACGGGTAAAACCCTTTTACCCATTCCCGCTTCGGCCGTTCTTAGCATTGCGTGAAGCTCACCAATGCTTTTGTCCCACCCGTTCATGTTATAGTTCATGACAAAGGTTTCAAACCTTTTGGTCAAAGAGTTGAGGATCAAATCCGTAGCCAACTCATTTGAGACGGGACAATTCAACCTACGAAGCTTTTCAATGTAGCTTTTCATCTTTAGGACATAAGATGAGACGCTTTGGGTTTCCTCCATACGACATGCATGAAACGCTCGAACCGTTTCGAAACGTTCCGCTCTAGCTTGTTGAAGGAACATTTCCTTCAATTGAGTTATCATGTCGTATGCCCCATGATGCTCGAAATCCTTTTGGATTTCGGGAATCATAGTCCCTAACATGAGGCAAGAGGCTTGCACCGAATCTTTGGTGTACTTGACCCAATCGTTATACGCCTCCTCATCTTCCACGTTAGGCTCGTCGGGAATGGGATCGTCTAAGACATATGATATCTCTTCTTGTTTGAGAACTATTCTCAAGTTGCGATACCAATCCATAAAGTTATTATGGTTTAGACGATCCTTTTCAAGGATGGTTCTTAAGGATAGGTTACGGGTGTTATGGGTAGAGGTGTTTGCATTGTTAGCGGCCATCTACAAAATTTTAACAAAGTTTTATTTTAGTATTATAAACAATTTAATTATTAATACCCTTTTATTCCAAATTTTAAAATAATAATTAAATTCTAGAATCCAACGATAAATCAAATTTCGGTTAGGTGACCTTTATCCCGTTATTTGATTTAACAAGGTAGTCAATCTTGACAATTGCAACCTTTTGCAACTTCTAGAGGTATGGGACCATTCGAAATCCTTATTTCGTGTTGGCATGTTTATCCCATCAACACCATTAGATCCCCATGCTTAGGTGACCTTTATCACATGGTTTCCAATTCAAGTCGTCCTACTTGTATAAACATGTAAGATTAACATACAAGTGGTTAGGTGACCTTTATCCCACAAATATGTTAATATTACCCTAAGTATATTAGTTTGCTCAAAATGGTTAGGTGACCTTTATCCCATTTAAAGTTCCCTAATACGTTAAGTGTCATACAAAAGGATGGTGTAAGACTTGTTTCCTTGGTAATTATGAAAAAGGGATTTTAAGTTTTCCAATATTCTAGTTTGAAAAACATTATGCCATATCCTAACATGCATTTAGTAATATGGCGATTTTGAAAACCAATTTTCAAGGTTCAAGTTATAATAAAACCAATTTTATTATATGTGAGTAATCGCTTAGTTTTAATAAACCCATTTAATTAAACTAATTGACGCGATATTACCAAATATATATTAGAACCCGTTTTATGCTTGTTGTCGTTCCTATGTGACGGTTTGGATATCCTAATATCTATCAACCACACATTACAATAAGTAAAACAAACAACCAAGCAAACACATGCAAAATATAGTCATAACCGAGAACCGCTAAGTTTGACCATACTTGTTAGCCGAAACAAGTATAGGTCATAAGTCACACCTAAGGGACAAAACATGACACAAGGATGGAATGTTGACTCCCACTTGACCTTGCATCCAAATGCTTCAAGTATCCTTTCCAAGTTGTTGTGTTCTTGTTGGGCTTGTTAATGGGCTCCAAACTTCCAAAAGTCTTCTTGGGCCCAAGAGTGAAATTTATGGGCCTAATGGGCTTGAATCCCATGATGGGCCGGTGAGGCCCAACAAGCCCAAAATTTCGGTCCAAGGCCCAAATCCACCAATTCTTGCATCTTCAATTTTTACAAAATGTATCCTAATACATATTTTTCTAAAAAAAAGAAAATGCAACTAATCTATTTATTACAAACCAACTTATGAATAAATAAATTACACAAGCCTAAGATTATGAATTATTACAACCATATTGAATAATAAACATAATCAACATACACAAACAACAATCAACACATCCAAGGTCTAGGTTTCGGTTATGACACATCCAAACATACCAAATGTTCTAAGCATGCAACCTAAGCAACCAATGCCCAAAATCACCAAATAAAATCGGCCCCCCCCCCCAAGAGGCTACGGCCCAAATTATTATTATTATTTTTTTTTATTTCAACATCCAAATGTTATTAATGGTTTCCTAAGATCTTTCATGCATGTCAAGATCTTACAAATCCATGAGGGGTAAAATCCACCCAAATTTCGGACCCCTTTTTCACCCATGAAAAACCCGAAATCTATGAACATGTAAGAAGCATAAGTCCTTGTAACCGGCTCTTGATGCCATTGTTGGGTTTTGTACAAGATTATCAAAGTTCAAGTTAACCATATTTAACTAGAAAACGCAACGGAAGCTTAGATTTTAAAACTTGTTATGAACATACCATTATGTTAAAACTAAAACCCAAAGAACAAGGATCAATATTACAAGAACAATATGCTTACAAAATGTAAATGGTACCTTCTTATACCTTATAAGAAGATGTAGATGGATGAAGAAGATGATGTCTTCAAATGGCAAGGTTGCAAAGAGAAACCCTCAAGCTTTGTATACCCCAAGCTTTGAGCAACAACACCAACTAGTTGCTAGGATTTTGAACACTTGAACTAGCTCACAAAACTCCCAAATGATGCCCAAGTGAGCCGTGGGTTTTGGAGAGAAAGAGAGAGAGTTTGTTTGCTTGTTACAACACTTGAAAAATATCAAAGAACAAGACCATTTGCATGTATGGGGAAATGGAGGATTAAAAGGAACCCAAGACAAGTTACATAGAGCATCTTGTTATTGATTGGGTAAAACCACCACCCCACATGGGTGGCCGGTTTTGTTTGTTTTTTTTTTTTTTTGTTTTGTGTTTTAACATTTAAAACTTCTCCATTCATTTTATAAAACTCATTTTCATAAAATGTGCATACATCTATTTAATTATTTAACCAATTAAATAATTAGTTTATATAAACAAATTATCCAAATAATTTATTTGAATCCTCAAGTGTGTTTGTTTAGAAAACCAATTTTCTAAACACGTAGTGTTCGGTATTCATTTAAATGATCAAATCGTTAAAAGAATACATTTGGTGTTGTCTAGCTTGTTATTGGGTATGACCCGACTTGGATCAAACACAGTTAGCCACATTAGTTTAAGTATGTGTCTCGGGCATACGTAATTCCAACACAACAAACTCTGCTCAATGCTATCCCTCTGTTCATCAGTCATTGTCACATGTGGGGACTCAACATTGGCAGTCTTGGCACTCTTTCCTTGATCATCATCAGGATTATTATTATCATCAGAATCATCAAACTCATCCTCCTCTTCGGTTGAGTCATTTACTGCATCGATTTTGGGTTCATCAGTGGGTGGATGATCTGGATGTGGTTCAGTTCTGATAGGCACATCAGGAACACCTTGAACCCTTTCACATGGTTGCAAGGATTGCAATGGGACTGCCCTGATAGGACTTGCATCATCATTTGGAGTTTCAACAAAGTATTTGTTTTTATCATCCCATTTTCCGTTCTTTTTGGATCTTTCATGCTCAGATTGTTCAGATGCTCTCTTTCTTCTCATGTAGGTCTTAGAAAACCTATTGACTTTCTCAGCAAATTCTTCATACAGATCAGAAAGCCTTTCTTTCTTTTGATGAATTGTTTCTGATCTTTGAGGTTGAGTCACATTTACCCTTTCAGACCAGCTGTCAGTTGGTTTTTCTTTAGATCTTCTTTTACTTGCTCAGCCCATTTCTTGGCAGCCATTGCAGCAATGGACTCACCAATTTCTTCTTCAACAAACATTTCTGTATTCAGATTAGTTGGTTCAGCAGTTTCTGTTGACTTACTTTCTTGTTGACTATGTGATTGAAACATGCTAACCACCATAGCTAAGGAATTGTCAGCTTCCTCATCTCTTTTTAACTTAAACAAAGCTTCAATCACATCTTGATCGGCCACTTCATCAATTATTTCTTTTGCAATATTGGCTTGGTTGATCAAGGCTTCCTACTCTGCCAATTCCTCTGGAGTCAAGGTTTGGGCCAGTATTTCCCTTTCCCTTGTCTCTCTGATAATATTTTCTTGTTCTTTCAAGGCAGCAGCAGCAATGGCATCATCTTTGAACAAAATGTCTTTCCCTGGAAATGCCTTAACAGGCTCTTCTTCTGTAACCTTTTCTTTGCCTTTATCCATCCTTTTAGGCACTACTTCCTCCTCATCAGTTTGCTGATAATCATCAATTTCTTTCTCAAGTGCTTCTAATTCCGGGCCATACTCTATCCTCTTGGAGATTTCAGGTTACTCAACTTCAGTAGTAATTGACTCAGTAGAAGTATTCCCTTCATTAATTTCATCAGTTTGGGTTTCTTTCAACACATTAGTGACCATATCAGTGATAATCACTATCTCTTCATCACTAATCTTTTCAATCTCATCCTCTTTCTCAACATTCTCTTCACTCCATTCAACATTCATTATTTCATCATTATAATCATAATCTTGCTCTCCAATATCTGATTTGTCACTTTCATACTCATCATCTTCAACTCTTCTTTCCTCACTATCCTCCTCTCCATCATCATAAGCATTCCAGATAAATTTCAAACTGTCTACAGTCTCTACGCCTGTTTCAGTTTCAACATTTACCCTTGAGTCAGTTGGCTCATTTTCATTATCCCCCTGTTTTGGGGCAGCTGAGGTCTTCTCAACCTCCTGCTCCAGGGTTTTAATTCTCATTTCAGCTCTAACCAACTTCTCAATCAACATCACATTCTTCATTGTTACCTCCTCATTCCTCTTCTTCAATTATGCATTTCCTTTCAATAAGTCCAAGTTTCTTAAGAATAGGTGTGTGTCAGAATGTGGGGTTGTATGTGGTGATGTAGAAAATGGTTCATACTTAGGTGGGTCTTGGGTTGTGGTGTGAGTTTGGAATAGGGATAGTGGTGGTGATTGTGTATGAGGTGGGCTTGGAATGAATGGATCAGAATGAATTGGGCTAGTGGTTGGTGTTGGGGATATATGTGTTGATGTTTCAAGTTGGCTCATGGTTAAGGTTTGGGGTGGGGATTGAGTGGTTTGATGTGGTGGAGATTGTGATGGTGATGGTATAATGGGTTGGTCAATGGGTAATGGTGATTGTAGTGGTGTTGGAATAATGGGTTGTTCTGGTTCCTCAGGTTGCTCCCCCTAAACTTGTGCACCAGCAATCATGGCTCCTCCAGCCCCTCCTTCATCTCCATCAGAGTCATCACTATCACTTCCATAATCATCTTCTGTAACGATTCCGGCAAATTAAGGTATACCCTAGCCGGTATATACTGTTTACGTGTTATTTAATACTGAATATATGAATTATAATGTGTTTATACGAGTATATAAGATTCACAGTACGAATTATACTCGAATGTACAGCTAGTCGTATTGGAATTACGATTAACCGATGAACGGTTATTGAAACCCGAACGAATCGGGGATTACATTATAGACGAAATATATAATGTTTAGTGATGTTTACGAAGTATTAAAGCTTCGGGATAAGTGAATTAAAGCACAGAAAAGAGTTTTCGATTTAATGGTACGTCGGTACGTTAAACGAAACCTTTAATATCAAACCAAGCAAGAGACGATCGATCAAGCCGAAAAAGATGCGCAATCATTAATAATATGACGTTTTAAGTTAATACATGTCATGGTTTAAGTTTTTAAAGTCTTTAAATCGGTTTATATAAATTCTTTTTTTTTAAGCCGAAAAACGACCGTTTTAGCCTCGTTTTAAGCCGAATTAAACGTTTAACCGAAAAATGAACTGAACCAGATTATCCACAACATTATCCGGATTACACAATCCGAATGTGTGGCCAAGAATGAAGGAGTGGGCCCCACCCCACCCCTTTTGGGGTTCCGATCGGATATAGGGGGTAAAACCCCTTATCCTTGTTATTTTTTTTACATCTCAAACAGCAATCCTCATCATCCTCTCTTCAACATTCATCCAACTTCCTTTGATTTATACCAAGAAACCGAGGTAAAGATCGGATTATAGTCGTGTTCATCCTCTTTTCTCGAGTCATTTACAAGAAAATGAGGTTTCAAATGAAAAATGGGTGAAAACCCGAGATGAAACCGATTCTTACATGATCAAGTGATGTATACAAGTTATACAAGGGATCTTGGTCCAAGAAAGGAGTTAAAAGAGTCAAAAACGAATTTTTACGGTTAAAATCTTTGTTTTGATGTCTTAACCGAAACCATGAAAGAAATGGCTTGATTGTGGGTGTAACTTGCTTGGTGTGGTGTTATTGTGCTTGTAGGTGTTATATCTAGTTGCTAGCAAAGGCTAGAAAGCAAGATCTTGGCGATCTAAAGCTAGAAACACAAGGTAGTTCGGTTTTTCGTATGATTTATATGATTTGGACAGATTGTGATAGACTTAGAGTTGGGTCATGAAATTCCACAGAGATGATCTACACATGAAAATATGAGATCTGTGAAAATTTGGTAATTTTTGGATAAAGGATGAATATTTGGTGAATTTAATGCTCGGTTTTGGCTAAAAATGATGAAAAATAGTTAAACATCATGAAAAATTCTGGAAAATTCCAGATAAGCTTTTTATAACATATAAAAGTCACACACAAAATTTCGGATCCGTTGGAGAAGTCTAAGTAGGCTATTCGGTAAAACGAGTTCTAGGGTTTTCTAGCTCGGTTTTGGTAAAAATGGCATGAAAAATGAGATTTTGGTTCTGGAAAACTTACAGGGAACTATGGGGATGGCAGGGGTCATCCCAGAAAAATTTGGGATTTTTCTAAGGTCGTTTGGTATTTTCGATATATTTGGTGTTTAAATGACGTTTAAAAATAGATAAATAAATGTTAAATATAAAAATTAATTCTGGAAATATTTTTATAAAATTCCTTACTGTCAAAAAGTGATTTGTGCAAAATTTCAAGATCCGAGACTAAACGGATAATTATTTGTGCTAAAAAGAACATAAAAACAAACTTTTAAAGCTTAAAACGCGTAAACCGGCAAAGTTCGCCTAAGCGAGCTGACTGGTGTATAAAAACCTTAAAAATGAACTATTTTCATGAAACTAAGTTAATCAAGTAAAAATAAATCATCCGAAAATAATTCGGATGATTTGGGTATTTTTATCCGAAATAACAGTTTCCGGCACCCTAAAGACGGAAACGGGTCCCGCGGCCAAACGGGACGTCTAAACCGAGCTCTAAATTCACGGCTTTAACTAAAATATCAGTCAAACACTATTTTCGGGTCGTGTGTGACCAAACTCATTTTTGAAACATAAAAACGGATAACCGTGCTAGGCACGCAAAACGGGGAAAACATAATAATAATAATTTTGACGGATAAACTCTAAGAGATATCACAATCTAAGTCCTGAGAAGTGTTTCGGGGTTAACATTGTCCCCGGATCGTGTACGGTACTGGGTTAACAGTGTCCCCAGACGTACCGGTTAACACGAATTTAAGTTATATTAATAGAAATTGTATAGTAACGACTTAGGGATCGTATTACAGATCCGGACCGGTAGCCGTGCACAGTGTTACATATTTGCTCACGAAAAGGTGAGTTTCACGAGCCCCTTTTTACTGAACTGTTTTAAATATTTTCCTGGGGCGGAAAGTATGTTTCTATCAAAATGTTTAAGTACATGCTGATCGCATGGAAATGAATGTATTTATATAATGTTTATTGTACGGGAATCGTACGGTAATGTATTAAGATGGAAATTGTCTGAGTTGCTAACATTGTAAGGCCCGAAACAGTGTTCTGGGTTAACAGTGTCCCCAGAGGTTATTAAATGTATTTCTGGGTTAACAGTGTCCCCAGAGGTTATTAAATGTGTTTCTGGGTTAACAGTGTCCCCAGAGGTTATTAGATATGTTTCTGGGTTGACAGTGTCCCCAGAGGTTATTAGATATGTTTCTGGGTTAACAGTGTCCCTAGAGGTTATTAGATATGTTTCTGGGTTAACAGTGTCCCCAGAGGTTATTAGATATGTTTCTGGGTTAACAGAGGTTTCACTTGTGGGCTCGGCATAATTTCATCGCTTATATATGATTATTATAATGAATTGTCATGGTTTATTTAAATTAGTGAAACTCACCAACTATTCGTAGTTGACCCGTTTTCTTTACATGCTTTCTAGGTACACCCAAATTGGAATGAGTGATTCGTGCTTGATGATGTGTGCTATTTTGTGGAAGCTTAAGTATCTTATTTTGTATTAAATATGCTAATGTACTATCGGTAAAACTTATGTGTTGACGCCTAGATGATAACGAAACTCGGAACAATGTATTGAGATATAAATTAATGTAGTGGTATTTTCTTTATAAGCAATGCTGTTGATATCAGATGCGTCTGTTGCATCCCGTTTACGTTTCCGCTGCGGTTACGGGGTGTTACAGAACTTGGTATCAGAGCCATTGGTTATAAAGAATTAGGATGTCTTTAAAAGATACCTAAAATATAACCAGTAGCTCAAGTGTTATAGGATCTGAATATCAACTAATAATTTATTGTGACGAGATCTGGATGAACTTGGATGGACAAGTGAGTTATTATGGTCCGGAACATAATAACAGACTTGTCTGCACAAGGGAATTCGGGGGAAGTCACGGGGGATTTTAATAGGTAAAATTGGCAACATATGTGTAAATATATGATAATATTGTTATGTGGTAAAGTTGTATAAGTAAGTGTATATTAATTTGATTATGGTTTACACTATGGAAAGAACTATATGTTTGATTAACTTGTGTGCAGGTAAGAATGTCAAGGACTCATAGTTTATCGGTGGAGGAGGACCCGGAGGAAGTCAGCTCCGAGAACTCTGGGAGTCTACGCATATCATCCAGCTCTGAGCCTAGCGAGGCTAGTCGTAGGAGCTCTAGCCAGTCCTCCCCAGTCAGGATTGTCAGATCCCCAACCGCACCCGCACCACAGGCCACCCCTATCCCTCCCGGATTCGGACCCCGCCCCACGGCGTGGATCAGTGTCCCGCATGTCCCACCTACCTCTCCCCCACCCAGACCTGCTACCCATCGGGGCGAGTCCTCCCGCTCCCAGCCCGAGCCTGGGACTCCACCTATGTGGGGTCTCCCTAGGCAGGAAAGGGACGCGGCGGCATGGCTTCGAGTGCTCACCGAGCAGGTGAATGAGCACTCTGCCGCCTTGACAGTGGGAGTGCAGAGGCGGATGTATCTGGGGGACTGCATACTGGACCACCAGTATGCGATTGCGCAGTGAAGAGGGAGTGCTCATACTCCCAGTGGATGATCGGCCGGATGGAGACGCGGATCCGGGGTATGTTGGCTGTGATGGTGGTGTTGGTGGCTGTGTTGGTGGGGTTGGTATACCACCGTGTTTAGTTGTGTTAGGATGGGAGTATACAGGGACCGTTTTTTGATACTCTGTGTAAGAAGTTAGTGGTGATGCTAACATAGAGTGAATCTTGGGTAGTTATAATACAACCACTGGCCCTTAGGGGGTCTCTTTTGGGGTATATCATTATAGATACTTTTGGGTATCATTCAAGCACTGACCCATTACGGGTTATGTCGAGATGATGCCGACATAGGCCCTATGTATGAAAACTTAACCTATGTAATGATGACAGGAAAGTATGTGAACTGACGTTGATGTAATATGTACTGATGTTTATTAATGAATAGAATGTGTGTTGTGTTTTATGATTGGAATTTGTATTAATTATATGTATTTTTCTTAATGTTGTGTAGAATGGCACCAAAACGTTCAGCCCAATTGTCGGAAGTGGACGTGAGCCGTCTGATTGCTCGCCAGTTGGAGGCGGCGATACCGGATATAGTATCGCGCATCGCCGCCAGTATTAACAATTCGACCAATCCAACCCCTCCGAGCAATCAAACGACCACCAATAATGACGGGGAACAAAATGCTAATCCTCCACAGAACGATAACACGATTCCGAGTAATGACGCACCGCCTAGGGTGGTCGTTACGGACAGTAATGGCCCTATACCAACTGTAGAAACGAACCGCACTGAACCAATTCCTGCATCCAGTGGATGTTCAATCAAAGACTTTATGTTGTGCAAGCCCCTAGACTTTAGCGGGTCTGAAGGACCAAATGGGTTAGTTAAATGTATCGAGAAAATAGAATCCATTGTGAACATCAGCAACTACCCCGAGGATTGTGTTGTTAAGTATGCTACCTGCACATTCACGGACCATGTCTTGACATGGTGGAACACGATAGTGCAGACTCGCGGTCAGGCGGCGACAAACCGCATGACCTGGACAGAGCTCAGGGCTCGTGTACTGGAACATTTCTGCCCGAAAAACGAATTGCAGAAATTAGAAAATGAATTGTGGAACCTGGAGATGCAGGGGGCGGACCACTTGGGTTATACGAACCGGTTTAATGAGCTGTCGCGATTAGTACCGTGGTTGGTCAGCCCATATTCGAAGAGGGTGGAGCGTTATATTTGGGGACTAACTCCAGTTGTAAGGAGTATAGTCAATTCTGGGGGACACCAGACGTATGAGGGGGCGGTGACGCAAGCTGGTATCGTCACGTATGATTTCGTAAGGAGCGGATCACTGAAGGTGGCAGGAGAGTCTGTCGGAGGAAGGCGAGGTACGTATGATAATAGGACCCCGGGGAAGCAGCAAGACAAACGTGCTAGGCCCGCTGCCCAGAACTACGCCATGACTAGTTCAGGCGGAAGGCAAGAACCGCAGAAGGGAACGTTTCCTAAGTGTGGGAAATGCGGTTACCACCAAGGTGGCGTGTGCAAAGAGGTGGTGTGCCACCGGTGTGGCAGGATTGGGCACTACGCACCGAGTTGTAGGACAAACCTGAACAATCTGAACCGACAACCGCAACCTATCCGTGCGCAGCCATTTAGGACCCAACCAGCCCGACAACAAAACCCACAAGGAAACCAAATGATGACCACTAGCTGTGCTTGCTTTGAATGCGGCAGCACAGATCACTTCAAGAGAAACTGTCCGAAGCTGAACCAGGGAGGAAATGGGAGGCAAACTGTGGGTCAGGCATCGTCGTCCAATCCGGCGCGAGGCCGAGCATTCGTGATGGGGGCGAACGAAGCACGCCATGACCCCAGCGTAGTGACAGGTACATTGTAACACCCCGTAAACGCAGCGGAAACGTACACGGGATGCAACAGACACATCTGATATCAACAGCATTGCTTATAAAGAAAACACCACTACAATAATTTAAACGTAATACATTGTTCCGAGTTTCGTTACCGACTAGGTGTTATCACATAAGTTTTACCAATAGTACGTTAACATGTTTAAAACAAAATATAGACTCTTAAGCTTCCACAAAATAGCACACATCAGCAAGCACGTATCACTCATTCCAATTTGGGTGTACCTAGAAAGCATGTAAAGAAAACGGGTCAACTACGAATAGTTGGTGAGTTTCACTAATTTAAGTAAACCATGACAAATCATTTTAATAATCATAAATTAATGGTGTAATTATGCTGTGCCTACAAGTGAAAACTCCGTTAATCCAGAAACATATTTAATAACCTCTGGGGACACTGTTAACCCAGAAACATATTTAATAACCTCTGGGGACACTGTTAACCCAGAAACACATTTAATAACCTCTGGGGACACTGTTAACCCAGAAACACATTTAATAGCCTCTGGGGACACTGTTAACCCAGAAAATACATTTAATAACCTCTGGGGACAATGTTAACCCAGAACACTGTTTCGGGCCTTACAATATTAGTAACTCAGACAATTACCATCTTAATACATTACCGTACGATTCCCGTACAATAAACATTATATAAATACATTCATTTCCATGCGATCGGCAGGTACTTAAACACTTTGATAACAACATGCTTTCCGCCCCGGGAAAATATTTAAAACAGTTCAATAAAAAGGGGCTCGTGAAAACTCACCTTTTTGGTGAGCAGATGTAATACTGTGAACAGCTACTGGTCTGGATCTGTAATACGATCCCTAAGTCGTTACTACACAATTTCTATTAATATAACTTAAATTCGTGTTAACCGGTACGTCTGGGGACACTGTTGACCCAGTACCGTACACGATCCAGGGACAATGTTAACCCCGAAACACTTCTCAGGACTTAGATTGTGATATTACTTAGAGTTCTTTAGTCAAAACTACCATTAGTTTGTTTTCTCGTTTTGCGTGCCTAGCACGGTTATTCGTCTTTATGTTTTCAAAAATGAGTTTGGCCACATACGACCCGAAAATAGTTGTTATTGATATTTTAATTAAGGTGGTGAAATTAGAGCTCGGTTTAGACACCCTGTTTGGCCGCGGGGCCCGTTTCCGTCTTTAATATACCGGAAACGACTAAATCGGGTAAAATTACCCAAATCATCCGAATTATTTTCGGATGATTTATTTTTACTTAACTAATTTAGTTTCATGAAAATAGTCCATTTTTAAGGTTTTTATACACCAGCCAGTTCGCTTAGGCGAACTTTGCCGGTTTACGCGTTTTAAGCCTTAAAAGTTTGTTTTTATGTTCTATTTAGCACAAATAATTATCCGTTTAGTCTCGGATCTTGAAATTTTGTACAAATCAGTTTTTGACAGTAATGAATTTTATAAAAATATTTCCAGAATTAATTTTTATATTTAACATTTATTTATCTATTTTTAAACGTCATTTAAACACCAAATATGTCGAAAATACCAAACGACCTTAGAAAAATCCCAAATTTTTCTGGGATGACTCCTGCCATCCACATAGTTCCCAGTAATTTTTACAGAACCAAAAACTCAATTTTCATGCCATTTTCACCAAAACCGAGCTAGAAAACCCTAGAACTCGTTTTACCGAAAAGCCTACTTAGACTTCTCCAATGGACCTGAAATTTTGTGTGTGACTTTTATATGTTATAAAAAGATTATCTAAATTTTTCCAGAATTTTTCATGATGTTTAGCTATTTTTCACCATTTTTAGCCAAAACCGAGCATTAAATTCACCAAATATTCATCCTTTATCCAAAAATTACCAAAATTTCACAGATCTCATATTTTCATGTGTAGATCATCTCTGTGAAAGTTCATGACTCAACTCTAAGTCTACCACAATCTGTCCAAATCTTACAAATCATACGAAAAACCGAACTACCTTGTGTTTCTAACTTTAGATCGCAAAGATATTGCTTTCTAGCCTTTGCTAGCAACTAGATATAACACCTACAAGCACAAAAACACCACACCAAGCAAGTTATACCCACAATCAAGCCATTTCTTTCATGGTTTCGGTTAAGACACAAAAACAAAGATTTTAACCGTAAAAATTCGTTTTTGACTCTTTTAAATCCTTTCTTGGACCAAGATCCCTTGTATAACTTGTATACATCACTTGATCACGCAAGAATCGGTTTCATCTCGGGTTTTCAACCATTTTTCACTTGAAACTTCATTCTCTTGCAAACAACTTAAGATCATGTAATCAAAACTATGAATCAACCATTAAAACCATGTTTTTACCTTATGATTCTTGTTAAAAATCAAGGGTTTGGATGAAGGTTGAAGAGTGTTGAGAGGATTTTGGTGTTGGGAGTTTAGAAAAAGGAAAATGTGATGTGTGTGTGCACCACATGGACCGATCGGTCCATGTATAGTGTGGGAGGGGGGCCTACATCTCCAACCATGGCCACACATTTGGATTGTGTAATCCGGATAACGTTGTGGATAATCTGGTTCAGTTCGTTTCTCGGTTAAACACTTAATTCGGCTTAAAACGAGGCTAAAACGGTCGTTTTTCGTCTTAAAAATAAAATTTATATAAAACTGATTTAAAATCTTTAAAAACTTAAACCGTGACATTTATTGACTCAACACATCATATTGTCGGTCATTGTGCATCTTTTTCGGCTTGATCGATCGTCTCTTGCTTGGTTTGATGTTAAAGGTTTCGTTTAACGTACCGATGTACTAATAAATCGAAATCCTTTTTCTGTGCTATAATTCACTTATCCCGAAGCCTTAATACTTCGTACACATCACTAAACATTATATATTTCGTCTATAACGTAATCCCCGATTCGTTCGGGTTTCAATAACCGTTCATCGATTAATCGTAATTTCAATATGACTAGCTGTACATTCGAGTATAATTCGTACTGTGAATCTTATATACTCATATAAACACATTATAATTCATATATTCGGTATTAAATAACACGTAAATAGTATATTCCGGCTAGGGTATACCTGAATTTGCCGGAATCGTTACATACATTCCTCGTCTCTGATCATTACGCTTCTGTATTGTTTGATACAGGCGCCGATAGAAGTTTTGTTTCTGTTAAATTCCTATCGATAGCAAACCTTCCGATTAGTGAACCCATAGAACCTTATACCGTAGAAGTCGCTAACGGTAAAACCATGATAGTTAATCAGATAGTTCGGAGTTGCCCTTTTATTCTGAACGATCAATCCTTCCTGATTGACTTATTACCGGTAGAATTAGGTAGTTTTGACGTGATAGTGGGAATGGATTGGTTAGCACGTAACAAAGTGGAAATAAACTGTGAAAAGAAAATCGTCAAGATCCGGGTGTCGGATGACGAAGAGGTATTAGTGCAAGGAGAAAAGTCAGGCAATATGATACCGTTTATATCCCACCTCAAGGTGTTAAAATATATACGCCAGGGATGTGTGGCGTATCTAGCGAGCTTGACTGCCACAGATTCTGAGGAGAAACGAGTGGATGATATTCCAGTGGTGCGCGAATTTCACAAGTTTTCCCAGAAGAACTTCCTGGATTACCGCCAACCCGACAGGTCGAACTCATAATCGACTTATTACCTCAAGCTGGCCCTGTTGCTAAGGCACCCTACCGACTTGCACCATCCGAGATGCAAGAATTATTCAACCAGTTGCAAGAATTGTTGGATAAAGGATTTATACGTCCCAGTTATTCCCTGTGGAGTGCACCTGTACTATTCGTGAAAAAGAAGGACGAGAGCCTTAGAATGTGCATTGATTACAGGGAATTGAACAAGTTAACAATCAAAAATAGGTACCCACTTCCCCGAATTGATGACCTGTTCGACCAACTACATGGTGCGAGCTACTTCTCAAAAATTGATCTTAGATCGGGATACCATCAGGTTAGAATTCAAAAGGAGGATATCCCAAAAACCGCATTCCGGACTCGCTACGGCCATTACGAGTTCTTAGTTATGCCTTTTGGGCTAACAAATGCGCCAGCAGTGTTCATTGACCTCATGAACCGAGTCTGTAAACCCTACCTCGACAAATTCGTCATCGTGTTCATTGACGATATTTTGATCTACTCGAAGAGTAAAGAAGAGCACGAGCAACACTTAAGATTAATCTTAGAGCTTCTAAATCAGGAGAAGTTGTATGCAAAATTTTCCAAGTGTAACTTCTGGTTACAAGAGGTGCAATTCCTCGGTCACGTTATAAACCATCAAGGAATACACGTTGATCCGAGTAAGGTTGAAGCAATTAAGAATTGGCAAGCGCCTAAATCTCCAAAGGAAATCCGCCAATTCTTAGGCTTAGCTGGATACTATCGTCGATTTATAGAGAACTTTTCCAGGATCGAAAGTATGAATGGGGAGAAGAGCAGGAAACGGCGTTTCAAACGCTAAAACAAAGATTGTGCCAAGCGCCGATCCTAAGTCTCCCCGACGGAGACGATGGTTTTGTCGTGTATTGTGACGCATTCCGGAGAGGGTTAGGATGCGTGTTGATGCAAAATAATAAGGTTATAGCCTATGCTTCTCGACAGTTAAAAGTTCACGAGAGAAATTACACTACTCATGACTTAGAACTGGGAGCGGTTATCTTCGCACTTAAAATCTGGAGACATTATCTCTACGGTACAAAGTGCACCATCTTCACCGATCATAAAAGTTTGCAACACATATTCGATCAGAAAGAACTGAATATGAGGCAATGAATATGGTTCGAGTTGTTAAGCGACTATGACTGTGACATCCATTATCACCCCGGCAAGGCTAACGTCGTAGCCGATGCCTTGAGTAGGAAAGATCGAGTTAAACCACTGCGTGTGCGAGCGCTGGGGATGATAGTCCAGTCGAACCTTTCGGGTTTGATTCGAGTCGCTCAACGTGAGGCGTTGAAAGAGGAACAAATGGAAAACGGGGGACTTTACGGCAATGAGAAGAATTTCAAACAGCGCGAGGACGAAATTCTCTATTTCAAAAATCGGGTTTGGATCCCGACCCTCCATGACCTTCGTGATTTGATCATGGACGAAGCGCATAAATCGAAATGTTCCATACATCCGGGATCGGATAAGATGAACAAGGATGTGAAGGAATTCTACTGGTGGCCGGGTATGAAAAAGGATATAGCCACGTACGTCAGTAAGTGTACGACTTGTGCGAGGGTTAAGGCGGAGCACCAGAAACCCTCGGGAATGTTACAACAACCGGAAATTCCTGAATGGAAGTGGGAGCAGATCACGATGGATTTTGTGACACATCTCCCCAAGACGTCCCGAGGACATAATGCAATTTGGGTAATCGTGGATCGATTAACCAAATCGGCACATTTTATTCCGATTAGAAATAATTATAACACTGAGAGACTTGCGCAGATTTATATAAATGAAATTGTGTCTCGTCATGGTATACCCATCTCGATCATCTCCGATCGGGATAGCCATTTCACCTCCAATCTTTGGCAAGCTGTCCAAGAAGCGTTGGGAACGCGTATTGACCTATGCACAGCTTACCACCCTCAGACCGATGGTCAGTCTGAGAGGACCATTCAAACCCTGGAGGATTTGCTTCGTGCGTGCGTACTGGATTTTAAGGGAAATTGGGATCAACATCTCCCACTCGTTGAATTTTCCTATAATAACAGTTACCATAGCAGTATAAAGGCAACACCTTACGAAGCATTGTATGGGCGGAAGTGCCGATCACCACTCTGCTGGACTGAAGTGGGCGACACACAGGTTATTAGATCAGATCTGGTCCAGGAAACGACCAGCAAAATCCTTGAAATTAAGAACAATCTGAAGGCCGCACGGGATCGGCAGAAGAGTTATGCCGATACCCGTAGAAAACCGTTATCATTTGAGAAAGGTGATAAAGTGTATTTGAAAGTATCACCTTGGAAAGGAGTAGTCAGATTTGGAAAGGCGGGGAAGTTAGCCCCTAGATACATTGGACCATTCGACATTACTGCAAAAATCGGTCATGTAGCATACCGATTAGAACTGCCTGATGAACTGAGTGCAGTCCACAATGTGTTTCACGTGTCGAACCTGAAAAGGTGTCTGTCGGATGAGACATCGGTGTTACCCTTAGAGGGTGTCCAAATAAGTGATAAGCTTAATTTCGTAGAGGAACCCATAGAAATAGTGGACGGGAAAATCAAGCAACTTAGACACAATAAGATCTCATTGGTCAAAGTTAGATGGAACTCGCAACGAGGCCCAGAATATACATGGGAACGAAAGGACGAATTTCGGAAGAAATACCCCCACCTATTTCAGCAAAAGGAAGTAGTTGACGCGTAAAATTTCGAGGACGAAATTTTTGTAACGGGGGGAGAATGTAACGATTCCGGCAAATTCAGGTATACCCTAGCCGGTATATACTGTTTACGTGTTATTTAATACTGAACATATGAATTATAATGTGTTTATACGAGTATATAAGATTCACAGTACGAATTATACTCGAATGTACAGCTAGTCGTATTGGAATTACGATTAACCGATGAACGGTTATTGTGTTGGTTTTTATACAAGATTATCAAAGTTCAAGTTAACCAAATTTAACTAGAAAACGCAACGGAAGCTTATATTTTAAAACTTGTTATAAACATACCATTATGTTAAAACTAAAAACCAATGAACAAGGATCAAAATTACAAGAACAAGATGCTCACAAAATGTAAATTGTACCTTCTTCTACCTTTAGAAGAACAAGCAAGTTGTTGAAGATGATGGTGGATGAATGGCAAGCCTCCAAAGAAGAAGACCTCAAGAGTGTGATACCCCAAGCTATTTGTGATAACACCAAGTTGATTGCTAGGAATTATGAACACCAAAACAAGCTCACCAAGCTCTCCCAAAATCCCCAAATGAGCCGTGGGGTGTATAGAGAGAAAAGAGTTTGAAAAATTCAAAAGTTTACTTGAGAATCCAAGAAGGGGACAAGACTCAAATGCATGTAATTTGAATGGAGATATAAAGGGATGGTCAACACAAAAGGACAAAACATTTGGTTGGACCAAAACCTCCACCCACATGGGGTGGCCGGTTTTTTTTTTTTTTTTTTTTTATTTTATAGTTGTTTTGTTTTAACATTTAAAACATCTCCATTTATTTTATAAAACTCATTTTTATAAAATGCACATACATTTATGTAATTATTTAACCAATTAAATAATTATTTTATATAAACAAATTATCCAGATAATTTATTTAAATCCTCAAGTGTGTTTGTTTAGAAAACCAATTTTCTAAACACGTAGTGTTCGGTATTCGTTTAAATGATCAAATCATTAAAGAATACATTTGGTGTCGTCTAGCTTGTTATTGGGTATGACCCGACTTGGATCAAACACAGTTAGCCACATTAGTATAAGTATGTGTCTCGGGCACACGTAATTCCAACAATCTCCCACTTGCACGAGATACATAGAAAATTAATGCAAGTGGTGAATACCGCCTAACAACAGTTCACCACCCCTAATGTGTTTGACGAAGTGCCATTCAATAACATCATCCCTTCAAGTTCCTTACTTGATATGATTTAGGTGAATCTATCATTATATCCCTTTGTTACTAGATGTCATGTTGGATCTAAGAGACATAGGCGATCATTCTCTTTACAATTCAACTTTATCAGGCCTTAGACATCTAAACTCTCAACACATAAGAGGAACAAATTCCTTCTTGACTGTATACGCCTCTCACTATCACTTTTATACTCCACCTGAGCTCATCCTTATGTACCATCTTTTACGAATAGCGAAGGGGAGAGTCAAAGTGTAATACTTGGTGAAAATCAAGACCCAGTATACATCTCAGGTCTAAGGATAATATGAAATTCTCCTTTACTCAAAATTACTAATGATCAAGTCAATCGACTCCATGTAGTAATATTGAGAGCGGGTCAGTCCAATATTTGTATCCCACAAATATCTATGATCCTTGGCAGCAAACCTATGCTCCATATTCATTCCTTATGAATATCCACCAATCCTAGTTCATAATAGTCTTGCTTCATATTTGTTCCCACAAATGTGATCGACTACGGACTTTTAGAATAAGATAACTTATTCATGGATTAAACATGCAAAATCAGAATTTAACTCAAGATTCCATAATCATATAAAAGAGTTAAATTACAAAAGTCTTTTAAACTTTAATACAAAATAGATCAAATCCAATTACTAGAATATCGAAGTCCTAAGCCACTCGCATGACGCTCATGTTTCGGTCTTTCTAGGAGCTTTGTGAATGGATCCGCAAGATTTTGATCAGTTCCAACTTTGCGAATACATATCTTTCCCTTTTCAACTTCATCCCTTATGTAGTTGAATCTCCGCTCTATGTGCCTTGTCTTTTGGTGCGAACGAGGTTCCTTGATTTGTGCAATCGCACCCTCGTTGTCACAAAAGATTTCTAGGGGGTCTTGAATGGAAGAGACCACCCCTAGATCAGTAATGAATTTCTTCAACCATGCAGCTTCCTGAGCTGCCAATGAAGCGGCGATGTATTCTGATTCTGTAGTGGACAATGCTACCACTTCCTGTTTTGAGCTCTTCCAAGAGACAGCTCCTCCATTAAGAGTGAACACATACCCAGATTGTGATCGAGAATCATCTCGATCAGTTTGGAAGCTCGCATCCGTGTAACCTTTTATAGCGAGTTCCTCCTCACCAGATCCATATATCAGAAACATATCCTTAGTTCTCCTAAGGTATTTCAATATGTTTTTAACAGCCATCCAATGACTGTTTCCTGGATTCTGTTGGTATCTGCTTGTCATGCTCAAAGCGCATGACACATCCGGTCTAGTACATATCATCGCATACATGATGGATCCTATAGCAGAAGCATATGGGATTTGTTTCATCATCTCTTGCTCATCCTTTGAGCTTGGACATTGAGCTGAACTCAATATAGTCCCTCTTTGAATAGGTACAAAACCTTTCTTGGAGTTTTCCATCTTGAACCTTTTCAAGATTTTATCAATGTATGTACTTTGGTTCAAACCTATCAAGCGCCTTGACCTATCCCTATAGATCTTTATTCCCAAAATATAGGCAGCTTCACCAAGATCCTTGATGGAAAATCTACTTCCAAGCCAAGCCTTAACGCTTTCCATGGTTGGAATGTCATTTCCAAATAGTAGAATGTCATCGACATACAATACTAAGAAGGTAATTATACTCCCACTAGCTTTCTTATACACACAAGCCTCATCAGCGTTCTTGATGAATCCAAAACTTTTGATTTCTTCATCAAAACGATGATTCCAAGTTCTAGATGCTTGTTTCAATCCATAGATTGATTTCTTTAACTTGCATACTTTATTAGGATGTTTTGGATCGACAAAACCTTCAGGCTGAACCATATAGACATCTTCCTCAAGATATCCATTTAGGAAAGCGGTCTTGACATCCATTTGCCAGATTTCATAATCATAATGTGCAGCTATGGCAAATAATATCCTAATAGACTTTAGCATTGCCACAGGCGAAAAAGTTTCATCATAATCAACCCCTTGAGTTTGAGTGAAACCTTTAGCTACAAGTCTTGCTTTATAAGTATCCAAGTTTCCATGCATATCAGTTTTCCTTTTGAAAACCCACTTACTTCCAACAGCTTTGGAGTTGAGTGGTGGTTCAACCAATTCCCAAACTTGGTTGTCATACATGGATTGCATCTCAACGTTCATGGCTTCAAGCCATTTGTCACAATCATTCTTGGACATTGCATCACGGTATGTGGTCGGTTCATCCGAATCTACCACGTAGCAACCTTCTACAAAAAATCCATATTTTTCAGGTGGATTGCTAATTCTACCAGATCTGCGAACGTTTTGTGTGTTTTGATCAACCACTTGATCACTTTCAACAACCTCTTGTTGAGTGCTAGTATCAACCAATTGTGTATCATCTTGTGATTCTTGATCCTCATCAAATTTCACTGTTCTACTATTAGTTCCTTCCTCAAGGAACTTAGTTTCCAAGAACTTACCCTTTCGAGCAATAATAACATTTTGCTCACTAGGATCGTAAAAGTAATATCCTAAATCATCTTTAGGATAACCTATAAAGATACACTTAGTGGATCGGACTTCTAATTTGTTTGGGGTGTATTGCTTTACATAAGCTTCACAACCCCAAACTTTTAAGAATGATAGCGATGGAGCCTTTCCATGCCATACTTCAAAAGGTGTCTTCTCCACTTTCTTGGTTGGAGCCATATTCAATATGCGAACAGCGGAAAGTAAAGCATAGCCCCAAAATGATAGAGGTAAAGTGCTTCTAGCCATCATCGATCGAACCATATCTAATAGGGTACGATTTCTCCTTTCAGACACACCATTATGTTGTGGTGTTCCAGGTGGAGTAAGTTGTGAAATAATTCCACAACTCTTAAGATGATCTTGAAAAACACCACTTAGGTATTCACCTCCTCTATCACTACGAAGTACTTTGATTGTTGTCTTAAGTTGTCTTTCTACTTCAGTTTTGAAGTCTTTGAACATTTCAAAAGCTTCATCTTTGTGTTTCATTAAGTACACATAACCATATCGACTATAATCGTCAATAAAGGTAATGAAGTATCTTTCACCATTCCTAGTCATTGGTCTAAAAGGACCACATACATCCGAATGTATGATACCCAATAATTCTTTTGACCTTTCAAAAGTTTTATTAAAGGGTTGCTTTGTCATTTTGCCTTGTAAACAAGATTCACATACATCAAATGAATCATACTCATTTGTTTCTAGAATACCACTCTTGCGAAGAGTTTGCATGCGATTCTTGCTTATATGTCCAAGGCGACAATGCCAAAGATAGGAATCACCCAAGTCCTTCTTGAGTTTCTTGGTGTTGACATTGTACATTGAACTACTATGTGACATACCACTTTGATCTATTTCATATATACCATTCATGGGTATAGCTTTAAAATAAAATATGCCATTCATCAAAACATGAATATCATAATCCATAAATTTAAAATCAAAGCCACATTGTTTTAAAAGGGACACGGAAATAATGTTTCTCCTTAACTTAGGAGCATACAAAACATTCTTCAAAATTACTTCCAAACCACTTGGAAGCTTTAACAAGTAGTCTCCTTGGGCTTGGACTTCAACTCTTGCTCCATTGCCCATAAAGAGACTAATGTCCCCTTTGTTGAGTTGTTTACTTCTTTTGAACCCCTGCAACAAATTGCAAATGTGAGTTCCACATCCGGTATCAAGTACCCATGTATTTGAAGAAATAACATTTAGTTCAATATGTATAGTAAAGATAATACCTGAGGTATGCCCCGCATCCCTCTTATCTTTTAACGCATTGAGATAGGTCGGACAATTCCTTTTCCAATGACCTATCTCTCCACACTCAAAGCATGGATCTTGCGCCGCAACCTTTTGCTTCTTTTCCTTCGGTTTGATGGGCGCGATGGCTTTCCTCTTTCCCTTTCCTTGGACGTGGCCCTTGCCCTTAGCAGCACTTGCTTTGGGGTTGGAGTTATGTCCCCTTTTCCCTTCATTGATTGTTAGAACGGGTAAAACCCTTTTACCCATTCCCGCTTCGGCCGTTCTTAGCATTGCGTGAAGCTCACCAATGCTTTTGTCCCACCCGTTCATGTTATAGTTCATGACAAAGGTTTCAAACCTTTTGGTCAAAGAGTTGAGGATCAAATCCGTAGCCAACTCATTTGAGACGGGACAATTCAACCTACGAAGCTTTTCAATGTAGCTTTTCATCTTTAGGACATAAGATGAGACGCTTTGGGTTTCCTCCATACGACATGCATGAAACGCTCGAACCGTTTCGAAACGTTCCGCTCTAGCTTGTTGAAGAAACATTTCCTTCAATTGAGTTATCATGTCGTATGCCCCATGATGCTCGAAATCCTTTTGGATTTCGGGAATCATAGTCCCTAACATGAGGCAAGAGGCTTGCACCGAATCTTTGGTGTACTTGACCCAATCGTTATACGCCTCCTCATCTTCCACGTTAGGCTCATCGGGAATGGGATCGTCTAAGACATATGATATCTCTTCTTGTTTGAGAACTATTCTTAAGTTGCGATACCAATCCATAAAGTTATTATGGTTTAGACGATCCTTTTCAAGGATGGTTCTTAAGGATAGGTTACGGGTGTTATGGGTAGAGGTGTTTGCATTGTTAGCGGCCATCTACAAAAATTTAACAAAGTTTTATTTTAGTATTATAAACAATTTAATTATTAATACCCTTTTATTCCAAATTTTAAATAATAATTAAATTCTAGAATCCAACGATAAATCAAATTTCGGTTAGGTGACCTTTATCCCGTTATTTGATTTAACAAGGTAGTCAATCTTGACAATTGCAACCCTTTGCAACTTCTAGAGGTATGGGACCATTCGAAATCCTTATTTCGTGTTGGCATGTTTATCCCATCAACACCATTGGATCCTATGCTTAGGTGACCTTTATCACATGGTTTCCAATTCAAGTCGTCCTACTTGTATAAACATGTAAGATTAACATACAAGTGGTTAGGTGACCTTTATCCCACAAATATGTTAATATTACCCTAAGTATATTAGTTTGCTCAAAATGGTTAGGTGACCTTTATCCCATTTAAAGTTCCCTAATACGTTAAGTGTCATACAAAAGGATGGTGTAAGACTTGTTTCCTTGGTAATTATGAAAAAGGGATTTTAAGTTTTCCAATATTCTAGTTTGAAAAACATTATGCCATATCCTAACATGCATTTAGTAATATGGCGATTTTTGAAAACCAATTTTCAAGGTTCAAGTTATAATAAAACCAATTTTATTATATGTGAGTAATCGCTTAGTTTTAATAAACCCATTTAATTAAACTAATTGACGCGATATTACCAAATATATATTAGAACCCGTTTTATGCTTGTTGTCGTTCCTATGTGACGGTTTGGATATCCTAATATCTATCAACCACACATTACAATAAGTAAAACAAACAACCAAGCAAACACATGCAAAATATAGTCATAACCGAGAACCGCTAAGTTTGACCATACTTGTTAGCCGAAACAAGTATAGGTCATAAGTCACACCTAAGGGACAAAATATGACACAAGGATGGAATGTTGACTCCCACTTGACCTTGCATCCAAATGCTTCAAGTATCCTTTCCAAGTTGTTGTGTTCTTGTTGGGCTTGTTAATGGGCTCCAAACTTCCAAAAGTCTTCTTGGGCCCAAGAGTGAAATTTATGGGCCTAATGGGCTTGAATCCCATGATGGGCCGGTGAGGCCCAACAAGCCCAAAATTTCGGTCCAAGGCCCAAATCCACCAATTCTTGCATCTTCAATTTTTACAAAATGTATCCTAATACATATTTTTCTAAAAAAAAGAAAATGCAACTAATCTATTTATTACATACCAATTTATGAATAAATAAATTACACAAGCCTAAGATTATGAATTATTACAACCATATTGAATAATAAACATAATCAACATACACAAACAACAATCAACACATCCAAGGTCTAGGTTTCGGTTATGACACATCCAAACATACCAAATGTTCTAAGCATGCAACCTAAGCAACCAATGCCCTAAATCACCAAAAGGAATCGCCCCCCCCCCCCCCAAGAGGCTACGGCCCATCCCCCTTCCCCAAAATTTTGCAATTTTGATATTTCAACATCCAAAAGTTAATAATGGTTTCCTAAGATCTTTTCATGCATGTCAAGATCTTACAAAACCATGAGGGGTAAAATCCACCAAAATTTCGGACCCCTTTTTCACCCATGAAAAACCCGAAATCTATGAACATGTAAGAAGCATAAGTCCTTGTAACCGGCTCTTGATGCCATTGTTGGTTTTTATACAAGATTATCAAAGTTCAAGTTAACCAAATTTAACTAGAAAACGCAACGGAAGCTTATATTTTAAAACTTGTTATAAACATACCATTATGTTAAAACTAAAAACCAATGAACAAGGATCAAAATTACAAGAACAAGATGCTCACAAAATGTAAATTGTACCTTCTTCTACCTTTAGAAGAACAAGCAAGTTGTTGAAGATGATGGTGGATGAATGGCAAGCCTCCAAAGAAGAAGACCTCAAGAGTGTGATACCCCAAGCTATTTGTGATAACACCAAGTTGATTGCTAGGAATTATGAACACCAAAACAAGCTCACCAAGCTCTCCCAAAATCCCCAAATGAGCCGTGGGGTGTATAGAGAGAAAAGAGTTTGAAAAATTCAAAAGTTTACTTGAGAATCCAAGAAGGGGACAAGACTCAAATGCATGTAATTTGAATGGAGATATAAAGGGATGGTCAACACAAAAGGACAAAACATTTGGTTGGACCAAAACCTCCACCCACATGGGGTGGCCGGTTTTTTTTTTTTTTTTTTTTTTTATTTTATAGTTGTTTTGTTTTAACATTTAAAACATCTCCATTTATTTTATAAAACTCATTTTTATAAAATGCACATACATTTATGTAATTATTTAACCAATTAAATAATTATTTTATATAAACAAATTATCCAGATAATTTATTTAAATCCTCAAGTGTGTTTGTTTAGAAAACCAATTTTCTAAACACGTAGTGTTCGGTATTCGTTTAAATGATCAAATCATTAAAGAATACATTTGGTGTCGTCTAGCTTGTTATTGGGTATGACCCGACTTGGATCAAACACAGTTAGCCACATTAGTATAAGTATGTGTCTCGGGCACACGTAATTCCAACATATTGAAACCCGAACGAATCGGGGATTACATTATAGACGAAATATATAATGTTTAGTGATGTTTACGAAGTATTAAAGCTTCGGGATAAGTGAATTAAAGCACAGAAAAGAGTTTTCGATTTAATGGTACGTCGGTACGTTAAACGAAACCTTTAATATCAAACCAAGCAAGAGACGATCGATCAAGCCGAAAAAGATGCGCAATCATTAATAATATGACGTTTTAAGTTAATACATGTCATGGTTTAAGTTTTTAAAGTCTTTAAATCGGTTTATATAAATTCTTTTTTTTAAGCCGAAAAACGACCGTTTTAGCCTCGTTTTAAGCCGAATTAAACGTTTAACCGAAAAACGAACTGAACCAGATTATCCACAACATTATCCGGATTACACAATCCGAATGTGTGGCCAAGAATGAAGGAGTGGGCCCCACCCCACCCCTTTTGGGGTTCCGATCGGATATATGGGGTAAAACCCCTTATCCTTGTTATTTTTTTTACATCTCAAACAACAATCCTCATCATCCTCTCTTCAACATTCATCCAACTTCCTTTGATTTATACCAAGAAACCGAGGTAAAGATCGGATTATAGTCGTGTTCATCCTCTATTCTCGAGTCATTTACAAGAAAATGAGGTTTCAAATGAAAAATGGGTGAAAACTCGAGATGAAACCGATTTTGCATGATCAAGTGATGTATACAAGTTATACAAGGGATCTTGGTCCAAGAAAGGAGTTAAAAGAGTCAAAAACGAATTTTTACGGTTAAAATCTTTGTTTTGATGTCTTAACCGAAACCATGAAAGAAATGGCTTGATTGTGGGTGTAACTTGCTTGGTGTGGTGTTATTGTGCTTGTAGGTGTTATATCAAGTTGCTAGCAAAGGCTAGAAAGCAAGATCTTGGCGATCTAAAGCTAGAAACACAAGGTAGTTCGGTTTTTCGTATGATTTATATGATTTGGACAGATTGTGATAGACTTAGAGTTGGGTCATGAAATTTAACAGAGATGATCTACACATGAAAATATGAGATCTGTGAAAATTTGGTAATTTTTGGATAAAGGATGAATATTTGGTGAATTTAATGCTCGGTTTTGGATAAAAATGATGAAAAATAGTTAAACATCATGAAAAATTCTGGAGAATTTCATATAAGCTTTTTATAACATATAAAAGTCACACACAAAATTTCGGATCCGTTGGAAAAGTCTAAGTAGGCTATTCGGTAAAACGAGTTCTAGGGTTTTCTAGCTCGGTTTTGGTAAAAATGGCATGAAAAATGAGATTTTGGTTCTGGAAAACTTACAGGGAACTATGGGGATGGCAGGGGTCATCCCAGAAAAATTTGGGATTTTTCTAAGGTCGTTTGGTATTTTCGATATATTTGGTGTTTAAATGACGTTTAAAAATAGATAAATAAATGTTAAATATAAAAATTAATTCTGGAAATATTTTTATAAAATTCCTTACTGTCAAAAAGTGATTTGTGCAAAATTTCAAGATCCGAGACTAAACGGATAATTATTTGTGCTAAAAAGAACATAAAAACAAACTTTTAAAGCTTAAAACGCGTAAACCGGCAAAGTTCGCCTAAGCGAGCTGACTGGTGTATAAAAACCTTAAAAATGAACTATTTTCATGAAACTAAGTTAATCAAGTAAAAATAAATCATCCGAAAATAATTCGGATGATTTGGGTATTTTTATCCGAAATAACAGTTTCCGGCACCCTAAAGACAGAAACGGGTCTCGCGGCCAAACGGGACGTCTAAACCGAGCTCTAAATTCACGGCTTTAACTAAAATATCAGTCAAACACTATTTTCGGGTCGTGTGTGACCAAACTCATTTTTGAAACATAAAAACGGATAACCGTGCTAGGCACGCAAAACGGGGAAAACATAATAATAATAATTTTGACGGATAAACTCTAAGAGATATCACCATCTAAGTCCTGAGAAGTGTTTCGGGGTTAACATTGTCCCCGGATCGTGTACGGTACTGGGTTAACAGTGTCCCCAGACGTACCGGTTAACACGAATTTAAGTTATATTAATAGAAATTGTATATTAACGACTTAGGGATCGTATTACAGATCCGGACCGGTAGCCGTGCACAGTGTTACATATTTGCTCACGAAAAGGTGAGTTTCACGAGCCCCTTTTTACTGAACTGTTTTAAATATTTTCCCGGGGCGGAAAGCATGTTTCTATCAAAATGTTTAAGTACATGCTGATCGCATGGAAATGAATGTATTTATATAATGTTTATTGTACGGGAATCGTACGGTAATGTATTAAGATGGAAATTGTCTGAGTTGCTAACATTGTAAGGCCCGAAACAGTATTCTGGGTTAACAGTGTCCCCAGAGGTTATTAAATGTATTTCTGGGTTAACAGTGTCCCCAGAGGTTATTAAATGTGTTTCTGGGTTAACAGTGTCCCCAGATGTTATTAAATGTGTTTCTGGGTTAACAGTGTCCCCAGAGGTTATTAGATATGTTTCTGGGTTAACAGTGTCCCCAGAGGTTATTAGATATGTTTCTGGGTTAACAGTGTCCCCAGAGGTTATTAGATATGTTTCTGGGTTAACAGAGGTTTCACTTGTGGGCTCGGCATAATTTCATCGCTTATATATGATTATTATAATGAATTGTCATGGTTTATTTAAATTAGTGAAACTCACCAACTATTCGTAGTTGACCCGTTTTCTTTACATGCTTTCTAGGTACACCCAAATTGGAATGAGTGATTCGTGCTTGATGATGTGTGCTATTTTGTGGAAGCTTAAGGATCTTATTTTGTATTAAATATGCTAATGTACTATCGGTAAAACTTATGTATTGACGCCTAGATGATAACGAAACTCGGAACAATGTATTGAGATGTAAATTAAAGTAGTGGTGTTTTCTTTATAAGCAATGCTGTTGATATCAGATGCGTCTGTTGCATCCCGTTTACGTTTCCGCTGCGCTTACGGGGTGTTACATCTTCCCCTCCTTCCTCCTCTGAGATTAACTCAGGCACTGGCATCACATTCAAGTCATGGTCCAACAACCATGGCAAGATCTCAAACGGAATGTTTGAGTCAAATCTATTGGCAACACCTGGATTTCTGATTCTTCTGTATGTGTCAGGATTCTGCAGTAGGTGTGTAATGCCAATAGTGGGTAGATCTTGTAATTCACTGTTGAAGATTATCTGTAGGAATCTTGGGTACTGCAGAAATCTATCTACCTCAGCTTTCTTCAAATTTGATACCAATCCCTCAAAGATCATCTTTGAGACATTAAATGGCAAATCATATATAATCCCCACAGTGGCATTTGCTAAATTACGACTCATCAGAGTCCATGATCCCTTTCGTGGAGCAAATCCCTGTATCACATGATGAATAAGGAATCTATATAACATTGGATACATCCCCTTTTGAAACGTCCATCATGTAGAGTTCCCTGATAACCCCTCGTCTGCTCAAATATCCTCATCAAGTGAGTTGTATTCAAGTTTATTGGGTTATGGTCATCATCATTCAATCGCAAGCATCTTCTTATCATTCTTTTTGTCACATGAATCTCCTGGTTTGCAACGGTTGCTTCGATTCTCCAACCGTTTATATAATCCACAAGTCTTGCAGATCTCCAGATATATAGTGAATGATTTCTGTAAATGATTTGACATTCAGTAAAGGCAAAACTAACATTCAATCGAGCCATCCATGTAATCATTCTTGCCACCGGCTCGTTATCAGGTGTGACTTGTAATAGAGCACACATGTTATGCTTCATCTCAAAGAAGTATTTGGGTTGTTCTTCTTCTGCCATATCTGAACAACACAATCAAACATATTCAAAGTGAAATTAGTTATAAAGTTCAGTACTTTAAGTAATTTCAAGATATAAAAATGAAGAAGAAAGAGAGAAAAATATCATCAAGAACCTGTTCTTCGACAAATTTATAACCTAAACACATAAACAGAATATTAGTAATCAAATACACAATCAAAGCCCATTATAATCTAATCATGATCGGAAAACACATTATTATTGCTTACAGAGTCGGAATTAGAGGGCTGATTCAAGTTAGGGTTTGGATTAAAAATGAATGCGATAAGTCGGTTTGGGTTTCTTTGTGAGTAAGCAGTTGCAGTGGAAGGAGAGAGAGGGAAAAGTAATGTTGAAAAATTTTGCCTATCTCCCTCTTATATACCTTTTGAAAGTGTGTTTTAAAATGCTTTTTGTCATTTAGTCAATAATTAGCTGTCAAACAGTAACATTATCCACTTGATATATTAAAACCATTTATTATCATTTAATTTAAGTAAACCTTGCTCGGAAAAGTAAATCCTTGAAAAGTCTACTCGGTATACTTCCACTTACAAAGCTTACTCGATAAAAATATCAAACTTTGCATGTTATAATTTTCTCTATAGAATTTACAAAGTTTGCCCGAACTATTTTACTTACAAACCTTTCTTGGTCAAGCTATGTAATTTAAAGTCAAGACACTATGAAGAAAGCTTACCCAAAATACTAGATTTCTTGAGAACTTAATCACAAGACAAATAATCAAGTATAAAATATCAAATAAACATCCTTGCTAGGAATCAATTAAGATACCCGAATAAATTTCTTGAATTCAAATTAAAAACTTAATCTAGCATAACCCTATCATAATAAAGAACATATTCATTTAAGCATACTAAAAATATATACAATCAAGCATACTTGGAAGCATAGTGTGTCCAAGCAACATTCACAATGTTTAATGTGCCCGAACAGCCTTCTTATGCAAAATATACCCGAACAACTTTTATAGAGTATAAAGTGTGCCCGAAATGATATCTAGTAGACAGTGTACTCGAAAAGTCAACTTTTGAAATTACCAAGTATATTAACGGAACAAAAGTGTACACGAAATATAAAGTGTGCCCGGAAAACAGGTTTACCCGGAAACACTTGTAATCCCAAGGAAATCAAAAACACAAATATCACAGAGCATGCTAGGAATGAAATTAAACATATAAACATTTAAGTGTGCTATAGTCTAAAATTTCAACGAGCTTGCCCAAAAATCCTATGTTAGCACTAAGCTTACTAGGATACACATATTCAATCATCAGGTATGCCTGAGAACTAAACTAAACAGTTTAGTCTATTCAAGAGACTCCACATATCAAACCATACCCGAAAATGACAAACTTAAATAATAATAGCTAAGTGTGCCTTGAAGGTTTAACAAACCTTACCTAAAAGCATATTCACACAAATCACAAAGCTTACTTGGTGTACTAAACTAAGTTCACAAAGTTTTCTTGGAGTAACAATCAACATATAAAATTCAAAGCTTGGTTGGAACAAGAAATCCTTGTTATAAGCTAGCTGTAACACATATTCATCTCAAGACTTCAAGCTTGCTCGGGAAATTAGTACAACAGTTTACTCTACTCGGAAAGTGTAAACACTTCAAATCATACCCGAAAATCATAAACTTAGCCCAAAAATGACTAAGCTTGTCCGGAAAGGTCATAAAGTATCAAACCTTACCCGAACTAACATATTCAAACATATTCAACTGTTTTGTGCCCGGAAAAGTTAGATAGCATCAAACCTTATCCGAACTTACATATTCAACCTATTAAAGGCAAAATGCAACACTTTTTGACTTAAACAACTTGTCAAAATATATTTTTTTCATTAAATGGTCATAGTTTAAGAGCAAATGGTGCATTTAGAGATCAAATTTCAGTTGTATTTCTCTTCAAAACATTTTTCTTTCTTTAACTGAAAAGATCTCAAGGATGGGATCATATTGACTAAGTAGCTTTCTCAATACTTAATGGTCAGCTTTATTATGACCGTATAGACAGGTTACAGTAGGTATGAACTTAATATGACTATCATTTCTTTGGTGATATTTATTAAGGTTCAATTAGAGCGTAATTCAATAAAGGTCAACATTGTTCTATGATGCCTCATATCTCTTCTAAAAGCCTATTTGGCTTTCCCCAGATCACCTCAATTTGACTCCAACCTCTTGTATTTTGTCAAAAATTGTTTTTAATGACAGAACTTATTGGATATTTTTGTATTTTTATTTTTCAAACATATATAGAGGTTGAACGTTGGACTTATAGTTTAGATAACATGCCTTTCATTCAAGATGAGACAGATTATGTCAACATCCCTGTAGTTCTTAGTTGTAACCCTCTTGTTTGATAAAATATTTAAAACACTTGTCAACTTTTGGTTGATTTATTCATTCTTCCCCTTGTTTTTTGATATTTTCTCAAACTTGCTTAAGCATGTTCTTTTTCATATTTAAGGATATTTTATTTTTGGTTGACCATATAACAATAGGCTTGTGTATGACTGGGTATTCACTTTTCTGCCTTTCATGGGGAGAGATTTATCTTGAGACATGCAAGACAACTATGTATCTCCACCTAAAGATAAGCATATTCATTATGTTTATATCACCTTAGAGTTTACACATCATTAATGACTGTACTAAGTGCCCTTTTAGCCTATAAAATCCATATGATTGGCTAAGCAGTCAATGTACTATCATTTCCCATATAAACCATATTCAAACACCCCAAGTACTCTTAGCTTCCAGGTCAATGGCTATCCTGACAGTCTACAAGTAGTCAGCATGACCAAACATACACATAAGTATATGTCCCTTAGGCTTAGAGTCTATGGCATAATTTTAAGTGAAAGAACAAATTACAATTGCCCCAAATGCATTAAGTTTTTTGATTAATAGCTATCCTTTCAGATATAAAAGTAGTTGATTGGACCAAACATATACAAGTATATGCTCCTCTGACTTGAGCAAATGACATATTTCTCATCAAAAGTAATTCTTTTGAGACTTTTCATTAAAAAACCTTCTTTTAAGCTTCTATAAAGCTTGAACTGAATAATCTTATCATATCTCTACACCATTAATCAACTTGCTCATGTTTTGACCAAAATAAAATGTTTATGCAAAATTCATTAGAAAATTCATTTTATCACTTAATTTTGACATAAAACTTATTTTGACACAAACAGTTGTAACATAATCAAATCTTAATCACACATAACATTATCAGGACAAGCAAACAATATCAATATTCAAGTTTTAGTCTATCCTAACAACATCAAGTGATCAGATAAAGCACATATTCAAGCATTTTATTTTAGCAATGATGTCAGATAAGCTTACTCTCTCAAATAAATCATAATAGAAACACTTATACTAACATCACAAATGTAGATCAACTGATAAACATGCAAACTTATCAATAAAATCAAACATGTCAAAATTTTCACACATAATCAGTTAAATCACATAACAGTTAACATATTCAGTAACATTATCAGTATCATACTCAAGCAACATAATCAAGCATATTCACTGAACATTCATTATGACCTCTAACAAAATAATCAATTAGCACATAGAGGCACACAACTAGGCACACATCCTTAATCAGATCTCATCAGAGTTGATCATTCCCAGGGCTTTCAGAAGAAAGTTGAACCTGGTTCTATCAAGTGGTTTGGTGAATAGGTAAGCCAAATTGTCACTTGTATCAACTCTTTGCATCTCAATTAAACCTTTTTCACTGCAATCTCTTATGAAGTGATGTCTGATTTCAATGTGCTTAGTTTTAGAATGTTGAGATGGATTCTTAACAGTAAAATATGCAGCAGTATTGTCAATAAGAATAGGGGTATTCAGAAAATTCAAACCATAGTCAAGCATCTGGTTTTGAATCCACAGAACTTGTGCACAGTAGGCAGATGCAGCAATGTATTCAGCTTCTGAAGTGGAGATTGAGACAGTAGTCTGCTTCTTGCAGTGCCATGACACTAGCCTTTCACCCAAAAATTGACATCCACCTGAGGTTGACTTTCTACTCATGTTATAGCCATCATTATCACAGTCTGTGTAGGCAATCTAGTCAATTGACTCATTCTTTGGATACCAAATTCCCAAGTCTGTTTTTCCCTTCAAATATCTAAAAATTCTCTTCATAACATTCATATGGGAGACTTTTGGACTAGATTGGAATCTTGCACACACACATACAACAAACATAATATATGGTCTTGTTGCAGTTAGGTACATCAGGGATACAATTTTGGCGCTGTATTCATGTTCATCTACAGGCTCCCCCTTTTCATCAACAATCATATTTTCTTTGGTGTCCATTGGAGTTGAAGCAATTTTGTACTCATGACAGTTGAACTTGTTCAAGATGTTCTGCACATATTTTGTCTGGTAAATGAAAATCCCTTCAGCTTTCTATTGAACTTGCAGTCCAAGAAAGAAGTTCATTTCTCCCATAGAGCTCATGCTGTATTTTGATTTCATTACCCCTTCAAACTCCATGCACATTTGTTCATTTGTAGAACCAAAGATGATGTCATCCACATACACTTGTAACAGAAGTAAATCTGATCCCTTTCTTTTGTAGAAGAGTGTTTTGTCAATGGCTCCTCTTTGAAAACCATTTTCAAGAAGATGATTTGACAGCTCATCATACCAAGCTCTAGGATCTTGATGCAATCCATATTGGGCTTTGTTCAGCTTATACACCCTGTTTGGATACAGAGGATCCTCAAAACCTGGAGGTTGAGCTACATACAACTCTTCATTAATATTTCCATTTGGGAATGCAGACTTAACATCAAGCTGGAACACCTTAATGTTCTTCGAGGCAGCATATGCAAGAAAGATCCTGATAGCTTTAAGTCTTGCAACAGGTGCAAAGACTTCCTCAAAGTCTATTCCTTCTTCATGAAGACATCCTAGTGCCACAAGTCTAGCTTTATTCTTAATCACCAAACCCCTCTCATCCCTTTTGTTTCTAAAAACCCATTTGGTTCCTATTGCATATCTGTTTATTGGACTATCAACAAGATCCCACACATGTAGATCTCTGAACTGTGCTAGTTCCTCCTGCATTGCTTCCACCCAACTATTGTCTTTTATTTCTTGAGCAATGTTCTTTGGCTCTATTTGGGATAGAAAGCTGGAGTAAAGACAGTTGTTAGCAATTTCAAAATGACTTCTTGTGACTCTTTCATGTAAATCTCCAATGATGTTTTTTCAGAAGGATGATTCTTTTCCACATAAGGAGTTTGTATAATCATATTTGTAGACACGTTTGTGTCAAAATTTGTGTCACACCCCGACTAGGTACTTGCGGAAGCGTAATATGGGAATGTAACAGATAACACTGGTATCAACCACATTGTTTATAAAGAAATTCAACAAACTAATTTACATCATATTACATTGGTAGGTACTAAGTTTACAAACTAGATGAAAATCACATAACCAGTTCACGGGCTTCTTATTTATTACTACGTATTTGCATCTATTCACAGCTATTCAACTTTCCTTCTAACACCAAGCACGTAAGCAAATCATTCCAACTTCGGCTTACGTGAAAAGCATGTTAAAACGGGTCAACTACATCTAGTTGGTGAGTTTCAAGTTTCACGAGTACGAACAAAATCAGTATACGAGTTCGTAAAGTTCACAATACGTATGTATATAAGTATGTGTATGATGTATTATACTAATCCACAAGTGAACCCAAGACAGCTCGCACTGCATGGCCACCCTTGCCCATGTACTCCCGTTGGCATTTGTAACACCCCGTAACCGCAGCGGAAACGTAAACGGGATGCAACAGACACCTCTGATATCAACCACATTGTTTATAAAGAAAACCGAATACATTAATATACTTCAAATTACATTATCTCGTATTTCATTACCGTCTAGGTGATACACACATCATACAATACGATACATAATTCTATTTATTATAATGTATCCTAACATTCCGCACGCAAATCTTACACACATCAAGCACTTAGCACGTAAGCAATCACTTCATCTTAGTTGTACTTGAAAAGCATGTGAGAAAACGGGTCAACTACGAATACTTGGTGAGTTTCACAATTCGAGTAAACCATGATAAATCATTATCAAAATAAAATATTATCGATGTAATTATGCTGAGCCCACAAGTGAAACCTTTGACTATCACACACAACCCCCGTGGCATATCCCCCGCCCACAGACCTGCCCCAAACCGCTATGTCTAAAATTACATAGCAAAATATATATCAACAACAAAATAGACATGTGCAACTGGCTGGGAAACATCAGCAAATCCATGCCGGACCAGTTGGGTTTGTCAGACCAATAGTACTATCCACACTTTACCGGCTTTCAGTTAATCACTCGTGTTGCGGGGCCTTACAATGTTAGTAACTCAGACAATTACCATCTTAATGCATTTCCGTACGATTCCCGTACAATAAAACATATATAAATACACGCAAATCCATGCGTTCAGTATGTACTTAAACATTTTAGTAACAACATGCTTTCCGCCTCGGGAAAATATTTAAAACAATTCAGGAAAAGGGGCTCGTGAAACTCACCATAGCACATGCAAGCAGGTAACAACAATCATTATCAGTTAACACGTCCAATCTGTAATATGATCCCTACGATCGTTACTATACACTCATTATTAATATAACTTTAACCGTATCAACCGGTACATCTGGGGACACTGTTAACCCAGTACTGTACCCATTCCGGGGGCAATGTTAACCCAGAAACACTTCTTCGGACCCAGATTGTGATATCGTTTAGAGTTCCATGGTCATAATTACTATTAGTTGTTTTTCTCGTTTTGCGTCACTAGCACGGTTATCCGTTTTTACGTTTCAAAAATGAGTTTGGTCACACACGACCCGAAAGTAGTGGTTGACTGATAATTTAATTAAAGTTGTGAAATTTGAGCTCGGTTTAGACTCCCCGATTGGCCGCGGGACCCGTTTCCGTCTTTGGCGTACCGGAAACTGTTAAATCGGTTAAAAATTACCTAATTCATCCGAATTATTTTCGGATGATTCATTTTTACTTGTTTAACTCAATTATATGAAAATAGTTCATTTTTAGGGTTTTTAAACACCAGTCAGTTCGTTTAGACGAACTTTACCGGTTTATGCGTTTTAGACTTTAAAAGTTTTTTTTATCTTCTTTTTAGCACAAATAATTATCTATTTAGTCTCGGATCTTGAAATTTTGCACAAATCACTTTTTGACAGTGGGGAGTTTTATAAAAATATTTCCAGAATTAATTTTTATATTTAAAATTTATTTATCTATTTTTTAAACACCATTTAAACACTAAATATGTTGTAAATACCAAACGACCTTAGAAAAATCCCAAATTTTTCCTGGATGTCCCCTGCCATCCACATAGTCCCCTGTAATTTTTCCAGAACCAAAATATTCTTTTACATACCATTTTCACTAAAACCGAGCTAGAAAACCCTAGAACTCGTTTAATCGAAAAACCTACTTAGACTTCTCCAACTGACCTCAAATTTTGTGTGTGACTTATACATGATATAAAAAGTTTATCTGCAATTTTCCAGAATTTTTCATGATATTTAACTATTTTTCACCAGTTTTGGCCAAAACCGAGCATTAAATTCACCAAATATTCATCCTTTGTCCAAAAATTACCAAATATTCACAGAACTCATATTTTCATATATCTAACACCTCTGTAAAATTTCATGACCTAACTCTAAACACATCACAATCTGTCCAAATCTCCAAAATCGAACATAAACCGAATATACCTTTCGTTTTCCGCCACTACAAGCTACAAACTCGTCTTTCCGCCTTATCTACCACTAAACACAGAACCTACAACCAACATACCACAATACCAAGCAAGTTACACTCACGATCAAGCCTCTTACACTATAGTTTCGGTTATTGCTTCAAAACTAAAGTTTGAACCGTAAAAATTCGTTTTTGGTTCGTTTAACTCCTTTCTTGGACCAAGATCCCTTGTATAACCCGTATACATCACTTGATCATGCAAGAATCGGTTTTCATCTTTGAAACCCCATTTTCTTGCAAATAAACTCAAGAAACGAAGATGAACACGTAATTAACTCGGTTTTTACCTCGGTTTTCTTGCTAAAAACTCGGGTTTTTAGATGATCTTGTGGAGAGTGTTGTGTGATCTTGAATTTGTTGTTTAAAAAAAAGAAATGAAAGGGGTTATACCCTTTTGAAGTCCGATCGGATTGTATGAGGGGGTGGGGTGGGACCCACCTCTTCATTCTTAGCCACACAATTGGATTTCTGTAATCCGGATAATGTTTTGGATAATCTGGTACAGTTCGTTTTTCGGTTAAATGTTTAATTCGGCTTAAAACGAGGCTAAAACGGTCGTTTTTTGGCTTAAAAATGAAATTTATATAAAACCGATTTAAAAACTTTATAAACTTAAACCATGACATTTCTTAACTTAAAACATCATATCATTAATTATCGCGCATCTTTTTCGGCTTGATCGATCATCTCTTACTCGGTTTGGTATTAAAGGTTTCGTTTAATGTACCGACGTACCATTAAATCGAAATTCTTTTTCTGTGCTTTAATTCACTTGTCCCGAAGCTTTAATATTTCTTAAACATCACTAAATATCATATATCTCGTCTATAATTGAACCCTCGATTCGTTCGGGTTTCAATAACTATCGATCGATTAATCGCATATTCAATACGATGAATTATATATTCACGTACGATCAATACAGTGAACCATGTATTCTCGTATAATTACTATGGTAACTCATGTACCCGACATTAAATATGACGTAACTATTGTCTACCGGTTAGGGTATACTGGGTTTCGTCGGAATCGTTACAGCATTTAATAGCCACTTTGCCCCAAGTATGTACTATGTCTAACAGCACACAGCAGAATGTAATAAGTATAAATGACAATGTGCAACTGCGTAAATAAGTATATTCGGCATACCCCACCGGCGCCTTCAGTTGGGTTTGTCAAACCGATAGTAATATCCACACGTCACTGGCACGAAGTTAATCACTTGTGTTTGTGGGGACTTTCAAGTGTTAGTACTTAGATAATTCACATCATCACACGTTTTCAAGTATATAAGTATATGTAAACATGCTTTCCACCCCAAAAGTTCGTAAAACAGTTTAGAAAGTGGGGTCGTGAAACTCACCTTATTGTAGTTCGAGCAGGTAATATACGTCAATAAGTGTTATGCCTCGATTATAACTCGTATCCTATAATCGGTATCGTACTGTTAATATTAGTACAGTGTTTAAACCAAATTGGGTTGTATGACTAGTCTGGTTATAGCTGTTAGGCCCAGAACTTGACCATAGTCTTAGATTGTGACGTTGTATACTATGAAATGTTTAAAACTGGATTTGGCTCAGTTTCACCGTTTCCTGAGCCTAGCCAAGTTGATCGTTTACGCGTTTAGGGAATAGGTAAGATCACACAAGCTTAAGTAAACATGTTGATTATTATAATGATTTGATTTATGAAAGCATCTTGAGGTTTCGGTATCTGGATTGATCGCAGGGTTCGTTTCCGTTTTCACACGGGTTTGATTATACAAAACGCGTACAATCCACCCGAATTGTCCGGAATTCTCCTAAAAAGTTTGTTTTTAACAATTTCATTCAAAAATACGATATTTGACCACTTTTGACATTTTGACATACCAGTCAGTACGTTAAACACAAAACTGCCGGTTTCGTTAAAACAAATATAGTTTAAATCTTGGATTATTCATAACTAATTAAGTACTTATATATAAATTATGGAAATTTTTGTAAAAATAAATTAAATTAGGGAGAAGTTTATAAAAATATTTTCAGAAATTTTATGATTAGTTATCCATTTATAAAAATTCATTTAATGTGTTATAATTAAGTAATAAATAGCCCGTTTATACCAAAAGACATCCGAAAAATCCGATAATTTTTCCAAGTGGTCTCAATATCAATAAATATCCCCTGAAAAATCTCCAGAATTTAACTCTTTGGTCAAAATCCCTTTTTACGCGTTTTTCGGCTATTAAAACTCGCTTAAAACACAATTGCACAAATAATACTTAGACATCTCCAAAAGTTCTCAAACTTTACCAGTGATCTTAATATAAAATATGTGGGTCCCAAACCAAATTTCATAAATTTTTATGAAGTTTACCTATTTTTCCCGAATAAACGCCAATAAACGGTAATAAATTCGCCAAATATTCTCCGTTTATCGAAAAATTACCAAATTTGAAAAGGGACTCATTTAAATGATCCCTAATATCTCAGAAAATTTTCACAAGCTAACAACAAGAACGTCACAACCTAATATTAACAGCCCCTAAACAAGTGTTACGGGTTTACCTTGTCGGTTTTCGATGAGTTTTGCTAGCTTAAACGACTTTCCGGGTATCGGGATGCAAACTCAGTGTATCTACATATCATATAACATCAAACCAAGCATAAATCATCCATGTAAAAGCCTTGATAATTAAGGTTTCGGTTTTGGGTTCAAACCGAACTTTCAAACCGTAAAAACGTTGTATTCATGTTCTAATCCGCGTTTTTGACAAAAAAATATATGTTCCTGGTTTGTAAACATGTTTAACACCAAAACATGATTTTACTTGATTTTTATGATTTTTGGATGGTTAAACATGTTTAATACTAATCAAGAACTAATTTTCTATGTTTAAATCTTACTAAACAAGCTTGAAATCTTCATGAATTTAATGTTTACCTTTAGGGTTTTAGAAGGGATGATGCAGAGCTCAGCTGATCTTGATCTTAGTTTGGTTAATATGCAAAATATCTGTAACATCCTAAAATTTTAATGATGAATAAAGGAAGTTATGTTTAGTGATTTCGCGTAATTGATTAATGTCGGGGAAGGAGCGGGTCTTGGACTTGGATTAATTGAGATGGGTTAAATGAGAATGGGATTTCAGGGATATAAATACCCCCAAAATCCCAAAATATCTTCATTTTCCCCCACTCTCCTAAACACACACATACACACACACCAAGCACACCCAAAACCGCCGCCGGCCGGGCCGAGAAAGAAGGAAGGATCGAGTGAGGTCCGGGTAAGAGAGAAAGATTAGTGGTGATACCAAGATAAACGAGATCCAAACAAGCTCAAAAGGTATGATTCTTGATCTTGGAAGTTTAAAGATCCGAGCTTTTAGTTTATAAACGACCGAAAATGGTCGGGAAGTGTAGTGGGTGGTATTGAACCTTAACAAGGGTGTTAAAATCGCCCGAAATGTTGATTAGAAACCGAAACAGCGGACATCTGGGCAACTTCGCCTTCAACTGGGCAACTTCGCCTTCATCTGGGCAACTTCGCCTTCAAGCGATGAACTTCGCCTGCAAGCTAAGTTCGCCTGATGAACTTCGCCTGCAAGCTAAGTTCGCCTGATGACAAGTTCGCCTGAGGTTTAAGTTAGCCTGATGATAAGTTCGCCTGAGGTTTAACTTCGCCTAAAGCTAAGTTCGCCTGAGGTTTAACTTCGCCTAAAGCTAAGTTCGCCTGAGGTTTAACTTCGCCTAAAGCTAAGTTCGCCTGAGGTTTAACTTCGCCTAAATCTAAGTTCGCCTGAGGTTTAACTTCGCCTAAAGCCAAGTTCGTTTAGAAAATAAATTTAAAATCTAATGAAAAATGTGTTAAGACAGTTAATGGAAATAAAATTTTTCCAAGCTGACCTGGCAGCTCGACCCCAGCCAGGGGCTCTGCCCCTTGGACCCTGCTAGGGGCTGCCGCCCCTAGACCCCGCTGCCAGGGGCGCTGCCCCCGGACCTCCGTTCGTTGTGGGTCACATAAAGATAGAGATACATTATGAGAAGTGATAGTTAATTGATACGTATACTTGTTATACAGTCAGCCGTGCACAACTGAAGAAAGGGATTACGATTAACGGTGAACGTAACCGTGTTCAGGTGAGTTTCTAGCCCCATTTATGTGTTATGTTTTCGGGGCTGTGTGCATACTCAATATGTTTGTTAATACGCTTATCCTAAGAGATAAGTGTATGCCTTATGTGAATGATATGATATGTATGAATGATTGCTTGATGGTACGTGAACGATCTTCGGATATTGCACGTACTGTCAGGTTGTAACGCTATGTGTAAGGTAAGTATGATATGTATGTTTATCTGTATGAACGTGATAAAGATAATAAAAGAAAGAAATGATAATGTATGGTTGTATGGTTACGGAAAGGGTACCGAGCCCTAATAATACTCGAGGTATGATGTATGGTTGTATGGTAAAGAAGAGGGAATCGAACCCTACTAATATTCGAGAACTAGGGAACCGAACCCTACTAATATTCGAGGAAAGAGGGTACCGAGCCCTAATAATACTCGAGGAAGGAGGGTACCGAGCCCTAATAATACTCGAGGAAAGAGGGTACCGAGCCCTAATAATACTCGAGGAAGGAGGGTACCGAGCCCTAATAATACTCGAGGAATGTAGGGCGTAATGCTCTTTATAACGTAAGATAGGAAGGTAAGTTAATACAAAAGAAAGTAAGAGAGTAAGGAAGTATGAAAGTATGAAAGTATGAATGAAAGAATATAATGTTATGTGAATGGTATGACTATGTGATTATCTAGAACTCACTCAGCGTAGCTGACTTTTAGTATGCACGCAGGTGAGTAGGATGAGGAAGCTCGCTTGAGGAGACACATGGCACTGAAAAAGAGTCTGGCATCTTAAGACTTATGATGTTTTAATTTTAATGTTTTAATGTGAAAGACAAAGGATGTTTCGAGACAAGTTATGAAATATTGTAATCTTTTATGAAAGTTTTATATTCCGCGTAAATGTTTTAAATAACTCTGATATTTAGAACTGTGTTTATGAGTAAATCCAACACGAAAGTAGGGTTACCGGTAACTGGGCCTTACAAGTTGGTATCAGAGCAAAGTTCGAGAGATTTAAGCATCCTACATGCTTAGACTCGAACAGAGTATGGGATATAAGTAAGAAATGAAAGAAGGTGCCAGTTCAAGAATGCCATGTGTTGCTCAAGCAAGATCAGTAAAGGTAAGGTGTATGATTAAATGATATATGTTAATGAGAAAGGAAAGATATGTGAACGGCAGGGATAGGAATAATTGATTGTTTAATTTGACAAACTGCTTAAGTATAACCAGCACAAATAGACTCATAAAGGGAAGTGTATAGGACACGGAAAGTAACGTGATCAGCTAATCACAACTGGCCACTGTTATTACCTGTTAGCCTTACTATCCTTGTACTAAATAGTTCCTTGAGTGATGATGTTTGTGTTTTCCCCTTTAGAATACTGATGGCTGGAGCTGGAGAATTTGTTGAAACTGGGGGTCGCACTGGACGTCGTGGCAGGCCCCGTCTTGTCCGGCAACCTTCGGTAGGAGAAGCTTCCCACACCGAAGTTGAAGGAAGCGCAGCTGGAGGAGACCAGAACAACAACGAAGAAGTTCAACTTAGCCCCGCAGTTCAAGCAGCCATCGTTCAGGCTGTAGTTGCTGCTGTGAAGAACCTGAATCCCGAAGGATCTGCTGGAAGCCATGAGCGAACTGCTGAAGGGGCGGGTGGTAATGGTAGAATGAATGGGGAGGGTGAAAGAGAGGCCTCGAGTGGGGATAAGTCAGTGAAAGATGGTGATAGGAAGAGGGGCCGAGGCGGTTGCAACTATAAGTCCTTCAAAGGTTGTGACCCTCCAAAGCTGACCGGGTTGGGAGACGCAATCGCTACTCTCCAATGGATAACCGCTATGGACAAGGTTATCCGCATTAGCGAATGCCGTCCCGACCAAGCTGTGGGTTATGCTACTCAGTCATTTGTAGATGAGGCTATGTATTGGTGGGAGAGTGTGGAGCAGAGGAAGACCAGTGAAGAGATCAAAGAGATGAAGTGGGATGATCTGAAGGAGTTAGTGATGATGAAGTTCTGTGCTGACGCCGAGGTGGAAAGGGCGGAGATGAAATTCTTAAACTTGAAAGCTGGGACATTGACACATCGTGAGTACACCACCGAGTTCAATCGAATGTCTAGGTTGGTGCCCGATATGGTCGACACTAAGGAAAGAGGGTACCGAGCCCTAATAATACTCGAGGAAAGAGGGTACCGAGCCCTAATAATACTCGAGGAAGGAGGGTACCGAGCCCTAATAATACTCGAGGAATGTAGGGCGTAATGCTCTTTATAACGTAAGATAGGAAGGTAAGTTAATACAAAAGAAAGTAAGAAAGTATGAAAGTAAGAGAGTAAGGAAGTATGAAAGTATGAAAGTATGAATGAAAGAATATAATGTTATGTGAATGGTATGACTATGTGATTATCTAGAACTCACTCAGCGTAGCTGACTTTTAGTATGCACGCAGGTGAGTAGGATGAGGAAGCTCGCTTGAGGAGACACATGGCACTCAACAAGAGTCTGGCATCTGAAGACTTATGATGTTTTAATTTTAATGTTTTAATGTGAAAGACAAAGGATGTTTCGAGACAAGTTATGAAATATTGTAATCTTTTATGAAAGTTTTATATTCCGCGTAAATGTTTTAATTAACTCTGATATTTAGAACTGTGTTTATGAGTAAATCCAACACGAAAGTAGGGTTACCGGTAACGGGGCCTTACAATATCTTTACTATTTTAATATATACAACAAGTTAGAACCAAGGGGGGTGTCCCACCCTTTTGCGGCCGCAAGTATAAGTGGCCCATTGGGCCTCTTTTTGGCCCAATGGTGCCTCGGTTTTCGTGCCACGCGTAAAAGTTGGTCCAAAATTTAATTCAGGTTCGGTTTTTCGCAAGAAAAACTATTTCGAGTGCGAAAACCAGCGCGAAAGCGAGTGTTTTTCAGCTTCGTTTTGTAAAATAAGAAAAACGTACTGACTCGTTGTAAAAATCCAAAATATTTTCACGGATTGCGTAGAACATGCCATGTAAGTGTTTTGTAAATCTTTTTCGGCTTAATGGATGCTACAATGCTCGTTTTGATGTTAACGATTGTGTTTAAACTTATAGTGTATCAATAAACGAAACCTTTTTCGTTTAAAGAGTTTTAAATGTACTGGGGCCTAAATATCAATATGTTAGCCTCTACAATATATCTACAACTCGTATATGACCCCTCAGTATATATACGGGTCATAATTAGTTTCGGTCGGTTACTCGTTTAAGCACTACGAATTAACCGATTTATCGTTTACTCGATACGTGAAACACATCGTGAATAGTGCTCAGTTCTAAGGGTAGTTTTAATCGGTAAGCTACGGGACCAATTTTTGCAATAATCTCAAAAGGACCAATGTATCTCGGGGCTAATTTACCGTTCTTTCCAAACCTTATAACTCCTTTCCACGGCGATACTTTTAAAAACACCTTGTCGCCTATTTCAAAAGATAACGGTTTTCTACGAATATCGACATAACTCTTCTATCGGTCCCGGGCGGCTTTCAACATTCGTTTAATCTTATAAATTTTATCGGTTGTTTCTTGAATCAAATCGGATCTTGATATTTGAGTATCACCCACCTCTGTCCAACAAAGTGGTGATCTACATTTTCGCCCGTATAAGGCTTCATAAGGTGCTGCTCGTATACTGCTATGGTAACTATTATTGTAAGAGAATTCAATGGGCGGGAGGTGTTGACCCCAATTCCCTTTGAAGTCCAGTACACAAGCACGAAGTAAATCTTCTAAGGTTTGGATGGTTCGTTCGGATTGGCCATCGGTTTGGGGATGGTAAGTCGTACTTAGGTCGATTCGGGTTCCCAAAGCTTCTTGTACCGCTTGCCAGAAATGTGAAGTAAAGTGACTATCTCGATCGGAAATAATCGAAAGAGGTACTCCGTGTCGAGATACAATTTCATCGATGTAAATTTGGGCGAGTTTTTCGGTAGAGTAATTGTTACGGATTGGGATAAAGTGTTCGGATTTGGTTAATCGATCCACAATTACCCAAATTGCATTATGTCCTCGGGAGGTTTTGGGTAGATGTGTTACGAAATCCATGGTTATTTGTTCCCATTTCCACTGTGGGATTTCGGGTTGTTGTAACATTCCCGAAGGTTTTTGATATTCCGCTTTCACCCTTGCACATGTTACACACTTACTTACATACAAGGCTACATCCGATTTCTTACCAGGCCACCAGTAAAATTCCTTAACATCTTTATACATCTTATCGGTACCTGGATGAATAGAATATTTGGATTTGTGTGCTTCATCAAGAATAAGCTCGCGGAGTTTATGAAGTGTAGGAATCCACACCTGGTTTTTATAACAGAATATTTCATCAATTTTCTTTTCAAAATTCTTTTCGTTCCCATGTAGTTCTTCCTTCTCTAACTGATCTGCTTTTAAGGCTTCGTCTTGTGCAACACGAACTTGTTCGATTAGGCTACTTTGGACAATCATTCCAAGTTCTCGTACCCTCAACGGTTTAATTCTATCTTTTCGGCTTAAAGCATCAGCTACTATATTGTCCTTACCCGGATGGTATTTAATTTCACAATCATAATCATTTAACATTTCTACCCATCTTCTTTGTCTCATATTCAGCTCCTTCTGAACAAATATGTGTTGTAGGCTTTTGTGATCAGTATAGATGGTACATTTGGTGCCATACAAGTAATGTCTCCAAATCTTCAATGCAAAGATAACTGCTCCCAATTCCAAATCATGGGTCGTATAATTCTTTTCATGTACTTTTAATTGTCGGGAAGCATATGCTATTACTTTCTTACTTTGCATCAGTACGCATCCTAAACCTTTACGAGATGCGTCACAATAGACCACCAATTCATCAGTTCCATCCGGAAGACTTAATATTGGAGCTTCACACATCTTTTGTTTTATTGTTTGAAAGGCCATTTCTTGTTCTTCTCCCCATTCATACGTTTGATCTTTCTGAGTTAGGAGGGTTAAAGGTTGAGCAATACTTGAAAAGTTTTCAATAAATCGTCGGTAGTACCCGGCTAATCCCAAAAATTGGCGAATTTCTTTCGGAGATTTAGGAGCTTGCCAATTCTTAATGGCCTCAATTTTACCGGGGTCGACTTGGATTCCTTGTTGATTCACAATATGTCTTAAAAATTGAATTTCTTGTACCCATAATTCACATTTGGACAGTTTGGCGTATAACTTTTCTTGCTCAATAATTCTAAGATTTCCCGCAAATGTTGTTCGTGTTCCTCCTTACTTCTCGAATATATCAAAATGTCATCGATAAACAATATCACGAACTTGTCAAGGTAGGGTTTGCAAACTCGGTTCATAAGATCCATAAACACTGCAGGTGCATTTGTCAACCCAAACGGCATAACCAAAATTCATAATGACCATACCGAGTTCGAAATGTTGTTTTTGGGATATCTTCTTCCTGAATTCTTACTTGATGATAACCCGATCTGAGATCAATTTTCGAAAAATACTTCGCACCCTGGAGCTGATCAAACAAGTCATCAATTCGGGGTAAGGGGTATCTATTCTTTAGAGTTACTTTCGAAAAATACTTCGCACCCTAGAGTTACTTTATTCAATTCTTTAGAGTTACTTTATTCAATACACATCCGAAAACTTCGTCCTTCTTTTTCACGAATAACACCGGTGCTCCCCACGGCGAGTAACTAGGTCGGATAAAACCCTTGTCCAGTAATTCTTGTAACTGGTTGGACAGTTCTTGCATTTCAGAAGGGACAAGTCGATAAGGTGCCTTAGCAATGGGTGCTGCTCCCGGTATCAAGTCAATACGGAATTCAACTTGTCGGGTCGGTGGTAAACCAGGCAACTCGTCAGGAAATACATCTGAATACTCGTGTACCACTGGGATGTCTTCTATTTGATTTTCATCGGGGTCTTTGACTGCTACGCTTGCCAAGTATAATGTACAACCTTGGCGCAAATACTTTAATGCCTTAAGTTGGGATACGAGAGGCAACATAGTACCAGATTTCTCACCTTGAACAGTCATAGCCTCATCATTCGGAAGAGGTATCCTAACAGTCTTATCCTTACAGACAATTTCAGCTTTATACTTAGATAGCCAGTCCATACCGACTATAACATCGAAACTTCCCAATTCCACTGGAAGTAAATCAATAAGGAACGGGTGGTCGTTTAGGATAAGGGAACAGTTTCAGACTATTCGGTTAACAAGTATAGACTTACCGTTAGTGAGTTCTATAGTATATGGTTTTGTTAGTTCACTAACCGGCGTATTTTCTAAAGGTAAGAAGTTAACAGATACGAAACTTCTATCGGCGCCCGTATCAAACAAAACTGAAGCATACTGACCGGAAACTAAAAATGTACCTGTCACCACATTCGGATCATGACGCGTTTCACCCGATCCTAATACAAACGCGCGTCCCCTAGCTGCGTTGGAGGTTGATGCTTGTGCTTGGTTCTGCCTTCTCACTGCACCCTGGTTCAGCTTGGGGCAGTATCTCCGAAAATGATCCGTACTACCACATTCGTAGCAAGTACGGAGGTTCATGGTGGGTGGGGTTTGTTGATTGAGTTGGGGTCGGGTTGGTTGAGGTCGAGGTAGTTGGGTTGGTTGTTGTGGTCGGTTGCATTGTTGGCGGGGGTTCTACAACTAGGGGCATAATGTCCAGTTTTTCCACACTTGTAACAAACTACCGTTTTACAATCGCCCATATGATGAAGATTACATTTTCCACATTTCGGTAGTGTCCCTTTATAAGCTTCTTGTTTCACATTCGAACTGGTCATGGTATAATTTCGAGTATTCGGACGCGCTCGTTTATTTTGAGGGTTCTCTTGCATCCTTGTCCCATAATCAGATTGATTCAAACTCGATGTTTCCCCCGGCATTCTTATCACACCACTTCTCATAAGATCAAAAGTAACAACACCCGCTTGAGATACAGCACTTTCCAATGTTGGGTGGGCTACTGAATTAACTATACTCCTCACGGCAGGAGTCAATCCCCAGATGTAGCGTTCAATACGTTTAGCTTCTAGGGTAACTAACCACGGTACTAAGCGAGAGAGTTCATTAAAATGGTTTGTGTAACCCACATGGTCATCACCTTTCATTTCCAAATTCCACAATTCATGTTCCAGTCTTTGAATCTCACTTTTCGGGAAAAAATGCTCTAGCATAAGGGTTTTAAGTTCGGTCCATGACATACGGTTTATAGCATCATGTCCCCTTATTTGGACCACTGTGTTCCACCACATCAAAGCATGATCCAGAAACATACTCGTAGCGAATTTGACTATACGGTCTTGTGGACATTCAATAATATTAATTACGGACTCGGTCTTTTCAATCCATTTGACCAATCTGTTCGGTCCCTCAATACCTTTGAATTCAGTTGGTTTACATGATGTGAACTGTTTATAAGCGTAATCCTGAAGTGGGGGTTCGGGATTATTACGATCATTACCCGTATTTGGTTGAGTGTTATTATTAACAGTTGGGTTGATACCCGGTACGGGGTTTGGATTCGTGACATTATTTGGGTTCAAAACGGTTTCAGGGTTCCCAATAACATTAACAGTCGGGCGAGTATTATTAGTGTTTATAACATTATCAATATTCACCGGGGTAGTAAAACCCGGGGCTACATTAGTGTCCGGCGGAGGTATATTAGCAGTGGCCGTGGTGGTGCTCGTAGGTTGATTAACAGTATTGTTAGCATGTATGCCTGCAGTGACTTGTGCTACAGTTGTTGGTATCACTGCTTGTAGTTGACGAGCAATCATTGCGGCCACTTCTGCCTCAGACAAAGGGTTTGCTTTCTTCGGGGCCATTCTATAAAATAATCAATTATATAATAATTAATATCGTTTCACTATAACCAGCACAACTTTACGATATTACAATTTCACAACACACAACTATGCCAAAGAAAACACATTTGTATTAATTATAATCATTACTGTACATATGCATCCAAAATTAGCGCATAGGCTTAACCTGGTATAGGCCAGCGCTTATATATGCGTATCAAAATTTGTCACTAAGTGACATATAGACTTAACCCGATAAGGGCCAGTGCTTGAAATAGTACTAAACCACAAACAACTCCCAAGTCAGCCCAACACGCTGTAAAAAAATGCTGCTTGGGATATCAAAAGACAATATACATAAGGCTATACTACTATGTCCTATCCATTCTTTGTAACATGAAGCCACAACCAAACAACAGCAGCCACTAGGGCTGCATTAACCGCTAAACATGCTCCTAGCAGTATCATTGCCCGATCCTGACGCCCATGGCTGTGAGCACTAGATCTTTGCACATTGTTTATAAAGAAATTCAACAAACTAATTTACATCATATTACATTGGTAGGTACTAAGTTTACAAACTAGATGAAAATCACATAACCAGTTCACGGGCTTCTTATTTATTACTACGTATTTGCATCTATTCACAGCTATTCAACTTTCCTTCTAACACCAAGCACGTAAGCAAATCATTCCACCTTCGGCTTACCTGAAAAGGATGTTAAAACGGGTCAACTACATCTAGTTGGTGAGTTTCAAGTTTCACGAGTACGAACAAAATCAGTATACGAGTTCGTAAAGTTCACAATACGTATGTATATAATATGTGTATGATGTATTATACTAAGCCACAAGTGAACCCAAGACAGCTCGCACTGCATGGCCACCCTTGCCCATGTACTCCCGTTGGCATTTAACAGCCACTTTGCCCCAAGTATAAACTATGTCTAACACCACATAGCAGAATGTAATAAGTATAAATGACATTGTGCAACTGTGTAAACAAGTATATCCGGCATACCCCACCGGTGCCTTCAGTTGGGTTTGTCAAACCGATAGTACTATCCACACGTCACTAGCACGAAGTTAATCACTTGTGTTTGTGGGGACTTTCAAGTGTTAGTACTTAGATAATTCACATCATCACACGTTTTCAAGTATATAAGTATATGTAAACATGCTTTCCACCCCAAAAGTTCGAAAAACAGTTTAGAAAGTGGGGTCGTGAAACTCACCTTATTGTAGTTCGAGCAGGTAATATACGTCAATAAGTGTTATGCCTCGATTATAACTCGTATCCTATAATCGGTATCGTACTGTTAATACTAGTACAATGTTTAAACCAAATTGGGCTGTATGACTAGTCTGGTTATAGCTGTTAGGCCCAGAACATGACCATAGTCTTAGATTGTGACGTTGTATACTATGAAATGTTTAAAACTGGTTTTGGCTCAGTTTCACCGTTTCCCGAGCCTAGCCAAGTTGATCGTTTACGCGTTTAGGGAATAGGTAAGATCACACAAGATTAAGTAAACATGTTGATTGTTAAAATTATTTGATTTATGAAAGCATTTTGAGGTTTCGGTATCTAGATTGATCGCAGGGTTCGTTTCCGTTTTCACACGGGGTTTGATTATATAAAACGCGTATAATCCACCCGAATTGTCCGGAATTCTTGTAAAAAGTTTGTTTTTATCAATTTCATTCAAAAATATGATATTTGACCACTTTTGACATTTTGACATACCAGTCAGTCCGTTAAACACAAAACTGCCGGTTTCGTTAAAACAAATATAGTTTAAATATTGGATTATTCATAACTAATTATGTACTTATATATAAATTATTGAAATTTTTGTAAAAATAAATTAAATTATGGAGAATTTTATAAAAATATTTTCAGAAATTTTATGATTAGTTATCCATTTATAAAAATTCATTTAATGTGTTATAATTAAGTAATAAATAGCCCGTTTATACCAAACAACATCCGAAAAATCCGATAATTTTTTAATGTGGTCTCAATATCAGTACATATCCCCTGAAAAATCTCCAGAATCTAACTCTTTGGTCAAAATGCCTTTTTGCGCGTGTTTCAGCTATTATAACTCGGTTAAAACACAATTCCACAAATAATACTTAGACATCTCCAAAGGTTCTCAAACTTTACCAGTGATCTTAATATAGAATTTATGGGTTCCAAACCAAATTTCATAATTTTTCATGAAGTTTACCTTTTTTTCCCGAATAAACGCCAACAAACGGTAATATATTCGCCTAATATTCTCCGTTTATCGAAAAATTACCAAATTTGAACAGGGACTCATTTAAAATGATCCCTAATGTCCCTGAAAATTTTCACAATCTAACAACAAGAACGTCACAACCTAATACTAAACAGCCCCTAAACGAGTGTTACGGGTTTACCTTGTCGGTTTTTGATGAGTTTTGCTAGCTTAAACGACTTTCCGGGTCTCGGGTTGCAAACTCAGTGTATCTACATATCATATAACATCAAACTAAGCATAAATCATCCATGTAACAGCCTTGATAATTAGGGTTTCGGTTTTGGGTTCAAACCGAACTTTCAAACCGTAAAAACGTTGTATTCATGTTCTAATCCGCGTTTTTGACCAAAAAAATATATGTTCCTGATTTGTAAACATGTTTAACACTAAAACACGATTTTACTTGATTTTTATGATTTTTGGATGGTTAAACATGTTTAATACTAATCAAGAACTAATTTTCTATGTTTAAATCTTACTAAACAAGCTTGAAATCTTTATGAATTTAATATTTACCTTTAGGGTTTTGGAAGGGATGATGTAGAACTCAGCTGATCTTGATCTTAGTTTGGTTAATGTGCAAAATATCTTTACTATTCTAATATACACAACAAGTTAGAACCAAGGGGGGTGTCCCACCGTTTTGCGGCCGCAAGTATAAGGGGTCCATTGGGCCTCTTTTTGGCCCAATGGTGCCTCGGTTTCATGCCAAGCGTAAAAGTCGGTCCAAAATTTAATTCGGGTTTGGTTTTTCGCAAGAAAACTATTTCGAGTGCGAAAACCAGCGCGAAAACGAGTGTTTTTCAGCTTCTTTTTGTAAAATAAGAAAAACTTACTGACTCGTTGTAAAAGTCCAAAATATTTTCACGAATTTCCTAGAACATGCCATATAAGTGTTTTATAAATCTTTTTCGGCTTAACGGATGCTACAATGCTCGTTTTGATGTTAAAGATTGTGTTTAAACTTATAGCGTACAAATAAACGAAACCTTTTTCGTTTAAAGAGTTTTAAACGTACTGGGGCCTAAATATCAATATGTTAGTCTCTACAATATATCTACAACTCATATATGACCCCTCAGTATTTATACGGGTCATAATTAGTTTCGGTCGGTTACTCATTTAAGCACTACGAATTAACCGATTTATCGCTTACTTGTTACGTAGTGAACATAGTATACCTCGTTTTGTCACGAATGTCACAATTTGTTTCATTAAGATATGGTTCTTCAATGATCAAATCAGTTTCTGCATCATGAAATTTTGGTGCTTCTTCATTATGTTGTCCTGAAGTAGATGCACCATTGTTTTGTAAATTCAGTCTTTGAAACAGATCTTTAAACCTTGCAGTAGATGCAGCTTCTTCAATACTTGCTTGGTTGCTTGTGTTTCCCTCATTCTGAAGTTGATCATTCTGTATATCTTGATTGTCTTGATTTATCTCAGTATGATCATGTTCAGGAATGTGATTGTTTTCTGGATTATTTTCTTGAACTTGTTCAACAATATCACTTGAGGAATTCTTCACAAAAGTATATTCCTTTTGTAGGTTCCCAGCCGGATCTACACGAGATATCGCGTTCTACGTAGGTGCGGAATCCCTACGTAAGACGTTACGAGTATAGAAAACGATACGAGCCAACACACGACACGATAATCAAACACACGTTGTATTTCAACCGTAATCACGTGATACTATGATCACTGATACTATGATACTATGATCACTGAGCAACCTTCTTCCACAATTCTTTCAAGTCCAATGTTTTTTTTCCTTTTTCTTTAATCACACTGGTCTTGTAGAATGAGTCATCAAAGTTTCCAGATTTTCAATCTTCTCATTCTCTTTTAAACATTTTTCAATCACTTTTTCTCTTTCACTATTATAAAGGTCTTGGAAGAAAACATCTGCATCCAAAGGGCTTGAAAAACTTAATATAAAGCTTTCTGTTGTTGAATATTTCATAAGGAGTTTTGTTATGCCTTTTGTTTACAAGTACCCTGTTCTGAACATATCAGGCTGTATTAATTGCTTCAGCCTAAAAAATAACAGGCAAATTAGCATCTGCGAACATGGTTCTTGCAGCTTCAATCAAAGTTCTATTCCTTCTTTCTGCAACACCATTTTGTTCAGGAGTTCTAGACGCTGAGAATTGTTGAAGTATTCCCTTCCCTACATAAAATTCTTGCATAACTCCATTTTTCAACTCAGTACCATTGTCACTTCTCATCATTTTAACCTTCTTATTCAATTTGTTCTCAATCATTGTTACACAACCCTTAATCAACTCTGCAGTTTCATCCTTGGTACTTAGGAAATAAACCCAAGTATATCTTGAATAGTCATCAATGATTACAAGACAGTATCTTTTCTTTCCTATACATGGTACGCTCACAGGACCAAAGAGATCCATGTGAAGTAATTCAAGTACTTGATCAATTGAATTGGTAAGCTTTGGCTTATGAGAAGATTTGTGTTGCTTTCCTTTATGACATGAACTACAATGATCTTCCAATTTGAATTCCTTTGTAGGTAAGCCAATCACATGCTCACCTTTCACAAGTCTGTTCATGTTCTTCAAGTTCACATGACATAGTTTCGTATGCCACAATTTTGACTCATTTTCAGTGGATTTGGAAACAAAACATGCACCTCCCCTTGAAACAGCTTCTTTCATGTTCAATTCATACAGATTGCCATTTCTTGGTGCCATCATCATAATCATTTCAGGTGGGATTACAAAGTCAGGTTTTAGAATGAAACAGTGGGAATCATCAAAACTGACTTTGTAACCCATATCACACATTTGTGAAATACTCAGTAGATTATACTGAAGACCTTCAACATGAAACACATTATCAAAAGAAACCTTTCCATTTGTTAAGATTCCTTTTCCAACAATCTTTCCACCATTCTCATCACTCCCAAATGCTACAGGACCTTCAAACTTTTCTTCATAATTGACAAGTGATCTATTGTCACAAGTCATGTGCCTAGAACAACCACTATCCATATACCATATGTCATTCAGAGGAGTGGACTGTTCCTGCACAAAAGAAAAAGTTTGATTAGTTGAGTGATGAAGTGCAAGCTAGATCAACTTGCAGTTCATCAGAATCAATTTCAGTGGCAGCTTGGGAAGTGAGTGTTGTTGGTTCAGGATCTTCATGAGTGACTTCTATATTATCTGAATTGTCTGTCTCATAACCACACTCTCTTGGGGTTTTAACAAATGAGGTTGAACTTAGACAGTCTTCTGATGTAGTGTTACACTCCCTCACTACATAGTCTTTCTTTTCAGAGTAGTCTCTTACATCAGCAGTTGTTTCAACCTTAGTTTCAACTTTAGGTTTCCAAAGGAATCCTTCAGGTTCAAAACCATGTTTCATTAGAAATTTTTCGTCACCAGTAAGTTCAGTGGGTTTCTTTCTAGGAAAGACACCTCTGTTTCTTGTCTTCTCACTGCTTGATGATCCTTGAGAACTATCAGATTTGACAGATTGTGTATCAGATTTGACATTTCTCTCATGCTTTACAGGATATTTACTCCTTTGAGCATGCTTAGCCACATGTTTCTTTTCTTTCATTGAAGGCTTTTGGCTTTTCTTCTCCAGAACATTCTTTTCACAAGCTTTTCCCTTTCCCAGGTATTCATCATACTTCTGCTTGTATACAACAAAGTTTTGTCCAAACTTTGTTCCATCTGGGACATGAAAAGGTTTGAATTTGAGTCTTCCATTACAAGAATCTGTATGATGACCATACTCATCACACTTCTTACACCAAACCTTTCCTTTGTATTTCTCATGATCACTTCTTTTTCTAAACCTTTCACTTGGTCTGGGTTCTTTGACTCCTATGGTCTTTGATTCTTTAGACTATCAAAGCTGATTGAGAAAGGAACAAATTCCTCAATCTTGATGTCTTGTCTTTCAGTCTTGCTCTTTACAAATACAATCTTTTGCATACTCAATGGTTCTTCATCTTGACTTTCTTTATGTCTTGATTGTCTCTTCTCATATTCTTCCATGGTTTCCACTTCTCCAATATCAAGCACCTCATGATTAGAGAAAATAGGGTAAATTGGGACAAAGTTTTCAACATCCACATTTTCTTTCACCTTTTTCTTGTTGTTCTACTTTATCTTTTCCAATACTGCTTTGATTGGAGCCCTTACAACATTGTAATTTACCTTCTTCTTTTCACATATGTCAAAGGACACATGCTCTTTCTTCATTATTTCATTCTGTTTCTTCATTCTTGTTGTGACAGGTGGATACATTGGAAGCTTGTCAATTGATTATGGTTTCTTGTATTTTCTTCCTCTATCAGCAGCTTTTATATCTTCATCATTGATTTGATCACTTAAATCACTCAAGTCATCTTGATTCAAATCAATTGAATCAAAGTCATCTTCAGAGACTTGAACTCCAATTGACTTTTCTTCTTTCAAATCTTTCTTCATAACAAATTCTCCTTCTTCACTCACCTCAACATTCCTACACAAATCCACAACATCTTCTTTGTCTTGAAAAACATATTTGAATTGTTGTAGATATGCATTTCTCTTCTCCTTATCAACTTTGGTCATAAAGTTGTTGAATGGTGGTGGTACTGCTTTGTACTTGTCTTATTTCTTCACTTGGTTCAGTATTCCACAGATGCTTCCAGTGGATACCATGTTTTTCAGGAATTCGCTTTCAACATGTAGTTTTGTGTTTTGAACCTTCTCTTCTATTATCATTTTCTTCAACCCATCTATTTCAGTTGTGAATCTTTTCTGAGCTCTATAACTGTTTACACAATATTCTTTCAAACTTTTCATTCTTTATTCACTTATCAGTTCACTTGCCTCATATGCATTGATAATACTTTGTTTCTTAAAACACTCACTCTCCAGCTTGCCTACTTTCATTTTCAAATCATTGATAACTTCATTTAAATCAATAGTAGGAGCAGTGTGCACCTGAGATGATGATCCAGTTTCTTTCTCAATTATGGCCAAGAATGCCACATTTGCTTTCTTGATATCATCTGCAATATCTTCTTCATGATTGCTCCAATCAAAGTTACCTTCATGCTGTGTAGTTACAACAACATTTCCGTGATTTCTTACCTGATTTTGGTTGGCTGGAATTGTGTTCTCTGGAACTGGTTTACGGTTTTGGTTGTTGTTTCTTTGAAAACCTTGATTCTGAGACACTCCTTGATTATGATTGTTCATTTGAGGTTGGAAGTTGTTGTAGTTGGGATTGTTGTTAAAGTTGTTGTTGTTGTTGATTCTCTGCTGATTCTGTTGATATTGATGCTGCTGATTTCTTGGTTGGTTATGAAACTGGTTCATTTGAAAGTTTCTTGGCATGTTACATTCTCTTTCAAAATGACCAGGCTGTTGACAATTATAGCAAATGGCTTTTGACTTGTCAAAACCAATTCTTTCATTAGGCCCTGATAGGAGTGATACCAGTCCTGTTGTATAGCCTCTTGCTTCTAAGAGCCAACATGGCTGCTTGCCATTTCAAATCCATGTCCTCCAAATCATCAGCATCTATCTGCTCAAGATCATCTTGTACCACACTTGTGTGAATTAAATTCTTTGCAACAAATGCATTATATGACGGTGTAAACATTGATAACAAGGCCTGTGTTTCACTGCTTTGACCATTTTCACCACTAGTGTGAGGTACATTCCCACTTGCCATTGAGGCAGAATCAGTGTCATCAATCAGTTGCACATTGAATCTTTGTTGGTTTCCAAGATTACTTGTGCTCCCACCAACAAATGATTTTGGAGTATCAGCACTATGCTCAACTGGTTCTTCAATAATGGGAATTTGTTGTTGATTCTTGGTAGTCAAATTTCCCATAGGTGCAATCAAAACATTTGAAACATTAAATCAAGGTCTTTCCTCCTTACTCATCTCATTCTCAATCATCTCAATCTCAGCAGCTTGAAGAAAGCACACTACACCATCCAATTTCAAGTCATTGAAGTTGTGCTTAGTAAGGATGAACTTGCAAGCAGTGTACCATTCCTTTGGCATTGAGTTGAGCAACTTGGTATTCAATTCAAAATCAGTCATAACATAATCAGTAGTTCTGAGATCTTTCACTATTGCTAAGAACCTTTCAAGAATAGACTTCAACCTCTCACCATCTTTATACTTAAACCTTTCCAACTGTTGCTTCAGTCTTTGCTTCTTGATGTTTTTTAGCTCAGTTTTTCCCTCAAACATTTCAAGTATTGCATCATACATTGCCTTGGCTGTGGCATGATGTGCAACTTTGGTAAGAATTTCCCAAGACAGACCTAATTTCAACATTGCTAAAGCCTTGTCATCCACCTTTCTCATTATTTCTCTCACAACAGCAGTTGCAGCTAGATTTGCACCTTCCTCAACATTGCCTTGTGGACCATTTCTGATTGAGTTCCACATATCAACATCATTATAGCAAACGGCTGCTTCAAACAAGACCTTCCATTCAGTGAAATTTTCCTGTCCATACAGTCTAGGAATCTTGTTAGTAGAAACCTCTTGTTCTTCGTAACCAAACAGTTTGAGAAATCAAAAGTAGTTCTTTGTAAAAACAGAGTTAAAAAATAATCAGATCTGAAAACCGATTGTTCAAATCTGAATTGTCTGATGCGATTAGAACAAGATTTGTATGTAAAATTTAAAGCTTTAAACAAAATAAGGAAGAGAAAACACCAAATGATTGTAGATTTAGAAGAAAAATGAAGAACAGAGCTTTTGACGTCACTTTTTAATGGAACAATGATCTGCTTACGTCATCTTTCTTCAAATCTTCAATCAACAACAATCTTTCCAAAATAGCAGCAACAAGCTCTGATACCAATTGTGAGAACCGAGCCACGGTGCGGTAGCGTGAATAATCGTTATTAAACAACATTGTGGAACTTGGATCTAGGGTTGGAATTGAATCTCACTAATATTCACTCTTGATAGATGTTTGGACGGATGAGGTGTATTGGGAGAGAGCCTGATTTGATTAACAATCAATAATAGGATGAACAACTGTAATCAAAACACAAACAAGATAAAACTAGCAGTATGATTTCATTAGTCGAATGATTCTCATAAAGATGAACCACTCATACATACGTTCATATATACATTCATACACACACAAGAAATATTAGCCGCCTCCAGGAGAGCTCATCCTGGAGGTGGAGACTCTCTCAAAGGGATAAAACCCTAAATCTCACACATACACAAATACACTCACTTATACTAGACAAATAATAAAAAACATCTATTTATACTAGTCTAGCATGACTTGGTCTTCAAGACATCCACCCTTGGTTGAGACCAAATAATATATTTTTCATCCACATATAAATTTGATGCGTCGGTCTAAAATATAAGTCCTGACAATATATACATAAACGAAAGCTTTTAACGAGATTTGACAAGAAACATAATTTCCAAGATGTCGGTTTTAATAAAAGTAATGTTTATTTGAAAATTAATATTAATTTTAATTATTTATAAATCTTTTAAAACCATTAAAAACAATAAAAAAATAAAAGAAACAAAGAAAAACTAAAAACTGCCATGGCCAGCACTTGAACCCGCGCCAATGGCCAGCCGAAAAGGAACACACCCACCAAAGAACCAACTGAGCTAACAGATCAGTTGGTTAAACCATGGAAACAAAACTTTAAATACAACAGTGGATAAAATCCCCAAATTAACTTATGAACCCTAGAATTCTAAATCGATTAAATCGTTGTTGTTGATTTTATTAATGCTAGGGCTTTGGTTATATGGGTTACAACGACTTTGCTGCGTATACTAATTACCTTGAACAAACGCGAATTGATGATGAATTGTTAACAGAACCCGTCGGCAAAGAACACGAACAAAAACCACATAGGCAGGCTTGCATAAATTGATTAAGCATTGGGTTTATGCTCGCGATGATGCGAGGAACCTCCAGATATGTTTAATTGAATTTTCTTTATGTGTAAATATCATAATACCAATTCCCTATATGATGGTTTGATAAATAAGTAAACCCGATCGTTTTGTGATCATTTTCTTTAATTGATATGTCGGTGTGGTATAGAGTAAACATATAAACAATCCTCAATAATCGATTCCATGTTTAGGATGAAGATTATGGTCCAAGGTATTAAACGGATCACGGTCATGGGTTCAAATACGGGTTACGGGTCCTGGGTTTGGGTAGTCTAAAATATTTAAATTAGACTTGCTAAAAAGACCTTACAGTTCCAATGTGGATACCAAATGAGTTAAATACTTAAGTTTAGGGTAATTTTATATATAAATGAAAATTATATTTAAAGATTAATATAATAATAATATTAAAATAATGTTAGCTTGATAAATGCGATCATTTATTGATTAAAATTTTCCAAAAACAGAAACAGGTCGGGTAACCGATATAAAATATTAGTTTGAAAACCCGAGTTGTTACATAAATTGTCTCAAAAAGACATAGTTCCGGTGGATGATAGAAGCAGAACTCCCAACGTTAACCGTGCCGAAGCCCAAAGATCCGTTGATAATGTACCTGGCCGTCTCTGATAGAGCGATCAACGCGTTACTTTTAGTATTTAAAGACAACGTTCAAACGCTTATCTACTATATCAGCCGTACATTGATAGACGCAGAAACAAGATACTCAACACTGGAAAAACTTGTTCAGTCACTAATTCAATCAGCGCGTTGGTTACGAATATATTTTCAAGGGCACCCAATCAATGTTCTCACCAACTATCCATTACAAAATTTACTAAGTAATCCAGAACTCTCAAACAGGCTTGCCAAATGGGCAATAGAATTGGGAGAATATGAAATCGAGTACAAACCATGGCCCGCAATTAATGGGCAGGTTTTGGTGGACTTCATAGCAGAGGTACCCGTGATACACGAGAAGCTGAATGCCAAAGAGACTTGAAACCTCCCGCAGAATAGCAAAAGGTACAAGTCTGGCAGTTATACACAGACGGGGAATCCAATGATGAAGGCTCAGGCACAGGATTGAAACTTTTAGACTCAGAAGGTCATGAGTACACAAAAACTATCCGCCTACACTTTCAGAGCACGAATAATGAGGCGAAGTATGAGGCATTCTTGGCGGGATCTAGAATAGCTAAAAAATTGGGAGAAAAACATTTGGAAGCCCATGTGGACTCGATGCTAGTGGTGAACCAAATTGAGGGTGCGTATGATGCGAAAGAGGACAAGATGGCTTCCTACTTGGCACAATTTAAAAAAGCTAATGCTGAATTTCACCACATGCAACATGTAAAGAGAAGTGAAAATAAGCAAGCAAGCGGCCTCAACAAACTGGCATCGGTTAGCTTCGATCTTCTGGCAAAGAATGTTAGAGTGGAAGTTCTGGAAAATGCGTCTATCGCCGCCAGAGAAGTTTGCGTAATCTCCACAAGCACAACTTGTTGGATGACCCCAATATTCAACTTCTTGTCATCGGGATCCTACCGGACAACAAGGAGTAGGCCAGGAAGATACGCCATAAAGCACTAACTTATCAGTTAAAAGAAGGAATTTTGTACATGCGATCGTACCTAGAACTACTCCTCCGATGCGCGGATCCGCATGACGCAAACTACATGTTGAGAGAAATACGTGAAGGCATTAGTGGGATTTACACAGGCCCAAGAATGGTGGTGGCCAAAATTATAAACGCAGGATACTATTGGCTTGGAATGCATGTGGATGTAGAAAAAGAGATACGAAATTGCAGCGCATGTCAACGCCATGCACCAAACACCCTCCGAACCAAGAACATGATGATACAAGTAACGTCCGCATGGCCATTTTAGAAATGGGAAATTAACATAACGGGTACATTTCTTGAAGCGCCTGGGAAGTTGAAATCTTAATAGTCGCCATAGACTACTTCACCAAATGGATTGAGGCAAAACCCGTGGCAACGATCAATGCAACCAGCATCAAGAAATTCATCTAGGATTTTATCATCTGCCGTTTTGGACTACCAATGATCATAGTCAGCGATAACGGAACAAAATTTGCGGATCAACGCATAAGATCTTGGCTTTTAGAACTAAAGATAAGCGAAACGTTCACTTCTGTAGCCCACCCGCAAGGGAACAGAGAGGTAGAACGCACTAACTGTAGCCTCCTTGACGGTATCAAACGGAGGTTGGATTGATATAGGTTAGGATGGATAGATCAGGTCGCGCATGTCCTTTGGTCTGTCCGCACCCAAAAGAGCACATGCAACGCGAAACAACATTCAACCTGACTTATGGAACATAAGCGATGATCCCGGCAGAAATTGGCTGGCCATCGCCAAGGATCTTGTTACCAAGCGAAAACAAAAACCAAAGGCGTTTGGACTTAATGCTTCTAGAAGAAAGAAGAGAGTCGGCCACAATGCGGGAGCAGAACTACAAACGCCAAGTCCAAAAGTATTGTCACACCCCGACCAAAGGCGGTGAAACATGCCGGGGTGCAACAGATTATCCAAGAACACAAGACATTATTAAAGTGACAGTATTGAAACAACTCATTAATTTCATTTAATCATCAAAAGTAACACATCTTGTTCATACAAAATAACACCAAATATAAGAATTTAATTGTTCATTCTTCTAATAACCTAAACGGTCTAACATAAGATAGCATGTTCAAACTCCAATCACCCAATAATCAAACATGTAACAATGAATAAAATAATATTTGTCAACACGTATGTTGGTGAGCAATTTCATAGTTTTGAGTACATATATTATGAGGCAAAATACACAAACGAATATGAGACTATAAATAAAAGCATCAATTGCGGTATATAAATCATAAGTAAATGAGGATACTTTCAAATAGTTAACAACCGACATACTCGGATAATGAGGCCCTATTCTACTAGCTCAAGGCTTAAGTAGTTAGGGGTGCAATTGATCATATACTTATTGAGGCTCAACAACAACATAAAATAAACACTCGTGCACGTAAAGCATATGAAACATATAACACACAATAGAGGAAATACTCTAACTATCATACAACCTAGAGTTTGTGGTTTGAGGATAGAGTATTATAAATCATTCTTGTTTTGAATAGGTATGCATGTTACCCCCAAAGTATAAAAATGAAAACGAGGGATGAAATGTACTCAAATGAAATAAGTAACCCGGAGGGTTAGTTTGCGATAAAACGGAAAGCTAAGTTCAATGAGAAAGACCTAGATTTAAAAGGGTCTTGAGTTTGTAGATTGACTTAAAAGCTTTAAAGTAAAACAACATGACTAGTAAGATAATTAATTATGTTTTGAAGGCTAAAATGTAAATACATAAGAAATTAAAGTAATGGTTTTTAAAAAGTAAGTTTACTCGAAGTCGGGTCTCGGTATTCTATTCATTTGTTTTACTTAACCTTTGTTAAGTAAATATATGTGTAAGGTTGTAATATGCAAGATCCGAAGCAGAGATTCCGAAGTAAGGTTGTATATGTGTCAGTTCGAGTCTTGATAATTGGTTAAGCTCGAAGCAGAGATTCCGAAGTAATACATGTTATGAGATAACACAATGAAATCAAAAGAAACTTAACCAAGTGTGTAGTTCTATTAAGAAGAAACTCGACGTCCGTTAAGCGAGTGTTTGGTTTTGTCGGTCCAAACTTGTTATAAGATCAAGTTGGATCCAACATATCAAGTGTTTTGAGAAAATAATTAAAATTAGTTTATATTATAGTTCTAGAGAAAAATACGAGATTCGGTGGCCCAAAACACAACTAGTGTGTCTTAAGCGAGTGAACTCGGTTTAGTTCGGTCTTGGTTCAGTCCTTGACTCAGAATAAGACCGAGGATAGTTACCACATACCCTATAACATATATCTTATTAAAAGGAACTTATAAATTATAATGCATAAATATTGCATATAACATATTAATAAATCATTTTATATATAAAGCATTTAAACGAGAGTTCGGTCTTGGTTCGGTCCGTGACTCGAAATAAGACGGAGGATGGTTACCACATACCCAATACCATAGAACTTATTAAAATAAACTTACATTTGATAATACTCAAGTCTTACATATAATATGTTAAGAATAAAGTGTTTAAACAAAAGTTTGGTTTTGGTTCGGCTCTTGACTCAGGACCAAACGGAGGATGATTGCCACATACCCATTACCATAAAACTCATTAAAATGATTTGGAAACTAAAATAAATAGAACTAAACATTATCATTAATAATAAGCTTAATTTAAAGTGTTAACAAGGACTATAATAGTCCTTCATGAAGCCTTGCCTAGCAATACACCTAAACCGCCCATGGCCGGAGAAATTAAAGCCAAGGAAACAAGGGGAGTATATTTTAAACAATCTATAATAACAAGATTTAATTAACAATAATTTGTTAGAAACAAAGATTAGTATTAGTTTGACCTTGAGAAGTCAAACTATCAGGAGTTTGGAGGAAGAATACTTAGATCTAGATTAGGAGAATTGAGGTAAATGAGCCACCCCAAATGGGATGCATTAGTCTTGTTTATATAGGGAAAGAGTGAAGGCTTGGCCATAATGTTGCTTTCAAGAGTTACATGCGTTTGTTATTTGACAATTTTAGTCCCTTAAATTTGTTTTAACTCGCTTTTAGCCAAAAAAGGGTGTTTTAACGTACCGAAAGAGATGATTTCTTGATCCGACAATTGTGCAACATAAAAGAACATTAAACTCAATATTTTATTAATAACAAAATATCCGAAAGACCAAAACGGGTTGGGTTTTCGATACAAAAACAGTGACAAGTTAAACCGAAAATGACGATTGTCACAGTTTTCCTTACATTAAGAAAATCTACCCGAAATTAAGAAGAATCCGTAATAAAAAAATGCGGGTACTTTTCCTTCGTCTCGTCATATCATTCCCAAATAGATTCAGCGCCACGCCGTGATTCCAACGGACTTTAACTAAACGGACGAGACTACGTTTGGTTCGTTTCTCATTGCGATCCATGATTTCAATGGGTTTTTCGATCATTTCCAAGGTTTTGCCGATCGTACTGTGTCGAGAGGTATATGAAGGTTACCTTAGACTAAGCACTTTTTGAGGTTCGAGACATGAAAGGTTGGATGGACACCGGTAAGTTCATGCGATAAATCGAGTTGACAAGCCACTTTTCCAATCCTTTAGAGGATCTTGAACGGGCCTACGAAACGGGGTGCTAGTTTTCCTTTTTTCCAAAATGGACTACCCCCTTCCAAGGGAATACTTTGAGAAGGACAAGGTCACCAATATTGAATTCAAGAGGCTTTCGTCGTTTGTTGGCGTAGCTCTTTTGACGACTTCTAGCAGCGAGGAGAGTTTTGCGGATTTGAATGATACGATCGGTAGTGTCTTGGACCATCTCGGGATCGGTGATTAGGGCTTCACCAATCTCATTCCAACAAATCGGGGTACGACACATATGACCATAAAGAGCTTGGAAAGGAGCCATATCAATGCTAGAATGATAGCTATTGTTGTATGAGAATCCGATAAGCGGGAGATGAGAATCCCAATTTCCAAAAAATCAAGAACACAAGATCGAAGCATTTCTTCGTGGGTTTGGTTTGTAAGCTCGGATTAACCATCAGTTTGAGTACCCAAAGCTTCTTGAAGTGACTTTAAAAAACGGGAGGTGAAACGGGCATCACTATCGGAAATAATGGTTAACGGAATACTATGGCGGCATACAATTTAACGAACATAGATTTGAGCGAGTTGTTTAACACAGTACTTCTCGCGGATCGAGATGAAGTGAGTAGATTTGGTTAATCGATCAATAATTACTCAAATACTATCATTTTGCTTTTGAGAGGGGGGGGTAATTTGGTGATAAAGTCCATAGCAATGTCTTCCCATTTCTAAACGGGAATAGGAGGTTATCCGAGCAAGCCAAAAGGTTTTTGATGCTCGGCTTTAACCTTTGAGCATGTAAGACATTTTGAGACGTAAAGTTCCACTTCCTTTTTTCATACCTAGCCACCAATAAATAGATCGAAGATCGAAGTACATCTTATCCGCACCGGGATGCATGGAATATCGTGACATATGAGCTTCGTCTAGAATGAAAGTACGAATTACATCGTGATCGGGGACCCTTAAACGGTTAAGGAAATAAAGCAAGCCATTGGGTTTGTTTTCGAGTTGAAGTTCAGCTCCACATAACATTTCATCGTTTCCTTCATTAATTTACGACTAAGAGCATCAGCTACAAGATTCGCTTTACTAGGATGGTAGAGAATTACGCAATCGTAATCACTAAGTAATTCCACCCATCGACGTGGTCTCATGTTGAGATACTTTTGGTCAAAGATGTGTTGAAGACTATTATGATAAGTGAATACAACACATTTCGTGCCATAAAGATAATGTCTCCAGATTTTGAGAGCGAAAACGACGACACCAAGTTCGAGATCATGAGTCGTGTAATTATTTTCACGAACCTTAAGTTGTCTCGAGGCATATGCTACAAGTTGACCTCGTTACATGAGAACGCAACCGAGACCTTGGTTGGATGAATCGCAAAATACCACAAAGTCGTCGTTTCCATCGGGAAGGGTTAAAACGGGAGCATTGCAAAGCATATGCTTTAGAGTTTGGAAAGCTTCTTCTTGTTTCGGTCCCCATTCACAAGGTTTTCCTTTATGAGTTAGTGCGGTGAGGAGTAATGCGATTTTGGAGAAGTTTAGAATGAATCGCCGATAATACCCGACCAAAACAAGGAAATATCGGACTTCCGTGGGTGTGGATGGAGTTTTCCAATCTTTACGGCCTCGACTTTTGTAACATTGTGAAAATATCGGATCAAAAATAGCAAGTTTCAAAAATTCAAGGGCTACAAGCGTCATCGCGCATCATGATGACGTGGTCTGACAGACCAAGACACGTGTTACCAAGTATCAAGAGGTGGCACAATGTATCACCACGTGGCATCGCGTATGCCACGTGGAAGAGCTAGTTATGAAGAGGACGACCTACGTCGCGATACGCGACAGGCTTATTGTTGAGTCAAGAATTTGACTTGTAATGACATGAGAAAGTCTTAGGAAGATTGGAATCTTCTCAACCTCCTCGGAATTCGCTAAGTATGGAAACCGAGCACACTTGGACATCCGAGCAAGGTTTACTTATCCTAGCAAAGTATTTTGCCTATCGGGCAGGGTTATCTTCTAGAAGTCTTCTCAAGTGCTAATTCGAGCAGGGTTTACTTTATCTAGCAAAGGTGTTCTTCTGGCCGAGCACAGTTCGCTTACTAGCAAACCCTTGGCCAAACCAAGCTTATGAAGCCAAGTACTTGGAAGATCTAGCAAGGGTTGAATAATAAACAGTAGTCCGAGCATGCTTGTTGAAAGTGATCAAGATATATCCAAACTACTTTCTCTAGCAAGGTTCAACCCCGAGCAACTACAGTGCTACTAGCACAGTTCAAACAGTGTTACCAACAAACTATGGTTTGCTTAATAAGTTATCTTCTAACTAAGGGTTGAAGGGACTCAAGAAGAACAGTTTGCTCGTAGGATCATATCGAGCAAAGTTTGTTGTGGTCAAGAAGATTGAAGTCTGCTAGGTGATTATTTTCTATGGAAAATACTCTAAGTAAAGTCTACCCGGAGAACTGTTCACGAGCACACTTTATGGTTACCAGGTCTACTCGTAAAGGACGAAAGGCACAAGGCCTACTCGGAGAAGACTAATGTCACAAAGTCTACCCGGAAGACCTGTTTTTACACTTAGTAAAGTTTTGAATATGCAATTTGATTATGTACCAATCATTAGGTTTTCTAGAAGGAATGATACCTGTCAGGTGGTGGTAGGCCAATAAAAGAATAATTTAGGGCATGCCTCTACACGGAGAGACGCACGGATTTTGGCAGTATTTACACTTTTCTGACCTAAAAGAATATTCCTGATTAAGTCTGACGGCCGTCATAGGATTAGTACGGACAATGCATTCCATACAAGAAACCCTAATCGATTAAAATTTGTATGATTATATTCTATAAATGGAAATCTTTTGAGTGATTGTTTGTGTTTGTTACATTAATTAATCCTTAAGCAACAACGCTGTTTATTTCTGATTTCGCTATTAACAAACAGATTCCTTACCCAAATTAGCAACCTGTCATTAACCTTCTAGTCAACACATCTAATGTGTTGGTTATGACTTATTGAGTGTGAGCGATCTATGCCATTTTACGGGACATGACACTAATCAAATGCCATCGCGTATCGCGATGAGTCTTCTGATTTTGCCTTTAAATAGCCGCCATGGGATCTCGAATTCCTCACACCATGTTCACAGCTCCTTTATATCTCTAAAGCATCCACTCTCTCACTAGAAACCACCTCGTAAAGCGAGCCCTCGATTACCTAGATTTCCGTGTCGAAAGTGTTGATCAAGAAGCATTGGAAAACGAAGCGGCACCGAAGTGCTGCTCAATTGTATAGGGTTTTATATGCCAACGAAGGTAGGCATAATGCCCAAATAAAATAATAAAAATTATTAAAAGGCTTAAAACCCAAAGTAGAGAAAATACTCGATACCTAGATAAATAAAAGAAAACATAACAAAGAAAAGAAAAGAAAGGAATATGAATATAATATCAATGTGGTTATTATATTAATCTTTGTTATAAAATATTATTTAAGTTATTATGATAATTCTTAAATAATAAAGAAAAGAAAAATATACATTTCTTAGAGAAGAAGAAACGCAGGGTTTTAAAGAAAAGTAAATAAGATTTAGCTAAAGGTTTAACTTATAAAAGAAAAGGAAAGAAAATAAGTTAAAAAGTAAGGGTTTTAACTTATGAAAGAAAAGAAAGAAAAAAATACTTTTTAATTAAAGGTTTTAAAGTAAAGAAAATATAATCGAGGTAAAGATTATAAAATAAGACTAGAGGTTTTAAGCCGAATTGTATATTCGACTAACAAAAAGTTATACTCGTACTATAGGTGCGACATAGCAAAGGGAAAGACCCTCAGACAGTGTATTGAGCTGATCCAAAGAAAATGGTGAATACGCCCCAAACTTTACAAACTTGTTTAAATCGAGTTAAAAGAATTTAATGAAAATAATTACATGGGACTACGTGTCTCTAAAACGTTATAAACAAAAGTAAGCGCAAGCCCCCAGGTTGTTGTATACGTTTGTCTGGATCCTTACATATGTGGTAAAAAGAAGGTGGGCACACCGCGCCACACCTGGTCATATGACGCTTTCCATAAGGGGAGCATGACATGTGTATACGTATGGTACCTAATTAGTGTCGAACGTTGCGGTGTTTGCTGGGGTGTTTTGTGTGAACTTTATTTATAATTGTATTTGTTTTAAAGCTTGACTATTCCTAAGCCACAATGGGCCGGACATAACTTTGTCTTGAGGGTTTATCAAGTAAAAGAAAATATTTTAGTGTCGGCATATTCACTAGCATGTATTGATGACGTATTTTCTAAACATTTTTGCAGGTAATAAAAAATAGAAGCTTGGGATGACGAATTGTTTAAGATATCCGATGGCTCAGATTATTATTGTTAAACTTTAAAATGAAATGGTGGTTTGTAATGAAACAAGTCATATTTTGTAAACATTAAATGGGAACTTTTAAAACCCCGTCTTTTGAATATATGTATAACCCACGTTAATTATATTTCCGATCTAATCCGCTAACTCTGATTTATTTACAAGAGTAGTACTAATTGTTGGTCGCACGCCCAACCCTAAGATGGGGGTGTGACAAGTTGGTATCATAGCCATCGATCTTAGCGAATTAAGTATTAAATAATAATACCTACGCTTCGATCCAAGTGAATAGGAAAAATATTTTCATTACTTGTTTTATTTGAAAAAGGATAATATAGGGTGGTAACCTTTTTATCCCTCCTCAATCTAAGCCACCCAAACTTTAGTTGTCGTTAAAGAAGATGATGGATGGTTTTATGAGACATGCACGAAGAGCAGGTATCCCCGAACCCTTACCCAAGGATAACATGCGCGAGGATTACTATGAGGCTTTCTTTAACCAAGAAGTAATGATTGAACGAACCAAACCAATATACTTCCCCGGGACAGAACAATGTCCAATCAACTTACCCGGTGATCCACCAAGACAGGAATATGAGGAACCAAGACATTCAAGCTACCATCCCTCAAGTATACCAATGTACCAACCATCCGGAGCTCCAACATACCAACCATCCGAAGTTCCAACATACCATTCGTCCGAGATTCCAACATATCAGCTGCCGAATCCTCATCCGTCATACGCTTTCCTCGCCAACAAACAAATAAAGGAGGAATCGGAATACGACTCGTCCGATTGGATGCAATGCCATTCCGATCAAAGAATGTGGCATACCGGAACATCTACTCTCGATCATGTGAATTATCACCCCAGCTCTTCCAAAGGACCATCCCGAAAGCCAAGGATGAGAGTAATTGTCGGTCCCGTAATGATCACTCAAACTCACAATCAATGTCACAGCCCTTACGGAAAACTGGGTCGACAAGAAGGTTGGTGACTGTGCTATTTAGGGTAAGAACAAATGTTTGTTAACGGCGAAATCAGAAACAAACAGAATTGTTGCTTAAAGACTAATAAATGTAACAAACACAAACAATAACTCAAAAGATTTCCATTTATAGAAAGGTTTCATACAAATGTAAATCGATTAGGGTTTCTTTTAAGGAATGTTTATTCGTACTACTAGGACAACCGTCACACTCAATCAGGAATATTCGATTAGGACTGAAAAGTGTAAAGTGGCAAATCCGTGGTAGGCGTTCCCTAAAATATTCCTTTTATAGGCCTGCCACCACCTGACAGTTGTTACTCCTAGAAACCCATATGATTGGTATATAATCATATTACATATTCAAAAACATTCTAAGTGTAAAAACAGGTCTCCGGGCACACTTTGTGCCATTTGACTTCTTCGAGTGGACCTGGTTACCTTGAAGTGTGCTCGTGAACAGTTCTCTGGGTAGACTTTACGTAGAATATTTTCAAATAAAATACTCACCTAGCAGACTTCAATCTTCTTGACCGTAGGAAACTTTTCTTGATATGGTCCTACGAGCAAACTGTTCTTCAAGAGTCCATTCAACTCTTTGTTAAATGATAACTTATTAAGCAAACCAAAGTGTGCTGGTAACACTATTTGAACTGTAGCTTGTTTGGAGTTGAAACTTGCTGGAGAAAGTACTAAGAATATTTCTTGATCACTTTAAACAAGCATGCTCGCACTATTGTTTATTAATAAAATCTTGCTAGATCTTCCAAATCCTTGGCTTCAAAAGTTTGGTTTAGTCAAGGGTTTGCTAGTAAGCAAACTGTGCTCTACTTGTAGAACACCTTTGCTAGACAAAGTGAACCATGCTCGAATCATCACTTAAGAGGACTTCAAGAAGATAACCGTGCCCGATAGGCAAAATACTTTTCTAGGACAAGTAAATTCCTGCTCGGATGTCCAATTGTGCTCGGTTTCCATACTTAGCCGTTTCAAAGGAGTGTTGAGAAGATTCCAATCTCCCTTAATCATCCTTAAGTCAATTCAAGTAAAATTCTTGACTCAACACTCTCCCCCTAGATTTGAACACCTCAGATGTCCCAAAACACCTCTAAGGTTACTTACACTTAGTCAAAATGCACATCAAATCAAAATCAAATTACATATTAAAATCAAAAGATTACATAGTTAAAAATTTGTCCAGTGGACATTACAAAGCAAACCCTACACTAAAGATATTCAACTTCTTGCATTGTGGGCTGCTTCACTTCTTCCAACTATTACTGCTCCTGCCCTTTGCTTGAAAATGGACATTATTTGATAGTGAGGGTGATTCTCAGGAATTGTCATTTCCAAAATGTCCCTCAAATCTTCTCTATGAAAAAAGCTCAGGTCTTCATCATTTATGATAATCCCCAATATAAGTCCATCTGAGTTTCGAAGAATGTAGTAGCCTTCATTTTCTTTGTATTCGATCTCAGCAATTCGGCCATTCTTCTAGACTTCATGGTTTGGACGAGTCATTATCCTTCTCATATTTATACAAGTGTTCATGTTGGACAAGGGATTTTTGTTTCTGACTTTTGAAACATAATCATATTCAGCATCCTGTATTTTCATCAAACGCTTGGCTCGTTTGTTCTTTTCATGTTTTGTCAGTTCCCATTTCTTTCTTTGATCCAGCAGTGGGAACCCCTTTTCAGCTTCATTCTTCAAATACTTTGACAACTCATTATGTTGCCTCCTGACCATCTTGTTTCGATCATGATAGTTATATAAGTCAAGATTGGCCATTATCTCCAGCTACTCTATTTTATATGCAGCAAAGTCATCCTTAAAAATGATCTCTCTTAACTGTCTGCTTCACATGATCACTTTTAAAGTTTGTGAGAAAGAGTCATAGTAGAGCAACATAGGTAAGTCAATGTCAGTTTGGGGCCTTACTCCCCCTTAAGTTCCACCTCTACTTGACTCACCCCTGTTTGTTGAAGTATGTCTCCTTGAAGCTGAGGGCCTGGTTGGAATAGACTACATTTGTTTGGTGCCCCCATGAATCCAAATTTCTTCTTGTACATTTCCACCACTAACTCAGCAGGCATCATCATCAGATCAAACACATTTTCACCTCCATCCCTGTATAGTCTCCCAATCATCTCCATTATTCTGTCATCTCTGAGCTGCCAAGCTGGTATAAATCTACCACCAATAAAGCTTCTGGGATTCACACCTTCTAACAGCCGCTTTTCCCATTTAGCCTTCTTATCATATAACAATTCTTTCAGTTGAGGTTTACCCAACATGTCAAAAACATTTTCATTCATCCCTTTTCGCTTTACCATCACCTCTTTAAATACTTTGATCATTCCTTATTATCCCATGGATCTGTGGGTTCATCTGGTTCTAGCTTTACTTCCACTAGGATAGGAATGTCTTCTGTTTAAGCTATTTCCACTCATTTTCAGCTTTCTACTTCTGTCTTAATGTCATGATCCTTCGCTTCTTGGTAGGTGGCCCGGGTTGATCTTTCTTTGATTGTTCCTTCTTTAATAGTCTGTTGTAGTGAGATTCAACCGCAGCCATTTAAGGTGCCATACCTCTATCATTCAAATAACCACAGTTTCCAACATATCTTTTCTTTAATTCTTCAATTCTTTCTTTCAATCTTTTCCTTTCTTCTTTTTCTCTTAATTCTCTATTCATATTAAAATGTTCTTCAAGGTCTCTGAAGATCATCTTAGTCAAGCCCTTTTCAGAGAATCCACAACCTCTCAAATAATCCTTGTATCTCAAAGAATCACGATTCTTTTTCTGCATTATCCTTTTCAACTCATCATTTTGTTTTTCGGTCATCCTCTGCAACTCTTCATCAGAAAGTGGACCTAGATTTTCAAACTTGTACCCAAATGTGGTCAATTTCACAATCAATGGAATTTTCCTTTGAGCTTCATCTAAATTCTGTTAAATATTTGCCCTTTGTTCATTTGTCATTTCAACATGTGGGGACACAATATCAACTTTTTAAGCCTCAACAGGCTCATCACCTTGTTCATTATCATCGTTTTCATCTTCATATGTATTTTCCTTCTCAGTTGACTCATTCATAGCATCAATCTTTTCTTCTTCAGGATTGAGTAAATCCTCAGGCCTAACTATTTGAATTGGTGTAGGCCTTATTGGACTTGCTTGCTCCTCTGGGCTCTCCACAAAGTACTCATATTCATCATTCCATTTAGCTTCCTTTAGATTAGGTAAATCTGCAGGCCTAACTGTCTTGATTGGATCATGCCTCAAAGGGTTTTCCTTCTCTTCAACAAAATATTCATTCTTTTCATCCCATTTACCCCTTTTAGCTGATTTTTCTTTCTCAGCTTGTTCATCAGCTTTCCTTTTTCTTGTATATATCTTTGCAAATGTATTCACCTTTGCTGCAAACTCTTCATGTAACTTGGAGAGTTTTTCCTTCATTTTTCTAATTGTTTCTCTAGTTTCCCCTTGTTCAGTTTCCCCCTTCATTGAAGGTTTTCCAATTTCAGCTTCTTTTTCAGGTACATTGTCAGGTTGGCTTTGGAATTGACTGAACATACTCACAATCATGGCTAAAGAATTTTCAGCCTCTTCAGCCCTTTTCATATTGATCAACGTTTCAATCACCTCCTGCTCCTCAACGCCTTCTTCATCAAACACTTTTTCAATGTTAGCTTGCTCAATCAGCGTTTCCTGCTCTGCCAGCTCTTCAGCAGTCAGGGTTTGGGCAATGTACTCCCTCTCCCTTGTTTCTTTCAACACTTGTTCCAGCCTTCTGGCAGTAGCAACATTTTCATCTTCCTCCTCTTCATCAACATTTGTCTTAACAGGCTCATCCTCCTCATCATCAGGCAATAGCTTTCCCCTTTTCTAACTTTTTCTCTTTTCTTCTTATGTTTCTGGGGGAATGTTTTCCATATCCTCCGACAAATCCTTCATCTCTTCATCATGCACAACCTTCTTGGAACCCTCTTCTTGAGTTTCTGGTTAAGTGTGAATTGGTTCCTCAGTTGCAACTTCTTTCTCTATCACAACATCAGTAGCAACATCAGTTGTTGCCATATTATCAATATTTTGTACCATCTCATCTGCAGTCTCTTTTTATTTCCTTAACACGTCATCCTCAACATCTTCAGTAACAGTGTTCAACACTTCGTTGTCCACATTATAGTTCTGTTCGTCAGCACTGATCCATCACCATCATAATTTTCATTAAGATTCATTCTCTCACTACTGTCTTCATCACTATCATATGCATTCAATATACTTTTAAAAACATCAATAGCACTGTCTTAACCTCAGCCATCTCTTCATCATCTTTAGAACCAGTTTCCTCATCAATTGGAATATTCTCCCCTGTTTTGGGGCAGCTGAGGTCTTCTCAACCTCTTGCTCCAGGGTTTGAATTTTTTAAAGTGCTTGAGCCAACTGAGCTTTCAAGTCATCATTCTCCTTTTTCAGTTCAGTATTTTCTCTCTTCAAATTAATGTTCTGACATATCAAATCAAAGTTTCTTTATAGCAAAAAGTCATTAGAGGGAGGGGTGTGTGGTGGTGAAGTAGAGAAAGGTTCAGGTATACGGTGGATGGGTGGTTCTATGGTATGGGTTTGTGGTAATGGATCAGGTGTGGATTGGGTAGGTTTGGTGGGTTGGATGGGTTGGGATGTGGTATGGGTTACTGGTTGGTTTAAGGTTTGGTTTATGGATGGGTCTTGGGTTGTTATTGGTGATTGAGGTGGTGTTGGTTGGAAGTTATATAAGTGTATAGGGATGGTTTCTGGAATGTAGGGTTCATGGTCATGGGTTTGGGTTAATGGTTGGGTGATGGTGTGAGGTGGGCTTAAGTTTAAGGTTTCAGGTGGGTTTGGGTTAGGGAAGGTGGTGTTTGAGGTGGGGATTGGTGTATTTGGTCATTTGGTGATGGTGGGTAAGGTGTTTTTTGTGGTGGTGTATCTAAGGGTGTGGTTGGTGGTGTTGTTATTGGTTGAAACTCCTCCTGAACTTGTTCATCTCAATCATTATCATCATCATCATTATCATCACCATCACTTGAGTCATCATCATCATCATCATCATTCTCTTCATATTCTTCCTCCTCTGAGGTTAACTCAGGCACATGCATAATCTCCAAATCGTGGTTCACTAACCACGATAATATTTCAAATTCACCCTCCTCAGAGTTGCAATCCGCTTGTATGTATTTGGATTCTGTAGTGCATATGTTGTACCCATTGTAGGAAAACCTTCCAACTCCTGGTTAAAGATGATTTGAAGAAATCTAAGATAAGCTAGAAACTTGTCTTTGTTTGATTTCTTCAATATGCTCACTATGACTTCGAAAATCATCTTAGAAAAATTAAATGGCAGATCATAGACAACACCAACTGTGGCGTTGGCCAAATCATGACTCATCTGAGTCCATGATCCTTTTTAGGGGCAAACCCTTAAATAATGTGGTGTATCAAGAATCTGTATAAATTGGGGAACATTCCCTTTTGGAATTGTCATTCGTGCACAGTCCTCTGATATCCCATTGTTTGCACAAATATCTTGAGCAGATGACCGGTTGTAAAGTAAATCGGGTTATTATCATAATCATTTAATTGCAAACATCTTCTTATCAATCTTTCAGTCACCCGTATCTCTTGCCCTGCTATGGTAGCTTCCAATCGCCTTCCGTTCACATCATCGTATAATCTTGCTGAGCGCCAGAAATCAAGTGAATCATTTCTGCATATCACCGGGCACTCTGTCAAGACAAAGCGTATGTTCGATCTTATCAGCCACCTTATCATCAGAGCTACATCCTCATTCTCAGTAGTAACTTGTAATAAAGCACACATGTTGTGCTTATGTTCGAACGGATATCTAGGTTAATTACCGTCATCCGTATCTGTTCTTCGACAAATTGATAACCTACACATGAAACAGAGAGTTAGTAAAAATGAATAATCAAAGCCCATTATTACTCAATCGTGGTCTGAAAACACTTAATTGATGCTTACCGAGTCGGATTGTGTGGGCTGACAAACTAGGGTTAGGAATTTTTTGAGATTAAGTCGATTCGTATTCTGAACCAAGAGAAAGTGTGGAAGGAGAGAGAAGTGAGAGTGATGAAAATTTCACTAATTTCCTCTTTTATACCTTTCTGAAAGTGAGTTTTAAATGCATTTTGTCATGTAGCGAGTTAATAGCTGTCAAACAGTAACAATATCCAATAAATATATTCCCATTTAAAACCTTGCTCGATAAAGTTCATTTAGCTAACCTTGCTCGGAAAAGTCAGTACAAAGCTTGCAAGGTATATTCCATGTTTGAACCTGGATCAATCCTTAAACAATAAACAGATCTCGGATCTGTATGAATACGATTAATCCTTAACTCAGATCTAGCTCATAGTTATGTTTGATTATATGTTATAGGTGTATATATTATATCAGTATTAATATGTGTATGTGTGAATAATATTAAGATGAAGATCGAGAGCGATTTTGACAGAGGTTCGATAATTAACTCTCAAAACTTTTATAACTCGTGAACAGTGTTCACGTATAAATAGAAGACGGACCTATTTCGTTAACATCCCAAACGAACTAGAGTCCGCTTTGTTACATACATAAAAGTAAATAACTTAGCGAATCGCCTCTTGATTCGTTAAACATCCTTAACGAACAAGAGGGAAATAGCCTAGATCTAGTTCGCTAAACATCCTTAGCGAACTAAATATTTACATTAGCGAACTACAATATAACTTAATTGTTTATTACATTTAATCAAAACGACAAATACGTTAACGATAAATACAAAGACTAAAGACGCAAAACTGTGCACAAACAGACACCCCCTCGTCTTGAGCTCTTTGTCTTTGGTCTTCACTTGAAACGCTTGGACTGCCAGTCTCTGCAACAATGAATTCCATTTTCATAACAAACACGCACAACTCGTTGGAATTGCATAGCCATGTCATAGTCTTCATCGCGCTCAAACAGAATCTTGTTCTTGTGCAGAACGTCATTGTCGGTCTCAGATAAATTAACCAACCACATCGGGTCAATTATCTTGATAAGCTCAATCTTCAGTCCTTTACCAAGCACAATGACGGCCTCGCCAGTATGATTGTCATAGTACCAACGATCAAACGAAAGATGCATGTGTTGGTGCATCGTCTTCACCGGCACCCGTTTCATCGTCTTCGGCGGCTTTACCTTAAGAACAAGCTTCCTCCAGCCAGTCCTTGGATCAATTTCGTCAATACGTTTACGTCTCGGGACCTGGGGCTTGAAGAACTTGAAGCCATGATTGACCTCGAACAGTAAGTGTTGATGAAACCACTCAGCTATCCGGTCGCTACCACGACAGATAAACTGACAACACGTGAGGGTACGAACATCCCAAAGCGGTAGAGTAAGAACGTCCATCATCGTCTCGTAGTACTGAATTCCCTTCTCCTATTTAACAATACATACCTTAAGGCCAGAATCATAAAACCAAGAAACGATACCGTCTTGAAAGATGTCACTTGGTTTGCTTTGACCCAAGCAACAGTTTCATCTTTTCTTTCCTGATCAACATATCGATACGCATCGATAATTTTACCAACTTTCTGATGATTGAACCACCTTTCAATGTCATCATCCGTTGGATTCACAATCGCATTGGAACGAGTATCCACAAACTTCTTGCCCTTAGACGTCTTTTCCAGATCATCCCCAGTTGCCTTAAACATTTGCTCATTAAATACAGGAGCCCCTTGATCAACGTTTGTGTGTTGAAACAAGTCAGGGTACTCCTCGGTAGTGACGTCTTCAACCTCAACTTCCTCGTCTTGATAAATAAAATATGTGTTCATCTCAACGGTTGGATCATTTAAGATCTCTTCATCGTTTATTACCTCAACATCAGGCTTTGTCTCTGACACGGTTAATTGTTCATCATTCACCCCTAGCAGTATGGAAATCTGCTCTCTCGTCAGAGACCTATCAACAAACTAACCAACCTCGATCTCATTCCGGTTCACCACACTTCTAACCACCCCCGAACCATCAACAAATATGACCGTATCAGCTTCAATCCTTTCATCGGTTTAACAGCAGTTGAATCATGATACACAACTATCTGCTTACCCGAGTCATCACCACCACTCGTACCTGCACCTGTACCTGTAGATGAGTCATGAGCTTGTTTCGTCTCACCACCAGCACCAGACTCATCAGGGTCTTCATCGTCATTCTTGAGTCTTTTCAGTGCATCATCTTTACAAGTTAATTGTAGAATAAGATCCTCCTGCTCTTTTAATTTCACCCCTGAAACGTAACAAAATCACGTAAGGCTTTTGTTTCTCGTTGGCAGAAGGAGACATATCCCATTAGTCTCTTTTGGTTCTCCATGAGGCGTTCCTGATTCAGTTGGTCAGCAGACATCTGATTCTCATACAAGTGTAACAAGTTCAATAACATGTCTGTCTGACGATTCTTTGGCATGTTGTACAAGGAAGGATGGACAGGTTGGATTTATCCCTGAAGCCTTGTAATTCTCAAGAATGAGACATCACTAGGTGGATGAGACCTCATTGACGGTGTTGGAGGAGCAGTGGAAAGTGTAGTAGAGGGCAATGATATTTCAGCAAGTGCCATCTGTGGAATCAAACCCAAATGCTCATGATGGACCACCGTTGTTAATGTAAGAGTCGGAGTGCTAGTAGTAAGCGGCACTACCAAGCGTTGAGACAAGGTTGTATGAGGCGACGGAACACCAATAATTACACCAGCTCCAGCTGATACACGTCTCTTAGCTGGAGCTTCAGAAGCTGGTCCTTTACCCTTTCGTTTTCGTTCACATTGAGCTGCTATGGTAGCAGCTAACGCAACATTAACAGCATCCTGTTGCTCTTGAAGAGCTGCATCACCATCTCCACCATCATTATCGTCATCATCGTTCCCACCTTGTCCTCCCTCACGCTCGGAATCCGAATCATCATGGATCTAAGGATCATTGGAAGGACATACATAATTAGGGTTAATAATATGACCAATCATACGCTTGTCCTTTGTCATTTCCTTTCTATAAATCAACATTCGATTCACAGTAACAGCCTTTATGTGTTCCATAGGAAGCACACCATTCACCAGAGTTTGATCAATAACTAAATTGGGTATCAAATCTTGAACGATCACTTGTAGAAATCGTGGCTACATTAAAAATTTCTTCTTCTGAGTCGTTTGCTGAACTTGTTCTTTCAGATGATCAAAGACTAGCTCGGAGTAGTTAAATGGCTTGTTGAGGATAAGTGCAACAAAAGCCGATTGCACACTGCTTCTGCATTGGTCAAATCCACCACGACGACCACTCATACAATGAATCAAGACATGTAGAAGATACTTGTATGGTGGGAATAATCCATTCTTATTCAGCATAGAGTCATCAATACCTCCACCGTAACGTAAATGAGTAAACAAACCCTTGATCAGTTGCTTGTCACATTCACTTGGGTTGTCATCATTGTCTCCAAAACGAAGCACACGGCGAACTACTTCCACATCAACTATAACAAGAGTTTGATTAATCGTGGCTCGAATGTGATTCTCCACCTCAACATACTCAGCAGTATCCCAAAACTGCCTAATAATGCTTAGATAAACTTCAGGTCGAGCAGTGATTGCATAATGTATCACTGAGCGTCTTAAGAATTCCAACATGTCTCCGAAGTCAGCAACATCTTCATCAACATAAGCACATATGTTGTGTTTTGTGTCATATGGTAATAAAATGGCTTCTTCCTGCTATTCTTGAGATGGTTGTTCTTGTTGCCCATGATCAGCAACCGGTGGATCTTGATTCAATTGATCAGCCATTTTACTGAATAAATCAGAAAGAGTATAAGTAATGTGAAGATATACTTTACAGGTAATCTTTATGTATCTATTTATCTATAGATGGTGCATTTACATGTCGTGTGTAATCAATATATTTACGCGTTTAGACGGGTGGAATAATTCATTAAATACAAAAGTTAATTAAATTTAATTATTTATTGTAAAATAAAATGTCATTCGTATGATTATCAATTTGATTCGTTACACATATGTAACGAATCAATTGATTTGCTATCAGGTAAATCTGTTAACGAATTAGACCATGCGAATTAAACTATTAATAATAACGAACTAACCATTAGTTCGTGTCAAATTGACGAATCCAAATCTGATTCGTTAACTAAGTGATTCGCTAGTCTAGTTCGCGTATTAGCCTAACGAATTGGACACAGAATAGTTCCAGTTTCCTAGGATTAACGAATAGTCAATAATTAGACTCAATGTTTGACAATCCTGGTCAAAGTCAAAAACATATGAACACTGATAGTCAATCATGTTGAATCAAGGTTCGAGTATTCCATAATCATCGACGAAACACAAATATGACATTCTTAACGATCTCGGAATCAAGAAGCAAAGCAAATGGTGTTGAATTGAGGTAACACCAGTATGATATAAGTCATATTATTAATGGTTTTAACCGAATATAAACACCTAAAACCATAAAACAATCAATTGACCCAGCAAACAATAATCAAACACTGATTAGAGTCCACCAAGAGTCTCGGAATCACATTCCGACTATAATGAAACCACAATAAATTATAATAACACAGTATGATGTTGATTAAGCAGAGGTTTAAGAATTCGTAAAACCCCTATAACAAAATTGCATAATTAGCCTATCAACACCGTGTCTTTTTTGACGAAAATCACAAAGAAGTGATAATCTATACCTTAGGAACACAGTGAAATACTCAAATGTTCAAAATTTGAAGGTCGAGAAAATCAGAAAAAATTCGAATAGGGTGACTTTAGGTATAAGGAAGGTGAAAGAACAGTGAAGGACGAATAGTTTCACAGCTGTCCTTTATACACAGTCCTTACACGTTTCCCTATGTACGAATCGAACAGATTCATTAGTGATTTAAATAACGAATCATCCGATTCGTTACCTTTATTTTAATACGTGGCATAACGAATTAACTTTAAATCATGTCTTGATTCGTTAAGTATGCATAACGAATTGGATGCGTTTCGTTACATAGTGCGGAAGCGAATTAGAGGAACGAACTAGAAAGTAGTTCGTTAAAACACAACCCTAATTCGTTATCCAAAATTAACGAATTGACCATTATTTAAATAAATAAATGAATTAAATAAAGAATTTATTAAATATTATCCAATTAATAAATAAATGATTTAACTTAAAAGAATTACCGAGGACCTTTATCCCGAAAATTAAATACTTTAAAAACGTTTCACGTTTTCGAAACATAACTTAAAAATTTAAAATAATATGTAAAAATAAAAAGTAAAATATTTTTGGTATTTTGTAACAAATTAAAGAATGTATTTACAGAAATATCCGAACTTTAGAAAAATAGACAATCTTTTTGTGTTTTTCTAGGATTTTTCAAAATCAGTACATATTTTTGTGTTTTAAGAAAAGTAGACAATCTTTTTGAGCAGAGAATCATATCGACCAAATTGCCCTTCCATCACAGTTTTATATTTCAGCGATATTATGACTGGCGTTAAGTCGGTCATTGACATTGTTGTCCACTTAAATCTTATAACAAACCTTCAAGCATTTGTGTGATATGATTTATGGTTCAATTAGCTCACAGAATATCAGAAACTATCAGCCCCTAATCTCGGTTCAAGCTTAATTTGGTTTTTGCCAAATCACCCCAACTTGACTTAAACCGTTATAATGTTGATCAAAATTTGAAACTTTTTGAATATTTGAGCAATGCATCAAGTTTCCTTTACTGTGAGTGAGTATGAACGAGTCCATATGTCGGCTACATACATTGTATCCCCTGGGGTCCGTTTCTTATTGGTATTGAGACGCACGCAAGGGAGGAACAATTGTATGACTAACTGCGTGTTTTGATCAACTCAGTAATTTATATTGTACGAAGTACAGCAGTGATCAAGTTTAATGACTTTGGGTTTGATCTAGAAGCGAGTGAAATATTCATGCTTATGAATACCCAGATGATTAAGCCGCATAAAGACTCACAGTGTCCAGAATCCTAACGCTTGTTATTTGCTTTATTATATTTTTGGGTGATCAACAGCTATAAGGCTTGAGTATGACCGGTTATTACATTTCTTCCATCCTCACCGAGACTTTTGCTAGAGACTAACACCTCTTACAATATGGCTTTTCTTTAGGTTTATATCACTTACTTTACTCTAACAACTTGTTTAATACATACCAATGCACCAATGATTAAGCACACGGTCATTTAAGCTTATTTCTTTCTGGATTTGGGGTCAAATAATCAATGTACTCTCATTTTCTCTTTTTTCTTAAAAACTCAATTTTGAGGAGCATAATAAAATGAATTCAATCGCCTCAGTTACTTTGAGTCTATAGATAAATGGCTATCCTATCCATCTACAAGTAGATAACAGGACCAAAACATGCAAGCATGCTCCACAAACTTAAGTAACTGATAAAATTTACAGCGAGAAAATAAAGTAGAAAGCTTAACGAACGCCCCAAGTACTTTCCATTTGTCAGGTAAACGGCTAACCCGATGTTTTACAAGAAATTATCATGACCAAACATATACAAGTATATGTCCTTCAAAATAGAAGCAAATGACATAATTTTCAGCGAACATAAGCAAAAATCTTTTTGGTTTTTCTCTTTACAAACTAAAAACAAAATCTTTTTGTCTTTTCGGATTTTTCTTTATAAACAAGAAATTCACATTCTTTTTGACTTTTTCAAAAAACTTCTGTACAAACAGAAGTCACAATCTTTTTTTCTTCTCTAATTTTAACATGTTTTTGGTTTTTCAAATATTAAAAACAGGAAAGATCACAATATTTTTGATTTTTCAAAATTTTCTAATGTTTCTGGGTTTATCTTTACAAACTAGAAGCACAATATGTTTGTATTTTCTAAGATTCACCCCTAAAACCTAAAAACAAAATAAAATTTAAACTAGAATAGACTAAAAATAAAAGATAATCATCCTAATTTTAGGATTTCAGCAAGGGTCTTCAATCCATTTAAACCAAGCAAAAATTGAAAACGTGTTTTATCAAAGGCTTTGGTAAATAGATCGGCTTTCTGAAAATCAGTATGTACATTCTCAAGATCAATTAATTTCTTTCATAACAATCCCGTATAAAATGATATCAAATTTCGATATGTTTCATTTTAGAATGTTGTACGGGATTTTTGGTGATACTAATAGCAGCAGAATTATCAATCAAGATGGGAGTAGTAAGAAACTTCAAACCGTAGTCGCGAAGATGTTTTGTATCCACAAAACCTGGGAACAGCAACTCGAGGCTGCAACATACTCAGCTTCGTCGGTTGAAGTGGAGACCGTTGTCTGCTTCTTACACTGCCAGGAAACAAGCCGGCTTCCTAAGAATTGACATCCCGCTGTAGTAGACTTGAGTACCATAACCCGATGTCAGGATTTTGTTGGTGCATAAATGTCAGTAGTTCATATGTCTAGTGTATGTAATCGAGTCTGTAATATTGTTTATGTATTTGTTTGTTTAAAGCGAAGTTGTTGACAAGTTCGCTTAGGCGAACTTGTTAACCAAGCGAAGTTGTTAACAAGTTCTCCTAGGCGAACTTGTTGAACGACCGAAGTTATGGACAACTTCGCCTGAGGCGAAGTTGTCGTGTATTTATATAGGTTACGGATTATCGTTTTAGTGTTGGTTATAAGTTGTTCGAGTTCGTGTAATTCAGTGAGTCAAGTGACGTGAGGTCGAGAGTCTGTAAGTATCACGTGTTGAGTTATTAATATAACGTGAGTTTGTTCGTATCATTTTCGTGTGTTTGTGTTCTACGTCCGTAACGATCTACACAGGGATTCCGCACCTGTGTATATCGGGATATCTCGTGTGATCCGTCCAGGGAACCTACAATTGGTATTAGAGCTTTTGCTCGATTGTGTGGTTCGGGATATTCACGCGGGTGTAGAATTTGTCCCGTTTCGACTATTCACGGGACGAGTTTTTGGTGTTTTTGCTCATTCTAGCCTCCTACCAGTGTGCTCAAGCCTTTAAACCGTCAAAAACGTCGTTAAAATCCGATTTTCAGATCTGCAGAAAGTTTAAGTTCGTCAGGCGAAGTTGCTGTTCATCAGGCGAAGTTGCCGTCAGGATACGTAGGGTTTCAGTGAAGATATAAGGAGAAGCGAAGTTATTTACAACTTCGCCTACCTCCTCAACTTCGCCTAACTCAGCGAAGTTCTCATCAAGTTCGCCTAGCTCAGCGAATTTTTCTTCAAGTTCGCCTAATTTCTAAGTTCACTTACCCTAAGCGAAGTTATTCTCAACTTCGCCCAGTCACGCGAATTTAAGAAGGATCCAGCGAAGTTATTACTTAAGCGAAGTTATCCTTAACTTCGCCTACAGTACTGTTCAGAGGAAATTTTTAACTTCGCCTACTCAGAATTTTTCGGGTTTCTTGGTCTTCAAGAAGAATGTCGTCGATCAACATTTCGGAGCTTGTAAAGATGGAAGTTGAAGCGGGGTCAGCTACAAAGGCCCCAAGGTTGCTGAAGGGAACCGATTTTGTCGCGTGGAAGGATCGGTTCATACAATACGTTAAGTACCAGGATGCGAAAATGTGGGTATGCATCGAAGATGGATATATTCCACCAGTCATGGAGTATGAAGGTCGAGACCAAATCAAGAAATACAGTAAAATGGAAGAGGAGGAGAAAAAGATGTATGAAGCCGAAAGCAAGGCTCATGCTGCAATCACAATGGCTCTTCCACAGGAGATCCTCCATACGTTTAGAAAGTATACATCAGCTAGAGAGCTTTGGGAAGCTCTTGAGAACAGATTTGAATGGAATGTAGGTATTCGGGCGTCAAAGATAAAGTTGCTCAAAACTCAATTTTCAGTCTTTAAGTACTTGAAGAACGAATCTCTTGATGATATTATCACTCGATATTATCATCTAATGACTGAATTGAGTAACTACTCCATTTCCTACCGAGAAGAAGAGATTGTGGAAAAGCTTCTCGATGCCCTCCCACCAAAATGGGAGATGTATACTGTGCTGATGAGGGAAGACAAGGATTTCCCTACTTATGATCTTGAAACCACTGTCAACAAGCTCAGAACTTTTGAGCTTAATATGGTAAGAAAAGAAACATCTATGGATCAGGTTCAGATCCAGGCATGTACGGTGCTAAAGTAAACTCAAATTCAAGTTCAAAGACTGATTCTGCCGCCTACTACTCGAAGGGCGAGTCTTGTGCCAAGTCTTCACAGGAGGGGCATGTGTCAGTAAACTCAAATGGGGATGTTTGCTTTGTTGCGGGTGGATCAAGTGGTACTCAACAGACAGCAAGCAAGAGTAGTGGATCTTCAAGTTCCTCAAGCAATAATTACTCTAAGATGCCAATGAGCGTCAAATCTGCTGAAGAGCAATTTGGCCTCTATGCTTCGTTTATTGCTTCATATGAAAACTATATTCAAGGAAAGGTTGTTGATCCAGCGATGCTGGATGAAGACTATGACCAGATCGATGCTGATGATCTGGAGGAAATGGATTTACAATGGCAGATGGCCATGATAGTGAGGAGAGTGAAGAAGTTTATGAGAAAGACGGGGAGAAAGTTTGTTGGTGGCAGGCCAGGGTTCGACAAGTCTAAGGTGAGGTGCTATAACTGTCAACAAAACGGGCACTTTGCCAAAGAGTGCAGAAACGAGCGAGTTGAACGTGGTCTAGGCCGGTCTGTACAGCACACTGGGAGTAGTAAAGAAGTCAATGCCATGATGTCCAGAGAAGCAGGTGAATACAACTGGAACCTGCATTCGAATGAAACTAGTGAGCAGGCAAATATGGCTAAGGTTGAGAATGAAGAATGTGAGAAGATTACCGGAGAAGAGAAAGCTACTGGTAAGGAAAAAGCTTTCATGGCAGATAACAAGGATCAACTCTCCGAGGTAAGTTCTAAACCTATTTTTACTAAATGTGAGAATTTGTCTGAGCAACTTGCTACCATAACTGATCAGTATGTTCGTTTAGATGCTGAATTTAAAACTCTTAAAGAAGATCATCACTTTATGAAAGCAAGAGAAAACAGTTATAAAGTTAAAATAAAAGCGTGTGAAAAAGATGTTAAAAGCTTAAAAACAAAACTTGCTGAAAAAATTGAAGTAATTGATCTAATTTATGAGGTTTTAGAAGAAAAGACTTAACTGATTGCTGAACGAGAAAAGCAGATTGCTGACCACCAGGTGAAAGTGGTGGAACTGAACCGAAAACTTGAGCAGTTCAGAAATTCCTCAGCTATTCTTGATCACCTTGTTAGTGATCAAAGTACCTCTGCGAAGAGGGGAGGAATTGGTTATCACGAGGTTCCACCACCTTATAACCATAATTACACTTTTAACCCTAGTGTTCAGAAATCTGTTGATTTTGAAGTTCCTCAGACAGTTCCAATCAAGGTTACGAGTAAAGAACCAAGTGTTAGTAGTGGCGAAACGAGTTCGCCTGTTTCAAGTGTGAAAATTTCTGTTACGAGTCCAGTCTCATCAGATTCGGATAAGTTGTCCGAATCGGGTAAGACAAAAGATAAGGTAGTGTTACCCACTGGTGGAGAAAAAGATAAAACCTATAAAAAGAGTACTCCACTCAACCCGTACGTCCCACCTTATGCGAGACGAACGGCCGGTAACACAGCCTCGACATTCAAAACAACCTTTGAAAAGAAAATGGAGCATAGGTGTTGTTTTAGGTGTAATAAGTTAGGACATCTTGTTGCAGATTGCCCTCTGACGCCGAAATTCAGAGGTGTGAGGCCTATTAAAACTGAGCGTAAGGCTAATGGTAATTTTAATACTGCTAAAAATGAAAACCCTTCAAAGTTCCGAAATGTAACTAATTCAGGTTTTCACAGAAACAAACCTCAGTTTAACAATGCTAATAACCAAACCACAAGATATAATACTTTCAATATACATAGGTTTGGAAGGCCTCACACTCAATTTCCAAGGAGATTTCCTAATAGGACCGACAGGAATTATCCAGATGCTAACTTTGGAAAGCAGAAGTACGGGATGTATAGATCCAAGACCAATTGGTCTTGGGTCCCTAGATTCTAATCCTTTGCTTTATTGTGAAGGAACAGTTGAACAGGGCTGCCCACAGTCTTTGGATTGTAGATAGCGGCTGTTCCCGGCACATGACGGGTAACAAATACTTGTTGCACGACTTAAAACCTGTTCAAGGAGCGAGAGTTAGCTTTGCCGCTGAATGTGGAGGCAGAATTACTGGAAGAGGAACGGTGTCAAATGGAAAAATGACTCTTGAGAATGTGAACTTTGTAGAAGAGTTGAAGCACAATCTGTTGAGTGTGTCGCAGATTTGTGATAAGGAGTACACTGTTCATTTCACGAAGAATGAGGCGATCGTGTTGAAGCCTGGTTTTCAGATACCAGACGAGTGGATAGTGATGAAAGCTCCTCGTGATACAAATACTTATGTGATGGATATGAGGTCTACTGAAATGGCCACGGATGAATCATGTTTAATAACGAAAGCAAGCGAATCGGAATCCGAATTGTGGCACAGGAGGATGGGGCACATTCATCTTCGGAAGATGAACCACATTGTCAGGAATGGACTTGTGATGGGCGTTCCCTTGAAAAGTTTTAACTTTGAAGACAAATGTATTGCATGCAAGAAGGGAAAGCAACACAAGAAATCCCATCTCACCAAGAAGGTCAACTCTATTGCCAGTACTCTAGAACTGCTTCACATGGATCTCTTCGGTCCCGTGAATGTAAAAAGTCTAGGAGGTACTTCTTACTGCTTGGTGATCACTAATGACTACTCGCGATATTCGTGGGTATATTTTCTGAAATCGAAAGATGAGACGGCTCAAATGGTGAAGAATTTGATTACCAAAGTCGAGAACGTCATGGGTAAAACAGTGAAGTTCATCAGGAGTGACAATGGAACGGAGTTCAAGAATTTTGAAATGGAGATCTTCTGTCTTCAGAAAGGAATTGAACATCAATACAGCCCTCCGTATACTCCGCAACAGAATGGAGTGGCTGAAAGGAAGAACCGAACTTTAATTGAAGGAGCCAGAACTATGCTGGCAGATTCGAAGCTTCCTGTGATGTTCTGGGCTGAAGCAGTTGCTACAGCCTGCTATGTTCTGAATAGAGTGTTAACCGTTAAGAGACTTGGTAAAACGTGTTACGAGCTTATGCATGGAAGGAAGCCCAACTTGAGTGGTCTTGAACCATTCGGGTCCCCTTGTTCGATCTTGAAGACAAATTCTAAATTTGGCGAAGTAGCCGATGAAGGAATATTAGTCGGTTATGTTGTTGGTACTCCCAACAGACGTGTCTTCAATACTTCGACTTGCAAGGTGGAGGTGGTGTGTAACACCGACATCACAAGTTACCAACCGCCAAAAACAAGCAATGGACCTGCTGAGCTTTTCGACTATGTTAAGCTTTTTAAGTCGTTTAACATACCGGATTTGGAAATTTCTGAAGAAGAAGAAAGAGTTTCGACGAAGATGATACTCGATGAGGAAGAAAATCTATTGCAAAGACAGCTGATTGATAAATGTCAACCTTCCTCATCAAACACTATCGGTACCCCTGCTGCCTCAGCTGAAGAAGAATTTATCAATCCTTTTCACTCTCAGCATGAAACAACCATTGACGAGATCTCTTCTAATTTGGAAGATAATTTGCATGTCGGTTCTGTTCCGACCACGAGAATTCATAAAGATCACCCTTTGGATAATGTGATTGGTGATGCGTCCTCAGGTGTACAAACGAAAAGTAGCTTGAATGAACACACCTGTGTTTATACAAGCATTAAGGAGACAGGAATAATCAATGAATGCCTGTACACCTGCTTTATAAGCCAGATTGAACCGAAGAATTATCAAATGGCTTTAAAGGACAGCTCGTGGGTCGAAGCCATGCAAGAAGAGTTGGCTCAATTCGAGAAGATGGAAGTTTGGACTTTGGTTGAGAAACCAAAGAATGTGCATGCGATAGGCACAAAATGGGTGTTTAAGTGCAAGAGAGATGTTAAGAGGATTATTATAAGAAACAAGGCGAGGCTAGTCGTTAAAGGTTTTAATCAACAAGAGGGGATTGATTATATAGAAGTGTTCGCTCATGTCGCAGGTTGGAAGCCATAAGATTGTTTTTAGCGTTTGCTGCTTATGAAAAGATGAAGGTGTTTCAGCTAGATGTGAAGAGTGCGTTTTTGAATGGGAAAGTTGATGAGGTTGTGTATGTTGAGCAACCTCCGGGTTTTCCTGACCCAGACTTTCCAGATCACGTGTACAGGTTGAGCAAGGCGTTGTATGGGTTACATCAGGCACCTCGTGCCTGGTATTCCACTTTATCGGATTACTTGCTCGAGAATGGTTTTGAAAGAGGGAAAATTGATAGCACGTTGTTCTTCAAAAGAGATGGAAGCGACTTCCTGCTGGTACAAGTCTACGTGGATGACATTATATTTGCTGCGTCAAAAGTCTCCATGTGTCAGGAGTTTGAAGCCGTCAAGAAGAAAAGGTTTGAAATGAGTGCTATGGGTGAACTAACTTTCTTTCTAGGAATGCAGGTTGATCAGAAGAAGGACGGGATGTTCATTCATCAGACGAAGTATTTTCATGATGTGCTCAAGCGCTTCAAGATGGAGGACAGTTCTCCATATGATACTCCAATCTGCGTCAATCACAAATTGGGTGCTGAAGTAGACGGTGATGCAGATGTGGACCCAACTCAATATCGGGCAATAATAGGTTCTTTAATATACTTAACTGCATCTAGGCCTGATATAATGTTTGCTGTTTGTCTTTGTGCACGTTTTTAGGCAAATCCAAAAGAATCTCATTTTAAAGGTGCAAAGAGGATACTGCGGTATCTCAAGGGCAAGCCGAAGCTGGGGTTGTGGTACCCGAGAGGAGGAGACTTGGAGCTGGTCGCTTACACAGATTCTGATTATGGAGGGTGCAATCAGAGTCGGAAGTCAACAACTGGAGGATGTCAGTTTCTTGGTGGCAGATTGGTGTCGTGGCAATGCAAGAAGCAGACTTCAGTCGCAATTTCAACCTGTGAGGCAGAATACATGGCAGCATCCAACTGCTGCTCTCAGGTTCTTTGGATTCAACAACAGTTGCGCGACTATGGTCTGAATTTCTTACTTACTCCTATTTGCATTGATAACACAGCTGCTATCTCAGTAACTAACAATCCCGTGAAACATAGTAAAACTAAACATATTGACATACGTCATCAATTTATATGGGATTGTGCTGAGAAGAAATTGATTGTGCTTGAAAAGGTGGATACGCTTGATAATTTCGCTGATTTATATACTAAAGCGTTTGACAAATCCAGATTTCAAAACCTTATTGAACTGAATGGGATGATCAATCCCGAGTAACCATGCATTTCTTGTGATATTTAAAAAAAAAAAAAAAAAAAAAAAACGTCACTAATCGCTTAAAAATATGTCGGTTACATCAATTTGAAGGACTTGTCTTCGGATATGTTTTGGTCCTCATTTTCTACTTGTAGATTTTGAGGATAGCCATTAACCAGATTACTGATAGTGACCGGGGCGGTTTATGATGAGTTTTTCATTCTTTCGCTTAAAATTAGTCGATCATACTTAGTTAGAAGGACACATACTAGTATGTGGTCGGTCCAGCTGATCCATTGGATCTTCGGGATAGCCGTTTACCTGAAGACTTTGTTTTGGTCGGGGCGATTAATGTTAAAATTTTGAAAGAATTGGGAAATGAAATTATTTTTCAAGTCTACTACTTCGTAAGAAGTACGTTTGCTAGGTTTAACAGAAAATTGATCCAACCTTGGAAAATGATAGACATACTAATTCTGTGTGCTTAACTAGTGAAGTTATTAGGCTTAAAAGGCTTTAGGACAGTCATTGTATGTCACGGTAACTTTTTATGGTGCGTAAAAGTAGACGTGATACAAACTAAATTTACTTGATTTTACGTGGAAACTCCTTAAGAGTTTTGCATGTCTTCATATATATCTTTCCGAATGATAGACAGAAAAGCGATTACCCAGTCATACACGAGCCCATGTGTGTTCTGATTCCCGTGAAGATAGTGTTTCAAGATACTACAGTGATCCAGATTCGGGACTTGCAGCTAATTTCTACTTTGAAGTCTATGTTTATTCAAAAAAAAAAAAAAAAAAAAAAAAAAAAATTATTTGGAGTTATTGAAACATATTAGTGATGACAAAATCAAGACTTCACAATCATTGAGTAAGAGGGAAGAACGGGAAGCAGATCAAGAATACTTACAACTTAATCAGACACTATGGGTCGAGGTCAATTCGGGGTGACTTGGGGAAAGCCAAATACGCTTTGAGAATAGATAGAAGGCATCAAAATCTCTGAGTTGCTGCCCACTTAAATTTTGAGACTTAATCGAACCTAACTCGTATCACAGAAACGATGAAAACCACTTTAAGTTATACCTGCTTACAACCTGTCTCTATATGTCATAATACAGCTAAACACGGATCTATGTGACATTCACGTAATTAGTAAGATTCCTGTTCGGATCTTGTCTAAGAACGTGGTAGTCCCTAACTAGACTGAAATTTGATCCCTTATACTTTAAATTTTTTAAGTTTTTGTACTTAGATAGTTTTATGATTTTTTAACTGGTTACTTAGAATTGATCATGTCATTTATTTCTTAAAGGGAAGTTTTAAAGAGTTAATTGAAAAATGTTCAAATTATAAGGATTGATTTTGTAAATATAGGCGATGTTGTTAAACAGGCGAAGTTGTGAATAACTTCGCCTAGGCGAAGTTATCCGTAACTTCGCCTGTATAACCCAGACCCTATATAAGGATGTTCAATCGTCAAACTGTTCATCACTTTTCAAAAAAACAGCGAACTTATCCGGCGAACTTACTTGATTATCCGGCGAACTTTTCTTTATTCAGTTTACTTGTTCTTATTTCCCAGTTTCCGTTACGTTTCAAGGTTCGTGATGCCATTACATCGTATATTCATTGTTCTTCAATGATAATCAGTGGTCGTTTCGACCCGATTATGAACCTCGAACCCTCGGACCTTCAAATCGGTCTTTCAAAACTTGCTGTTACGTGTTAATAACCATACTGATCGTCAACATGTCCTTAAAAAGCTTGGTTTAAGGGTCCTTAATCGTCTAAACTAGCCGAAACATCAGATTTTCGATGTTTGCATTAACCTTACTGTCGCCGATTCAGATTCAGGCGAACTTAAGGTTTAGGCGAAGTTATCCGTAACTTCGCCTGAGGCTTATCTTCGCCTGAGGCGAAGTTGTCATTAACTTCGCCTGAGGCGATGTTGTGATGAGGCGAAGTTACCATTAACTTCGCCTGGATCATTTTTAATTAATATTCATTAGACGAACTTAAAGCTGAAGCGAAGTTGTTCCCAACTTCGCCTCACCTTTAACTTCGCCTATACAGAGTTTATCACAACTTCGCTCATGGTAACCAGCGAACTTGTGTTATTCATTACCGTTTATCTAACTTGGTTCGTTTGTTGCAGATATGGCTGCAGTAGCTGGTGCTGGAGGTGCAGGAGGAGACGATGGTGATAACCAACGGCAATTCTTCCCGGGTCATAATATGTACATCACCCTTGACCCGGAAGCGAGCGGCGTTGAGGATTACCGCGAGATTATCACTTTCCTCATACGCTCGAGGATTTTTCATGCCATCACGAACACTCTGCCGATATCCTTACCAAATATCGAAGACTTTTGGCAGACGGTAGAATACGGCTGTCGTGTTGAGCCCCCGGTCATGCGATCGACTGTGAACAATCAACAGGTTCAGTTCAATTCTGAACAGATTCGGGTGTCACGGTTTGGAGAAGAGACGAGGGACGACCCAACTGAGTTTGTGGCTCCGTTTCGTGATGGAGCGTTTCTCCGAATGGGCTATTCTGTTCCATTAGGCGATTCACAAAGACGGAAGGGTTTTCTGCTTGATCAGTGGCGCTTCCTTATGCACGTCATGATAGTTTGCATGTCAGGAAGGAAGGCGGGCACTGACGGTATGGTTGCGACCAAGCAGTCCGCAATGACTGCACTGACTTACAATAAACGCTATAGTTTTAGTCAGATGGTCTTTTACGAGATTGACAGACAGAGGAGGGCGATGGCTCGGGAGCGGTTCATTATGTATCCACGTTTCATCCAGATGATATTGAACCATGTGGCTCCGAATCTACCTCAGCGACGACCGATCAGATACGTGGAATCTGTGAGCAAACGTATCTTTGCTCAATGCCGCACTTCTAGTGCGAGGAGCAACCCTGAACGTCGTCCAAGGCATACTCCACTGTTTGGGTTTTTAATCAACCCAGAGTATGTTCCTGCTGGTGGGGACGAGTTCAGAGATCCTCAACTGCGACAGGCAAGAGCAACTCAAGCTGCATATGCTGTGCCTGTTGTGTCGGCTGCAGAGGATATAGATCTTGATGCTGTCTTTGGAGGTCAAGGTTATTTCGATATGGATCAAGTTGTTACGCATGAAGAGGTGCAGGTCTCTGCTGCACAAGGTTCGGGTGTGAGTGCTACTAGAGCAGCAACGTCGATGGCTGACTCAGATTTGGATGAGATCATGAATGAGGGGAGACGGTTGATGGTGTCTCGAGAGAGAACGGTTGGGAAGAGAAAGAGAACGGAGGATGATGACGAGTCAGAAGAGGAAGAAGATATACATAAGCTGATAAGACGATCAAGACGGGAAAGGACAGGTGCAGGTATGGGAGCTGGAGAGACTTCAAGGATGGTACGTTTTGCTCCGGCCTCACTGTCTGGTATGTCTATCGTTCCTACTTCTGTACAGGTTACAAGTACAAGCGCTGCGGATGTTCCCGTGGTGGCTACATCATCTGCTGGCATTCCATCCATCACTACCATCCAGACGTCGACTCCGGAGATTGTGTCTCTACCACCTCCAACGCTTACTCAGTCGGTGGTAGCTGCACGATTTGTAGAGTCAACGGTCGTCACTACTGCAGGGTTATCAGGTATGGTACCACCTGCGGTTACGCCTGCTTCTGATGTCTCTCCTACGCCTATGTCAGACTCAGAGAGAATAGCTTCACTAGAGCGGATCGTGGCAGAACAATCGAAGACTATTCAACGCCTAGTGGAAGCAAATCAACTACAGTCATCCCTCCTGGTTGAGCATGGGAAAATTATAGATGCCTTAAGGAGTTCTTGGCATCTCAGGGGGAGATGAGCTGTAAGGGCGACGAGCTAAGGACGAAAAGAAGAAATGACCGAGACGATGATCCCAATGCATCGAAAGATGCAGGTGGTGAGCTGCCAAGAACTTCTCAAGCTCTTGGTACTTCCACAGCTGAGGGGGAGTCTGCCGATGCGGCTGGTGGTTCTGGTGGTGATGATGTGGTGTTGGTTGATGATGACGTGATTGATGCGTTGAGGGAACTTGACGATGATATGTTCAGCGATGATGTGTTGTTTGATGAAGATGTGCTGTTGAGTGATGTGATTGAGAAGATCGGTGAGCAGATTGAGATTGAGAATGAGATTGAGGAAGGAGAGATAGTAGAGGAAAACGTCGAACATGACATTCCAGAGGTTGAGAAGGCCGATATGGGTGATCAGACGGAAGTTGAAGATACTGAATGGGAAGAGCAGCCGAGGTGGAAGGAAGGATATGCTCAATGGTTCGTCAAAACAAAGAAACCAGCAGTCCCTACCCTGTTCAAAAAGAGTTACAACATTAAGGTCTATGCTGAAGCAAAGAAAGGGATTATATGCTGGATTTATGATGAGCAGTTGCGGCTCTTCGTGATTAAACGATATGATGGAGTTCAGTACCTCAGAAGAATGTTGAGATCGTTAAACACACTGCCTGAGTGCGAAGTTAAAGACTTAGCCAGATTGGGATTGATCAATCGAAGTGACGATAATATGGCTAGAGTCATAGGGAAAATTGTATGGAAAGAGAGCATAAAGGAAAAGAAGTTTGAGCTGCTGAAACCACAGAAAGGGAAACTTGTTGAAGACAAGGATAGAGGTTTGAGAGCTGATGGAAAGCCTTGGATGGTTATGAAGTATAAACCAATCCGGTGCCTTAAAGAAGTACCGATGAAGCTTATGCCCAAGAATGTGCTCAAAGACCTAAAGTGGTGGTTCGTTGATTGTGAGACAGCTGAGGCAGTGATGGAAGATGAGGATGAACAAGAGATTCTTAGAGTTTACGATCCGATGCATCTTGTAAACTTATCGCAAGCTGATCTGAAGGTGCTTAACGAGAAGAAAATCTTTTATATTCCAGCTTGGAAGGACGAAGCAAGAAAGTATCAACGAGTTGTGTCGGTGTGTGTTAGAGAAGGAGTGCACGCGTGAAGATACAGGATTACGAGACAAGAGCTGAAAGATCAAGATATGAAGCTACTGCCAAGGGGGAGTCTGTTGGTGCATAAATGTCAGTAGTTCATATGTCTAGTGTCTGTAATCGAGTCTGTAATATTGTTTATGTATTTGTTTGTTTAAAGCGAAGTTGTTGACAAGTTCGCTTAGGCGAACTTGTTAACCAAGCGAAGTTGTTAACAAGTTCACCTAGGCGAACTTGTTGAACGAGCGAAGTTATGGACAACTTCGCCTGAGGCGAAGTTGTCGTGTATTTATATAGGTTACGGATTATCGTTTTAGTGTTGGTTATAAGTTGTTCGAGTTCGTGTAATTCAGTGAGTCAAGTGACGTGAGGTCGAGAGTCTGTAAGTATCACGTGTTGAGTTATTAATATAACGTGAGTTTGTTCGTATCGTGTTCGTGTGTTTGTGTTCTACGTCCGTAACGATCTACACAGGGATTCCGCACCTGTGTATATCGGGATATCTCGTGTGATCCGTCCAGGGAACCTACAGATTTCCCCGTAGATATTGCAAAATACGCTTGACCACTGCCAGATGAGTCACTCGGGGACTAGCTTGGTACCTAGAAAATAAACAAACAACAAACATTATGTCGGGTCGAGAAGCAGTTAGATACATTAAAGAACCAATCATAGCACGATAGTGGGTCGGATCAAGGGTATCCTCCAATTCATCCGGTGATAAATTGTGACCCAAGGGAAGAGGAGTAGAAGGGATTTTTCCGGAAGTAATCTTGAATCGGCTCAAAACGTCGTTCACATATTTTGTCTGATGAATGAAAATTCCTTTCTCAGACTGATGAACTTGCAACCCTAGAATGAAATTCATCTCTCCCATAGAACTCATCTCGAACTTGGTTTGCATTAATTTCTCAAACTCCTTACACAACTTGTCGTTTGTTGACCCAATGATTATGTCATCAACATAAATCTGGACTAGAAGAAGATCATCACCAATATTCTAATAAAACAAAGTGCAGTCAACAGTTTCACGTTTGAAACCATTATCCGTCAGATGGTCGGCGAGCGTGTCATACCAAGCTCTCGGGGCTTGATGTAGACCATAGAATGCCTTGTTTAATCGGTAAACTCGGTCAGGATAATCAGGATCTTCAAAACCTGGAGGCTATAAAATTAACACCTCCTCATGAAGTTCACCATTGAGAAAAGCACTCTTAACATCCATTTGATAAACTTTAATATTCTTATAAGCAGCATATGCCAGAAAGATTCGAATCAACTCTAATCTTGCAACTAGAGCATATACTTCAGTGTAGTCAATACCCTCTTTCTGATGAAAACCTTGCACACTAACCGTGCCTTGTTTCTCACAATTACCCCACGATCGTCTTTCTTACACTTATATACCCACTTAGTCGGAATCGCCTTCTTGACTCTAGCAGGTTTATCGATAAGATCCCAAACACCTAAACGTGTAAATTGCTGTAATTTTTCTTGCATGGCTTCTACCCAAGAAGGATCTTGAAGTGCCACACGAGGAGTCATTGGCTCAACTTGAGATAGAAAACAAGTGAATTTAGAAAGATTTACAATCCCAGACGAGTGTAAGTCAGCATAAGAACATAAGACATTAGTTTCACTCGATGAAGCAACTTGATGTCGTGTTTGAACTCCCACATCAAGTTCTCCGATAATGTTTTCTTGTGGATGATAATTAAGAATCCTGAGAGTAGGATTCTCATAAACAGCAACATTTTCAAATAAATTAGTGTAATGTTCACGCAATTTAGGAGATGAAACATCACTATCAAGTTCAGTAACTTGATTTACAACTGCATTATCATCTGATGAAGTAGAAGCATTATCATAATGAACAGGAGACTCATTATCAGGTTCTTCAGTTGGAGCAACAAATGGAGCTTCAACATCATTTGAACTTGCAAACCTTGGAATTTCCAAATATTCTTCAAAATAAGCACGAACTAAACCTTCATCTGGATAATCTGTCGTTGGAGTAAAAGAATTAAATAAGCCATCATAGTCGAACATCCAGTCGGGACCTTTGCCTTGTCACACCCCAAAAATCTTAACTTAGCAGCGGAAGACTTAACTAAGTTAATTTCGGGTAATGACAGATGCCGATAGCCAAATCACGAAACAGAACGCTTAAATATATAAAAAGGCTTGTTTATTCATCAGAGTGCACATGTCATATTTTACATAAAGTATTATTATTACAAGCCTACAGTTCCACATCATCAAAACACACGCATTCTCGGTTCCATCCCATTCAGCCCTCGCGATGCCTTCATTTACCTTAAAAGTATGTTAAAATAATTTTGTCAACACGAATGTTGGTGAGTTTCTCAATTTAAAACCGGGATGAAACAGTTCTCGACTTTACACCCATTTATTCATCATTCTTATCAATGATAATTTTTATTATTCACCATTCTTTTCAATGGGAATTTAATTTCTACTTTTCCAAACATAGTTATATATTTCATAAACAAAACGTGTTATTTGTGAACGAGCAAAGAGTACAACACATGTATGACTATCATTATAATAAACTCGAAACATACCAAAATCAAAATATTCCCACCTTTTCAACCAGAGCGACTGGAAGTGTGGGGGGCGTCGCCCTGATAGATCTACCAATATTTTTAGGCCCTTTTCCTAGGTTAAAGGTTTTTCCTTTGTAAAATATATAGCCCTTTTCTTTACATACTTTTCCCCCAAAAACATTTATAAATCATTAAAACATTTAAAAGTGGGGATTTACGAGAAAACTCACCGTTTCGGTAAATGATCAGTTATTCCAACCCGACTTGTGTCCTAATTATATAGCACACAATTAATATTTTATTCATATTTTAAGTTATTTCTTCAACTTAAAATATTTCATACATCTTATTTCTTAAAAATGCTATTCTTTTGTTAGTGTGTTTATTTTATTTTTAATGACACATTGGCGATTCCGTTCAAGTCCAACTCCTATATGATCATTCAACACACACATGGCATCTAAACTTATAAATTTAACCCAAGTAGCAACTAGCGCATTTTATGCATAATTATTCTTTTTAGCAAATAAACAAGTAATAATATATTATTATATTATTTAAATTTATTTGATATTATATAATAATATTAAGTTTTTTAAATTTATATTTTTGTTTCTGGAATATTTAATATTTTATGTCTTTATACTTAACACATATATAAAATCATTTTCCGGTTCGGTCGGTTTTGTCGGTTTTATGTTAATCAGTGAACCGGTTAACTTTTCCTTATAAAGTTGAGTTCTTAACTATTTTTAAATACTTTAAGTGTGAAAATACACAAGTTTTAAAAGTTATTTTATTAAAATAGTTAATTTCTTATTTTATATATAAATTTCACAAAACTAGCAATTTTGACGTTTTCGGGTCGGTTTTGTGACGACACGAACCGTCAAAGATCAAGTTATTCCATTTTGACCTTAATATATACATTTACTTATGTAAGGTATATATATTATTTGGTTTTACGGGCTGTTTTAAAACAGTTCGCAAAACCGTTGTCGGTTCGCGTTAAAAGTCGTATTTTTTCGACCGTTAAAGCTACCGACAAGCATTTTTAGTCATATTAAACATGTCAAACACTTTGTATACTTATTACACATATTTATAATGTATAATTTGAAACAAATTTCTATATTTAAGCACTTAGCACAAAACATCACTTTTTAGTAATTTCAAGTATAACATGCACATGTTTTAACTTACAAAATGTGGTAAGGAATAAACAAACCAACACTCATGAATCAATGTATATTATTTTTTCTTAAATTTCCTAATTTTATTCTCTCTTGGTTATGTCTCTATCAATCTCATATAATCCAAGTCTTACCTTTTTCATATTCTTTACATATAACAATTTTCTAGCATAACTACTTAACAATTTGTCCATGATTCTTTCATGGGCATATAACATTTATTCCAAGTAATCATCTTATCAATCAAGTTAACATACATGTTTACTCAAGTTTCATTATTCAATAACATATGTACAAGTCACTCAACATCATTAAACAAACTAGAGATTTACTAAGTTGTTAACAAATAAAATTTCAATTTTTAACATATTATCTTATTGTCAATATTTTATCCATAATTTCATGTAAAGTAAAAGAGCCATTTTAATAACATATAACTATAATATTGAATTCTAACATGGACCTAATTAATATTAACAAGTTTCCAATATACCTATGTTCATGTGTAAGGCTAGCTTATCATTTCATCAAATTATAACAATGAGATTTTTTTACAACCACACAATACTCAATCATGACAATATTACCTACATTGATTAAAAGTAAGTTACAACTTCTTCTATTCTCTCTCTCTCTCTCTCTCTCTCTCTCTCTCTTACAATTCCCAAAACTCATTTCATAGAATAATTTAAAAAGAAATCATATCATATGTCAAGAATCAACCAAGTGACCAACTACCAATAAACAATTAGACAAAGAGTTTTTCCACATGTGTGTATATATGCATGTGGGTGTATGGCACCCCCCCACACACACACAAAACATATTTACTGCACTCATACACATTCATATAATAATAATATTGCATGATTCTTCATATACAAAGGAAAATAACATGCATGTGTGCAGATGGTGTGGGCTCGACACCCACTACTCACACACCTAAAAATTTCACACACATTACTCATATAAAATCATACTGCTAACACCAAACATGCATATATATATCACCTTTTATTTATCTATTTATTTATTTATTTTCTTTTAAATGTCAATCCTTGATTATAGTGTGATACATTTAAGCAACCAAACTTATAAAACCAAAGCTTAGTAAGTGTTTTACCTTGGTTTTTGGGTGAGATAATAAAGAAATAAAAGATGAATCTTGAGTTTCCTAGATCCTTAATAAGCTTCCTAGTCTCCTTATGATTCTTGTTCAACCCTTAGAGCTATTTTAAACCTTGCAGAGATGAGATGAGAGATGATAATGTAAGGTGAAGTGGGGGTGGGGTTGAGGTGGCCGACGGTTTGGTGGTGGTGGTAGGGAGGAGGGTGTTTGGTATTTGGTTTTAGTGGTGAGGTAAGATGTTAGTGTTCTTATGTTTTAGGAGCCTCCATAGATTATTGTTCTAGAGAAATCAAAAAGTGGAAGATGAAATATTACATGGATGATGGTTCGTTTTTTATGGAAGAAAAGGTAAAAAGTAGAGTATTGAGTAAGACATGCTAGATTGTACAAGTGGTAATAGAAGGATCTATTAGATTTAGTTGGCAATATGGATCTTTTTACAACACACATTATAGAGTAATCATTGCATTGCATGCAATTGGATTGGGGTAAAAATAGATGGCCGGATCTTTGGATGATTTGGAAAGGGATTTGGTGGGATTTTGGGTATTATAAACAAGATATTTAATTTACTGCTTTAACATTCGGTGCAATTTAACTAATCAAACGAGTTCCGTTTTTAATAATTTTTGTCAGACTTTATCCGATTTTGGATTCCTGATGCAACAAGCCTAGGACATGATTTTTGGTGGTGTTGGGTTTCGGGTCCATACGGTGTCCGCTACCGGTTCTCAACAGTAAACTTATTTATTTTCGCGCAAAGAAAAATTCTAAAAATAAGTTTATCATTTATGTCCACTATTTTTACTAATAATAAAATTTTTCGGATCTTGGACTTTTCAACTTCCCGTGGTATCGCTAGTGTTCGTTACACGCAGTGTCTGCTACACGAAAAATTTAAACTTTTTGAACATAAACAATTATAACACACATATTCTTAAAGACTTTAGAATAAAATTATTATTATTTTATTTATTACAATATTTTATTCAGATAAGCACTGTTACATTAACCGCGGTTTAAGGCTAATTTTTCCGGGGTTTCACATTCCTTGAGGAGGAGTAGTGTACTTTTGACAGTTCACATGGTACCATCTTCAACACAACCGGACGTAAAGTTAGAAACACGTTTCTTAGGTGACACATACCCCAAAAAATAACCTTCAATGGCTTTTTCATCAAACTTTCCCGCATCCTTTTTCAACATAGTACAAGGACACACAAATGGTTCCAAGTATTTTAAATTAGGTTTCTGATTATTCAACAATTCATAACTAGTCTTCTTGAATCTCTTAACAGTCTGAACACGATTGAGTGTATAACAAGCAGTATTCACCACCTCATTCCAAAATTGGACAGGAAGCTTTGAATCAGCAAGCATCATTCTAGCAGCTTCAATCAATGTTCTATTCTTTCTTTCAGCTACACCGTTCTGTTGTGGTACATATAGGGCACTGTATTCTCGATGAATTCCTTTTTGTACACAAAAGAAATCCAATACAGTATTTTTAAATTCAGTACCATTGTCACTTCGAATTCTCCTCACTTTCTGTTTGTATAGTGATTCGATCTTAGTGATTAGGTTTTGAACAAGACCCGGTGTTTTGATCTTTTGAGCTCATAAACAAGACCCATGAATAACGTGTATAATCATCTGTTACGGCTAGGCAATACCAGTCTCCAGAAATACTCGCACGATTCATTGGACCGAATAAATCCATGTGAAGTCATTCAAGAGGAGTATCAATGGAATTTAATAACTTAGATGGGTGCGATTTCTTCTTTTGTTTGCCTTTCTTGCAAGCAACACAGTGATCAGATAATTAAAAATTCTTTAACGACACACCCTCTACCAGGTCATTTGCCATCAGGTAGTTCATCTTTCGAACATGTATATGAGCCATTTGTCGATGCCAAAGCACTGAGTCTTTCTCGGTCGCTTTCGAGACAAAACACGTTTCGATCGATGTAGATACTTTAGAATTCATATTCAAGACATAAATATCATTTGATCGAGGTGATTGCATGACAACCATGTCCTCGGGAATCACATAACCCGGTTTCAAAATCAGACACTCTTTATCTGTAAATACTGTAGTGTATTGCTTATCACAAATTTGCGACACACTCAATAAATTATGATCCACTTTATCACAATAGTTAACCTTCTCAAACGTAATTTTCCCATTTGAAACATCACCTTCCTGTGTAATCATACCCCCAGAATTCCCAGAAAACGCCACATAACCCCCTTGAATATTTCTCACATTTGTTAACAGGTTGAGATTTCGGGTAATATGACGAGAACATCCACTATCCATAATCCAGTTTTCACCAGATATGGTCTTGGATGAACCCTATACACAAAAGAAAATGATTAGTTCAAAAAGGCAGCCCAAGCCTCAGTATTGGGCACCTTTTGGTTTTCTTGAGAAAAATTAACCTTAGTTGCATTCAATTGTTGTTCAGCAACTTGAGAATAAGTTACAGGTTTCTTAGACTTTCGTCTTAGATACACAGCTTGAACTACATTTGAATTAACATTTTTGCATAACGGTTCAGTTGGAATAAACTTAGGTTTAACAGAACCATGAGTTTCATTCACATGAACAACTTTTTGAGGATGTACATTAGAGAACATAATATGAGTATCATCAGCATATGACACATGTCGTTTCAGAATCTCCTTTACCAAAGGAACCGGTTTGGAATGGTCCTTGATAAAAGGATGAAGATTCTGATCGTTCTTCTGGCCACAATTTCTTACTACAGACCTTGTTGACCGCAAAGGAAACAACTTCGCATGTCAACATGATGATGTTGAGAATTAGTCGGAACATGTAACAAAGATGATGAATGAGGACTTACATTTTTTGTCATGCTCTTAGCAAAATCATCAGTTAATTCAGATTTCTTTTTCAAGTAAAAATCTATGTTAGAACATTCTGAAAAACTTCTCAAAGTGTCAGTTCCGGTTGACTTTACAAATTGAACTTTCTTAGCATTGTTTAAAACTTTCTTAGCTTGAGTCAACGAATCTGATGAAGCTGATGTTTTCGCTTGAGCAAACAAATGTTCAAGTTCACGAATCGTGGAAGTTTCATTGTAAAACACACACTCAATCAGTTCAGGTTTAATGATACTTATTGGAATGTCTTTCTCAGTAAACATCGTGTCCATCCCCTTTAACTTAAACACAAGAGTAGATGACGGCTTAGATGCATCAGGATTTATGAAGCGCAACAAATCCTCATCAGAAATTTTGGGTTTTTCTGGTTTCTTAGCCCTTACTGGTTTAACATTGACATGATTATCTTGTTTCACTTTGGTTATGTGTGAACCATACATAGCCTCCTCAAATTCATGAGGTTCATAAAGTATGTGATTTGAACTTGGAATGTTCTTATTCTTGTGTATAATTTCAGGTTCGAACACATCCTCAATGATAACTTTGTCAACATTTTCAACAAAAACTTTGTTGCTTTGAATATGAGGTTTTTGAGAAGCAAATTGGGTTTTAACAGTTTCAGACTTACTAGGTTTAGGTTTTTCTGAAATCAGGGGTTCTTTCACAAATACCTCTTATTCTGTTTTAGCAAAAGGATTAATTTTATAATCATTGTGAAACGGTGGAGGAATTTCAACAAAACCTATACCTTTCTTTGAATCTTTTTGTTTTCCAAATACTTCAATGATTTCATTCAACAAGAAAGAAGAGTTTCGAAATTGACCCAATTTGTTCTTTAACTCAAGAACCTCATTCTCAAGCTCGGTTATCTTTGAACGATGTTTCAAGATTTCTTGAAACTTTTGGTCGTTAATTGTCATTTTCACAGATAACTCAGCCTTGAGATCATGGTTACTTGTCGACAATGCTTCAATCATTTCACGAGATCTCATTTGAGATTCGAGAATTTGTTGATAAGTATCTTTTAGTGAAGCAATTTCTCTCACTAAATTGTCATTGTGATTCACAGTCAATACAATTTACTTTAACCGATGATGTAGCAGAAATAGAATGACTAACCTCATTAATCTTAGCCATGCATGCAAAGACAGTTGTAGGCTTGTCACAGGAGTCATCAAAATCAGATCCAGAATCTTTATCAGAAGACACCTCACTTCCACTAGCATCATTAAGATCTTGAGTCAACCCAAACAAAGCCAAATTAGCTTGAGTATCGTTACATAGTAGTCATTGTGACCAATCATCTACATTAGCTAACATTGCTTGTGACCCAGAACTTGATGGTTTCTTCTCAGCATCATTACCTCGTGGTGTTGAAGAATTTTAATTTTGACCACGAGGACTAGTATACTCCTTTTTCGGTTTGTCACATTCTTTTGCAAAATGTCTGAATTATTGACAATTGTAACATTTCACCTTTAACTTGTCAAATCCCAATTTCTTGTTCAGGACAGGAAGATCTTTTCCAGTTCTTTGCATAAATATTTTCACCTTACGAACATTCATTGCCATGTTCCACTTTAAATCCATGATTTCTAAGTCATTTGGATCTATGATCATAGTCTTCATCAGTCAGATCACTAGTGGCAATCTTGCTACTAACCAGATTTTCATAAGATGTCATGAAAGCTGATAGAAAAGCAAAATTTTGTTCAACTTCTTTCATGTTGACATTTGGAGGTGATACATACTGACTTGCAGTGGATGAACTTCCCGAACCAGCAGAAACATTTGGTTTTCCAGGATTACCAGTAGTATAAAAACATGCTCTAGGATCACTACAGATGGTTGTTTCATTTTTTCTTGCATTCTAAGTCAGAAATGCAGTAATCGGTGAAATGGTGGAGCTCAAAGGCATGCTACCACCATAGAAAGCAGGATCTTGACTTTCTTTGGATGATTTTTGACACTTGAGATCATACTCACGAGCTTCAATCTTTTGTAAAAACTCACTTGCAGTCAAGTCTTCATTGAAATAACTGTTTTCTTTTAATACCATTAGGAAAGTAGAGTATGAACTTGGTAGTGCACTCTTAATAGTATCAATCTTGTCAATCTCATCAGTTTCCAACGTCATTTTATCCATCTCTGCAATCAAGTGATTGAATCTCGTTGTCATTTCTTCAGCCGTCTCACCTTTTAGTAAATTAAAGTTTCTGAATTGAAACTTAAGCATAACCTTTTTACTTTCAGCCGTGTTTCCCATACTTCTCATTCGGATATGTTGAAACAATGAGGCACAAATTTTTATACTACCCACTTGGTGAAAGATAGTTTCAGGTAAAGCCATAGTTAGAGTAGAGTATGCTTTTGTCTCTATCTCTAGTGCATTTTTCTCTTCCTTTGAGTATTGAGAAATAGCTTTAGGTCTAAAACCTAGAGTCTCATCCCCAATCATAGGAATAGTATAAACTTCATCTAAACAATATGAGCAATTAGGGTGAACCGACCCTAAATGAGCACGAAACCGAGGTTCCCACTTGGTAAAGTCACTAAACTTCATCAATCATGGACATTTCGAATGTGACCCTATCTTGGTATCAAGTTGCAACATTTGTTGCATTAACATATTCTGTGAGGCTAGTGCATACATACCAGCCATTTTTGACAAGTTTCAAAAATTTTAAGGGTTAACTGTAATGAACTGTGAAAAGTTGTAGCGAACTGTGAACAGTTAATTAAGGAATCAAATCTTAACGAAGTTAAGATTGATCAGAATGAGAACCAGCTAAGCGAATCAGAAGTGATGTTTAATGAATTAAGCAATGAATCAGATGGTCAAGGAATCAGATTCAACAATAAGTCAAACTAACGAATTGACTAACAAATTGGCTAGCGAATTTCTAAGTGTAACCTTAGCGAATTTAGAAGATTTTCAGTAATGAATCGCTAAGAAAGACTTAGCGAAATAGATAACGAACCAGCTACAGTTGATGTCAGGTCCCCGATTTAGGCTGGATCTTACTCAAATCATGTCATAACTCACACAAATAGATGTGACGACAAGAGAGTTAATGACGGGTTGCTATATTTAGAAAGATTACAGTTTGTTAAAGGCGGAATCAATAACAAACAGCGTTGTTGCAGATAATAATCAAAAGTAACTAACACACACAAGAATCACTCAAAAGATTTCCATCTATATAATATTCATCATACAAAAGGATAATCGATTTAGGGTTTCTTGATAGGAAAGTTATATCAGTACGAATCCTAGGACAGCCGTCACTTTCAAAGAAATATTCTTTCTTATCCGAAAAGTGTGTAGGCTTGAATCCGTAGGAGGCGTGTCCTAAATTGTTCTATTTATAGGCCTGCCATTTTACGACAGCTGTCATTCCTTCTAGAAACCCCAAACATAAATACATATTCAAATTACACAATCAGAAATATTCTAAGTGTAAAACAAGTCTTCCGGGTAGGCTTTGTGATGATATCCATTTGCCGAGTAGGCTTTGCCATCCTTCAGGACTTGGTAATCATAGAAGTGTGCTCGGGATCAATTTCCGGGTAGACTTTACTTGAAGAGTATTTTACCAAGTAAAATACTCACCGGGAAGACTTCAATCTTCTTGACTTTGCCAGACTTTGCCAGACAAGCCCTTACGAGCAACCTTGTTCTTCAATGGTCCTTTCAACTGCTTTGTTACAAAAATAACTTATTTAGCAAAGTGTGCTTGGCAGCGCTGTTCCTTGCTAGAGTTGAACTGTGCCTGATGATACTTAAGATATATCAATATTCATCAAGCTTGCCTGGACCAATCATTATTATCAATACCTTGCCCTGTCTTCCAATCACTTGGTTTCTTGAGCTTGGTTAGCCAAGAGGTTACTCGGAGATAAACCTTACTCGGCTATGAAGAACTAACTTGCTAGACAAAGTGATCCTTGCGCGGGAATATACTAACTAGTAGACCTTACTCGGTAATACACTAATTAGTGAACCCTGCTTGGACAATCACTTAAGAAGTATTCAAAAAGATAACCTTGCCCGATAGGTAAAATATCGTACTCGACTAAGTAAAATCTTGCTCGGAGGTCCAAGGTGTGCCCGGATCTATACTTAGCGAATTCTGAGGAGGTTGAGAAGATTCCAATCTTCCATGTACTTCATTTTGGTCAAATCTTTGACTTAACAATCTCCCCCTAGATTGGAACACCTCAGCTGACCCAAAACATTTCTAAGGTTACTTACACTTAGTCAAAATACACGTTAAATCAAAATCAAAGTACATATTCATAAGCATAAACAAATTACATACTCAAAAGCTGTCCGTAGACATTACATAATAAAGCCTAATCTTTGAATTTTTTCTCTTCCATGCATTGTAGGTTGTTTGTCTTCGGTTGACTATTTCTGATGCAGCTTTCATTTTAAAAATATCTAGGATTCGGTAGTGTGTATGACTTTCTGGTATCACCAAATCCCTAATATCCATGAGATCCTCATCTTGCAAGTAAGTCAAGTCTTCATCTTTCTTGATAATCCCCAGTACTTTTCCATCAAAGTTCCTCAGCAAGTAATGGTCATCATTTTCTTTGTATTCAACTTCAGTTATAATGCCATTTCTTTGTACTGTGTAGTTCGGGCGTGTCATTCTTCTTCCAAGACTTATGCATGTGTTCATGTTTGACACTAGATTCCTGTCTCTGACATTCATTTTACAGTCTCTTTCAGTAATGTCCATTCTTCTCAATTTTTCTGTCCTTTTTGACATGTGAAGTTGAATCATTCTCCAACTTCTCTTTTCTTTTAAGAACTTGAATCCTTTGTCAGCTTCGTCTTTCAAAAACTTAGACAGATCATTCATCTGCCTTCCTACCATTCTGTTTCTATTTCTGTAATCATACAAATTAAGTGTGGCCATCCTTTCCAGTTGCTCTTCAGTGTATTCACGAAAATCACTTCTGACAACAATGTCTCTTAGTTGCCTACTTTCCATAATCACCTTCAGGGACTCAGTTACAGAATCAAAGTAGATTTCTCTTGGAAGATCCACATCAGATTGTGGTCTTATGTTCTTTGTTGTGCAGATCTACTTGATTCACCTCTTCCACCTTGTGAATGTCTTCTTGAGATTGGAGGCCTGAATGGAATGGACTTCTTAGGTTTGTTAGGCCCTAAATTGAAGGTTTTAATGTATATTGAAGTTACCATTTCAGGTGGGAGATTGGCCAACTCAACAACATCCTGTCCTGCTAGTTCTTCGAGAAGAATCATCATCCTTTCTAACCCAGGATTGTTTGATAATCCTGCAGGTACATATACAAATCTTCCATCAACAAGGGTCCCAGGGGTCTCACCTTCCCTTAGAGCCTTTTCCCACTCTGCCTTTTGAATATAGAATAATTCTTTCAAGTCTTCCTTTTCTAAGGCATTAAAAGAATCCTCATCCATACCTCTTTGATTCAACATTATGCCCTTCAATATATTGATCATTTCTGCATTTTCCCAAGGAATTATTCATCCATCTTCTGGTTAAGAGTTTGATTCCTCTGGGATAGGTGTTTCATCAGCAGGTACTTCTTTTGGTTCAGGTTGTGATCTTTTGAGTTTTTCTTTTCTTTTTCAGTTTGTTGTATTGATCCAACACTGATTCTCTTGACAGGCTTTCTATAACATGTTGGTGCATTTTGTGACCGTCGCTATGCAATTCTGATCAGCGGAGACGAAGTGACGAAGTTAGAACAACTTCGCCATAGGCGAAGTTATAACAACTTCGCCCCATAGGCGAAGTTAGAACAACTTCACCTACAGGCCCAAGCCCAAGCCCGCGAAGTTGGTTATCTATATATATGTGTGTCTTGTTTAGGGTTTAGAATCCAGAAAATTAGAGTATTTTGTGTTCAGTTTAATTGTCTAGAGAGAAACAGAGAGGGAGATTAGTGTGGGACGGCCCGAGGTAGAGCTCACCTCAGGTACAGTACTGGGTTAACAGTGTCCCCAGATGTCCAAAGAGGTGTTTCTGGGTTAACATTGCCCCCGGAAAGGGTACAGTACTGGGTTAACAGTGTCCCCTGATAATATTATATTATGATATTGATTTATCAAGGTTTACTCAAATTGTGAAACTTACCAACTATTCGTAGTTGACCCGTTTTCTCACATGCTTTTCAGGTACAACTAAGATGAAGTGATTGCTTACGTGCTAAGTGCTTGATATGTGTAAGATTTGCGTGTGGGATGTTAGGATACATTATATTACATAGAATTATGTATCATATGGTATGATGTGTGTATCACCTAGACGGTAATGTATCATATGGTATGATGTTTTGTACTCATGACAGTTGAACTTATTCAAGATGTCCTTCACATATTTAGTTTGGTGAATAAAGATCCCTTCAGCTTTCTGTTGAACTTGCAATCCAAGAATGAAGTTCATTTCTCCCATAGAGCTCATGCTGTATTTGGACTTTATCACCCCTTCAAACTCCATGCAAATTTGTTCATTTGTAGATCCAAAGATGATATCATCCACATACACTTGTAACAGAAGCAAATATGATCTCTTTCTTTTGTAGAAGAGTGTCTTGTCAATGGCTCCTATTTGAAAACCATTTTCAAGAAGATGGTTTGACAGTTCATCATACAAATCTCTAGGAGCTTGATGTAATCCGTATAGGGCTTTGTTCAACTTATACACCCTGTTTGGATACAAAGGATCCTCAAAACCTGGAAGTTGAGCTACGTACACCTCTTCATCAATCTTTCCATTTAGAAATGCAGATTTAACATCAAGCTGGAAAACGTTAATGTTCATTGAGGCAGCATATGCAAGAAAGATTCTGATAGCTTTAAGTCTTGCAATAGGTGCAATGATGTTAGTGCACGGTTTTGCGTCTGGAGTCTTTGTATTTATCGTTAATGTTTATTTGATAATTAATGTAATATTTAATGTTTATATTTAACTAGTTCGTTAAGATTAAGTCTAGTTCGCTAGGGATGTTAGCGAACTAAGACATTATAATATATTCCCTCCTGATTCGTTAGGGGATGTTAACAAATTAGGGGGTAGTTCATTATGTTAAGTTATGTAACGAAGAGGAAGATGGTTCGCTAGGGGATGTTAGCGAACCAGGTCGCCTTCTATATATAGTGAAAAACTGTTCACTTGTAAAATAAGTTTTGAGAGATAAGTTTATTGAGAAAAATCTTGAGTAATTACTCTCTCTCAAGCTTCATCTTAACATTATTGATAATATATACACATACATAACATTAAATCAAGGTTTATTATGAGCTAGATCTTTAATAGTGGTAATTGGATAATCTACAGATCTGAGATCTATTTTATTGTTATCGACTGTTAATCCGGGATCAAACAAGTGGTATCAGAGCTGTTGGTGCTCTTTACACTTGATTTGGTGTTTTAAGTGTTATTGTTATTGTTATTATTATTAAGTTTTTCGGTTTTGTTTGATTTTGAATCAATTTGAGTTTATTTTGGTTGAATTATGTACGGATTGAATGGAATTCGTGTTGGTTAAGGTATGGATAGGTGTGGTTAAGAGGAATTGAGGTTTGAATTGGAATTGAGTGATCTGGTTTTGGTTTCGGTTTAAGTCCGAAACAGGGTGTTTGTTTTTGGTGAATTTGATTTGGTTAAAGTGTTAATCGATTACGAGGATATGTGTATTGGATTCGGAATTGGTTTACGAGAATTTTGATTGGTTATTTGTGAAATTTGGTTGAGTAACGAGGTTGTATTACGAATTTGGTATTTCTGGGTTTCTGGGTTAATCTTCATACTTTCTGGAAATTAGTTTGAAGATTTGAAGATGAACTTGATTCGTTATCTTCTTCCTGGTGATTCGCTATATGTTTCTTGGTGATTCGTTATCAACAGTGTTACTTCGCTACCTTGTTCGTTAGCCAGTTCGTGTGAGTTATTGATTCGTGTTATCTAGTTCGTTAACTAGATTAACTGATTCGTGTGACACGTGTTCTTCTTGGAATTTGTGTCATAACAACCTTTGCCACGTGGCATAAGGTGTCAGAGTTTGTTACAAACGGTTGTAACAACCTGATTCGCTATAGTGTGATTCGCTAATCCACTATAGCTGATTCGCTAACCATTCCTTAGTGATTCCCTAAGTTTATGTTGGCGATGCGTTACTGAATATCATCTGATTCGCTAAACTAATCCTTTGTAATTCATTTGGTCAATTCGTTAAGTTGACTTGGTCAATTCGTTTGGTCAATTCATTAAGTTGACTTGGTCAATTCGTTTGGTCAATTCATTAAGTTGACTTGTGATTCGTTAAACCTTCATCTCATTCGTTATCTGTTTCGCCATTTGGGTGATTTGTTAACCTTATTTGTGATTCATTAAGTTGACTCGCTAAGTTGACTTTTGATTCGCTAAAACACTCACCTCATTCATTGAGGTACTTCGTTACTGATCAGTTTTAACTTTGTTAAGACTTGATTCGCTACACTATTCGCAGTTCGTTATACCTTTTCATTAATTCGTTAAACACAGTTCGTAGTTCGCTATAACTGTTCACACCCTTTAAATTTTTGAATTTCTTTTTCAAAAATGGCTGGTATGTATGCATTGGCGTCTCAAAACATGTTGATGCAACAAATGTTACAACTTGATACTGAGATAGGTTCACATTCCAAATGTCCGAGATTGATGAAATTCAGTGATTTTGCAAAGTAGGAACCTCGGTTTCGTGCTCACTTAGGATCAGTTCGTCCTGATTGTTGTTACTGTTTAGATAAGGTCTACACTGTACCTATGATTGGAGATGAGACTATAGGTTTTACACCAAAGGCTATTTCACAATACTCTGTTGAAGAAAAGAAAGCATTAGAGATAGAAATAAAAGCTTATTCTACTCTAATCATGGCCTTGCCTGAGACTATCTTTCACCAAGTGGGTAGCATAAAAAGATGTGCTGCTTTATTTCAACATCTTCGCATGAGAAGTATGGGTAACACAACAGAGAGTAAAAAGGTAATGCTTAAGTTTCAGTTTCGAAACTTTAATCTATTGAAAGGAGAGACGGTTGAAGAAATGACAACAAGATTCAATCACTTGATTGCTGAGATGGATAAGATGCAAATTGAAGTTCCTAAAAGTGATAAAATTGATACTATAAAGAGTATACTTCCAAGTTCTTATTCCACATTCTTAATGGTTCTGAAGGAAAACAATTATTTCGCAAATGAAGATCTGACTGCTATTGAATTTATGCAAAAGATTGAAGCCAGAGAATATGATCTGAAATGTCAGAAATCTTCAAAGGATAGTCATGATCCTTCGTTCTATGGTGGAAGTATGCCTCTTAGTTCAACCATATCTCCACTAACCGTTTTTCTTACTCAAGCTGTTGCAAGTGAAAATGCAAATGCTTCATTTAATGATCCACAAGCTTGTTTCTATACTGCTGGAAATACATCTGGTAATGCTGGTTCATCTGGGGCATCGGGAAATTAATCTTCTACTAAACAATTCTCATTTCAACCAAACGTAAACATAAAGGAGGCTGAACATAATTTTGCATTCTTGTCTGCTTTTATGTCTTCCTATGAGAATCTGGTGAGTAGTAAGATTGCCACAAGTGATTTAACCGATGAAGATTATGATCAAATTGATCCCGATGATTTAGAACTCATGGATCTAAAGTGAAACATGACAATGATTGTTAGAAAAGTGAAGAAGTTTATACAAAGAACAGGCAAAGATCTTCCTTCATTGAGCAAGAAGCTTGGGTTTGATAAGCTAAAGGTTAAATGCTACAACTGTCAAGAATTTGGACATTTCGCAAAGGAATGTGATAAACCTAAGAAAGAATACACTGGTTCGAGAAATCAAGATCAAAATGATGCTGGAAAGTCTTCAAGTTCAAAACCATCATCTTCTGGAAATCAGGCAATGTTGTCTAATCTGGATGGTAATGATTGGTCTCAAAAATTGCTTTGCAACGACAATCAAGCAAACCTGGCAATGTTTAGAATTGGTGAAAATTTTCAAGATGCTAGTGGAAGTGATTTGTCATCTGATAATGATTTTGGATCCGAGTAGGATGATTCAAGCAAAAAACTTCGAATTATTTTTGCTTGTATGGCGAAGATCAGCGAATCTTCCACGTCTGCTTGCACAGCCAACCCGAATGAGGTTAGTAAATCTACTTTCTCTAAGGTATCATGTGTTGATTGTGATTATAACAAGTCTAAAATTGATTCATTAAAACTACAAAATGACAATTTACTGAAAGAGATTGTATCATTGAAAGATACTTATAGACAATCCTTGAATTCTCAAATCAACTCAAGAGAAAAGATTGAGGCTTTGACTATAAGTAATCATGATTTGAAAGCCGAGTTATCAGTGAAAATGACAATTAATGACCAAAAGTTTCAGGAAATCTTGAAACATCGTTATAAGATAACTGAGCTTGAGAACGAGGTTCTTGAGTTGAAGAACAAGTTGGGTAAATTTTGAAATTCTTCATTTTTATTGAATGAAATTATTGAAGTTTCTGGAAAACAAAAGGACTCTAAAAAGGGTATAGGTTTTGTAGAAATTCCTCCACCATTTCACAACGACTATAAAATGAATCCTTTTGCTAAAAAGGAAGAAGAGGTAATTTTGAAAGAACCTGTGATTTCAGAAAATGTTGAATCTGTTAAATCTAAAAATGTTAAAACCCAAGTTGCTCCTCAAAAATCTCATGTTCAAAGCAAAAAGGTGTTTGTTGCACACGATGACGAGGTCATTATCGAGGATGTGTTTGAACCCGAGATTATACACAAGAATAAGAACATACCTAGTTCTAATCATATTCTGTGCGAACCTCACGAATTTGAGGAAGCAGTGTATGGTTCACAAAAACCTCAAGAGAAAAAGGAAAATTCAATGAAAGTGAACTCTATGAAGGCAAAGAAGTCGGAAAAACCGAAAATTTCTAATGAGGACTTAATGCATTTCATTTTTCCTCCGAGTTCTAAGTCTTCATCGGCTATAGTTTTTAAGTTAAAGGGAATGGACACAATGTTCACTGAAAAAGACATTCCAATTAGTATCATTAAACCTGAACTAATTGAAAGTGTGTTTTACAATGAAACTTCCAAAGTTCGGGAACTTGAACGTATGTATGCTCAAGCGAAAACATCAGTTTCATCTGATCCATTGACTAAGGCAAAACATTTTTTAAAACAAGATAAGAAGATTAACTTTGTGAAGTCAACTGGAACAGATACACTAAAAAGTTTTTCGAACTGTTCTAATTTTGATTTTTATTTAAAGAAGAAATCTGAATTATCTGATGAGTTTGCTAAGAGCATGACTAAAAATGTGAGTCATCATCAATCATCTGCATCATTTATTCCAATTTCTTCTAAACATCATCATGTAGACATGCGAACTTGTTTTTTATACGGTCAACAAGATCATGTTGTGAGGAATTGTAGTCAGCAAAAATTTCAGAATCTTCATCCTTTTATCAAGGACAAATCTAAGCCAATTCCAGTGGTCAAGGAGATCCTGAAATGACCTGTGTCGTATGCTGATGATACTCATATTTTGTTCTCTGATGTGAATCCTCGAAAGGTTTTTCATATCAATGAGACACACGGTCAAGTGAAACCAAAATTCATTCCAACTGAACCTATATGTCAAAACAAGAATTCAAACATTGTTCAAGCAGCGTACTTAAGACGAAAATCTAAGAAGCCAGTAACTTATTCACAAGTGGCTGAACAACAATTGAAATCTGTTAAGGTTAATGTTCAAAGAGAAAACCAAAAGGTGCCCAAGACCGAGGCCTGGGCTGCCTTTTTAAACTAATCACTTTTGTTTGTGTGTAGGGTTTATCCAAGACCATTTCTGGTGAAAACTGGATCATGGATAGCGGATGTTCTCGTCATATCACTGGGAATCTCAACCTATTAACCAACGTATGAAATATTCAAGGGGGTTATGTAGCGTTTGCTGGGAATTCTGGGGGCATGATCACACAAGAGGGTGAAGTTTCAAATGGTCACATTACGTTTGAGAAAGTGAATTATTGCGACAAGGTTGATCATAACTTATTGAGTGTATCGCAGATTTGTGATAAAAAGTACACTACGATATTTACTGATAAAGAGTGTCTTATCTTGAAACCGGGTTATGTTATTCCCAAGGACATGGTTGTCATGCGATCACCACGATCAAATGATATTTATGTCTTAAATATGAGTTCTAAGATATCAACATCGATCGAAACATGTTTTGTCTCTAAAGCAACCGAGAAAGACTCGATTCTATGGCATCGTAGAATGGGTCACATACATGTCAGAAAGATGAATTATTTAATGGCAAATGACTTAGTTGAGGGTGTCTCGTTAAAGAATTTTAAGTTATCTGATCACTGCGTTGTATGCAAAAAGGGCAAGCAGAAGAAGAAGACAAATCCCTCTAAGTTATTGAATTCCATTGATACTCCTCTTGAACGACTTCATATGGATTTGTTTGGTCCAGTGAATCGTGCGAGTATTTCTGGAGACTGGTATTGTCTTGTAGTGACAGATGATTATTCAAGATATTCTTGGGTGTTATTTATGAGTTCAAAAGATCAAACACCAGTTTTGGTACAAAACCTTATTACTAAGATCGAATCACTGTATAAACAAAAGGTGAGGAGAATCCGAAGTGATAATGGTACTGAATTCAAAAACACTGTATTGGATTTCTTTTGTATTCAAAAGGGAATTCACCGAGAATATAGTGCACCTTATGTATCTCAACAAAATGGTGTTGCTGAAGGAAAAATAGAACTCTGATTGAAGCTGCACATACAATGCTCGCTGATTCAAAGCTTCCTGTTCAATTTTGGAATGAGGCAGTGAATACAGCTTGTTATACGCTTAATCGAGTTCTAACAGTGAAACGACTCAAGAAAACAAGCTACGAGATCTTAAATAATAGAAAACCTAATTTAAAGTACCTGGAACCATTTGGGTGTCCGTGTACAATGTTGAAGAAGGATTCGGGTAAATTTGAAGAAAACACTATCGAAGGGTATTTCTTGGGATATGCATCTCCAAAGAAAAGGGTTTTTAATTTCACATCTGGCTGTGTTGAAGAATGGTACCATGTGGACTGTCAAAAGTACACAACTCCTCCTCAAGGGAAAGGTCCAGACTGGATGTTTGACTACGATAGTTTATTTAATTCTTTTACTCCTTCGACTGAACACATCGATGAAGATCTAGTTAGAGCATACTTTGAAGAACATTTGAACATTCCAGGATTTTCAAGTTCTAATGCAGTTGAAGTTCAACCAGATGCTCCAACTGAAGAATCTCAAGTTGTCTCTCCAGTTACTATTGATAATGTTTCTACTTCTTCTGATGATGATCAAGCTGAAATTCAAGTTATTGATCTTGACAGTGATAATGCTTCATCTCCCGAGTTGGGTGAACATTACACTAACTTATTTGATAATGTTGTTGTTCCTGAAAATCCCACTCTTCGGATTCATGGATATCATCCACAGGAAAACATCATTGGAGAACTTGATGTGGGCGTTCGTACACGTCATCAAGTTGCTTCGTCAAGTGACAATAACACATTGTGTGCTTACACTAACTTACATTCTTCGGGAATTGAGAATATTGCTAAATTCAATTTCTTTCTATCTCAAGTTGAGCCAACGACAGCTCGTAAGGCACTTGAAGATCCTTCTTGGGTAGAAGTATGCAAGAGGAATTATAGCAATTTGCACGTTTGGGTGTTTGGGATTTAATAGACAAACCTGCTAGAGTCAAGAAAGCCATTCCGACTAAGTGGGTATTTAAGTGTAAGAAGGACGATCGAGGGGTGATTGTCGGAAACAAAGCACGTCTAGTGGTGCAGGGTTTTTATCAGCAAGAGGGTATTGATTACACAGAGGTATATGCTCCAGTTGCAAGAATAGAGTCGATTCGAATCTTCCTGGCTTATGCAGCTTATAAGAATATCAAGGTCTATCAAATGGATGTTAAAAGTGCTTTTTTCAATGGTGAATTACACGAGGAAGTGTTTGTCCAACAACCACCTGGTTTTGAAGATCCTGATTATCCAGACCGTGTTTACAGATTAAACAAGGCTCTGTATGGTCTACATCAAGCCCCGAGAGCATGGTATGGCACACTCGCCGATCATCTGACTGATAATGGCTTCAAACGAGGAACTGTTGACTGCACTTTATTTCATAAAACTGTTGGTGATGATCTTCTTCTAGTACAGATTTATGTTGACGATATTATTTTTGGGTCTACAAACGACACATTGTGTAAGGAGTTCGTGAAGTCCATGCAAACAAAGTTCGAAATGAGCTCGATGGGAGAGATGAATTTCTTTTTAGGGCTGCAGGTTCACCAGTCTGATAAGGGAATCTTCATTCATCAGACAAAATATGTGAACGATGTCTTGGAACGGTTCAAGATTACTGCCGGAAAAATCCCTTCTACTCCTCTTCCAGTGGGTCACAATTTATCACCAGATGAATTGGAGGATATCGTTGATCCGACCCTTTATCATGCTATGATTGGTTCTCTAATGTATTTAACAGCTTCTCAACCTGATATAATGTTTGCTGTTTGTGTGTGTGCTAGGTACCAAGCTAGTCCCCGAGTGACTCACCTGGCAGCGGTCAAGCGTATTTTGCAATATCTGCGGGGAAATCCTGACATCGGGTTATGGTACCCCAAAGATAATATTTTCGATCTTACCGCCTACTCAGACTCAGATTATGGAGGATGCAAGATCAACTTTAAATCAACGACAGCGGGATGTCAATTCTTAGGAAGTCGGCTTGTTTCCTGCAGTGTAAGAAGCAGACAACGGTCTCCACTTCAACCGCCGAAGCTGAATATGTTGCAGACTCGAGTTGCTGTTCCCAGGTTTTGTGGATACAACAACATCTTCGCGACTACGGTTTGAAGTTTCTTACTACTCCCATCTTGATTGATAATTCTGCTGCTATTAGTATCACCAAGAATCCCGTACAACCTTCTAAAACGAAACATATCGAAATTCGATATCATTTTATACGGGATTGCTATGAAAAGAAATTAATTGATCTTGAGAAAGTGCACACAGATTTTCAAAAAGCCGATCTATTTACCAAAGCGTTTGATAAAACACGTTTTAACTTTTTTCTTGGTTTAAATGGATTGAAGACCCTTGCTGAGATCCTAAAATTAGGATAATTATCTTTAAATTGCTTTATTGATTTACCTTAATTTTTTTTTTATGTTTTTAGGTTTTAGGGGGGAGAATTCTAGAAAATACAAAAAGAATGTGTTTTTGTTTGTATAGATAAAATCCAAAAACATTAAAATTAAAAAAAAAATATTGTGATTTCTGTTCTTTAATGTTTTTCTTTTAAATATTTAGAAAAACCAAAACATTTTAAAATTTTCGAAAATCCAAAAAGAATGTGATTTATGTTTTTGTACAGAAAAATTTGAAAAATCAAAAAGAATGTGATTTATGTTTTCAAAAAGATTGTTTATAACAAAATTGAAAAAGACAAATATATTGTGTTTTTGAGTGTTTGTACAGAGAAAATCCAAAAAGATTTTTACAGACGTTTTTAGATTATTTTATCGCTGAAAATTACGTTGGTTAATTAAGTTTATGAAGCATGCTTGCATGTCTTGGTCCTATGATTCACTCGTGAATTGATGGTTAGCCATTTACTTATTAACTTAAGTTAACTGGGGCGATTAAATTTATCTTTTCTTTATTTTATGCTCCTCAAAATTTTGAGTTTTTGAAGCAAAAAGAGAAGATGATAGTACATTGATTATCTTGACCCCAAATTCAGCAAAAAGTAAGCTTAAAAGACTGTGTGCTTAATTGCATTGGTGCATTGGTAGGACTTAAAACAACCCAGTAGAGTAAAGTATGTGATATAAACATAAAGAAACGCCAAATTGAAAGGGGTGTTAGTCTCTAGCAAAAGTCTCGGTGAGGATGGCAGAAATGTAATAACCAGTCATACTCAAGCTTTATATTTGTTGATCACCCAAAAAATCAAATAAAGCAAATAACATGCGTTAAGATTCTGGACACTATGAGTCTTTATGCGGCTTAACCATCTGGGTATTCATAAGCATGAATATTTCACTCGCCTTCTAGAGCAAACCCAAAGTCATTAAACTTGATCACCGCTGTACTTCGTACAATTTAAATTACCGACTTGATCAAAATCCGCTGTTAGTCATACAATTGTTCCTCCCTTGCGTGCGTCTTAATACCATTAAGAAACGGACCCTAGGGGATACAATGTATGTAAGCCGACAGATGGACTCGTGCATACTCACTCACAGTAAAGGAAACTTGATGCATTGCTCAAAATTTCTACAATTGGTATCAAAATTTTGATCAACGATATAATGGTTTAAGTCAAGTTTGGGGTGATTTGGCAAAAATCAAATTAAGCTTGAACTGTGATTAGAGGCTGATAGTTTCTGATATTCTGTCCTTTAATTGAACTATTTAATCATATCACAAAAATACTTGAATGTGTGTTATTAGATTTATGTGGACAACAATACCAATGACCGACTTATCGCCAGTCATAATATTGCTTAAATATAAAACTGTGATGGAAGGGCATTTTGGTCAATATGATTCTCTGCTCAAACTCAACAAAAAAAAACATGTACTGCTTTTGATAAAATCATTGAAAAACACAAACAGATTGTCTATTTAAAAAAAAAAAAACGGACCGGATATTCTTTTGTAAATGCATTCTTTAAATTCTTACAAAATACCAAAAATATTTTCGTCTTCTTTGTACAAAATACTTAATAATTTTAAGTTATGTTTCGGAAATCTGAAACATTTTTAACGTATCTGGTTGTCGGGATAAAAGGGTTTCTCGATAATTTGATTTATTTATTTATTTAATTCTTTAATTAATTCATTAATTTTTTCATTTAATTATTTAATTTAAAATTAAATAAAAGAGTTTATTTCGCTAAAATACAATTCGTTATTTATGGATAACGAACTAGGTGATTCTTTAGCGAACTAGCTTCTGGTTCGCTAACCTAATTCGCTTCCGCACTCTGTAACGAATCATCCCTTCGTTATGCATATTTAACGAATCATGAGACGAATCATGTCTTGATTCGCTACCTTTAATTTAACGAATCAAGTAGCGATTCGCCAACATAAGGTAACGAATTGAGTTAGCGAATGGGCTAATTCGTTAACTTTAAATTACACGAATCGTCTGATTCGTACAAGTTGTACCTAGGGTTATGTGCACTGTTATATAAGACAAGAAAACGAACAGTCTTCCACTGTTCGCCTTCTTTCTTCATTTTTAAGAAACCTGTTCAAATTCTCTCTGAAATTTTGACTTTCTGGTTTGAATATTTCAAGGACATATTTGAGTTTCTAAGGTATAGCTGATTATGGCGATATCATTTTCGTCAAAAATGGCTATGTGTTGATAGTTAAATTATGAAATTTTAGGAGTTTAAGGGTTTCTGATATTTTAAAACCCATTTGTGTATAATTTATGTTAATTCATATATGTTTTTTATGTCATTATGATCGGAATCATATTCCGATACCCTTGGTGGGCTTCAATCATGAATTGATTATTGTTTGCCGGGTTAATTATTGTTTTGTGACATTGGTGTTTACTGTGGGTTCGTCTAACCTAATATTCTAATTTATAGGATTTAAATAGTCTAAAAATTCAATTTCAATATTCGTTTATTTTAATTTATAGGATTTAAATAGTCTAAAATATGTAAATAGCTTAATTACACATATTTTTGATTATATATCCTAATATTCGGTTTTATTTTTACAGTAACACATGGCTGATCAAGAACAACAAAATCAACCACCACAGGAACAACCTCCACAAGGACAACCACAACAACAAGATCAACAAGCTGAAATGATCTTCTTGTCGTTTGATAAGAAGCACAACATTTGTGCTTATGTTGATCAAGATGTGGCTGATTTGAGAACGTTTGGAGCTATGTTGACTTTCTTACGCCGTTCAAAGATACGCTATGCAATTACTGCTAAACCTAAAGTGTATCTTAGTATAATCAGGCAGTTTTGGAACACAGCGGAATATGTTGAGGAAAATAATTGGGATCGAGCTACAATTAATCAGATCCCTATTACGATTGATGCTGAGGTCATTCGTCGGGTACTTCAATTTGACCATAATGAAGATTACCCGAGTGAATTTGACAGGACATTGGTTAGGGGTTTATTCACACGTTTGAATTATGGGGGTGATATTCGTAAGTCTATGTTGAACAAGAATGGGTTGTGTCCACCATACAAGTATCTGCTGCATGTTTTACTTCATTGTATGAGTGGACGTCGCGGTGGTTTGATGAGTGTAGACTAAGTTTGCAATCGACATTTGTTGTTCTAATCCTGAATAAGCCCTTCAACTATTCAGAACTCATATTTGATCATCTGAAAGAGCAAGTTCAGCAAACTCTACCGTCAAAGAAGTTCTTGATGTATCCCTCGCTTTTTACAGCTAATTATTCAGGATTTGATACCGAATTTGGTGATTGATCGATCGTTGGTGAACGATGTTCTTGATATGGAACATATGAAAGCTGAAACGGTGCATCGTATGTTAATCTATAGAAAAGACAAGCCACAGGATAAACGGATGATTGGTCATATAATCAATCCGGATTACGTATGTCATCCTAATGAGCGCTGGATCCATGATGATTCGAATTCCGAGCGCGAAGGGGGAGAAGGTGGGAACAATGATGGTGGAGATGATGATGGTGACAATGATAATGGTGATGGTGGAGCTGGTGAACGAGCTCTTAAAGAACAACAAGATGTAGTCGATGCTGCTCTAGCTGCCACCATGAAAGCTCAGCTAGAAAGAAATCGAAAGGGGAAAGTTGTAGCTACTAGTGAACCATCAAAGAAGCCCCGTGTGTCTGCTGGGGCTGGGGTAATTATTGGAACTCCACCACTACCTCAATCAACTACTCAAAGCTCGGCGGTGTAGCTAACTACTAGCACTCCGATGCTTACCTGGACGACGACGATGGTGTCACATGAGAGGCTCGGTCTAATCCCTCAAATGGCGTTGACCGAGATACTGAGGCCTCCTGCTGTGTTGTCTACAGTATCTTCCACCACATCAATGAGACCTCCTCCTCTGCCAACAACTACTCTTCCTCCACCTCCGCCTAGTGATGTCTCTTTTATGAGGATTACTCGACCTCAAGGACCTGTTCAACCAGTTCATCCATCTGTATACAATTTGCCACCAGGTCGTCAAACTGAAATGCTGCTAAATCTGCTACATCTATATGAAAATCAAATGGCAGCTGACCGTTAAACTCAAGAAAGACTCATGGAGAATCAACGTCGAATGATGAGTTATATTTCTTTCTGTCAGAAGGAGACTAAATCGTTAAGTACGATTGTTGAGTCTCAGGGGGTGAAATTAAAGGAACAAGAAGAGTTGATTTTACAATTAACTTGTAAAGATGATGCCCTCAAGAAAATTAAAAATGACGATGATGATCCTGACGCATCTGATGCAGGAGGTGAGCCTAAACAATCGCATGGTTCATCCTCTGGTGCTGGTGTTAGTGGCGCTGATGATTCGAACAAGCAGATAATTACCTATCAAGATCCAACAGCTGCCAAGCCAATAGAAATGATTGAGGCTAACACGGTGATATTTATGGATGGATCGGGGGTGGTTAGAAGTGTGGTGAACAGAGATGAGATAGAGGTCGGTGAGTTTATTGTTAGATCTTTGACACGGGAGCAGATTTCGATTCTGCTTGGGCTGAATGATGATCAGTTGACTGCTTTAGAGACTGAGCCCGATGTCGAAGTGATCAATGAAGAAGAAATGGAAGTTGATCCGTTATTTATGGATACGGATTTTATTTATGAGAACGAGGAGATTGAGATGGAGGATGTGACAGCTGAAGAGTACCCGGACTTGTATCAACACGCAAACATTGATCAAGGTGCTCCGGTATTTCACGAAGATGTAATTAAAGAGACTGAGGATGAACTAGAAAAGGTTGTGTAGCGAACAGTTCATTCACTCAAAGAAGTGACTGATGATGACATAGAAAGATGGTTCAAACGTCAGAAAGTGGGTAAGATTATCAGTGCTTATCAGTATGTAGATCAAGAAAGAAAAGATACCGCTGCTGCTTGGATTGAGGCGAATCAGGTGACTACCTTCAAGACTGTTTCTAAGGTACATGGTGATATTGTCTTCTGGCTCTATGATTCAGACCTTAAAGTATGTATAGTCAAGTGGGAAAAGGGTGTCCAGTATTACGAGAGGATAACAGATGTTTTAACTCTACCGCGTTGGGATGTACGTACCCTCGCGAGACGTCCATTTATCAATCGTGGGAGTCACCGAACGGCTGAGTGGTTTCATCAACACTTACTGTTCGAGGTCAATCATGGCTTCAAATTCTTCATGCCCCAGGTTCCAAGACGTAAGCCCATTGAAGAGATTGATCCAAGGACCGGCTGGATGAAACTTGTCTTGAGAGTGAAGCAGCCAAAGACAATGAAAAAGGTTCCTGTGAAGACAATGCCTCAAGATATTTATCTGTCTTTCAACCGTTGGTACTATGACAATCGTACTGGCGAGGCCGTTATTGTTCGTGGTCGAGGACTGCAGACCGAGCTCATCAAGATAATCGACCCGATGTGGTTGGTTAATTTATCAGAGACAGACAACGACGTGCTATACAGGAAGCAGATTTTGTTTGAACGCCAAGAAGATTATGACCTGGCTATGCAATTCCAACGAGTCGTTCGTGTGTGTCACGAACATGGAATTCATAATTGCAGAGACTGGCAGTCCAAGCGCTTCAAATAAGTTAAAGACAAAGAGCTCAAGACGAGGGGGTGTCTGTTAGTGCACGGTTTTGCGTCTGGAGTCTTTGTATTTATCGTTAATGTTTATTTGATAATTAATGTAATATTTAATGTTTATATTTAACTAGTTCGTTAAGATTAAGTCTAGTTCGCTAGGGATGTTAGCGAACTAAGACATTATAATATATTCCCTCCTGATTCGTTTGGGGATGTTAACGAATCAGGGGGTGGTTCGTTATGTTAAGTTATGTAACGAAGGGGAAGCTGGTTCGCTAGGGGATGTTAGCGAACCAGGTCGCCTTCTATATATAGTGAACAACTGTTCACTTGTAAAATAAGTTTTGAGAGATAAGTTTATTGAGAAAAATCTTGAGTAATTACTCTCTCTCAAGCTTCATCTTAACAATATTGATAATATATACACATACATAACATTAAATCAAGGTTTATTATGAGCTAGATCTTTAATAGTGGTAATTGGATAATCTATAGATCTGAGATCTGTTTTATTGTTATCGACTATTAGTGCACGAAATGGTTGTCCTGAAACGATTCCGGCAAAATCAGGTATACCCTAACCGGTATATACTATTTATGTGTTATTTAGTAATGAATATATAAATTATAATGCATTTATACGAGTATGTATGATTCACAGTACGGATTATACTCGATTACGCAGTTAATCGTATTGGAAATACGATTAACCGATTTACGATTATTGAAGCCCGAACGAATCGAGGATTACATTATAGATGAGATATATGATATTTAGTGATGTTTACGAAGTATTAAAGCTTCGGGATAAGTGAATTAAAGCACAGAAAAAGAATTTTCGATTTAATGGTACGTCGGTACATTAAACGAAACCTTTAATACCAAACCGAGCAAGAGACGATCGATCAAGCCAAAAAAGATGCGCAATTATTAATAATATGATGTTTTAAGTTAATAAATGTCATGGTTTAAGTTTTTAAAGTTTTTAAATCGGTTTTATATAAATTTCATTTTTAAGCCGAAAACGACCGTTTTAGCCTCGTTTTAAGCTGAATTAAACATTTAACCGAAAAACGAACTGGACCAGATTATCTAAAACATTATCCGGATTTCCAAAATCCAAATGAGTGGCTAGGAATGGAAAGGTGGGTCCCACCCCACCTCCCCTCACTTCCGATCGGCATGGGGGTTATACCCCTTGCCTCTTGTTAGTTTTTTTTAAAACAACCATTGCAAGATTCCACTTTCTCTCCACATCATGAACTAAAAACCCGGATTTGTAGCAAGAAAAGCAAGGTAAAAATCGAGTTATTTACGTTTTCATCTTCTTTTCTTGAGTTTATTTGCAAGAAAATGAGGTTTCAAGTGAAAAGGGGTGAAAACCCGAGATGAAAACCGATTCTTGCATGATCAAGTGATGTATACGGGTTATACAAGGGATCTTGGTCCAAGAAAGGAGTTAAACGAACCAAAAACGAATTTTTACGGTTTAAATCTTTGTTTTTAAATCATAACCGAACCCATGAAAGAAATGGCTTGATTGTGGGTGTAACTTGCTTGGTGTGGTATTATTGTGCTTGTAGGTGTTGTATCTAGTTGTTAACAAAGGCTAGAAAGCAAGATCCTTACGATTTGAAGCTAAAAACACAAGGTAGTTCGGTTTTTGGACATGGTGTATGTGTATGTGTTTTGGACAGATTGTGGTACATTTAGAGTTAGGCTACAAAATTTCACAGAGATGATCTACACATGAAAATATGAGATCTGTGAAAATTTGGTAATATTTGGTCAAAGGATGAATATTTGGTGAATTTAATGCTCGGCTTTGGCTAAAAATGGTGAAAAATATTTAAATATCATGATAAATTCTGGAAAATTCCAGATAAGCTTTTTATAACATGTAAAAGTCACACACAAAATTTTAGGTCAGTTGGAGAAGTCTAAGTAGGCTTTTCGGTTAAACGAGTTCTAGGGTTTTCTAGCTCGGTTTTAGTAAAAATGGCATGTAAAAAGAGATTTTGGTTCTGGAAAAATTACAGGGGACTATGTGGATGGCAGGGGTCATCCAGGAAATATTTGGGATTTTTCTAAGGTCGTTTGGTATTTACGACATATTTAGTGTTTAAATGGTGTTTAAAAATAGATAAATAAATTTTAAATATAAAAGTTAATTCTGGAAATATTTTTATAAAATTCCCCACTGTCAAAAAGTGATTTGTGCAAAACAAACTTTTAAAGTTTAAAACGCGTAAACCGGTAAAGTTCGCCTAAACGAGCTGACTGGTGTATAAAAACCCTAAAAATGAACTATTTTCATATAACTGTGTTAAACAGGTAAAAATAAATCATCCGAAAATAATTCGGATGATTTGGGTAATTTTATCCGATTTAACAGTTTCCGGTGCACTAAAGACGGAAACGGGTCCCGCGGCCAATCGGGGCGTCTAAACCGAGCTCTAATTTCACAACTTTAATTAAATTATCAGTCAACAACTATTTTCGGGTCGTGTGTGACCAAACCCATTTTTGAAACGTAAAAACGGATAACAGTGCTAGGCACGCAAAACGGGGAAAACGAACTAATAGTAATTTTAACTAGTGAACTCTAAACGATATCACAATCTGAGTCCGGAGAAGTGTTCTGGGTTAACATTGCCCCCGGAACGGGTACAGTACTGGGTTAACAGTGTCCCCAGATGTACCGGTTAGCACGGTTAAAGTTATATTAATAGTGATTGTATAGTAACGAACTTAGGGATCGTATTACAGATCCGGACTAGTAGCTCACGTACTGTGTTACCTGCTTGCTTGCGATAAGGTGAGTTTCACGAGCCCCTTTTTCTGAATTGTTATTAAATATTTTCTCGAGGCGGGAAGCATGTTATTATCAAAATGTTTAAGTACATACTGAACGCATGGATTTGCGTGTATTTATATATATTTTATTGTACGGGAATCGTACGGAAATGTACTAAGATGGTAATTGTCTGAGTTGCTAACATTGTAAGGCCCCGTAACACGAGTGATTAGCTAAAAGCCGGTAGAGTGTGAATAGTACTATTGGTCTGACAAACCCAAGTGGTCCGGCATGGATTTGCTGATGTTTCCCAGCCAGTTGCACATGTCTATTTTGTTGTTATTTATTTTGCTATGTAATGTTAGGCATAGCGGTTTGGGGCAGGTTCGTGGGCGGAGTATGCCACGGGGTTGTATGTGGATAGTCAGAGGTTTCACTTGTGGGCTCAGCATAATTACATCGTTAATATATGATTATTATAATGACTTGTCGCTGTTTATTTAAATTAGTGAAACTCACCAACTATTCGTAGTTGACCCGTTTTCTTTACATGCTTTCTAGGTACCCCCAAACTGGATTAATTGCTACATGCTTGACGATGCGTGCTTTTTGTGGAAGCTTAATGATCTTTTTGTATTAAATATGTTAATGTAATGTTGGTAAAACTTATGTGCTAACGCCTAGACGGTAACTAAACTCGGAACAATGTAATATGGTGTAAATTAATGTAGTGGTGTTTTCTTTATAAGCAATGCTGTTGATATCAGACGTGTCTGTTGCATGCCGTTTACGTTTCCGCTGCGGTTACGGGGTGTTACATGTCCGTAGCATTCGAATAAGTTATACATAGTCTAGATTGTTTATTTATTGTAAATGGAGCATGTGGCCTATAAATAGGTGGTTCCATGCTCATAATTAGGATGTACATATTTAGAGAGAGATCTAGATCTAAATTATGCTCTCCATAAGTTATTTCCATCCACCATAATGTATTCATCCTTATTTATCAATAAAGTAATAATTTAACGTTTAGATCTTGTATATAATTGATGTATAGTATTAGCGGCTAGATCCGTAACGGGTTCTCACAAATGACTTCCTCAAAGTCTATTACTTCTTCTTGAAGACATCCCAGTGCCACAAGTCTAGCTTTATTCTTAATCATCAAACCTCTCTCATCCCTTTTGTTCCTAAAAACCCATTTGGTTCCTATTGCATATCTGTCTACTGTCCTATCAACCAGATCCCACACATGTAGGTCTCTGAACTGTGCCAATTCCTCCTGCATTGCTTCCACCCAACAATTGTCTTTTAGTGCTTGAGCAATGTTCTTTGGCTCTATTTGGGATACGAAACAGGAGTAGAGAAAGATGTTTGCAATCTCAGAATGACTTCTTGTGACTCTTTCATGCAAATCTCCAATGATGTTTTCTGAATGATGATTCTTTTCCACATAAGGAGTTTGTACAATCAGATCTGTAGACAAATTTGTGTCAAGATTTTCCAAGTCCAATGTTTTCTTCTTTTTCTCTTCAATTTCACTAGTCTTGTAGAATGAATCATCAAAGTCTTCAGGATAAATCTTGAAGGACTTTATCAACTTTTCATGATCAAACAGCCATGTTGCACCATCAACTGTATTGAATTGATTCCATTAAAGATGATGTCAGATGATTCTATAATACTCAAATGATCTTTCACATATACTCTGTATGCTTTTGAGTGTGTAGAATATCTAACAGAGAAACAATCTAAAGATTTTGTTTGAAACTTGTTCAAATAATCTCTAGTGTTCAGAAGAAAACATTTACATCTAAAGGGCTTGAAAAACTTTATATAAGGCTTTCTGTTATTGAATATTTCAAAAGGTGTTTTGTTATGCCTTTTGTTGACAAGTACCCTGTTCTAAACATAGCAGGCTGTATTAATGGCTTCAGCCAAAAAAATAACAGGTAAATTTGCATCTGCTAACATGGTTCTTGCAGCTTCAATTAAAGTTCTATTCCTTCTCTCTACAACACCATTTTGTTCAGGAGTTCTCGGAGCTGAGAATTGTTGAAGTATTCCATTCTTTGCACAAAATTCTTGCATAACTCCATTTTTGAACTCGTTACCATTGTCACTTCTCATCATTTTAACTTTCTTATTCAACTTGTTCTCAATCATTGTTACACAACCTTTAATCAACTCTGCAGTCTCATCCTTGGTACTTAGGAAATAAATCCTAGTGTATCTTGAATAGTCATCAATGATCACAAGACAGTATCTTTTCTTCCCTATACTTCGCACACTCACAGGACCAAAGAGATCCATGTGAAGTAATTCAAGAACTTGATCAATTGAGTTGATGAGTTTGGCTTATGAATAGATTTGCGTTGTTTTACTTTTTGGCATGAACTACAATGATCTTCTAATTTGAACTCTCTTGTAGGTAAGCCTATTACATGCTCACCTTTGATTAGTCTATTCATGTTCTTCAAGTTCACATGACACCGTTTCCTATGCCACAATTTTGATTCATTTTCAGTGGCTTTGGAAACAAAACATGCACCTCCCCTTGAAACAGCTTCCTTCATATTCAATTCATAGAAGTTGCCATTTCTTGGTGCCATCATCATAAACATTTCAGGTGGAATTACAAATTCACGTTTTAGAATGAAACAATGTGAATCATCAAAACTGACTTGGTATCCCTTATCACACATTTGTGATATACTCAATAGATTACACTAAAGACCTTCAACATGAAATACATTATCAAATGAAACTTTTCCATTTGTTAAGATTCCTTTCCCTACAATCTTTCCACCATTTTCATCACTCCCAAATGCTACAGGACCTTCAAACTTTTCTTCATAATTGACATGGGATCTCTTGTCACAAGTCATGTGCCTAGAACAACCACTATCCATATACCATATGTCATTCAGAGGAGTGGACTGTTCCTGCAAAAAAGAAAGAATTTGATCAGTTGAGTGATGAAGTGCAAGCTAGATCAACTTGCAACTCATCAGATTCAGTTGCAGAGGCAGCTTGGGAAGTGAGTGTTGTTGGTTCAGGATCTTCATGAGTGATTTCTATATTGTCTAAATTGTCTGTTTCATAACCACACTCTCTTGGGGTTTTAACAAATGAGGTTGATCTTAGACAGTCTTCTGATGCAGTGTCACACTCCTTCACCACATAGTCTTTCTTTTCAGAATAGTCTCTCACATCAGGAACTGTCTCAACCTTGGTTTTAGCTTTAGGTTTCTAAAGGAATCCTTCAGGTTCATATCCATGTTTCATTAGAAACTTTTCATCACCAGTGAGTTCTGTTGGTTTCTTTCTTGGAAACCCACCACTTTTTCTTGTCTTCTCACTACTTGATGATCCTTGAAAACTATTAGATTTGACAGATTCAGTATCCTTTTCAGGAATGATTCTCAAGGTTTGAGAGTTATGTTTAACCTTTCTCTCATTCTTTACAGGATATTTACTTCTTTGAGCATGCTTAGCCACAAGTTTCTTGGCTTTCATTGAAGGCTTTTGGCTTTCATCCTTCAAAACTTCCGTTTCACAAGCTTTTCCCTTTCCCAGGTAGTCATCATATTTTTGCTTGTACATACCAAAGTCTTGTCCATACTTTGTTTCATCTGGGACATGAAAAGGTTTGAATTTGAGTCTTTCATTGCAAGAATCTGTATGATGACCATACTCATCACACTTCTTGCACCAAACCTTTCCTTTAAATTTCTCATGTTCTTTTTCTTTCTTGAATCTTTCACTTGGTCTTGGTTCTTTGACTCCAATGGTTTTCTGATTCTTTAGACTATCAAAGTTGATTGAGAAAGGGACAAACTCCTTAATCTTGATGTCTTGTCTTTCAGTCTTGCTCTTTACAAACACAATTTTTTGCATATTCAATGGTTCTTCATCTTGATTCTATTTATGTCTTGATTGTCTCTTCTCGTATTCTTCCATTGTTTCCACTTCTCCAATATCAAGAACTTCATGATTAGAGAAAATAGGATAAACATGATAAAGTTTTCAACATCCGAATCTTCTTTTACTGTTTTCTTGTTGTTTCGCTATATCTTTTCCAATATTTATTTGCTTGGAGGCCTTACAGCATTGTAATTACCTTCTTCTTTTCACGTATGTCAAAGGACACATGCTCTCTCTTTGTTCTTTCATTCTGTTTCTTCATTCTTGATGTGATAGGTGAGATACATTGGAAGTTTGTCAATAGATTCTAGTTTCTTGAATTTTCTTCCTCTTTCAGCAGCTTTGATTTCCTCATCAGTGATTTGATCACTTAAATCACTTAAGTCATCTTAATTCAAATCAAATGAATCAAAGTCATCTTCAGTGACTTGAACTCCAATTGACTTTTCTTCTTTCAAATCTTTCTTCACAACAAACTCTCCTTCTTCACTCACCTCAACATTCTTATATAAATCCACAAGTTCTTCTTTGTCTTGAAAAGCATCTTTGATTTTTGTAGATATGCATTTCTTTTCTCTTTATCAACTTTTGGCATAAAGTTGTTGTTGAAAGGTGGTGGTACTGCTTTTTACTTGTCTTCTTCTTTAACTTGATTTAAAATTCCACAGATGTTTCCAGTGGAAATCAAGTTCTTCAAGAATTCATTGTCAACTTGCAACTTAGTGTTTTGCACCCTCTCTTCTATAATCATTTTCTTCAACCCATCTATTTCAGTTGTGAACCTTTTCAAAGCTCTGTAACCGTTTACATAGTCTTCTTCCAAACTTTTCATTCTTTCTTCACTTATCAGTTCACTTGCCTCATATGCATTTATGATACTTTGTTTCTTAAAACGCTTACTTTCCAGCTTGCCTACTTTCATTTTCAAATCATTGATAACTTCAGTTAAATCAATAGTAGGAGCAGAATGTACCTTAGATGATTATCCAATTTTTTTCTCAATTATGGCCATGAATGCCACATTTGCTTTCTCGATATCATCTGCAATGTCTTCTTCATGATTGCCCCAATCAAAGTTACCTTCATGCTGTGTTGCTACAGCAACATTTCCTTGATTTCTGATCTGGTTTTTGTTTGCTGGAAAAATGTTGTTTGGTATATTTTGAAGGTTCTGATTGTTGTTTCTTTGAAAACCTTGATTCTGAGGCACTCCTTGATCTTTATTATTCATTTGAGGTTGGAAGTTGTTGAAGTTGGGATTGTAGTTATTGTTGGGAATGTTGTTAAAGTTGTTGTTGAAGTTGTTGGTGTTGGGTCTCTGCTGATATTGAGGCTGCTGATTTCTTGGATGATTCTGAAATTGGTTCACTTAGAAGTTTCTTGGCATGTTTCATTCTCTTGCAAAACGATCAGGCTATTGACAATTATAGCAAATAGCTTTTGACTTATCAAAACCAATTCTTTCATTTGGCCCTGATAGGAGTGACCTACTAGTCCTGTTGTAAAGCCTTTTGCTTCTAAGAGCCAACATGGCTGCTTGCCATTTCAAATCCATATCCTCCAAGTCATCAACATCTATCTGCTCAAGATCATCTTGTACTACACGTGTGAATTAAATTCTTTGCAACAAATGCATTATATGACTCAGTAAACATTGAAAGCAAGGCTTGTGTTTCACTGCCTTGTCCATTTCCACCACTAGTATGAGGTACATTCCCACTTGACATTGAGGCAGAATCAGAGTCATCAATCAGTTGCACATTGAATCTTTGCTGGTTTCCTGGATTACTTGTGCTACCGCCAACAAAAGATTTTGGAGTGTCAGTACTATGCTCAACTGGTTCTTCAATAATAGGAATTTGCTGTTGATTCTTGGTAGTCAAATTTCCCTTAGGTGCAATCAAAGTATTTGAAACTTTGAAGCAAGGTCTTTCCTCCCTAATCATCTCATTCTCTATCATCTCAATCTCTGCTGCTTGAAGGAAGCATACTACATTATCCAATTTTAAATCATTGAAGTTGTGCTTTGTAAGGATGAACTTGCAGGCAGTATATCATTCCTTTGGCATAGAGTTGAGCAGCTTGGTATTAAGGTCAAAGTCAGTCATAACATAGTCTGTGGTTCTGAGATCATTCACTATTGCTAAGAACCTCTCCAGAATAGATTTCAACCTTTCTCCTTCTTTATACATAAATTTTTCTAGTTGCTGCTTCAATCTCTGCTTCTAGATGTTTTTGAGCTCAACATTTCCCTCAAACATTTCAGGTATTGCATCATACATTGCCTTAGCATTGGGATGATGTGCAACCTTTGTAAGTATCTCCCAAGACAGACCAGCTTTAACATAGCTAAAGCCTTGTCATCTACTTTTCTCATCCTTTCTCTTACCGCAGCAGTTGCAGCTGTGTTTGCACCTTCCTCTTCAGTGCCTTGTGGACCATTCTTGATGGAGTTCCACATATCAACATCATTATAGCAAACGACTGCTTCAAAGAAGACCTTCCATTTTGTGAAATTTTCCTGTCCATACAATCTGGAATCTTGTTAGTAGACACTTCCTGTTCCTCGTAACCAGACATTTTGAGAAATCAAAAATGGTTTCTTTGTAAAAACAGAGTTTAAAAAATAATCAGATCTGAAAACCGGTTGTTTAGATCTAAGTTGTCTGATGCGATTAGAACAAGATTTATATTTAAAAATTAAAACTCAAAATAGAATAAGGAAGAGAAAACACCAAATGATTGTAGATCTGGAAGAAAAATGAAGAATAGAGCTTCTAACGTCACGTTTCAATGGAACAGTGGTCTGCTTACGTCATCTTTCTTCAAATATTCAATCAGCAACAATCTTTCCAAAATAGCAGCAACAAGCTCTGATACCACTTGTAACACCCCGCAACCGCAGCGGAAACGTAAACGGGATGCAACAGACACCTCTGATATCAACCACATTGTTTATAAAGAAAACTGAATGCATTAATATACTTCAAAATTACAATATCTCGTCTTTCATTATCGTCTAGGTGATACACAAATCATACAATACGGTTCATAATTCTATCTGTTATAATGTATCCTAACATCCAGCACGCAAACCTTACACACATCAAGCACTTAGCACGTAATCAATCACTTTATCTTAGTTGTACCTGAAAAGCATGTGAGAAAACGGGTCAACTACGAATAGTTGGTGAGTTTCACAATTTTAGTAAACCATGATAAATCCATATCATAATATAATAATATCGATGTAATTATGCTGAGCCCACAAGTGAGAACTCTGTTAATCCCAAAACATATCGATTAACCTCCGGGAACTCTGTTAATCCCAAAACATATCGATTAACCTCCGGGAACTCTGTTACCCCAGAATACTTCCAATAACCTCTGGGAACTCTGTTACCCCAGAAACACATTTAATAACCTCTGGGAACTCTGTTACCCCAGAAACACATTTAATAACCTCTGGGAACTCGGTTACCCCAGAACACATTTAATAACCTCTGGGAACTCGGTTACCCCAGAACACTGTTTCGGGCCTTACACTGTTAGCAACTCAGACAATTACCATCTTAATTCATTACCGTACGATTCCCGTACAATAAACATTTTATAAATACGTTCATTTCCATGCGATCAGCATGTACTTAAACACTTTGATAAAAAAAAACATGCTTTCCGCCCCGGGAAAATATTTAAAACAGTTCAGTAAAAAGGGGCTCGTGAAAACTCACCTTAGCACATGCAAGCAGGTAACAACAATCAATATCAGTTAACACGTCCAATCTGTAATATGATCCCTACGATCGTTATTATACAATTATTGGTTATATAATCTTTAACCTTATCAATCGGTACATCTGGGGACACTGTTAACCCAGTACTGTACCTGTTCCGGGGGCAATGTTAACCCAGAAATACTTCTCCGGACTCAGATTGTGATGTCGTTTAGAGTTCCATGGTCACAATTTTTATTAGTCGTTTTCTCGTTTTGCGTGCCTAGCACGAATATCCGTTTTATGTTTCAAAAATGAGTTTGGTCACACACGACCCGAAAATAGTGGTTGTCTGATAATTTAATTTAAAATGTGAAATCATAGCACGGTTTAGACGTCCCGATTGGCCGCGGGACCCGTTTCCGTCGTTGGCATACCGGAAACTGTTAAAAATACCCAAATCATCCGAATTATTTTCGGATGATTCATTTTTACTTGTTTAACTCAATTATATGAAAATAGTCCATTTTTAAGGTTTTTATACACCAGTCAGCTCGCTTAAGCGAACTTCACCGGTTTACGCGTTTTAACTTTAAAAGTTTGCTAATCAGCACGATTAATTATCCGTTTACCCTCGGATCTTGAAATTTTGCCCAAATCACTTATTAACAGTGGGGAATTTTATAAAAATATTTCCATAATTAATTCTTATATTTAAAATTTATTTATCTATTTTTAAATACCATTTAAACACTAAATATGTCGTAAATACCAAACGATCTTAGAAAAATCCCAAATTTTGCCTGGATGTCCCCTGCCATCCACATAGTCCCCTGTAATTTTTCCAGAACCAAAATCTTCTTTTACATCTCCTTTTTACCAAAACCGAGCTAGAAATCCCTAGAACTCGTTTAACCGAAAAGCCTACTTAGACTTCTCCAATGGACCTCAAATTTTGTGTGTGACTTATACATGATATGAAAAGCTTATCTGAAATTTTCCAGAATTTTTCATGATATTTAACTATTTTTCACCATTTTTGACCAAAACCGAGCATTAAATTCATCAAATATTCATCCTTTATCCAAAAATTACCAAAAATTCAATAGAACTCATATTTTCATGTGTTTAACACCTCTGTAAAATTTCATGACCTAACTCTAAAGCATCAACAATCTGTCCAAATTTCCCAAAACCGAACATAACCGAATATACCTTTCGTTTTCCGCCACTACAAGCTACAAACTCATCTTTCCGCCTTGTCTACCACTAAATACAGAATCTACAAACAACATACCACAATACCAAGCAAGTTACACTCACGATCAAGCCATTTCTTTCAAGGTTACGGTTATGATACTAAAACAAAGATTTTAACCGTAAAAATTCGTTTTTGACTCTTTTAACTTCTTTCTTGGACCAAGATCCCTTGTATAACTTGTATACATCACTTGATCATGCAAGAATCGGTTTCCATCTCGGGTTTTCACCCTTTTTCACTTGGAAACTTCCTTTTCTTGCAAGAACACTCAAGAAACGAACATAAACACTTACATAACACAATTTTACCTCGGTTTTTCTTGTCAAAAATCTCGGTTTTTGGCTCTTGGTCTTGAGAGAATTGGAGGTTTATTGAAAAGTTGGATGAAAAAAAGAAAATGAAATGTTTTGGGGTTGTGAAGTCCGATCGGACATAGTGAGGGGGTGGGGTGGGACCCACCTCTTCATTTTAGGCCACATATTTGGATTCTCGTAATCCGGATAATGTTTTGGATAATCTGGTTCAGTTCGTTTTTCGGTTAAACGTCTAATTCGGCTTAAAACGAGGCTAAAACGGTCGTTTTTGGTCTAAAAATTGAATTTTATATAAAACCGATTTAAAAACTTAACCCATGACATTTATTAACTTAAAACGTCATATTATTAGTTATTACGCATCTTTTTCGGCTTGATCGATCGTCTCTTGCTCGGTTTGGTATTAAAGGTTTCGTTTAACGTACCGACGTATTATTGAATCGAAATCCTTTTTCTGTGCTTTAATCCACTTATCCCGAAGCTTTAATACTTCGTAACATCACTAAATATCATATATCTCGTCTATAATTGAACCCTCGATTCATTCGGGTTTCAATAACTATCGATCGTTTGATCGCATAATCAATACGGTGAATTATATATTCACGTACAATCAATTCAATGAACCATGTATTCTCGTATAATTACCATGGTAACTCGTGTACCCGACATTACATATGACGTAACTAACGTCTACCGGTTAGGGTATACCTGGTTTCGTCGGAATCGTTACATTCTCCCCCCGTTAAGAAATTTCGTCCCCGAAATTTTACACGCCCACTATCTCCTTTCGAGAGAAAGGTGGGGGGTTTTTCCTTCAGAATTCATCCTCGCGTTACCAAGTATAATCTGGTCCTCGCTGTGAATTCCACTTAATCTTAATTAATAAAGCTTGTTATGTCCAAACTGTTTAGTTTTCCCGTCTACTATCATTACGGAATTAGTTATGATATCAAACATGTCTTCTATGAGTACCTCTATTACTAGTACTTTCGTTGCCTCATCGCTTAGGCACTTTTCAATCCGTATACATGGCAAAACATCATGTATAGTACTTAGCCCCTGGAATACTTTAATCAATAAACTAAGTGACCAATCATGGAGATAATCTCATGAGGCCCAATATATTAAGGAGCTATTTTCGGTTTTGGCAAACCTCATATCACCTTTCTAAGGTGATGCCTTAAAAATGCCTTGTCACCTCGTTCCAATGACAATGGTTTCCTATGAATGTTGGCATAAATCCTTTGCCAATCTCGCGATGCTTTCAGCTTATCTTAAATGTTGTAAATCCGATTGGTTGTTTCTCGAATCAATTCCAATCTTATGGCTTGATTGACGCCCATTTTCAATTTAACAACTTGGTGATAATTACTTCACCCATAGAAAGCTTCAAGCTCTCGATGCTTCTTCCCCGACTTCCAATATTGGAAGTAGGATGACTATTTCGATCTGAGATAATTGAAACTGGTACTCCACGACGAGATACCATTTCACCATCATGAATTTGGGCGAGAATTCATTGTGGTAATCGTCATGGATTGGGATGAAATGCGAGGATTGGTTAATCGATCCGCGATTACCCAATTTGCCTCATGTCTTCGATTTATCTTGGGAATTTGCGTCCCGAAATCCATTGTAATTTATTCCCACTATCATTGGCGAATTTTCTGTCGTTGTGGCGTTCCCAAGGGTTTTCGGTATGCAGCCTTATCTCTTGCATAACTTAAATATTCACCAACATACGTAACCATATCTTTCTCCAAACTCGGCCATTAATAAAATCCTTTCAGATATTCGTATCATCAATAGTCTAATCCGATCCCGGATGTATGGAATATTTCGATCTATGCGCTTCGTCCATGATTAATTCACGCAGGTCATGGGGGTCGGGATCCAAACCCAATTTTTGAAGTAGAGAATTTCATCCACGCGTTGTTCGAAATTCTTCTCATTGTCGTAAAGTCCCTACTTTTCCAATTGTTCCTCTTTCAACGCCTCACGTTGAGCGACTCGAATCAGGTCCGAAAGGTTCGACTGGACTATCGTCCCCAGTAATCGCACTCGCAATGGCTTACCCCGATCTTTCCTACTCAAGGCATCGGCTACGACGTTAGCCTTACCGGGGTGATAACGGATGTCACAGTCATAATCGCTTAACAACTCGACCCATCTTCTTTGCCTCATATTCAGTTCCTTCTAATCAAATATGTGCTGCAACTTTTATGATCGGAGAAGATGGTGCATTTCGTATCGTAGAGATAATGTCTCCACATTCTAAGTGCGAAGATAACCGTTCCCAGTTCTAAGTCGTGAGTAGTGAAATTTTACTCGTGTACTTTTAACTGCCGGGAAGCATAGACTATAACCTTAATATACTGCGTCAACACGCATTCTAACCCTTTACGCGATGCGTCACAATACGCGGCAAAACCATCGTCTCCATCGAGGGGACTTAAAATCGGCGCTTGGCACAATTTTAATGGTTTCTATCTTATTTGGATCTTTGTGAAATCTTTGTTGCTTTACAACATGACCAAGGAATTATGCCTTCTTTATTCAAAATCACATTTCGAAAACTTCGCGTACAGCTCCTCTTGCTTTAACATTTCCACAATTTTCTTAACCGTCGTTCGTGCTCTTCTTTACGTTGCAAATATATCAAAATATCATCAATGAATGCTATGACAAATTTGTCAAAATAAAGTATACAGGCTCGGTTCATGAGTTCCATGAATACTGCCGGCGCATTTGTTAGCCCGAAAGGCATAACTAAGAATTCATAATGGCCGTAGCGAGTCCGAAACGCTATTGTTGCAACGTCCTCCTCTCGGATTTCTCATTAGGTGATAACTATATCTAAGATCAATTTTCTAAAAATAAATTGCCCCTTGCAGTTGATTAAACAGATCGTTCACTTCGAAGAAGTGAGCACCTACTCTTGATCGTCACTTTATTCAATTCTCTCTAATCAAAACATATCCTAACACTTTCGTCTTTCATTTCCCAATTAACACTGGTGCATCCCATGGTGACTAACTAGGTCGTATAAAACCTTTATCCAATAATTCTTGCATTTCAGTTGGTGCAAGTCGGTAAGATGCTTTAGCAACAGGGCCAGCTTGAGACTTTAAATCGATTCTGCATTCGACCTGTCGGGTTGGCGGTAATCCAGGAAGTTCTTCTAGGAAAACTTGTGGAAATTCGCGTACCATAGGGATAACTTCTATATGTTTTCTTTTAAATACTTTGGCAATCACGTTTGTTAAATACACCACGTCTTCTTATCGTAAATATTATAACATCTCAAGATGAGATTAGAGTGGTAACATAACACCGTACACTTTTCTCTGTATCTAATCGCTTCACCGCCCGAAAGAGAGCTTCTAATCATCTTCTTTTCATATTTGATTTCAGCTTCATGTTGAATTAGCCAATCCATGTTAACTGTTACGTCAAAACTTCATAACTTTACTGGTCGTAGGTCAATAAGGAAAGGTTAATCGTTCAGAATAATAGGACAATTCCGAACAATTTAGTTAACCATTAGGGATTTACCGTTAGCGATTCTACAGTATAGGGTTCTATAGTTTCACTAATCGGTATCTTTCCAAATGATAGGAGGTTAGCAGGAACTAACTTCTATCGACGACCGTAAAAATATCACTGAAGCATATTGATTTAAAACTACAACATACTTAATACCACCTTTGGATCATTACGTGCTTTATTCGAATTACTCACATAAGTACGGCTCCTTGCTTGATCAGAGGTTGATGTTTGTCATGAGGTTCGTTTTTCAACGACACCCTGGTTCAACTTTGGGAAATTTCACCTGAAACGTTCTGTACTGCCACATTCATAGCAAGTACAACTGTTTGGCATAATTTGATTTCTTTGGATGGATTATTATTGAAGTTGTTGGGTTCGGAGTGGTTGTACACGAATGGGTTGGGGTTGCCGGTTCACATGGCTTCAATTGGTTCTACAATTGGGGCATTACTTCCATCTTTACCACACTTGTGGCCTACTATCACTCGACATTCTTCTTCCTGCCGATAACCATATTTTCCACATTTAAGGAAGGACCCTTCATGCGGTTCATGTTTCACACCAGAACTAGTCTCAGTATAATCCTGGGTTGTAGGGCATACCTACTTATTCAAAGGCCTATCTTGCACTATACCTTTATCACTTCTCTTCTGTAACACTCAACGTCTCACCTAACGTCCTTCCAGTCCACTTCTCATAGAGTCAAATATATCAATGCTGGCTTGTGACACAACCCTTCCAAAGGTTGTATATTTTACAGGATTGACTATACTCCTTATCGATGGAGTTAGTTCCCAATATTGTGCTTACTTCGCTTAGTTTCAGGAGTAATTAGCCATGTTACCAGACATGACAATTCCTTTAAACGATTAGCGCGTTCTAAGTGATCAGCACACAACATTTCTATCTTTCATAGCTCAGTTTCCAACTCTGAACTCAATTACTCGAATAAAAGTGCTCTAGCACAAGAATTTTAAATTCTGACCATATCATCTGAGTAAAAATTTTCTAACTATAATTTTGTACCATCGTGTTCCATCACGACACAACATAATCTACCAACATATCTGTAGCATATTTCACTACACAATGTTTTAGACCCTTACCAATATCCTTAACCATTTCGATCTTTTCTATCCACTCGCCAATCTATTCCTCCCTTTACCATCGGTAACTATTAATGATTTCCTTACCACAAACAACAACATATCCTTCATACCGGATCTAATTCATTACGACTACTATTCATGTTTAGTTTATAACTAATACTTGTAGTCACAATAGTATCCGGTGGGACATTATCACTCTTAGTAATAACACTAAGAATTGAAATATTCATAATCATGTGATTGCTCGATCTATAAGTCTGCGATCACATTTGCATCAACACTAGCAGTGATCTGTGATACAACATTCGGTATCATCATCTGCTATCTTTGAGCAATCAACTGAATCATATCAAGCTCCATCATTGGAGTTACTCTTTTTATGTCATTCTGTCGTACTCATCCCGTACGCAGTAATCATTACTAATCTCACCATATAGCTCGTCACCAGCTCAATCATAACATCAGGTACACATACACACCAAATATTATCATATATATTACACATACCGGCATCTAGTGTATATATGTCCCATAAATATAATAACATACGGACTTAACCTGACGTCGGTTAATGTTTAAACATTTTTCATACTCTTGTCACCAGCCGACATATAGATCTTTCTCAACAAAGATCAACGTTTAATATACTTGATTTCAATATCCTTCTGCATGATAGCATAACCGATACATGCTCTCCGTGAGCACCAAACGATTACATACCACGTAGTTATAATATCCGTGTTTATTCGTATACCCGGCATACACAGTATACCTCCTACGAACGAACAACCAACTATGCTATAATGATTCCAACACCTCTTTGTGTATAGGTAATCATTCTATTCGAGCATGCATGGGTGTAAACATCTAACGGATGTAAGGATAACATAGGGAGTTGCAAGGTTCAAGGTAATTGCGCAACATGGGTTGCCTTCAAATATTATTAATTACTATTATGGGAAACTCTATCACTTGCTCAGTCACTGTCCTCAGGCGTTCTAGGTTTGTTGAAATTGGTAATTCTCGATCTGAAGTTGGTCTGTCTCATATGTTTGTGAGTGAGCAATACATATATATATATTTCTATATATTATTTTATTTTATTTTATTTATTTATTTATTTATTTACTCCTTTACCTTAATGGAATAAGAATGGGTTCAGGTACGGATCCGTCTGTACGTGAGGGTCGACGGTTCGGGTGAACATCTGGGGTTATTAGGATATACGGTACCGGTGTTGGTAGGGTAAGGGATTCATCAATTTTGGTTGGGAGTGACGGTTACTAGATATTTCTGGTTAATGTCAAACGGGAGATCTAACTTGGTACTATCATAATTATGACCCGATAAGTCAGACTCATTATCAACCGATGCTCTAGAAATTTTTAGCATCCTCGGCACTTTTATTATTTCATCTCCCCGGTTCCTTATCCGGGTCCTATTTCTCAATACATGTACCCACAAGATATGTACATATATATATATACACATTAGCACGTATAAATAATACTATATACTTTACACATATGTTGCCATTTTTACCTATTAATGTACCCCGTGACTTCCCCTGAATTCCCTCGTGCGGACAAGTCTGTTATTATGTTCCGGACCATAATAACTCACTTGTCCATCCAAGTTCATCCAGACCTCGTCACTATAAATTATTAGTTGATATTCAGATCCTATAATACTTGAGCTACTGGTTATATTTTAGGTATCTTTTAAAGACATCCTAATTCTTTTATAACCAATGGCTCTGATACCAAGTTCTGTAACACCCCGCAACCGCAGCGGAAACGTAAACGGGATGCAACAGACACCTCTGATATCAACCACATTGTTTATAAAGAAAACTGAATGCATTAATATACTTCAAAATTACAATATCTCGTCTTTCATTATCGTCTAGGTGATACACAAATCATACAATACGGTTCATAATTCTATCTGTTATAATGTATCCTAACATCCAGCACGCAAACCTTACACACATCAAGCACTTAGCACGTAATCAATCACTTTATCTTAGTTGTACCTGAAAAGCATGTGAGAAAACGGGTCAACTACGAATAGTTGGTGAGTTTCACAATTTTAGTAAACCATGATAAATCCATATCATAATATAATAATATCGATGTAATTATGCTGAGCCCACAAGTGAGAACTCTGTTAATCCCAAAACATATCGATTAACCTCCGGGAACTCTGTTAATCCCAAAACATATCGATTAACCTCCGGGAACTCTGTTACCCCAGAATACTTCCAATAACCTCTGGGAACTCTGTTACCCCAGAAACACATTTAATAACCTCTGGGAACTCTGTTACCCCAGAAACACATTTAATAACCTCTGGGAACTCGGTTAACCCAGAACACATTTAATAACCTCTGGGAACTCGGTTACCCCAGAACACTGTTTCGGGCCTTACACTGTTAGCAACTCAGACAATTACCATCTTAATTCATTACCGTACGATTCCCGTACAATAAACATTATATAAATACGTTCATTTCCATGCGATCAGCATGTACTTAAACACTTTAATAAAAAAAACATGCTTTCCGCCCCGGGAAAATATTTAAAACAGTTCAGTAAAAAGGGGCTCATGAAAACTCACCTTAGCACATGCAAGCAGGTAACAACAATCAATATCAGTTAACACGTCCAATCTGTAATATGATCCCTACGATCGTTATTATACAATTATTGGTTAAATAATCTTTAACCTTATCAATCGGTACATCTGGGGACACTGTTAACCCAGTACTGTACCTGTTCCGGGGGCAATGTTAACCCAGAAATACTTCTCCGGACTCAGATTGTGATGTCGTTTAGAGTTCCATGGTCACAATTTTTATTAGTCATTTTCTCGTTTTGCGTGCCTAGCACGAATATCCGTTTTATGTTTTAAAAATGAGTTTGGTCACACACGACCCGAAAATAGTGGTTGTCTGATAATTTAATTTAAAATGTGAAATTATAGCTCGGTTTAGACGTCCCGATTGGCCGCGGGACCCGTTTCCGTCGTTGGCATACCGGAAACTGTTAAAAATACCCAAATCATCCGAATTATTTTCGGATGATTCATTTTTACTTGTTTAACTCAATTATATGAAAATAGTCCATTTTTAAGGTTTTTATACACCAGTCAGCTCGCTTAAGCGAACTTCACCGGTTTACGCCTTTTTAACTTTAAAAGTTTGCTAATTAGCACGATTAATTATCCGTTTACCCTCGGATCTTGAAATTTTGCCCAAATCACTTTTTAACAGTGGGGAATTTTATAAAAATATTTCCAGAATTAATTCTTATATTTAAAATTTATTTATCTATTTTTAAATACCATTTAAACACTAAATATGTCGTAAATACCAAACGATCTTAGAAAAATCCCAAATTTTTCCTGGATGTCCCCTGCCATCCACATAGTCCCCTGTAATTTTTCCAGAACCAAAATCTTCTTTTACATCTCCTTTTTACCAAAACCGAGATAGAAATCCCTAGAACTCGTTTAACCGAAAAGACTACTTAGACTTCTCCAATGGACCTCAAATTTTGTGTGTGACTTATACATGATATGAAAAGCTTATCTGCAATTTTACAGAATTTTTCATGATATTTAACTATTTTTCACCATTTTTGACCAAAATCGAGCATTAAATTCATCAAATATTCATCCTTTATCCAAAAATTACCAAAACTTCACAGAACTCATATTTTCATGTGTTTAACACCTCTGTAAAATTTCATGACCTAAATCTAAAGCATCAACAATCTGTCCAAATTTCCCAAAACCGAACATAACCGAATATACCTTTCGTTTTCCGCCACTACAAGCTACAAACTCATCTTTCCGCCTTGTCTACCACTAAATACAGAATCTACAAAAAACATACCACAATACCAAGCAAGTTACACTCACGATCAAGCCATTTCTTTCAAGGTTACGGTTATGATACTAAAACAAAGATTTTAACCGTAAAAATTCGTTTTTGACTCTTTTAACTCCTTTCTTGGACCAAGATCCCTTGTATAACTTGTATACATCACTTGATCATGCAAGAATCGGTTTCCATCTCGGGTTTTCACCCCTTTTCACTTGGAAACTTCCTTTTCTTGCAAGAACACTCAAGAAACGAACATAAACACTTACATAACACAATTTTACCTCGGTTTTTCTTGTCAAAAATCTCGGTTTTTGGCTCTTGGTCTTGAGAGAATTGGAGGTTTATTGAAAAGTTGGATGAAAAAAAGAAAATGAAATGTTTTGGGGTTGTGAAGTCCGATCGGACATAGTGAGGGGGTGGGGTGGGACCCACCTCTTCATTTTAGGCCACATATTTGGATTCTCGTAATCCGGATAATGTTTTGGATAATCTGGTTCTGTTCGTTTTTCGGTTTAAACGTCTAATTCGGCTTAAAACGAGGCTAAAACGGTCGTTTTTGGTCTAAAAATTGAATTTTATATAAAACCGATTTAAAAACTTAACCCATGACATTTATTAACTTAAAACGTCATATTATTAGTTATTACGCATCTTTTTCGGCTTGATCGATCGTCTCTTGCTCGGTTTGGTATTAAAGGTTTCGTTTAACGTCGACGTTCTATTGAATCGAAATCATTTTTCTGTGCTTTAATCCACTTATCCCGAAGCTTTAATACTTCGTAACATCACTAAATATCATATATCTCGTCTATAATTGAACCCTCGATTCATTCGGGTTTCAATAACTATCGATCGTTTGATCGCATAATCAATACGGTGAATTATATATTCACGTACAATCAATACAATGAACCATGTATTCTCGTATAATTACCATGGTAACTCGTGTACCCGACATTACATGTGACGTAACTAACGTCTACCGGTTAGGGTATACCTGGTTTCGTCGGAATCGTTACACCACTTGTCAGGTCCCCGATTTAAGCTGGATCTTACTCAAATCATGTCATAACTCACACAAATAGATGTGCCGACAAGAGAGTTAATGACGGGTTGCTATATTTAGAAAGATTTATTGTTTGTTAAAGGCGGAATCAATAACAAACAGGGTTGTTGCAGATAATAATCAAAAGTAACTAACACACACAAGATTCACTCAAAAGATTTCCATCTATATAATATTCATCATACAAAAGGATAATCGATTTAGGGTTTCTTGATAGGAAAGTTATATCAGCATGAATCCTAGGACAGTCGTCACTTTCAAAGAAATATTCTTTCTTATCCGAAAAGTGTGTAGGCTTGAATCTGTAGGAGGCGCGCCCTAAATTGTTCAATTTATAGGCCTGCCATCCTACGACAGCTGTCATTCCTTCTAGAAACCCCAAACATAAATACATATTCAAATTACCTAATCAGAAATATTCTAAGTGTAAAACAAGTCTTCCGGGTAGGCTTTGTGATGATATCCATTTGCCGAGTAGGCTTTGCCATCCTTCAGGACTTGGTAATCATAGAAGTGTGCTCGGGATCAGTTTCCGGGTAGACTTTACTTGAAGAGTATTTTACCAAGTAAAATACTCACCGGGTAGACTTCAATCTTCTTGACTTTGCCTGACAAACCCTTAGGAGCAACCTTGTTCTTCAATGGTCCTTTCAACTGCTTTGTTACAAAAGTAACTTATTTAGAAAAGCGTGCTCGGTAGCACTATTCCTTGCTAGAGTTGAACTGTGCCCGATGATACTTAAGATATATCAATATTCATCAAGCTTGCCTGGACAAGTCATTATTATCAATACCTTGCCCGGTCTTCCAATCACTTGGTTTCTTGAGCTTGGTTAGCCAAGAGGTTACTCGGAGATAAACCTTACTCGGTTATGAAGAACTAACTTGCTAGACAAAGTGATCCTTGCCCGGGAATATACTAACTAGTAGACCTTACTCGGTAATACATTAATTAGTGAACCCTGCTCGGATAATCACTTAAGAAGAATTCTAAAAGATAACCTTGCCCGATAGGCAAAATATCGTACTCGGCTAAGTAAAAGTTTGCTCGGAGATCCAAGGTGTGCCCGGATCCATACTTAGCGAATTCTGAGGAGGTTGAGAAGATTCCAATCTTCCATATACTTCATTTTGGTTAAATCTTTGACTCAAAAGTTGGTAACGAATCAACTAATAGGGAATCAGTTGTTACAACCGTTTGTAAGAAACTCTGACACCGAATGCCATGTGGCAAAGGTTGTTATGACACAAATTCCAAGGTGACCACGTGTCACACGAACTTGTGAACACGAATCAGATATAATAACGAACTGATATCACGAATCAACTATAGTTCATAGCGAATGGATAACGAATCAACTAGAACTCATAGCGAATGGGGTGAAATATGTTAACGAATTAATGAAAATATTGTAACGAATCAGTCTCGTATTTAAATAGTAAAATCTTCAACGAAGATTTCCAGAAATCAGGAAATGAAGAACACAAACCTAGAAACCCAGATTCGTAATACACGTTCAATTCTCACACAAATAACACATATCAATTACTAAATTACTCGTTATCACCACACGAAACCAAATCCACTATTCTCGCAACTGATTAACCCGAATCACACATCCAATTAAACCAAAATCAAAACTATTTTTCTTCCACGAACCAGAATCAATACCAATTCAATTCAAAACCAAAACAAAACTCAATTCCAATTCACAGTACATCACCAATACCTTAACCACCTCAAATCCAATCCAAACATTCCATAATTCAACCAATTCAAGCTCAATATAAAGCAAATTTAAACTGTATTCAAACTTAAATCAGAAACAACATTAATAAACTTAATAATATCTATAATCAGTCAAATCAAGCGTAAACAAGAGCACCGAAACCTCCGATACCACTTGTTTGAACCTGGATCAATCCTTAAACAATAAACAGATCTCGGATCTGTATTAATACGATTAATCCTTAACTCAGATCTAGCTCATAGTTAAGTTTGATTATATGTTATAGGTGTATATGTTATATCAATATTAATATGTGTATGTGTGAATAATATTAAGATGAAGATCGAGAGTGATTTTGACAGAGGTTCGATAATTACCTCTCAAAACTTTTATAACTCGTGAACAGTGTTCACGTATAAATTGATGACGGACCTAGTTCGTTAACATTCCCTAACGAACTAGAGTCCGCTTAGTTACATACATAAAAATAAGTTACTTAGCGAATTGCCTCTTGATTCGTTAAACATCCTTAACGAACAAGAGGGAAATAGCCTAGACTAGTTCGCTAAACATCCTTAGCGAACTAGATACTTACATTAGCGAACTACAATATAACTTAATTGTTTATTACATTTAATCAAAACGACTAATACGTTAACGATAAATACAAAGACTCAAGATGCAAAACCGTGCACTAACATTCCACTTTTTCAAAGCTTGCTAGTTTCAGAGTTATAAAATATTTTAGAAATAAATCTAAGTAAAATGAAGGAAGCTTACTCGAAATACAAGATTGCTTCGAGAAATAAATCATAAGATAAATAATCAAGTATACATCATCAAGTAGGCAACCATACTAGGAATCAATTAAGAATCCCAAAATAATATCTTAGACATATTCCTAATTGTCAACCTTGCTCGAATGTTTGACTAACTCAATCCTTACCCGAAAATGTATAAACAGTTAGCACATAATCATTCAATTAAACTGTTGAATAAGCAAAATGTGCTAGAGAGAAGTTCTAGACACAAAGTGTACTCGAAAGTCAAAAATTTGAATAATTACCAAGTATGTTGAGAGTACACTTGAAAATTTCAAATTGTGCTCGAAACATAAAGTGTGCTCGGGATACTAGGTTTGTGCGAAAACACTTGTAACTTCAAAGAAGCATATTCAAATTCACATAATCATCAAGTGTGATAAAATTTTAAGTTTACTCGAACATAATAAGACAAATTCAGAAACACACTCTAAATCACAAAGCTTGCTAGAATGAATTCAAACAGTTAAACAATCACATAAGTGTGCTAGATAGTCTAAAAACATTAAAGCTTGCTGGAAGTAACATGTTCAATTACAAAGCTTGCTACACTGACTTACAATAACCTATAAAACAGTTAAGTGTACTACAAGGATCAGTAATCAACAAAGCTTGCAAGTGAACAATATAAGTCAAACATATTAAATAGCTTGCTAGTAACAGTTATACATTCAATCAAAACACTAAAGTATGCCAGAAAGACTTAATTGTAAAAAAGCTTGCTAGTAAACATCATATTCAAACATAATCAAATATCAAGCCTGCTCGGAAGGTTAAAATTTCATGTTAAGTAGTAAACTCTACCCGAAAAGCATAAAAACTTCAAAGTATGCTCGATAAGGATAAACTTAGATCAAAATGTCTAAGTATGCTCGGAAAGGTTATAAATCATAGAACCTTACTCGAAAATACATATTCAAATCTTTTTGAGGTAAAATGCAACTCTTTTTGACTTAAATCAATTTTCAAACATATTTTTTATTTAAAGATCATTGTTTAAGAGCAAATGGTGCATTAAGAGAAAAAATTTCAGTTATGTTTCCTTGCAAAACATTTTCTTTCCTTTTCTGAAAAGATCTCAAGAATGGGATCATATTGACTAAGTAGCTTTCTCAATACTTCATTCTCAACATTATTATGACAGTATGGACAAGTTAACAACAAGTTTAAACTTAGCATGAATTTCATTTCTTTGGTGATACAGTTAAGGTTCAATTAAGTAGCATAATACAGAAATGGTCAACATTGTGCTATGATACCTCATATATCTTCTCAAATTTTATTTAGCTTTCCACAGATCACCCAAATTTGATTTCAACCTCCTGATATTGGGTCAAAATTTTGTTTTTGCATGACAGAACTTATTGAATATTTTTGTATTTTTGATTTCAAACTTATAGAGGTCGAACGGTGGACTTAAATTCCATCTGGACTTACATGCCTTTCATTCAAGATGAAGTAGATTATGCCATCACCTTTGTAGTTCTAGTTAAAACCTGTAACACCCCGTAACCGCAGCGGAAACGTAAACGGGATGCAACAGACACGTCTGATATCAACAGCATTGCTTATAGAGAAAACACCACTACATTAATTTACACCATATTACATTGTTCCGAGTTTAGTTATCGTCTAGGCGATAGCACATAAGTTTTACCAACATTACATTAACATATTTAATACAAAAAGATCATTAAGCTTCCACAAAAAGCACGCATCGTCAAGCATGTAGCACTTATTCCAGTTTGGGAGTACCTAGAAAGCATGTAAAGAAAACGGGTCAACTACGAATAGTTGGTGAGTTTCACTAATTTAAATAAACAGCGACAAATCATTATAATAATTATATATTAGCGATGTAATTATGCTGAGCCCACAAGTGAAACCTCTGACTATCCACAAACAACCCCCGTGGCATACTCCGCCCACGGACCTGCCCCAAACCGCTATGCCTAACATTACATAGCAAAAATAAATAACAACAAAATAGACATGTGCAACTGGCTGGGAAACATCAGCAAATCCATGCCGGACCAGTTGGGTTTGTCAGACCAATAGTACTATTCACACTCTACCGGCTTTCAGCTAATCACTCGTGTTGCGGGGCATTACAATGTTAGCAACTCAGACAATTACCATCTTAGTACATTTCCGTACGATTCCCGTACAATAAAATATATATAAATCCACGCAAATCCATGCGTTCAGTATGTACTTAAACATTTCAATAGTAACATGCTTTCCGCCCCGGGAAAATATAAAAAAAAACAATTCAGAAAAAGGGGCTCGTGAAACTCACCTCGTTAGTTTAGTGTTTAGTTCACTAAAAGTTTCAATTTAGACCCGAGGTCAGCTGCCTTCACACGTCCTAAACGCGTAAGATCAGTTAGTTTCCGTTATCGACTAGAAAGTCGGTTTATGCTAGTGGTTTTCACCCAACTAGTCGTTTTGTTATTTCGTTTGTGTCGGTTGCTTTCACCAACCGAACGTTTCGTTTGTTTGTGTCGGTTGCTTTCACCAACCAAACTTTACGCTTGTTATGTTTGGTGTCGGTTGCTTTCACCAACCGAACGTTTCTTTTAAATTTTGGATAATCCATTGGTGATAAGTTTATGTATCCTTGTTGAAAATAAATAACTTATATAAATATTAAGAATATAACATTCTTAATATTGTCGGTTTCATTTGGATATAACCAATTCGTTTGGCCGAGCAATAAATATATTGAGACTATATATTTATTTCAAAATAAAATTCTTTTAGTTACGAGTGTAATACATAATGTATTTATATGCTTTTCTTCAAAAATTTTGAACCAACTTTGTATACCGTTTTGGTCGTTTAATTTGTAAAAATTATTATTTTTACTTCATAAGTATATATATATTCAAAATATATTTTTATGTTCAAATCACCGCCTTGACACAACTATCGTTTTCTACATTCCACGTTTATTCCATCAAGTTCGTTTATTCATTTCTTTGTTAATAATGTTTGTCGCCTTCAATGATGGATTACGTATAGTTTTTATTTAAAATTACAACAAGCATTTTAAACATAAACACTTATAAAAATCCATTTCTATAAAATGCATTTGGACTTTTAAGGGTACATGTTTATTCTTCTATTATAAACCATGTGTACTCGTTTATCTTTATATATTCAAATCTAAATACTTGTATATAAGTTTAGTTTTCCATCTTTCAAATATAACTGGGATATAATTTATTTTTGGTACAAACTCCGGCTTTTTAACACATGAGTATATATGATATTTTTAGAGTTTGTAATCATAATTTAAGTTCATCTTTCATAGTCTTTATTTTGTATGAAGAAAACCCTTTAAACAAACATGTAAACACCATCTTTACAATAATCTTGTATATGATCACATTTTACATGTTTTTATTTTTTTGATCATATTTTATACCCCTTTCAAATCTTAACCAAAACTCATGGTTATTAAGTTTCAACATACGCATTGGCATATTATTAAACATAATATCAACTTGTATTTTGATCCTTGGGTGTTAGAGCTAGCATAAACACACTTTGTATAAATATAAATATAGGTTCAAGAGGTTTAGCTCACTTAGTTATAGGATTGAGGTTCAGAAAGAGACTAGAGAGCCTTGAGGTAGTTTCTCCACGTGAAGTTCGTTTATCTTCTCGAAAATAAAAATCTCCTATACCATAGTAGTCTTGAAACACAAGAAGATATAGATTAGTTAGGATGTCCATGCATGCTTGGATATGAACGAGTAGAGATCGAGATCGTAGAGAGAGAAACAGTGACGGGAGTGTGTGTATATTTATACCTGGAGAGAGGTTCTAGAGAGGGAGAAGGTGGTGGTGGACGATGATGGCAGTTCCGGACATCTGGCGTGTTGGTTCGCGATAACCGTTGGAGGGTGGGGGTGGTTTATGGCGTTGACGGTGTGTCGATGGTGTGTTGCGGTGACGTTACGGTGATGTTCCGGTGGAGATGGTGTGCCGTGACGGTGGCGGTGCTATGGTGGCTGCTTCATGTTGTGAAGGTGGGACAGTAGGGTGGCGTTTGCTTATGGTGGTGAATGAGGCGGTTGGTGGTGGTTAACCGAGAGGAAGGAAAGGGTGATGGGTGGTGGTTTGTTGTTGGGCGTCGGTTTCAAGGAGAAAGAGGACGAGAGAGTGTATATAATACTTAGTTGTGTGTTTGTGCATGAATGTAAGTATTGGTTTATACAAATCATGTGACTGACATGCTTCTTATTTTAATCCAAGTGTGTTGTGAATTTCATTGAGTGTTTGACAAGAATGGAAAAGGTGAAAGATTTTGGGTATGGTGAGAGTGAGGGCAGACACATCACAACGATGTGATATGGTGTGAATGGGTTGTTGAAGTGTTGGTCAATTGATGTTTATCTAGATGTAGGGATGGTATTTTATTTATAAAATATTTTGTGTTGTGTATAAGTGTTTCTATATATAGCCATGTATATTTTGCATGGTAATTAGACAATATATGTTAGTCCTCATGACTGTAGTTATTTGCAAGATAAATTTAGGACTAGTTAATGATGCTTTAATTGTCAATTATATAATTGGTTTATCAGTAACTTATAGGCCACTGAATTTAAATGTGTTTAGTTATTTCGCCATCTAAGTGTTAATGAACACAACCGTAGTGATGTGTAATATTACGTTCTCATGAGTGAGTTTATACGTGGCATGTGATAAACCTAAACATTTGAAGAACCGTTTCGTATTCGATGTTCGGATGCGTTATAAAAATGATTATAGAATATAACCGTATAACACATAATTCAAACTTCCAGTTCGTTTAAATATATATATTCGAGTTGTCTAAAAATAATAATAATATCACCAAGTTCGTGTTCAATGAAACTAATCCAAAATTTTGAGTAATAAAAATAAATTACTTATATGCAATGTATCGTGCATATGCGGGCCTATGCTATACTTGTCGTTATTAAACTTAATAAAATTTAATCATGTGGGAATTAACATTAATATATCATGATTAAGCTTCGTACGGAAAATGTCCTATTTAGAGGAGTGTCACATTCTCCCACTGTTATTAGAATTTCGTCCCGAAATTCAGTTGAAATTATTTTTTTTTTTTTTTAAATGACTTATAAGGATGATCTTTTGGGGTATTGGTTAATGAAAATGAGTAAAGTAATCTATATGCCTATGAAAAAATGAATTGCGTGATTTGAGTGTTTATATGCAAGACACAGAGGTCGGTCTTGCAATAAATACGTGATTTGAATTCCTAATAAATACGCTTAAATGATTGCAATTACTAGATCACATAAATGTTTAAGATTTAAAACATGCATCACATGCATAATGCAAGTGCTTTCTTTATTCCTTTTATGTCGAGGAAATGCCATTGAAAGGTGGCAATGTAGAAAGAATTAATGTTTTATGCTCTTCTTTACTTTTCGAGTAAATCAAAATATCGTCAATAAACACGATGACGAATTTGTCGAGGTAGGGTTTACAGACTCGATTCATGAGGTCCATGAACACTGCCGGCGCATTTGTTAGCCCGAAAGGCATAACTAAGAACTCGTAATGGCCGTAGCGAGTCCGGAATGCGGTTTTTGGGATATCTTCTTCCTGAATTCTAACCTGATGGTATCCCGATCTAAGATCGATTTTTGAGAAATAACTCGCACCTTGCAGCTGGTCAAACAGATCATCAATTAGGGGAAGAGGGTACCTATTTTTGATTGTTAACTTGTTCAACTCCCTGTAATCAATGCACATTCTAAGGCTCCCGTCCTTCTTTTTCACGAATAATACAGGTGCACCCCACGGGGAATGACTAGGACGTATGATTCCTTTATCCATCAATTCTTGCAACTGATTGGATAATTCTTGCATCTCGGACGGTGCAAGTCGGTAGGGTGTTTTAGCAACAGGGCCAGCTTGAGGTATTAAATCGATTCTGAATTCGACCTGTCGTGTTGGCGGTAATCCAGGAAGTTCTTCTGGGAAAACTTGTGGAAATTCGCGTACCACCAGGATATCTTCCACTCGTTTCTCCTCAGAATCTGTGGCCATCAAGCTCGCTAGATACGCCACGCATCCCTGGCGTATATATTTTAACACCTTGAGGTGGGATATAAATGGTATCATTGTGCCCGACTTCTCTCCTTGCACTAATACCTCTTCGTCATCCGACACCCGGATCTTGACGATTTTCTTTTCACAGTTTATTTCCACTTTGTTACGTGCTAACCAATCCATTCCCACTATTACGTCAAAACTACCTAATTCTACCGGTAATAAGTCAATCAGGAAGGGTTGATCGTTCAGAATAAAAGGGCAATTCCGAACTATCTGATTAACTATCATGGTTTTACCGTTAGCGACTTCTACGGTATAAGGTTCTATGGTTTCACTAGTCGGAAGGTTTGCCATCGAAAGGAACTTAACGGAGACAAAACTTCTATCTGCGCCCGTATCAAATAATACAGAAGCGTAATGATCAGAGACGAAGAATGTACCTGTCACTACGCTGGGGTCCTGGCGTGCTTCGTTCGCCCCCATCACAAATGCTCGGCCTCTCGCCGGATTGGACGACGATGCCTGACCCACGGTTTGCCTCCCATTTCCTCCCTGGTTCAGTTTCGGACAGTACCTCTTGAAATGATCTGTGCTGCCGCATTCAAAGAAAGCATGGCTGGTGGTCATCATTTGGTTTTTTTGTGGGTATTGTTGTCGGGCTGGTTTGGTCCTAAATGGCTGCGCACGGATAGGTTGCGGTTGTTGATTCAGATTGTTCAGGTTTGTCCTAAAACTCGGTGCGTAGTGCCCATTCCTGCCACACCGGTGGCACACTACCTCCTTGCACACGCCACCATGCTGGTAACCGCATTTTCCACACTTAGGGAACGTCCCTTTCTGCGATTCCTGCCTTCCGCCTGAACTAGTCATGGCGTAGTTCTGGGCAGCGGGCCTAGCACGTCTATTTTGCTGCTTCTCCTGGATCCTATTGTCATACGTATCTCGCTTTCCCCCAGCAGACTCTACTGCCACCTTCAGTGACCCACTCCTCACGAAATCGTATGTGACGATACCAGCTTGCGTCACCGCACCCTCAAACGTCTTGTGTCCCCCAGCGTTGACTATACTCCTTACTACTGGAGTTAGTCCCCGTATATAACGCTCAACCCTCTTTGACTCTGGGGTGACCAACCATGGCACTAATCGCGACAACTCATTAAATCGGTTTGTATAACCCAGGTGGTCTGCCCCCTGCATCTCCAGGTTCCACAATTCGTTTTCTAATTTCTGCAGTTCGTTTTTCGGGCAGAAATGCTCCAGTACAAGGGCCTTGAGCTCTGCCCAGGTCATGCGGTTTGTCGCTGCCTCACCGCGAGTTTGCACTATTGTGTTCCACCATGTCAAGGCATGGTCCGTGAACGTGCAGGTAGCAAACTTAACAACGTAATCCTCAGGGCAGTTGCTGATGTTCACAACAGACTCTATTTTCTCAATCCACTTAACCAACCCATTTGGTCCCTCAGACCCGCTAAATTCTAGGGGCTTGCACAACATAAAATCTTTAATTGAACATCCCCTTGTTCAGGAGTCGGTTCAGTGCGGTTCGTTTCTACACTAGGTATAGGGCCATTACTGTCTGTAACGACCACCCTAGGCGGTGCGTCATTACTCGGAATCGGGTTACCGTTCGGTGGAGGGTTAACATTTTGTTCCCCATCATTATTGGTGGTCGTTTGATTGCTCGCAGGTGCTGGATTGTTCGTATTATTAATACTGGCGGCGATGCGCGATACTATATCCGGTATCGCCGCCTCTAACTGTCGAGCAATCAGACGACTCACATCCACTTCTGACATTTGAGCTGACCGTTTTGGTGCCATTCTACACAACCTTAAGAAAAATACATATAATTAATACAAGTTCCAATTTCGATACACAACACACATTCCATTCATTAATAAACATCAGTACATATTACATAAACGTCAGTACACATTACATTCCTACCATCAACAGATAGATTAAGTTTTCATACATCGGTCCTACATCGGCATCATTTCGACATAACCGCTATGGGTCAGTGCTTGAATGATACACCAAAGGTATCTACAATGATGTCCCCTAAAAGGGCCCCCTATGGGCTAGTGGCTGTACTATAACTACCCAAGATTTACTCTATGTTAGCATCGCCACTAACTGCTTACACAGAGTATCAAAAAGCGGACCCTGACTACTACCACCCTAACATAACTAAACATGGTGGTATACCAACCACACCAACACTGCCACCATCACCACCAACACCGCCATCAAACCCCGGATCCGTGTCTCCATCCGGTCAATCATCCACTGGGAGTATGCGCCATCCCTCCTCAGCTGGCCAATCGCGTACTGGCTGTCCAGTACGCAGTCCGCCAAGTGTCTCCTCCTCTGGATCCCCACCGTCAAGGCGGTGGTGTGCTCAATCACCTGCTCAGTGAGTACTTGGAGCCATGCAGCCTCGGTGGAGGGACGCTCATCCCTCTCCAGCCTAGGGGTACCCCACACGGGTGGAGGCACAGGCTCGGGCTGGGGAGGGAGGACTCGCCCCTGTGGAAAGTAGGTCTGGGTGGGGTAGAGGTAGGTGGGACATAGGGAACACTGAACCGCGCCGTGAGGCGGGGTCCAGGTCTGGGAGGGGTAGGGGTGGCCTGCGGTGCGGGTGGGGTGGGGGATCTAGCAACCCTAGTAGGGGAGGACAGACTAGTACTCCTACGGCTAGTCTCACTAGGCTCAGTGCTGGATGCTAAGGGTAAGCTCCTAGAGTCCCCAGAACTGGTCTCCTCCGGGTCCTCCTCCACTGACAGACTTTGTGATCTCGACATCCTTACCTGTACACAAGTTAGCAAACATATAGTTCCTTCCATAATGTAAATCATAATTAATTTACACATACTTATACAACTTTGTCACATAAAAATATTATCATATACTTACACATATGTTGCCGATTTTACCTATTAAAGTTCCCCGTGACTTCCCTTGAATTCCCTCGTGCGGACAAGTCTGTTATTATGTTCCAGACCATAATAACTCACTTGTCCATCCAAGTTCATCCAGATCTCGTCACTATAAATTATTAGTTGATATTCAGATCCTATAATACTTGAGCTACTGGTTATATTTTAGGTATCTTTTAAAGACATCCTAATTCTTTATAACCAATGGCTCTGATACCAAGTTTTGTAACACCCCGTAACCGCAGCGGAAACGTAAACGGGATGCAACAGACACGTCTGACATCAACAGCATTGCTTATAAAGAAAACACCACTACATTAATTTACACCATATTACATTGTTACGAGTTTAGTTATCGTCTAGGCGATAGCACATAAGTTTTACCAACATTACATTAACATATTTAATACAAAAAGATCATTAAGCTTCCACAAAAAGCACGCATCGTCAAGCATGTAGCACTTATTCCAGTTTGGGAGTACCTAGAAAGCATGTAAATAAAACGGGTCAACTACGAATAGTTGGTGAGTTTCACTAATTTAAATAAACAGTGACAAATCATTATAATAATTATATATTAGCGATGTAATTATGCTGAGCCCACAAGTGAAACCTCTGACTATCCACAAACAACCCCCGTGGCATACTCCGCCCACGGACCTGCCCCAAACCGCTATGCCTAACATTACATAGCAAAAATAAATAACAACAAAATAGACATGTGCAACTGGCTGGGAAACATCAGCAAATCCATGCCGGACCAGTTGGGTTTGTCAGACCAATAGTACTATTCACACTCTACCGGCTTTCAGCTAATCACTCGTGTTGCGGGCCTTACAATTTTAGCAACTCAGACAATTACCATCTTAGTACATTTCCGTACGATTCCCGTACAATAAAATATATATAAATCCACGCAAATCCATGCGTTCAGTATGTACTTAAACATTTCAATAGTAACATGCTTTCCGCCCCGGAAAATATAAAAAAAACAATTCAGAAAAAGGGGCTCGTGAAACTCACCTCGTTAGTTTAGTGTTTAGTTCACTAAAAGTTTCAATTTAGACCCGAGGTCAGCTGCCTTCACACGTCCTAAACGCGTAAGATCAGTTAGTTTCCGTTATCGACTAGAAAGTCGGTTTATGCTAGTCGTTTTCACCCAACTAGTCGTTTTGTTATTTCGTTTGTGTCGGTTGCTTTCACCAACCGAACGTTTCGTTTGTTTGTGTCGGTTGCTTTCACCAACCAAACTTTACGCTTGTTATGTTTGGTGTCGGTTGCTTTCACCAACCGAACGTTTCTTTTAAATTTTGGATAATCCATTGGTGATAAGTTTATGTATCCTTGTTGAAAATAAATAACTTATATAAATATTAAGAATATAACATTCTTAATATTGTCGGTTTCATTTGGATATAACCAATTCGTTTGGCCAGCAATAAATATATTGAGACTATATATATATTTCAAAATAAAATTCTTTTAGTTACGAGTGTAATACATAATGTATTTATATGCTTTTCTTCAAAAATTTTGAACCGACTTTGTATACCGTTTTGGTCGTTTAATTTGTAAAAATTATTATTTTTACTTCATAAGTATATATATATATTCAAAATATATTTTTATGTTCAAATCACCGCCTTGACACAACTATCGTTTTCTACATTCCACGTTTATTTCATCAAGTTCGTTTATTCATTTCTTTGTTAATAATGTTTGTCGCCTTCAATGATAGATTATGTATAGTTTTTATTTAAAATTACAACAAGCATTTTAAACATAAACACTTATAAAAATGCATTTCTATAAAATGCATTTGGACTTTTAAGGGTACATGTTTATTCTTCTATTATAAACCATGTGTACTCGTTTATCTTTATATATTCTAATCTAAATACTTGTATATAAGTTTAGTTTTCCATCTTTCAAATATAACTGGGATATAATTTATTTTTGGTACAAACTCCGGCTTTTTAACACATGAGTATATATGATATTTTTAGAGTTTGTAATCATAATTTAAGTTCATCTTTCATAGTCTTTATTTTGTATGAAGAAAACCCTTTAAACAAACATGTAAACACCATATTTTACAATAATCTTGTATATGATCACATTTTACATGTTTTTATTTTTTTGATCATATTTTATACCCCTTTCAAATCTTAACCAAAACTCATGGTTATTAAGTTTCAACATACGCATTGGCATATTATTAAACATAATATCAACTTGAATTTTGATCCTTGGGTGTTAGAGCTAGCATAAACACACTTTGTATAAATATAAATATAGGCTCAAGAGGTTTAGCTCACTTAGTTATAGGATTGAGGTTTAGAAAGAGACTAGAGAGCCTTGAGCTAGTTTCTCCACGTGAAGTTCGTTTATCTTCTCGAAAATAAAAATCTCCTATACCATAGTAGTCTTGAAACACAAGAAGATATAGATTAGTTAGGATGTCCATGCATACTTGGATATGAACGAGTAGAGATCGAGATCGTAGAGAGAGAAACAGTGACGGGAGTGTGTGTATATTTATACCTGGAGAGAGGTTCTAGAGAGGGAGAAGGTGGTGGTGGACGATGATGGCAGTTCCGGACATCTGGCGTGTTGGTTCGCGATAACCGTTGGAGGGTGGGGGTGGTTTATGGCGTTGACGGTGTGTCGATGGTGTGTTGCGGTGACGTTACGGTGATGTTCCGGTGGAGATGGTGTGCCGTGACGGTGGCGGTGCTATGGTGGCTGCTTCATGTTGTGAAGGTGGGACAGTAGGGTGGCATTTGCTTATGGTGGTGAATGAGGCGGTTGGTGGTGGTTAACCGAGAGGAAGGAAAGGGTGATGGGTGGTGGTTTGTTGTTGGGCGTCTGTTTCAAGGAGAAAGAGGACGAGAGAGTGTATATAATACTTAGTTGTGTGTTTGTGCATGAATGTAAGTATTGGTTTATACAAATCATGTGACTGACATGCTTCTTATTTTAATCCAAGTGTGTTGTGAATTTCATTGAGTGTTTGAAAAGAATGGAAAAGGTGAAAGATTTTGGGTATGGTGAGAGTGAGGGCAGACACATCACAACAATGTGATATGGTGTGAATGGGTTGTTGAAGTGTTGGTCAATTGATGTTTATCTAGATGTAGGGATGGTATTTTATTTATAAAATTTTTTGTGTTGTGTATAAGTGTTTCTATATATAGCCATGTATATTTTGCATGGTAATTAGACAATATATGTTAGTCCTCATGACTGTAGTTATTTGCAAGATAAATTTAGGACTAGTTAATGATGCTTTAATTGTCAATTATATAATTGGTTTATCAGTAACTTATAGGCCACTGAATTTAAATGTGTTTAGTTATTTCGCCATCTAAGTGTTAATGAACACAACCGTAGTGATGTGTAATATTACGTTCTCATGAGTGAGTTTATACGTGGCATGTGATAAACCTAAACATTTGAAGAACCGTTTAGTATTCGATGTTCGGATGCGTTATAAAAATGATTATAGAATATAACCGTATAACACATAATTCAAACTTCCAGTTCGTTTAAATATATATATTCGAGTTGTCTAAAAATAATAATAATATCACCAAGTTCGTGTTCAATGAAACTAATCCAAAATTTTGAGTAATAAAAATAAATTACTTATATGCAATGTATCGTGCATATGCGGGCCTATGCTATACTTGTCGTTATTAAACTTAATAAAATTTAATCATGTGGGAATTAACGTTAATATATCATGATTAAGCTTCGTACGGAAAATGTCCTATTTAGAGGAGTGTCACAAAACCCCTCTTTGTTTGATAAAATATTTAAAACATATATCAACTTTTGGTTTGATTTATTCTTGTTTTTAAATTTCTTAAATTTTCTCATACTTGTTCTTTGTCATATATAAAGATATTTCATTTTGGGTTGACCAAATAGCAACAAGCTCATGTATGACTGGTAATCACTTTTCTGCCAATCATTCGGAAAGATGTATATTGAGACATGCAAAGACAACTATGTATCTCCACATAAAGATTAGCATTTTCATTATGTTTATATTACCTCAGATTTTTCACATCATGAGAAAGCAACCATACATGTTAATGACTGTACGAAGTGTCTTTTTAGCGTATTAAATCCATATGATTGGCTAAGTAGTCAATGTACTATCATTTCCTAATTAATATTTTAGTCACCCCACTTACTCTTAGCTTCCAGGTTAATAGCTATCCTGACTATCTACAGGTAGTCAGCAGGACCAAGCACATAAATAAATGCATCTCCTTTTGGCTTAGAGTCAATGGCATAATTTTAAAAGAACAAATTACTATTCCCCCAAATGTTTTCAGTCTTTGGACTAATGGCTATCCTTTTAAATCTATAAATAGATGGCAGGACCAAACATATACAAGTATATGCTCCTCTGACTTGGGGCAAATGACATAATTTTAAGCAAAAGTAATTCTTTTGAGTCTTTTCATTGAAAATCCTTTTAAGCTTCTTTAAAGCTCGAACTGAATAGTATTATCATATCTCAACACCATTAACAACTTGCTTTGTTTTATCAGAAATTATTTTGATCAAATTTTCTTAACATATTTCATTTGAGCATATCATTTTGACACAAAAACACATTTTGACACAAAGACAAGTAACATATTCAAATCATAATCATTAGTGACATTATCAAAAACAGGCAGACTTTACAAAACATATTGTCTAACATATCCTAACAACATCATCAGATCAGATTACTCACATATTCAAACACTCAATTATGACATCAGATAAGCATATAATCAATTATGTCAATTCAAAATACTTAATATGACATCCTACACGTCAACTGATAAACAAGCACTAATTTGCACACATAATCAATTAAGCACTTATCAGTTAACAGCAAAAGTATCATTTCAAGCATATACACAACATATTTAGATCCTCAAACAAATAGTCAATTAGCACATAGAGGCACACAACATTCATTTAGACTTTGTAAAGATAGTCAGTTTGCACAACAAGCACACATCATGAATCAGACTTATTAAAGATAATCATTCCCAAGGCTTTCAGAAGAAAGTTGAACCTGGATCTATCAAGTGGTTTTGTGAATAGGTCAGCCAAATTATCACTTGTATCAACTCTTTTTACTTCAATTAAACATTTTTCACTAGAATCCCTTATAAAATGATGTCTGATTTCATGTGCTTAGTCTTGGAATGTTGTACAGGATTCTTAACAATAAAAGATGCAGCAGTGTTATCAATGTAAATAGGGGTGTGTAAGAAATTCAGACCATAATCCAGCATCTGATTCTGAATCCAGAGGACTTATGCACAGCAGGCAGATGCATCAATATACTCAGCTTCTGCAGTTGAGATTGACACTGTTGTCTGCTTCTTGTATTGCCATGACACCAATCTGTCACCCAAAAATTGACAACCCCGAGAGGTAGATTTCCAGCTTATATTGCACCCATCATAGTCACTATCTGTGTAGGCACTCAGATCAAATGATTGGTTCTTTTGGTACCAAATTCCCAAATCAGGTCTTCCCTTAAAATATCTAAAGATCCTCTTAACTGCATTCATGTGAAAAACCTTAGGACTTGATTGGAATCTTGCATAGACACACACAACAAATATGATATCTGGCCTTGAAAAAGTCAGATACATCAGAGATCCAATTTTTGCTTTGTATTCATGTTCATCCACTGGCTCCCCCTTTTCATCAGCTATCATCTTTTCTTTAGGATCCATAGGAGTTGAAGTAGTCTTAAGATCATTACATTTGAATTTGTCTAGTATGTCCTGCATATACTTAGACTGGTAGATGAAAATCCCATCAGTCTTCTGTTGAACTTGCAGTCCAAGGAAGAAGTTTATTTCTCCCATTGAGCTCATGTTGTACTTGGATTTCATTACCTCTTCAAACTCTATGCACATATGTTCATTGGTTGACCCAAATATAATGTCATCCACATAAACTTGCAATAAGAGCAAATCTCTTCTTTTCTTCTTGTAAAAGAGGGTCTTGTCAATAGATCATCTTTGGAAACCGTTTTCAAGTAGATGATTTGATAACTCATCATACCAAGCTCTTGGAGCTTGATGCAGTCCATACAAGGCTTTGTTTAACTTATACATCTTGTTAGGTTACACAGGGTCCTCAAATCCTGGTGGTTGAATCACACACACCTCCTCTTCTATTTTTCCACATAGGAATATAGATTTGGCATCAAGTTGGAATACCCTTATATTCTTTGAGGCAGCATAAGCCAAGAAAATTCTCATGGCTTCAAGTCTTGCAACTGGTTCGAAGACATCGTTAAAGTTAATCCCTTCTTCTTGTAGGCATCCCAATGCAACAAGTCTAGCTTTTTTCTTAATTTCATATCTGTTTCTTGGCCTGTCTACAAGTTCCAATACATGTAGATCTCTGAATTGAGCCAACTCCTCTTGCATGACCTCTAACCAATTGTTGTCCTTCAAAGCTTGAACAATGTTCTTAGGTTCTATTTGGGATAGAAAGCAGGAGTACAAACAAATGTTTGTATATTTAGAATGACTTCTTGTAACTCTTTCATTTAAATCTCCAATGATGTTTTCAGAAGGATGATTCTTTTCAACAAAAGAGGTTTGAACTGTCATATCTGTAGACAAAGTAGTGTCAAGATTTGATTCATTGAGATCTGGTTCATCAATGACCAAATCAGTTGATGTATTATCAACTTCAGGTGCTTCCTCGTTGATCTGCCTTGAGGTAGATGCACCATTGTTTCCAAAATCTAATATTTCAAATAAATCTTGATAACTTGATCTTATGGCAGTCTCTTCACCAGTTTGGTTGCTTGGATCTTCCCCATTTTGAACTTGATCATCTTGTACTACTTGATTGTCTTGATCACTATTTGCCTAATCTTGTTCTGGACTCTGATTATTCTCTTGATCATTGCCTGAAGTTGGTTAACATTTGCACTTGAGGGATCCTTTATGAATGTATATTCACTTTCTTTACTTGCAACCTTGTTCCACAGCTTTTCCAAATCCAAAGATTTCTGATTTGTCACTTCAATCACACTGGTCTTGTAAAACGATTCATCAAAGTCTTCAGGATAAATCTTGAAAGACTTGATTAATTTCTCAAGGTCAAACAGCCATGCTGCACCATCAACTTTGTTGAACTAATTTTTCATTATAGATTACATCAGAGGATTTGATCTTTTACATAGACTCTGTAGGCCTTTGAGTGTGTAGAATATCCTACTTGAAACTTGTTCTAATAATCCTTGTTGTTCAAGAGAGAACATTTGCATCCAAATGGCTTGAAAAACTTGATGTAGGGCTTCCTTTTAAACAAGATCATAAGGAGTCTTGTCTTGACTTTTGTTGAGAAGTACCTTATTCTGAACATAGCAAGCTATGTTAACGGCTTATGCCCAAAAGGTAACAGGCAAATAAGTATCTGCTAGCATGGTTCTTGAACCTTCAATTAGTGTTCTTTTCCTTCTTTCTTCAACACCATTTTGTTCAGGAGTTTTAGGATCTAAAGAATTGTTGAAGTATTCTTTTTGTATTGCAAAATTCTTCCATAACTCTATTTTTGAACTCAGTTTCATTGTCACTTCTCATTACCTTAACCCTAGCTTACAGTTGATTCTCAATCCTGGTTACACAATTCATTATCAGCTAAGCAGTCTAATCTTTTGTACTTAAAAATTAACCCAAGTGTATCTTGCAAAATCATCAGTGATCACAAGACAGTATATTTTCTTTCCAATTCTTGATACACTTACAGAACCAAAGAGATCCATGTGAAGCATCTCAAGCACTTGATCACTTGTGTTGATGATTTTAGCCTTATGTGAAGACTTGTGTTGCTTTCCTTTTTGACATGAGGTACATTTTTCATCCAACTTGAACTCCCTAGTAGGTAAACCAATGACATGCTGTCACACCCCAACCTTCGGGCGAAATTCCGGGGTGTGAGCTTATTGTCACAGCTCACAAGGTTACTATCATGCAACATTATAAGTTTCGATATCTATTTAATAATTTCAAATAAAACAAGTATTCATTACAACATCTCAAAACAAACAAAACATCAAACAAATCAAAATCATAAAATTTATTTGTCTCATTGAATTTCTTCTATCACAAGTCCTTAAACAATCTTCTAACTTCAACTACATCATACGATACCCGCATATGCGTTGAAAATAAAATAGTTTTGTCAACACAAGGTTGAGTGAGTAAAACACCAGATTTTCATGATTTTATATAATAATAAATAAGATAGCAAACTGCGTCAAGTGAGACAAACAATTTAACCATAGCATATAAACAAATCAATCAAACCATAAAGAAAGGTCTAAACCGCTGCCATGCGAACGAGCGTTGGTTACCAAAAATGAGGTGTCGGTTAAACCATTGTCAATGCGTCGGACGTCGGCCACTACGACGGTCATATGATCATACTAGACTGAGATTATGTTGGACCTCTCCGAATGCAGAAGCATATAAAGCAAGTAAGCACATAAACAAATAAGGTATAAATTGTTAAACACAAGTGACAACAGTTGCAAGTTGAGTAATATATAGTAATAAAATAAATAGAACGCATATGTCCCCTAAACGGATAAAAATGAGTTAAAAGGGGAAGTGAGATACTCACGTGATCGGATGAACGAAACAAAAATGATTATGTGAGAAAGATGAACCCTTCGGGATAAACAAACAAGTATTCCTAGTTAAATAGGATAATATAAATTAGTTGTAATTTATTTAACATAATTTAGCATTGTGAGTTATTAACAAATGAGATAATGCGGATAATAGATTTGATATTTTGACATGATTTGAGATGTGATTGTGATTAGGACATTATTGATTGAACGATTTTTGGATTGTTATTGCAAAGATTTATATTATTGTTTATCATATATTTAAAAAAAGATTATCTTTATAAAAAAAACATTGTTTGTACTTGAACCAAATATACTAACAAAATGATTGATGTTGTTGATGTTGAGAAAACATTCTATAATTAATAAAGACGTGATTTAATTAGAAGATTGTATAGTTGTGTAGATTTCATATGAGTTATTGTGTAAAACGAAACTTAAGTATGTTATGCTGATGTTTATTCATAACTTAAGAATAAGTTAGAATCTAAATTGAAAACCAATGAGTTAATTTGGATAAGTGGATGACTTTTATCAAAGTCTAACATGTTTTTTAACAAATTAAAATTTGGAGGTTGTATGCTTGAAATATGTTTATGTATATGATACCATGAGTATATGAAAGCCATTTTCTTATTAATTATGCGATACTATTATTTGATATTTTGATAATATAATAACGTGATAAGATAAATAAGGAAACCAATTTACTAATAGAGTGTAAATTGTTTTGATTGACTCGTGATAACTGAGTCTTGATGACTGAATAATTTGTATCCGATCAGGAGAATAAAAATGTTTTGAGTGTATGAGTAGATCGAATCAATAAATCGTGATTCAAATGTGATTTAGTAAGTAACTAATTAAGTAATTGAATAATAGAATAACTAAATAATTACATAAAATTATAAATCGTTTCGTATATAATCAAATGAACAACAAATAAACAAATAATGAATGTTCTTCGATGTGTTGTATTTCCCATGAGCTTTCCATGGCATATTGCTTCCCCAACTTATTAGTATACCAAAACCAAAATAATGGCGCGAGTTGGCCTCCCATGAGCATTACATGGCAATTTGAATGGCCCAACTTAATTAACGAATTAACGAATCAATTGAATTTGTCGGCCCATGAGCGTTACATGGCGATTTGACCGACCAAACTAAATAACGAATAAACGAACTAAAGCACAGTTAGTTGAAACATCTTGTGTATCACCACGGATGATAATGTTCCAACAAAATATCACAAATATAACAAATTGTGCAAATGTACAGTTGGCATGTCCATGGCGTCCCATGGGTTTTACACCCGACTAGACATTTTAAAAACAATAAAATACAATAAATGGTGTAACCGTTTAGCCGATTAGGTTAAACGCTTAAAGTATCGGTCGCATGACAATTTACACCATGGTGGGGAATCTTGTCATACTCCCTAGCTTTAAATGAAAAAGAGCAAAAACAAAGCTAGGAACTTCTCAAGGAACTTCCCGACAATAAAAGACAATCAAATAAAATTAAATAAAAATATTTTGAGGTCGAGGCGTAGCCTCAGAGTTATAAAAATATTTTGAGAATGAGACATAGTCTCGGAGTAATAAAATATTTTGAGAGGGAACATAGTTTCGGAGTTGTGCGTGTGTGTATGACAAATAAAATAAACAATTAATTATACAGTTAAATAAGTACTTAATCTAGCAAGGCAATTACGTAAGTTGTAAACACTCAAATAGAACACATCAGGTAAACAAATAAGCACGTATGGGGTTCCTAAGCATGTTACTAAGGCACCACTAACGACCTAATTTAAACCTTCGGCTCTGATACCAATCTGTCACACCCCAACCTACGGCAGAAATGCCGGGGCGTGTGCTGATTGTCACAACTCACAAGGTTACTATCATGCAACATTATAATTTTTGATATCTATTTAATAATATCAAATAAAACAAGTATTCATTACAACATCTCAAAACAAACAAAACATCAAACAAATCAAAACCATAAAATTTATTTGTCTCATTGAATTTCTTCTAGCACAAGTCCTTAAACAATCTTCTAACTTCAACTACATCATACGATACCCGCATATGCGTTGCAAATAAAATAGTTTTATCAACTCAAGGTTGTGTGAGTAAAACACAAGACTTTCTTCATTTTATATAATAATAAATAACATAGCAAACTGCGTCAAGTGAGACAAACAATTTAACCATAGCATATAGACAAATCAATCAAACCATAAAGAAAGGGCTAAACCGCTGCCATGCGAATGAGCATTGGTTATCAAAAATGAGGTGTCGGTGAAACCATTGTCAATGCGTCGGACGCCGGCCACTACAACGGTCATATGATCATACTAGACTGAGATTATGTTGGACCTCTCCAAATGCGGAAGCATGTAAAGCAAGTAAGCACATAAACAAATAAGGTATAAATTGTTAAACACAAGTGACAATAATTGCAAGTTGAGTAATATATAGTAATAAAATAAAAAGAATGCATATGTCCCCAAAACGGATAAAAATGAGTTAAAAGGGGAGTGAGATACTCACCTAATCGGATGAACGAAACAAAAATGATGATGTGAAAAAAAAGAACCATTCGGAATACACCGACTAGGATTCCTAGTTAAATAGGATAATATAAATTAGTTATAAATGATTTAACATAATTTAGCATTATGAGTTATTAACAAATGAGATAATGCGTATAATAGATTTGAAATTTCAACATGATTTGAGAGGTGATTGTGATTAGAACATTATTGATTGAATGATTTATGAATTGTTATTGCAAAGATTTATATTATTGTTCATCATATATTTATAAAAAGATTATCTTTATAAAAAAAACATTGTTTGTACTTGAACCAAATATACTAACGAAATAAGTTAAAATATATAGATCTAGTATAAAATATACTTAAAACAATATTGGGATACATATATAATTAGATAAATAATTAAAATAAAATAATTTAATAAAATATGAGATACACTTGCAGTATTTGAATAAATACAATCCAATATTTAAATATTTAATATATAATCATAATATAATAAGAAAATCATTAAATAAGTATAATAATTATAATTATAATTATAATATTTAGGCGAATATATATTTTAAGTCCCTAACGAAAGTTAGTTTATGAACTATTGATAAATATATACTTAACGTGTTTATTAGTTTTATACCTTTTTATTGAAAAGAAAACAATTTATATACACACACACACACAAACACACACTAACGATTCATAAAAATTTCTCATAACAAGCTACGTCAAGCTAGACGTGTCGGATTCGCAAAAATAAAATTTATCTGGCATTTATATTGATTATTAGGTTTTAATTAATAAAAAAAATAACATTTAAAAAACAAAAAAGCGCTGGCCAGAGATTGAACCCGCGCCTGGCCGTCTCACATATGTTTATGTTTAACAAACACCCAACAAACCAGTTGATCCAAGAGATCTGTTGTTTAAGAAATGAGAAAACTAGATTAAATATAACAGCCCCAAATAACCCCCAAATCATAAGAACCCTAAATCAAGAACTCGTTGAATCCGTTGTTAATTATTCGATTAAACAAAGGGTTACTGATTAAGGGTTACAAACGACCAAAATGCGAGGTTTAATTACCAGATTTGATGGAGAGTAGACGGAGAACGACGAGGGAGGGACGGCGGCTAAAACATCATCGGTATCAGCAGCAAGTTATAATCCTATTCAAGTTAAGGATTGGATCGTGAGGATGTAATGAGCATGTATATAAGTTTAAATTAATTATTATCAACTGCAAATGGTATGTTGACATAGCGATCAAAGACCGTTTGATTATTTTTGTTAATCCGCGTCATAATGATCTTGGTTTCCAAATCAATAATCTCGGTTTAGTACGTAATACATAAGCAGATAGTCTTAGATAATCAATTCCAAAGTTATAACGAGGATTCAGCTTCAAGAAAACGATGTGGGTTATGATTACGTGTTCAAAACGGGTTCGGGATCTTGGGTTCCTATTTTAAACCAAGTATATGGGTTATATATATGGATTTTGCATTTTAGCCCCTACAGTATATGGTTGGATACCAAAAGGGTTAAAAATAAGGTTTGGGTGGACATTGAATATATCGAAAGTTCTTTTAGGTAGTTAATTAAATGTAATAGGTAATAATAATAAAAATAATAAAATATTATTAACTCGTTAACGACACGTATTGTTGATACAAAAATTTCCGAAACAATAATGGGTCGGGTATCGGTATTTAATTTAAACGAAGAAAACCCGAGTTGTTACACATGCTCACTCTTGACTAGTTAGTTCGTATTCTTGAGATTGACATGACACAACTTTCTATGCCACAATTTTGACTCATTTTTAGTGGCTTTAGAGACAAAACATGTACCACCCCTTGAAACAGGATCTTTCATGTTCAATTCATATAAATTGTCATTCCTTGGGGCCATCATCATAATCAAATCAGGTGGGATAACAAATTCAGGTCTTAAGATGAAACAGTGTGAGTAATCAAAACCAACCTTATAACCCTTATCACACATCTGCGATATGCTCAAAAGGTTATATTGTAGTCCCTCCACATAAAAGATATTGTCAAATGTGAGATTTCCATTGGTCAAGATCCATTTCCCAACAATTTTTCTACCATTTTCGTCACTACCAAATGCTACTGGACCCTCAAACTTCTCTTCATAGTTAACAAGTGACCTCCTGTCACAAGTCATGTGCCTAGAACATCCACTATCCATATACCATACTTCATTCGGTGGAGTTGACTGTTCCAGCACATATCAAAGAGAGTAATTAGTTAGATGATGAACTACAAGCTGACTCAACTTGCAAATCATCAGATTCATTAACAATAGATGCATTGGTTGTGAGAGGAATGGGCTTAGGATCTTCATGTACAACTTCAAAGTCTTCAGATTTGTCAATTTCATAACCACTTTCTGCTGGACTTTGCACACAACGACTTTTTCTTTGGTAATCTTGAACAACATAGTCCTTTGTGCTTGAATATTCTCTCACATCAAATTCCTTTTCCTCATGAACTTCACCCCTTGGTTTCCAAAGAAATCCATGAGGCTCAAATCCATGAGGCCCATAACCCTATGTCTGGATTGCCCCTCAGATATTGAAGAATACCCTTGACCGCTGCCAGGTGAGTCACTCGGGGACTAGCTTGGTACCTAGCACATAAACAAACAGAAAACATTATATCAGGGCGAGAAGCAGTAAGATACATCAAAGAACAAATCATTGCTCGATAGTGGGTAGGATCGACGGTATCCTCCAATTAATCCGGTGATAAATTGTGACCCACGGGAGAGGAGTTGAAGGGATTTTTCCTGCAGTAATCTTGAAGCAGCACAAGACGTCGTTCACGTACTTAGTCTGGTGAATGAAGATTCCTTTCGCAGACTGGTGAACCTACAACCCTAAAAAGAAGTTCATATCTACCATTGAACTCATTTTGAACTTAGTTTGCATTGACTTCTCGAATTCCTTGCATAACATGTCATTTGTTGACCCAAAGATAATGTCGTTGACATAAATCTGAACGAGGAGAAGATAATCATCAATGTTTTTATAAAATAAAGTGCAGTCAACAGTCCCTCGCTTGAAGCCGTTATCAGTCAGATGGTCGGCAAGCGTGCCATCCCAAGCTCTTGGGGCTTGATGTAGACCATATAGGGCCTTGTTTAAGCGATAACCTCAGTCCGGATAATCAGGATCTTCAAAGCCAGGAAGTTGTAACACAAACATTTCCTCGTGTAGTTCACCATCGAGAAAAGCACTTTTAACATCCATTTGGTAGACTTTAATATTCTTGTAGGACGCATAAGCCATAAAAATTCGTATAGCTTCCAATCTTGTAACAGGAGAATATATCTCAGTGTAGTATATACCCTCTTGCTGATGGAAACCTTGAACCACTAGTCGTGCCTTGTTTCTCACGATCACCCCGCGATCGTCTTTTTTAGATTTAAATACCCACTTAGTTGGAATAGGCTTCTTAACTCTAGCGGGTTTGTCGATAAGATCCCATACACCCAAACGTGCAAATTGTTGCAATTCCTCTTGCATTGCTTCTACCCAAGAAGGTTCTTCAAGTTCCTTACGAGTTATCGTTGGCTCATCTTGGGATATAAAGCAAGTGAATTTGGCAACGTTTACAATTCCAGAAGAATGTAAATTTTCGTAAGCACATAATACATTATTCTCACTCGAAGAAGAAACTTGATGACGTGTTTGTACGCCCACATCAAGTTCCCCAATGATGTATTCCTTTGGATGATAATTATGAAACCTAAGAGTAGGATTCTCAGGAACAACAACAATATTGAATAAGTTAGTTTAATGTTCTCCAAGCTCATGATATGAATCATCACTGTCAACTATGTCAGCAACATCAGGTTCAATAACGTGATCAACAACTTGAGTATCATCAGAAGAAGTAGAAACATTATCAAAAGAAACTGAAGAATCATCACATGGATCTTCAGTTGGAGCTACAATTGGAGCTTCAGCATCATTAGAACTTTAAAACCTTGGAATTACCAATTGATCTTCAAAGTACACACGATCCAGGTCTTCATCTGGTTGCTAAGTTGACAGAGTAAACGAATTAAATAAACCATCATAATCAAACATCCAGTCGGGACCATTTCCTTGAGGAGGTGTGGTGTAATTTTGACCATCCACATGATACCATTCATCAACACAACCGGAAGTGAAATTAAATACACTTTTCTTTGCAGAAGCATAACCCAAGAAATACCCCTCAATGGATTATTCTTCAAACTTACCCACATCTCTTTTCAACATCGTATAGGGACACCAAAATGGTCCCAAGTACTTTAAGTTAGGCTTTCGTTTGTTAAAAAGCTCATGACTCTTCTATTGGAGTTTCTTAATTGTCAAAACCCAATTAAGCGTATAACAAGCAGTATTCACAGCCACATTCCGGAATTTGACAGGAATCTTAGAATCGGCAAGCATAGTTCTAGCTGCTTCAATCAAAGTTCTGTTTTTCCTTTCAACAACACCGTTTTGTTGTGGTACATAAGGGGCATTGAACACAAAAGAAATCCAATACAATATTTTTAAATTCAGTACCATTATCACTTCGAATTCTAGTCACTTTTTGCCTGTATAGTGATTCGATCTTAGTGATTAAATGTTGAACAAGAACAGGTGTTTGATCTTTCGAACTCATAAATAAGACGCATGAGTATCTTGAATAATCATCGGTAACAACAAGACAATACCAATCTCCAGAGATACTAGCACAATTCACTGGAACAAAAAGATCCATATGAAGTCATTCAAGAGGAGTATCAATGGAATTCATTAACTTAGACGGATGTGACTTTTTCTTCTGTTTTCCTTTCTTGCAAGCAACACAGTGGTCAGATAATTTAAAGTTCCTCAAAGAAACACCTTCGACCAAGTCATTTGCCATTAAATAATTCATCTTTCTAACATGAATATGACCCATCCTACAATGCCATAGAATCGAGTCATTATCCGTTGCTTTTGAGACGAAACATGTTTCGATTGATGTAGATACCTTAGAATTCAAGTTAAGACATAAACATCATTCGATCGAGGTGAACTTTCTTAGCATTTTTTAAGACAGAAACATGATGTAGATACCTTAGAATTCATATTTAAGACAGAAACATGTTCCAGTAGATTTCATAAACTAAACTTTTTTAGAATTTTTTTAATAACTGTTTAGCTCTAATCAATGGGTCTGATGTGTTTGATGTTTTGGCACTGACATACGGACTTTCAAGATCTTGTAATTTTGAGGTTTCATTGCGAAAGACACTTTCAATCATATATGGCTTGATAATTCTAATCGAAATGTCTTTCTCGGTGAACATTATGTCAATTCCTTTTAATTTAAACACACGATCAGTTGATGGCTTGGAAACAGTAGGTTTGATAAAACGCATCAGATCCTCATCAGAAATTTTAAGTTTTTTTCTGATTTCTTAGCCTTCACTGGTTTAACCTTCACTTGTTCTTCCTTTCTCACTTGAGCTGTGTGTGAACCATACATGGCCTCCTCAAATTCATAAGGTTCACCTAAAATGTGATTAGCAGTTGGAATGTTCTCATTTTTGTGTATAATTTCTAGTTCAAACACATCTTCAATAATACCTTTATCAACATTCTCAACAAAACTTTATTGCTTTTAACATGACATTTTTGAGTTGGTGGTTGGGCTTTAACATTTCAGTTTTAACTGGTTTAGCTTTTTCTAAAACAATAGGTTCTTTCACAATCACATCTTCTTCTTTTCTAGCAAAAGGATTTGCTGTATAATCATTATAAAATGGTGGTGGTATTTCAACAAAACCTATACCCTTTTTAGAATCTTTTTGATTACTAGATACTTCGATTATCTCATTTAACAAAAATGATGAGTTTCTAAACTTGCCCAGCTTATTTTTCAAGTTGGGAACTTCATTCTCAAGCTCGATTATCTTAGAACGATGTTTCAACAAAACCTAATCAAAACTTAAATTAAACTGAGGATGAACACCTCAATATATAGAAGACGGGTCTAGTTCGTTATACATTCCGTAATGAACTAGACATCTGCTTCGTTACTTTACAAACAAGTAATAAACCTTAACGAACTACTTCCTGATTCGTTAAACATCCTTAACGAATCAGGAGGGAACTTAACTTAACATCTAGTTCGTTAAACATCCTTAACGAACTAGAGACTTCTTAACGAACTAGAAAATAATATAAATAACTTTTACTTTATAATAAACAAACGATAAATACAAAGACTCGAGACGCAAAACCGTGCACTAACAATTCTTCTGTACATCATGATTCGAACGAGTCATTCTCCTTCTCATACATATGCAAGTGTTCATATTGGACAAGGGATTTTTGTGTCTGACTTTTAAAACATAGTCATATTCAGCATCCCTTATGTTCCTTAGACACTTAGCTCGTCTGTTCTTTTCATGCTTTGTTAGCTCCCATTTCTTTCTTTGATTCAGCAGAGGAAATCCCTTTTCAACTTCATTCTTCATATATTTTGACAACTCATTCTGTTGTCTCCCGGCCATCTTGTTTCTATCATGATAGTCATATAAGTCAAGATTGGCCATTATTTCCAACTGCTCTCTCTTGTAATCAGCAAAATCATCTATGAAAAGGATCTCCCTTAATTGTCTGCTCTGTATGATCACTTTCAGAGTTTGGGAGACAGAGTCATAGTAGAGCAACATAGGCAAGTCTATATCAGTTTGGGGCCTTTCTACCCTTTGAGTTCCACCTCTGCTTGACTCACCCCTGGTCGTAGAAGTATGTCTCCTTGAAGCTGAGGGCCTTGTGGGAATTGACTTCATTGGTTTTGTGGCCCCCATTACTGCAAAATTCTTATACAAATCCACAATCAGCTCAACATGCATCGTCCAATCATCTCTAAAATCTTTTCATCCTGAAGTTAACTTGCTGGTACAAATCTTCCACCTATAAAGCTTCTTGGATTCACTCCTTCTGACAACACTTTCTCCCATTCTGCTTTCTGTTCATAAAACAACTATTTCAGTTGTGCTTTACCCAACATATCAAAGACATTTTCATTCATTCCTTTCTACTTCACCATCACTTCTTTCAAAATTTTGATCATCTCCTCATTTTCCCATGGGTCTATTCATTCAATTGGATCAGGTTTTATTTCCACAGGAATAGGAGTATCTTATGTTTTAGCTCTTTTCAACTCATCCTTTTCATTTTCAGCTTTTTGTTTCTCTCTCAATGTCATAATCCTTCTCTTCTTAACAGAGGGTTCAAGTTGATCTCTCTTTGATTGCTCTTTCTTTGAAATTCTGTTGTAATGAGATTCAACTGCAGTTTTTTACAAACTATCGACCATCTCAGGTGCCATACCTCTTTCAAATCAAGTATCCACACTTTCCTGCATATCTTTTCATTAAACCTTCAATTCTTTCTTTCAATCTTTCCCTTTCTTCAGTTTCCCTTATTTCTCTATTCATATTAAAATGTTCTTCAAGGTCCTTGAAGGTCATCTTAGTCAAATCCTTTTATGAGAATCTACAACCTCTCAAATAGTCCCTATATCTCAAGGACTCATGGTTCTTTTTCTACATTATCCTCTTAATTTCATCATTTTCTTTCTCAATCAACTTCAGTAACTCCTCAACAGAAAGTGGAGCCATATCTTCAAACTTGTGTCCAAATCTGTTTAGTTTCACAATTAATGGATTATTCCTTTGAGCTTCATCCAGACTTTGTTGAATATTTCCCCTTTGTTAATATGTCATTTCAACATGTGGGGACACAATATCAACCTTCACACCCTTAGCAGGCTTATCACCTTGTTCATCATTATCATTATCTTTATCAGAGTCATCTTCTTCAGTCGTATCTTCCTTTTCAGCTGACTCATTCATAGCATCAATCTTTGCTTCTTCAGGATTGAGTAAATCCTTAGGCCTAACTATCTGAATTGGTGTAGGCCTTATTGGACTTGCCTGCTCCTCTGGGCTTTCAACAAAATATTCATTTTTATCATCCGATCTATCTTCTTTTAGATTGGGTAAATTATCAGGCCTTAGTATCTTGATTGGAACAGGCCTCAAAGGTATTTCCTTCTCTTCAGGAATTTCAACAAAGCATTCATTTTCATTATCCCACTTAGCCCTTTTTGCTGACTTGTTTTTATGAGCATGATCATTAGCCTTCCTTTTTCTTGTATACATCTTTGCAAATCTATTCACTTTTGCTGTGAACTCCTCATGCAACTTAGAGACTTTTTCCCGCAATGATTCTATTGTTTCTTCAGTTTCCCCTTTCTTTACAGGTTCTTCCTGTTCAGCTTTCTCAGTTTCCTTCTCAGGTTCCTTGTTAGGTTGATTTTGGGATTGACTGAACAAACTTACAACCATGTCTAAGGAATTATCAACCTCTTTAGCCCTTTTCATCTTTATTAGGGTTTCAATCACCTCTTGTTTCTCAACACCTTCTTCATCAAAGAATTTTACAATGTTAGCTTGATCAATCAAATTTTCTTTCTCTGTCAACTCTTCAGCTGTTAGGGTTTGAGCAATGAATTCCCTCTCCCTAGTTTCATTTACAACTTGTTCAAGCCTTCTAGCAGCAGCAGTAACATTCTCATCCTCTTCCTCTTCATCAACATTTTCCTTAACAGGCTCTTCCTCGTCGTCATCATGAGCAATAGCTTTGCCCTTTTCTAGTCTTCTTTTCTTTTCCTCTTCTGTTTTTGAGGGAAAGTTATCAATATCTTCGCTTAAGTCATCCATCTCCTTATCTTGCTCTACTATCTTGGAACTTACTTCATTTGTTTCTTGTTCAGTAAGTGCAAGTTCCTTAGTAGCAGCTCCTACATCCATCACTATATCAGTCTGTACATCAGTAGCAATCATAACATCTGTCATAACATCAGTCTGTACTTCACTAACCACATGTTCACTTGCCAGTGCTTCTGTTGTTACTATATCTTCAGTGGTTTGATTTCTCAGTTCTGCATTACTCTCTTTCTCTTTTCATAACAACTCATCATCAACATCTCCAACAATAGTATTCAACACTTCATTGTTCACATCATAGTTCTGTTCATCATCACCAGATCTATCACCTTCATAATCTTCATCAAAAATCACCCTTTCACCACTGTCCTCATTATCACTTTAATAATATTGATTTAAGATACTTGTCAAGCCATCAACAGCTACAGCTTCATCTTCCACATTCACCATCACCTCATCTACATTTTCATCAGCAAATGTGGTAGTTGAAACATTCTCCTCCTGTTTTGGGGCAGCTGAGGTCTTCTCAACCTCCGCCTCAAGGGTTTGAATTCTTTTAAGTGCTAGGGCCACCTGTGCCTTCAACTCAACATTTTCTTTCAAAAGATCAGCATTTTCATCTCTCAAATCTATGTTTTCAATTATAAATTCCAGATTAGGTTAAAAAACATAGTGACCACGGGGAGTGGTAGTGGGTGGTGAGTCAGAGAAAGGTTCAAGTATAGGGTTGATGGGTGGTTCTGTGGTATGGATTTGTGGTAATGGGTCAGGTGAGGATTGGGTAGGTTTGGTGGGTTGAATGGGTTGGGATTTGGTTTTTGTTATGAGTTGGTCTAAGGTTTGGTCTATGGGTGGGTCTTGGGTTTGGAAATGGGTAGGAGATTGAGCTATTGTATGTGATTGAGTTGGTGTTGGTGGGAAGTTTTGTTAATGTATAGGGATGGTTTCTAGTATGTAAGGTTAATGGTCATAGGTTTGGTTTGGGATTTGGGTATGGCTAGATGGGGTTTGAGGTGGGGATTGGTCATGTGGTGGTGGTGAGTGAGATGATGTGGTTAGTGGTATGGCTAATGGTGTGGTTGGTGGTGTTGGAATGGGTTGATTTTCCCCTTGATCTTGTGCATTCTCCACAGCAACTCCTCTAGCTCCTCCATCTGCATTTCCTCCATCTCCATCATCATTGTCATTGGATTCCTCAGAATCCTTTTCCTCCTCCTCTGAGGTTAACTCAGGCACATGCATAATCTCCAAGTCATGGTTGACTAACCACGACAATATTTCAAACTCAACCTCAGGATTGAATCTGCTTGTGCTACCCAGATTAGCAATCCGCTTGTATGTGTTTGGATTCTGCAGTACATGTGTTGTACCCATTGTGGGTAAATCTTGTAGTTCATTATTGAAGATAATCTGCAGAACCTGGGATATGCCAAGAATTTGTCTTTGTCTGACTTCTTCAGTATTCTCACCATTCCTTCGAAGATCATCTTAGAGAAGTTGAATGGCAGATCATAGACAATATCAATTGTGACGTTACCCAAATCCCGACTCATAAGAGTCCAGGAACCCTTCCTAGGGGTAAAGCCCTGAATAATGTGATGAATAAGAAACCTGTAGAGGTTTGGGAACATTCTATTTTGGAATTGGCCTTCTTTCACGTACCCCTGATATCCCATTGTTTGTGTAAAGATCTTCAACAGATGAGCAGTGTTGAAATTGATAGCATTGTGGTCATCATCATGCAACTGGAGACATCGTCTGATCATTCTTTCAGTTATTCTTATCTCCTGCCTCGCCATAGTAGCTTCTATTTGCCTACCGTTTATACCATCGATCAATTGAGCTGAGCGCCAGAAATCTAATGAATGATTTCTATATTTCATCGGGCACTCAGTCAAGTAAAAGATTATATTTGACCATTGTAGCCATCTGATCATTAGAGCTACATCCTCATTATCAGGATTAATTTGCAACAAAGCACACATGTCGTGCTTGTGCTCAAATGGATATCTCGGTTCATTATCGTCAGCTATATCTGAACGAAGAAACAAAAACAACATATTCAAAGTAGATATTAGTAATAAAGCTCATAACTTTGAACGATTGAGGTTAAAATTTTAGGAAAGAGTAAAAAAATGTCTTTTGAACCTTTTCTTCGACAAATTGATAACCTACACAAGAAATAGAGTGTGAGTAAAAATGGATAATCAAAGCCTATTGTTACTCAATCGTGGTCGGAAAACACTTAATTTATACTAACAAAGTCGGATTGTTTGGGCTGACAAACTAGGGTTAAGAAATTTGAGAGTAAGTCAGTTGATATTCTGAAACGAGAGAAAGTGTGGAAGGATAGAGAAGTGAGAGTGATGAAAATTTCAGTAACTCCCTCTTTTATACCTTTTTGAAAGTGGGTTTTAAATGCATTTTGTCATGTAGTGAGTTAATAAATGTCAAACAGTAACATTATCCATTAAATATATACACATTTAAAACCTTGCTCGATAAAGTTCATTTAGCAAACCTTGCTCGGAAGAGTCAGTTTTTACAAAGTGTGCTAGGTATATTCCACTTTCTCAAAGCTTGCTTGTTTCAGAGTTATTTCAGAACATAAAGTGTTTTAGAAATAAATCTAAGTAAAATGAAAGAAGCTTACTCGAAATACAAAATTGCTTGAGAAATAAATCACAAGACTAATAATCAAGTATACATCATCAAATGGACAACCTTGCTAGGAATCAATTAAGAATCTCAAAATAATATCTTAGACATATTCCTAATTGTCAACCTTGCTCTAATGTCTGACTAACTCAAACCTTACCAAAAAATGCATAAACAGTTAGCAAATAATCCTTTCAAGTAAATTGTTATACATAGTGTGCTCGAGACACTGTTGAATAAGAAAAGTGTGCTAGAGATGAGTTATAGACACAAAGTGTACTCGAAAAGAAAAAAACTTGAATAATTACCAAGTATGTTGAGAGCACACTTTGAAAATTCCAAAGTGTGCTCGAAACATAAAGTGTGCCCTGGAAACTAGGTTTGCCGGAAAACACTTCTAATTTTAAAGAAACATATTCAAATTCACATAATCATCAAGTGTGCTTGGATTTAAGTTTACTTGAACATACTAAGTCAAATTCAAGAAGACACTTAAAATCACAAAGTTTGCTAGAATTAGTTCAAATAGTTAAACAATCACATAAGTGTGCTAGATAGTCTAAAATCATTAAAGTTTGTTGAAAGTAACATGGTCAATTACAAAGCTTGCTAGACTGACTTACAACAACCTATAAAACAATTAAGTGTGCTAGAAAGTTCAGAAATCAACAAAGCTTGCTAGTATAATAAAACATATCAAAAAGCTTGCTAGTAACACTTATACTCTTAATCAAAGCAATAAAGTACGCTAGAAAGTCTTAACTATATAAAAGCTTGCTAGTAAACATCATATTCAGACATAATCAAATATCGAGCCTGCTCGGAAAGTTAAAATTTCAAGTAAAGTAGTAAACTCTACCCGAAAAGTGTGAAAACTTCAAAGTATGCTCGAAAAGGTTGCAAAACATCAAACCTTACTCGAAAATACATATTCGAACCTTTTGAAGGTAAAATGCAACTCTTTTTGACTTAAACCAATTTTCAAACATATTTTGCATTAAAGATCACTGTTTTAAGAGCAAATGGTGCATTAAGAGATCAAATTTCAGTTATGTTTCCTTGCAAAATATTTTCTTTCTTGTTCTGAAAAGATCTCAAGAGTGGGATCATATTGACTAAATAGCTTTCTCAATACTTCATTCTCAGCATCATTATGGCATACCAGACAGGTTATCAACAGGTTTAGACTTAGCATGATTTTCATTGCATATTGGTGATATGAGTTAAGTTCCTTTAAGTAGCATAATGCAGAAATGGTTAACACTGTGCTATGATGCCTTATATCTCTTATCAAAACTTATTTGGCTTTCCCCAGATCACCCCAATTTGACTTCAACCTCCTGGTATTTGGTTAAAAATTTTGTTTTTGCGTGACAGAACTTATTGTATATTTTTGTATTTTTGATTTCAAATTAATAGAGGTTGGAAAGTGGACTTAAATGCCAGCCGGACTTACATGCATTTCATTCAAGATGAGACAGATTATGCCATCATCTCTGTAGTTCTAGTAAAAAAACTCTATGTGTTTGATAAAATATTTAAAACATATATCAACTTTTGGTTGATTTATTCCTGTTTTTGACATTTTCTCAAATTTTCTCAAGTTTGTTCTTTGTCATATACAAATATATTTCATTTTTGAGTTGATCAAATAGCAACAGGCTCGTGTATGACTGGGTAGTTACTTTTCTGTCAATCATTCGGAGAGACGTATCTTGAGACATGCAAAGACAACTATGCATCACCACATAAAGATTAGCATATTTCATTGTGTTTATATCACCTCAGATTTTACACATCATGAATAGCAACCATACATGATAATGACTGTACCAATTCTCTTTTTTAGCCTATTAAATCCATATGATTGGCTAAGTAGTCAATGTACTACCATTTCCCATATTTAAATATTCAGTCACCCCAATTACTCATAGCTTCTAGGTTAATGGCTATCCTGCCTATCTACAAAAGTCAGCAGGACCAAACCCATAAGTAAATACATGTCCTTTTGACTTAGAGTTATTGGCATAATTTTAAGTGAAAGAAAACATTACAATTTTCCCGAATGCTTTCAGTCTTTGGATTAACGGCTATCATTTAACTCTATAAATAGATGATAGGATCAAACATATACAAGTATATGCTTCTCTGACTTGAGCAAACGACAAAAATTTAAGCAAAAGTAACTCTTTTGAGTCTTTTCATTGAAAATTATCTTTTAAGCTTCTATAAAGCTTTGAACTGAATAATATTATCATATCTTTGCACTATAAACAACTTGCTCAACTTTGTCAAAAATTGTTTTGATCAAAACATTTATTAACAGATTTCATTTGAGCATAACATTTTGACACAAAACACATTTTGACACAAAACAAGCAACATATTCAAATCTTAACCATTAATGATATTATCAGAACAAGAAGACTTCACATTGAGCATAGTCTAACAAATCCTAGCAACATCATCAGATCAGATTACTCACATATTCATAAACTCAAATATGACATCAGATAAGCATATAATCAAGTATATCAATTCATAATACTTATCATGATATCCTACAAGTCAACTGATAAACAAGCATAAGCATCAAAGATATCTAATTTGCACAGATAATCAATTAAGGATACATCAGCTAACATTAAAAGTATTATATTCAAGCACACACAAAAAATCACATAGATCCTCTATCAAAATGGTCAATTAGCACATAGAGACACACAACATTCATTGAGACTTTGAAAAGATAGTCAGTTTGCACAACAAGCACACATCACGAATCAGACTTCATTAGAGTTGATCATCGCCAGGGCTTTCAGAAGAAAGTTGAACCTAGTTCTGTCAAGTGGTTTTGTGAATAGGTTAGTCAAATTATCCTTGTATCACTCTTTTCACTTCAATTAAACCTTTTTAACTAAAACCCCTTATAAAATGATGTATGATTTCAATGTGCTTAGTCTTGGAATGTTGCACAGGATTCTTAACAATAAAAGATGCAGCAGTATTATCAATGTATATAAGGGTGTTTAAGAAATTCAGACCATAATCCAATATCTGATTCTGAATCCAGAGGACCTGTGCACAACAGGCAGATGCATCAATATACTCAGCTTCTACAATTGAGATTGACACTTCGGTCTACTTCTTGCATTGCCATGACACCAATCTGTCACCCAAAAATTGACAACCTCCAGAGGTAGACTTCCTGCTCATATTGCACCCATCATAGTCACTATCAGTGTAGTCAATCAGATCAAAGGACTGGTTCTTTTGATACCAAATTCCGAATTGCGGTCTTCCTGTCAAATATCTAAAGTTCCTCTTGACTGCATTCATATGAGAATCTTTAGGACTTGATTGGAATCTTGCAGAGACACACACAGCAAACATGATATCTGGCCTTGAAGCAGTTAGATACATCAGAGATCCAATTTTAGCTATGTATTCATGTTCATCCACTGGCTCCCCCTTTTCATCAAATTTCATCTTTTCTTTAGGATCCATAGGAGTTGAAGCAGTCTTAAGATCATTACATTTGAATTTGTCTAGTATGTCCTGCACATACTTAGACTGGTAGACGAAAATCCCATGAGTCTTTTGTTAAACTTGCAGTCCAAGGAAGAAGTTCATTTCTCCCATTGAGCTCTTACTGTACTTGAATTTCATAACCTCTACAAACTCTATGCACATATGTTCATTGGTTGACCCAAATAAAATGTCATCCACATAAACTTGCAACAAGAGCAGATCTCTTCCTTTATTCTTGTAAAAGAGGATCTTGTAAATAGCTCCTCTTTAGAAACCATTTTCAAGTATATGATTTGATAACTCATCATACCAAGCTCTTGGAGCTTGATGTAGTCCATACAAGGCTTTTTTAACTTATATACCTTGTTAGGATACACATGGTTCTCAAATCCTGGTGGTTGAGTCACATACACCTCCTCTTCTATTTTACCATTTAGGAATGCAGATTTTACATCAAGTTGGAATACCCTTATAATCTTTGAGGCAGCATAAGACAAGAAAATTCTTAATGCTTCAAGTCTTGCAACTGGTGCAAAGACTTCCTCAAAGTCAATCTCTTCTTCTTGTAGGCATCTCAATGCAACAAGTCTAGCTTTGTTCTTAATCACAATACCTCTTTCATCCCTATTATTCCTGAAAACCCATTTGGTCCCAATTGCATATCTGTTTTTTGGCCTATCTACAAGTTCTCATACATGTAGATCTCTGAATTGAGCCAACTCCTCTTGCATGGCCTCTACCCAACTGTTTTCCTTCAATGCTTGAAAAATGTTCTTTGGTTCTATTTGGGATAAAAAGCAGGAGTACAAACAAATGTTTGCATATTCAGAATGACTTCTTGTAACTCTTTCATTTATATCTCCAATGATGTTCTTAGAAGGATGATTTTTCTCAACATGAGAGGATTGAACTATCATATCTGTAGACACAGTAGTGTCAAGATTTGATTCATTGAGATCTGGTTCATCAATGACCAAATCAGTTGTTGTATTATCAACTTTAGGTGCTTCCTCATTGTTCTGCCTTAAGGTGGATGCACCATTGTTTCCCAAATCTAGTCTTTCAAATAAATCTTGATATCTTGATCTTGTGGCAGTCTCTTCTTCACTAGTTTGGTTGCTTGGATCTTCCCCATTTAGAACTTGATTATCTTGTAATACTTGATTAACTTGATTATCTTTTACTTGATCTTGTTCTGGACTCTAATTGTGTTCTTAATCATTATCTTGAACTTTGTCATCATTTGCACTTGAGGGATCCTTTATGAATGTATATTCACTTTCTTTACTTGCAACCTCATTCGATAACTTTTCCAAATCCAATGATTTTTTATTTGTCTATTCAATCACACTGGTCTTGTAAAATGATTCATCAAAGTCTTCAGGATAAATCTTTAAAGACTTGATCAATTTCTCAAGGTCATACAGCCATGCTTCACCATCAACTGTGTTGAACTGATTTTCATTAAGGATTACATCAGAGGATTCAATCACACTCAAATGATCTTTCACATATACTCTGTATGCCTTTGAGTTTGTAGAGTAGCCAACGGAGAAGCAATCCAAGGATTTTGCTTGAAACTTGTTTAAGTAATCCTTGGTGTTCAAGAGAGAACATTTGCATCCAAATGGCTTGAGAAACTTGATGTAGGGTTTTCTTTTCAACAAGATTTCATAAGGTGTCTTGTTTTGACTTTTGTTGAGAAATACCCTGTTCTGAACATAGCAGGTTATGTTAATGGCTTCTGCCTAAAAAGTAACAGGCAGATAAGCATCTGCTAACATGGTTCTTGCAGCTTCAATGAGTGTTTTGTTCCTCTTTCTGTAACACCATTTATTCAGGAGTTCTAGGAGTTGAGAATTGTTGAAGTATTCCTTTTGAATTGCAGAATTCTTCCATGACTCTATTCTTGAACTCAGTATCATTGTCACTTCTCGTTACTTTACCCTAGCATCCAGTTGATTCTCAATCCTTGTTACACAATTCATAATTAACTCAACAGTCTCGTCTTTTGTGCATACGAAATAAACCCAAGTGTATCTTGAGAAATCATCAACGATCGCAAGACAATATCTTTTCTTTCAAATGCTTGGTACACTCACATGACCAAAGAGATCCATGTGAAGCATCTCAATCACTTGATCAATTGTATTGATGATTTTAGTCTTGTGTGAAGACTTGTGCTACTTTCCCTTTTGACATAAGACACAATTTTCATCCAACTTGAATTCCCTAATGGGTAAACCAATGACATGCTCACCTTTGACTAGTTTGTTCATATTCTTGAGATTGACATGACACAGTTTTCTATGCTACAATTTTGACTCATTTTCAGTGGCTTTTGAAACAAAACAAGTACCACCCCTTGAAACAACATCTTTCATGTTAAGTTCATATAAATCGCCATTCCTTGTGGCCATCATCATAATCATATCAGGTGGGATTACAAATTCAGGTCATAAGATGAAACAGTGTGAGTCATCAAAACCAACCTTATAACCCTTATCACACATCTGTGATCTGCTCAAAAGGTTATATTGTAGCTCATCCACATAGAAAACATTGTCAAATTTGACATTTCCATTGGTCAAGATCCGTTTTCCAAGTATTTTTCCACCATTTTCATCACTACCAAAGGCTACTGGACCTTCAAACTTCCTTTCATAGTTTACAAGTGACCTCTTGTCACAAGTCATGTGCCTAGAACATCCACTATCCATATAACATATTTCATTCAGTGGAGTGGACTGTTCCTGCACATATCAAAGAGAGTAAATAGTTAGATGATGAACTGCAAGCTGACTCAACTTACAAATCATCAGATTCAGTAACAATAGATGCATTGGTTGTGAGAGGAATGGGCTTAGGATCTTCATGTACAAATTCACAATCTTCAGATTTGTCAGTTTCATAACCACTTTCTGCTGGGCTTTTCACACAAGGCATTATGCTTTGACAATCTTGAACTACATAATCCTTTGTGCTTGAATAGTCTCTTACATCAAAATCCTTCTTCTCATGAACTTCACTCTTTGGTTTCCAAAGAAATCCTTGAGGTTCAAATTTATGATTCAATAAGAATTTTTCATCACCAGTTAGTTATCTTGGTTTCTTTCTTGAGAAAACATTCTTCTTTCCTTTCTTATCATTTCTTGGTGATTCTTGAGAATCTACATACTTAACTAATTTTGAGTCTTGATTGGGGATAATTCTCAAAGGTTGAAAGTTCTTCTTGACAATAGTTTAAGATTTCTTGGGAGATATGCTTCTTTTGACTTGTTCAGCCACATTTTTCTTTGGTTTCTTTTCATCTTTTCCTTCATTCTTAACACTACTGTCAGCTTACTGATCAGCTTTGCTCACAGATTCCTTTTCACATACTTTTCCTTTTCCCAAGTATTCATCATACTTCTGTTTGTAAAGCTCAAAGTTTTAACCAAACTTTGTCTCATTGGGAACGTGAAAGGGTTTGAAGTTGAACCTTTCATTGCAAGAATCAGAATGGTGACCATATTCATCACACTTTTTACACCACACTTTTCCATTGAAACTTTCATGAGCATTCCCTTTCTTGAATCTATCACTTGGTTTAGGTGGTTTAATCCCAAGTGTTTTCTGAGTTTTCAAGCCATCAAAATCAATTGAAAAAGGAACAAACTCTTCAATCTTGATATCTTGTCTTTCAGTCTTGCTTTTTAGAAAAACAAATTTCTGCAAATTCAGAGACTCTTCATCCAAGTTTCCTTTGTGTCTTGACTGCCTTTTCTCGTACTCTTCCATTGTCTCAACCTCTCCAATGTCAAACACTTCATGACTAGAGAAAACTGGGTAAACTGGAATGAACTTATCACCAACAACTGTTTCAGTGACCTTTTTTTTGTTGTTGTCAATTATCCTTTTCAAGACAGCCTTCCTTGGTGGCCTTACTGCATTATAGCTCACCTTTGTCCTTTCAAATATGTCAAAAGACACATGTTCTCTATTCATTCTTTTATTTTGTTTCTTCATTTTTGTTGTCATAGGTGGCAACAAAGGAAGTTTGTCAATTGAGTCAGGTTTCTTCTGTCTTCTTTTTCTCTCTACAGCTTGAATCTCTTCATCTGTGATATGATCACTTATGTCACTTAAGTTATCCATATTCAGATCATCATCATCAAAGTCATCCTCAGTGACTTGCACAACCATTGACTTATCATCTCTTACTTCTTCTTTTACTACAAACTCTCCATCTTTACTCACTTTAACCCTCTTTTAAATGTCAATGAACTCTTCTTTGTCTTGAAAGACATCTCTGAACTGTTGAAGATATCCCTCTCTCTTTTCTTTGTCAACCTTAGATAATTAATTATTGTTGAATGGTGGTGGAACAGCTTTGTATTTATCTTCCTCTTTTACTTGGTTCAAATTACCACAAATGTTTCCAGTAGATACTTCGTTCTTTAGAAATTCATTCTCAACTTGTAACTTAGTATTCGTCACCTTTTCTTCAACAATCATTTTCTTTAGTCCATCAATTTCAGTCACAAATCTTGACTGAGTCCTATAACAGCTTACACAATCATCTTCAAGGATTCTTATCTTGTCTTCATTGATTAAATCACTTGCTTGATATCCATTTATTTTGCTTTGTTTTCTAAAGCGTTCACTCTCCAACTTACCTACTTTCACATTCAATGCATCAATTGTTTCAAGTAAATCAGTTGTAGAGAATGAAGGTACATGTGAAGAAGAAGATTTAGCCTCATTTTCAATCATTGTCATCAATGCAACATTAGCCTTTGTGATGTCACCTGCATGATCACTCCAATCAAAATTCCCTTCTTGTTGTGCAGCAAGTGCTACATTTCCTTGGTTTCTGGGTTGATTTTGATTGTTTATGTTGGGGTTATTTGGAGCAGTTTGAGTGTGTTTGTTTCTTTGGTAATTTTGGTTCTGAGGCACAACTTGCTGATTATTCATTTGTGGTTGTTGATAGTTATTGAAATTGTTCGGGTTGTTGTAATTGTTGTTTCTTGGCTGGTTAGGCTGGTATCGCAACTGATTTCCTGGCTGTTGGTTCTGGTACTGATTCACTTGGAAGTTTCTAGGCTGGTTGCATTTTCTAGCAAAGTGTCCTGGTTGTTGGCAATTGTAACAGATTGCCTTGGACTTATCAAATCCAATCCTCTCATTTGGACCAGACACAAGAGATCCTCCAGTTTTGTTAAACAGCCTCTTGTTTCTGAGTACAAGCATTACAGCCTACCACTTCAATTCCATATCTCAAGATCATCAGCATCAATATGTTCTAAATCATCTTGAATGACACTTGTGTGGATCATATTGTTGGCTACAAATGCATTGTAAGACTCTGTAAACATGGAGAACAACGCATGAGTTTCACTTCCTTGACCTTTGTTTCCACCAGAATAAGGTAAATGTCCACTTGCCATGGAGGCAAAATCATTGTCATCTATGAGTTGAACATTGAACCTTGACTGGCTTCCTGGGTTACTTGTACTGCCACCAACAAATGCTTTAGGTGTATCAACACCATGTTCAGTGGGTTCTTCTATGATTGGGATCTGTTGTGGGTTTTGGTGGACAAGTTTCCCTTAGGTGCAATAAGAGCATTGGACACCTGGAAACATGGCCTCTCTTCCTTTATCATTTCGTTCTCAATCATCTCTATCTCAGCAGACTGTAAGAAAAAAATTACATCATCCAGCTTGAATTGTTCAAAAATTTGGTTTTGAAGGATGAATTTGATAGGAAGAAATCTATCAAGAATTGATTTCAATCTTTCCCCATCCTTATGCTTAAATCTTTCAAGTTGTTGCTTGAGTCTTCGTTTCTTAATATTTTTCAGCTCAGAATTCCCTTAAAACATCTCAAGTATTGCATCATACATAGCTTTAGTTGTTGTATGATGTGCAGCCTTGGTTAAAATTTCCCAAGACAAACCCAGCTTGATCATAGCTAGAGCCGTGTCATCCACCTTCCTCATTCTATCACGCACTTCAATGTTAGGATTTGCACCATCAGCTACATGTGGACCATTCTTGATTGAGTTCCACATATCAACGTCATTATAACACACAACAGCCTCAAAAAATACCTTCCACTCGGTGAAATTTGACAGTCCGTACAACCTAGGAATTTTGTTAGTGGAAACCTCTTACTCTTCAAAACCAGACATATTTTTGGTATTTTTAAGTATTTTTCAAAGAAAAACAGAGTAAAAGGTTTAACAGAGTTAGAAATCAAAATTTTAAAATCAATCAGATCTGAGAAATAACTCTTCAGATATGATGTTTCTGATTCGATTGGAGCAAGATCTAATAATAAAAATTTAAACTTTAACTAAAAATCAATGAATGAAAACACCGAAAGTTGCAGATCTGGAAGAATGAAGGAAAAACAGAGTTGCTGACGTAAAAAATCAATGGAATAGTACTCAGCTCACGTCATTCTTCATCTTCAATCAATCAAAAATAAGCAACAATTCTTCACCCAGACATCAACAAACAAGCTATGATACCACTTTTCAGTCCCGTAACGATCGCTCAAACTCACAATAAATGTCACAACCCACACAGAAAACCGTGTCGACAAGAAGGTTGGTGACTGTGCGATTTAGGGTAAGAACAAATGTTTGTTAACGGCGGAATCACTATCAAACAGAGTTGTTGCTTAAAGACTATTAAATGTAACAAACACAAACAATAACTCAAAATATTTTCATTTATAGAAAGGTTTAATACAAATGTAAATCAATTAGGGTTTCTTGTAAGGAATGTTTATCCGTACTAATCTTAGGACAACCGTCACAATCAATCAGGAATATTCGTTTAGGTCTGAAAAGTGTAAAGTGGCAAAATCCATGGTAGACGTGCCCTAAAATATTCTATTTATAGGCCTGTCACACTACAACAAAAAGGGCTTTTTAGTACGCACAAAAGCGTCCTAAAATGCTGCTTTGTAGGACCTTTCATTTAATAGAACAAACGAGAAAAGCGTTTCATGTAAAGGGGTCGTAATAAGTCTCGGAACACAAAAAGCGTCCTAGTATCCTAAATAAGATTATGAAACCAATTTTATGGTCGCATAAAATATTCATTAACAACCCAAAAAGTGTCCCAATAAAAATATATTAGGACACTTTACCAATGTTTTAACATGTGCTTGCCCACATTAAATCTTTTGTACACATACAAGTGTCCTTAAAAACTAATTTATAAGACCCTTATGATTTAACATTATATATACTTTAGTACCAAGAAAAAAGTCCTGATATCCCAAATAAGATTATGAAACCAATTTTATGGTCGCATAATATATTCATTAACAACCCAAAAAACGTCCTAATAAAAACATATTAGGACACTTTTACAATGTTTTGACATGTGCTTACCTAATTGTAAACTTTCGACACACATACAAGTGTCCTTAAAAAATAATTTATAGGACACTTATGATGGAACATTATAGTACCAAGAAAAGGGTCCTAATATCCCAAACAAGATTATGAAACTAAATTTTATGGTCACATAATATGTCTATGAACAACTTAGACAACGTCCTAAAAAACATATTATGACACTTTTACAATGTTCTAACGTTTAATAGGACAAAAATTCAAAGTCCTAACAAATCATATACAACCCTTATTTAAACGTCCACACACACAATTTTACGATACGTTTATGGACATCTAAATATTGAAAGAAATATAACTTCATTATATTAAATAAGCTTGTTCATAACGAAAACACTAAACATAAATAAGTTATATTATCCAACATAAACTCTTGTAACATTCAACAAAAAATTAAAAAGCAATAAAAGAAATAAGAACCATAAAATCCCAAATCATCATGCGTCCTCAATCCTCACGGACTACCTACAAATAAACCATCCATGTATAAGCATTAAGTTCCATGTTATTAAAATTATTCGTGTCACAAGTTTAACAAATACATACCGAGATGAATGGACAAGGCCATGCGATGGATGCACCAATACAATCTTGAATTGTGGAAAATAACCCATATGGTCTCACCAACTTTTCATCTATTTTTATTAGTACTTGAACATTTACCTCACACCATTTTGATCCAATCTCTGTACCACCAACTAGCTCATTTGGGTCCAGGCTCTTCACCCATCCTCTTGCTACAGGCTCAGTAGGGTTTAAAATGCTTTTCTGGAAAACTTCATCTTCAACCTAGATTTTAGTTTTCAAAAAACAACTATATATTAAACTCGAGTCATTATAGTGCAAAAATAATTTTACAAAAAAGGAGGTTTCACACTAGCAGGTTAACATTTTATTGAAAAAATAATATGAAAAAAAAAACATCAATAGACATTGTTGTTTTCTAGTGTAGCCCAATGTAACTGTTATTTAATCACCAACTTACAATCAATTTTTGGATGAGTCTACAAGCTAAAGATTTACCTCTATTTCGCAGCTTCTACATATCCCAAGTCTAACAAAGTAACCAAATTACATACTAATCCTCTTTTTGACCATGTACGTTTTTCAAAATATAGTGACGTGTCTATTGTTTATAACATATTTCTGATGAAGTACACAAGATAACTTACAAAATGTGGAACACTAAAGATTTATATAGTAAAATACCCGTAAACGTGGAGGTCCACTGGTTACAATGGGGAAAGATGACGATGTAACAGGTGCAACACTAGACTCATCCTTCGACCCTTTCATCTCGGATACAAGGGCTTCTAACTGGACCACGGTACTAGTAAGTTCTTCACATTTAGACTTCAGTTGGATGTTTTCTATGTGACATGCTGAACGACTTGGTATTACACCCCGAACATCAGAACCACGAACACCTAGACCATACATGACTACATCACCATTTCGATTTTTACCCATTACCTTAGAAAAAACATCATCTAGTCCAGGATTATCGGTCGAACACTCAGGAAGATCAGAACTATGTTGTTGTATTTGTGTATGTATTAGATATAATAAAAAAATAAGATATGTATTTTTAACACCATCAAGAACGCATAGAAAAGATATGTATATGAATATATAAGCATATTACTTACAATTGCATTTGCAGCTTCCTCATTTATTGTAGTTCCATGTTTGGAGAAGCATGCACGAAACATTTCCAATCGACTTGGATCTTGTCCCATAGATGTCTGTTTGAACAAAAATAAAATGAGTATTAACGGATATCGACATGCTACATTAACAATGGCACCATCTTATACAATCACCTTTAGCTCTTCACAGACTCGAGCATAACTTTTTTTACCCGTTACTTGCATCATCTTCTTCTTTGCCCGATTCTCCATATTTTTTTCACTTACCGTCTTCAGTAGGAAAGTGAAATTTTATAATGGAAAATAAACTAATGTTCACTCTTTTTCTTCTATAAAACATCAAACTGAAGAAATGAGAAGACTTAGTTTTGGTTTTAAATCGGATGGTTAACAAAAGTATTTTAGTAGTTTCAGTTATGTTCAAATTGACCGGATAACTAAAACCGACATTTTTTTACCGGTTAACTAATATCAACCCATTTTTTTTCAAGTTAATTTACCTATTTTTAAACTGTTAAGTATATGTAGTTTTAAATGTTAACAAGGGCATATTTGGTAATTCGGTCGATAGGGCTCGGTTCGTTATGGTATCCTTACGGGTCGGGGTGTATATCGAGTATTCAATAGTATTCGTTTTATACGAAACTAAGTTTCAACATTCCCAAAACATTTGTGTAGCTCCTACATAAGTTTCCATGTCAAATGGGTTTAGTTAAGAGGTCAAAACGGTCTTGTAAAACAGATTAACTGCAGCTGTCCAAACTAGGTCAGCCTGTTTACGGATATCGTTTCGGGATGTTAAACATTTTATATTTGTCTGGTTTTTGAACAGACGTTGGATAACATCATAATTAATTTTGTGTAATTTTTCTAGAATTATCTGAATTCTTTTGATGTGGTTTTATGGATTTTGTATCAATAAAATAGTGCTTTTCAGCAACTAGGTTAGTAGTTTGCAGATCTTGTTTCGGGCATTAATCATTTTGTTTGGACATGATTTTTAGTGTGAAGTTGGGTCATGTCATACACTATTTTATGTAATATTTGTAGAATTTTATGAATTCATTTGTCGTTGTTTTATGGATATTGTATCAACAAAAAAGTGATTTCCAGAAATGTGCTTAATTATGACACAACGGGTCAAAAGCATATGCGTGACCAAATTCCGGACTAATTTATAATGTAAAGTTATTTATAAATTTAGAGTGTTACAACGTTAAAACTGATTTGCTAAGTTTGAGTAATGATTTTTATGAGGTCAAACTGCAAAGAGCAATTTAACCAAAACCTTTTAAATTACCGAAAATGCCCTTGGTTATCGATGCAGCAGCCGGAAACTAATACGTGCAGCCAATATTCAGTTTTGCTCTTTGACCAGATTAGCCTTTGGTTTAATATCTTGAGCGAATCAGTCAGTTTTTTTATAAAAAAAATAAATAAAAACAAACAAACAAAAGAAAGAGTTAGTTTACTAAAAAGCAGTTTTGACATTGTGAGTATCGATAGGAGTATAAATGAGTCGCACAGCCCGTGAGCTACTCAAGATCAGCTTGTTAAGAATTCGAATTGTGTCGAGCTTAAACAAGATCACGCCGGAGCTCGAGCTTTCATTAAGGCACATTTAATAAACGAGGTCTTAGAATCCTAGTTTGTGCTAATTTTGACTACCTATGTGTTCAAAGTAACCGAAAACAAAATACGCTTAATAATATGCAGATAGAATCTTATGGGATTTCATTGTGGTGTCGATATAACCGAATTTACACAAATAAATTAAGCTCTTAACCCGAACCTGAATATACCCAACCCGTTTAACCCGAACAACCCAGGTTTATTTGGGTCGATTTCTTTATAGATTAAACCCGAATAGCCCGACCCGAAGAACACCCCTAAGCTGCATGCACATCAGAAATTGAAGACATATGTCCTCTTTTACAAGACGACTCAGCTCGATTAACTTAGTTTGATGAGCGAGACATTATTAATAAAATAATGCCATTTATGAGCGCCTAGTTTAATCAACAGTACTTAAATGATTAGCAAATATTAGAAAAGAGAAAGCTAAATATATTCTACATACACCATAAGACAACTATCGGCTTATCTTTAACTGCAGTTGCTGAAACTGTCAGTAAGTATGAACCGAAGCGAAAACCTACAAAAAACCAACGACAAAAATCATGATTCAAAGCTGATTCAGTTTACCCTGTTTGCAGTATGTAGTAACAATTGTCTTAAATGTGTCAAAATTAACTACTAAACTTGAAAGTCCTATAACCAATGTTTAATTGCAACTTTTTTAATTTCTCAATTACAGAGTTAATGGATGTTGAGTTGGTATGTGTTGTCATTATTGGAGGTTTTTTTAGTGTGTTTTTTCATGTTCATATTATTTATAACTAGTTGGTCTACAACACACAACCAGTAGCAATGCAGCAATGATAAAGTTGTTAACAATTAACTATGACAATAGCCACATGCTATTGATGATGGTTGGCAAGAGTAGCTACATGCGATTGATGATGGTTGGCAAGAGTAGCTACATGCGATTCATGTTCTAAATAGTACCCATATGTCTCCTTTTTATATTATAGAATTAGATTTTTTGGATGTTACATGGCTTTTGTAGAAAGTTTTTTCAAAATGTATTGATTTTTGTTTTCCAAACGTGTTAGTCCTGCCAAAAGAACGTGCTTCTTGTCTGCTGTTGTAACTATCCTAGCCTTTGTATTGTGTTGCTCATGTTAGCTTTCGTTTTGGTAGTTGTTGAGTATTTGAATATTGTTTACCTTTTCATTGCTTGTTTTCCCTAAAAGGTTGTGGTGTGGTCCCATTTGTTAAATTTTTTTTCTTGGCTTTTACATCTGTCAAAATAGAGAAGTATAAAAATACAAGTCATTTAATTTATAGATATAATTAGAAGCTTATAGCCTTATAGGGTCAAGCAATACTTATAATTAGTGACATCATTGTTCTTGTGGTCAGGTTAAGTGTTGATCGTATTGTCATTTGTGTGTTGGTTTGTTTGATTAGTAAAATACATTTTGGGAGGCATTTGATTGACATTATATGGCAGTTCTTGCATCATGGTCCTCTTATATTTAGGATATGGCATCTTGGTGGTTGATTTGTCTAGCTTTACTGTCAAGTTGAACATCACTAGGACACCAAAAGGATGAGAAAAACAAAAGGCAACGCTTTACTACTAAAAAAAGCTAACCTATTAATACATGCAGGTAGTAACTTAAAACTATTATAAACGAACAAAACAGAGTATACATCCAGCTAAAAAAAATCAGACTCCACAGTATAAAAATGTTGGTTAATCATCGATCTCGTTAAAGTTCCGTTAAAATAGTTCGTTAGTTTATTATTAATAGATAAACTCTGTTAGAATATTCAATTAGTATAGTTATATGAACCAACGCGACGGTAGATTGTAACCGCCGGTGGGTATAAATACCTCCGGCCAACATCATTGTAAATCACCTGTTTCAATTACAAATCAATAATACAAGATTCATTTATTATATTTGTTGTTATTTACATATTATTGTTCGATTATTCGATCTCGTGGCCCTCAATTGGTATCAGAGCGAGGATCTAAAAAAACCCCAAAATTCGGAACCCCAATCGGTAATAACAAAAGAGGGAACATACCTGCAGATTAGAATTCGTAGAAGGACCAGAAGAAGACGGAGAAGTATCACCACTTGAGAGACGTTCCGATCAAAAGGAAAATCAGAACGATTGTTTTGTTGAAATCCGGCGGTTGGCGACGAGAAATAACGGCTGGTATTGGCAGTGAAGTCAAAAACCTAACAAAAGAAAAGTCCAAAAGTGTATTGGCATATTAATTTGAAACATGGTAAGGCAAAAAGGAAGGAAACTTAATTGTTTTCCTTAAATATTAAAAACTATATTCAAGATTTTTAGAGAAATAAAAATTTGAATAAAAGGAAGGAAAAGTAAATAGTTTCTTATAAAAAAAGGTAATTGTTTTAAAACAATTATATTTGAAAGTAAATAAATTCAGGAATTTGATTTTGGAAAAATTAAAAAAAAACTTCAATAAACAATTCGAACCTGTGTGATTCGAATTTCACGACTCCGAACCTTCGTGATTCGTTGAGAATAAGTGGCTCTGAACCTTCGTGATTCGTAGAGAAAGAGTAAGACCTGTGTGGCAACCTAAGTCGTGTGTGGCAATAAGACCTGTGTGGCAAACAAAGACCTGTGTGGCAAATAAATCCTGTGTGGTAAGAGCAAAAACCTCTGTGGTTCAATCGAGTAAGAAGTAAGAAAATATGTCTAGCAAAGAAGATTCATCAAGTTGATCAACAAAAATTCGTGAGCAAGGGAATATATCTCTTCAATGTCCCAAAATTGACTGAGTCAAACTTTACGACAAGGGCATTATTGATGGAGACAATCTTAAAAGCTTATGGTCTATGGGAAGCGGTAAGCTCAGAAGAAGAAGTTGATGAAAAGAAGACATATAAGACCAAGGCAATGATCCTACAAACGTTGCCGGAAGATATTTTGATGCTAGTGGCACAACACTCGATAACAAAAGAAGTGTGGGAGGCGATAAAAGTTCGACACTTAGGAGCGGATCTAGTTCAGAAAGCACATCTACAGACATTAAGGAGCGAGTTAGAGAAATTAAAGATGAAAGAAAATGAGACCGTGAGTAATTTCTCTGGAAAATTGGGAAGCATAAGAGCCAAATTTTAAGGTTTTGGTTCCAATCTCAAGGATAAGATAATTGTAAGGAAATTGCTCAATTCAGTTCCAAAGAAATTTCTACCAATCATGGCATCTATCGAGCAACATTTGGAAATTAACAAAATGCCATTTGAAGAAGCGATAGGAAGAATAATAGCTTTTGAAGAACGCCTTAAAAGCCAAGATGAACTAGAAGACGATAACGAAAGAAAGCTTTTGATGGCTAGTAATCATCCTAAGAACTGGCGTCATGGAAAAGGTCGTGGTAATAGAAGCCAAGAGAAAGATCAAGGAAGAGAACCTTTCAAAGAAGAAAGACAACATGGAAATGCGAGTCGCGGATACAAAGACAAAAGTGATCTCAAGTGCTATGAATGTAATGAATATGGCCACTTCGCATATGAATGCCCAAAGTGGAAAAACACAAAAAAAGAAGATCCGGAGGCTCATCTCATACAAAGTTTAACTACACTACTATGAAGACAAAGAAAGCCGTGTTGAAGATCGAGATTAAGGGGGTGATTGTTGGTTAATCATCGATCTCGTTAAAGTTCCGTTAAAATAGTTCGTTAGTTTATTATTAATAGATAAACTCTGTTAGAATATTAAGTTAGTATAGTTAGGGTACAAAGTGTAATTTGTTAATAGTTGGTGTATATTGGTGTAATTAGTTAGAAAATAAACGAAGGTTGCGTCGTTTATACGAACCAACGCGACGGTAGATTGTAACCGCCGGTGGGTATAAATATCTCCAACCAACATCATTGTAAATCACCCGTTTAAATTACAAATCAATAATACAAGATTCGTTTATTATATTTGTTGTTATTTACGTATTATTGTTCGATTATTCGATCCCGTGGCCCTCAAAAAACACCAATGCGTACTTAATGAAGCAAGAAAAAGGAAAGTAGACTCCACACTAATAAAAAAACACTAACCGTAACAACACAAAACACACGCAAGTTGCAACTGAAACTACAAAAGACATACCTTATATGACAAAGCCAACAGCCACCTTGTACCGAAAGCAAATAGAGTATGCCACCAATAACGATAAAAACCTATTACAAAACCACAGTAATCATTAAATAACACATGACAAAACAGAGTACAAATGCAGCTAAAAAAATCAGACAACCCACCACGAAAAGAAAATAAGGTAACACTCGGCAACAAACAGCTAAGAACCCATACAAACAAATTTACTACAATAACGAAGCAAAAAAACTAAAGGAAAATGCATAGTAAGTTATAAAGACATCAATACCTGATCGATTAATTGAGTAGACATCATCCAGTTGCTGTAAAGTTCCTTTCACAATGACCCAATGACCACAAACAACAAATAAGTTGTACAAACTGCACCAATGAGGCAAGAAAATAAGGCAATATGCCAAAAATTAGTTTTAACACCAATGTCATATTATAGACCACCAATAACACACAACTCGTCCAACATATTGGCTTACACAATAGCACAATCGATTACACCTTTCATTCGGTTATTATTATTATTCTAAATAAACATTCGTGCATTTGCTTGTTTCTAACGCGTTAAAAATTATAGTCAATAAAGTATGTCCCATTATCTAACAGAGTGTTTGTTTTGTAATTGAGAACTTCAATTCCATGGAATTCATGTTATATCCTTTGAAATTTCATGCAACATAGAAGCAAACCCTAAAAGTAAGTCGGCGCTGATAGCATTAGTTCGAAGACAGCAAACAGTGACTCTAAAGTCTCTAATAGGATGATTCCCAAATTAGGACAGAGAGAGGGAGTGGGAGAGATGTCGTTACCTCCGACCAGCGATGGTAGACAGAGAAATAGTGACAATCAAATAAGGGAAGAACTAAATAAGAGGACACATGCAAGGGAAAAGGAAAATACATGTGCATCACAAACAAAAGCGTACAACAACATATGCAGGAAAAACAAATATTGAATGCACAATCCTCCCACTTTTATTATTATATAAATAAATAGTTTTCGGTTGCTGATTCGTTAGCATAGATGAATATTGTTTTTGTTTAATTTACAGAGGATGTGGTTTATGGTTCGGTCCGCTGATGCTTATGCGTTTAAAATATTTGTTTTAAGTATTAACATGAGAGATTATTGTTTGAAAATCTTGATTTGTATCTATATTTAAAATTAAACTTAATTACAAGGTCGGTTTACGGTTTAGTCTTTAATCGAAACCGAATTCGTTATTTGGTTTATAATTCAGTTGCGTCTAATAAGTTAAAATGCCCTTTTTGAAATTATATATATTAGATTAAATTCTTAAACATATGAACACCAACTACATCTGGATAATGGGTAAGCGAGCAACAAGTTACGCCGCTATCACCTTTTAAATCGCAAAGCCTAGTCTACCATATATGGGAGTGCATTATCCGACTTTTAAACCAGTTTAACAAAAGGCTAAACCGAGTCACAGCGGTTAAAATCAAACCTGATTACAAATTCGGTTTTTGAACCGAGAACAAATGTTGAGGGAACTATTGAGGTCATAATTGGGTGTGGGTTTGACCAACTAATATGGTTAGTTTTGTTTATCAAGTAAATAACACGAAACTACAAACTAACTTTGTCCACAAGGCACCAAAAAGTCGGGGGTGCAAACGAGCAGAATCGGGCACGCCCTCGAGCTCGGCTCAGGTGTTCGATCCATGTTAGAAACATGCATACTTTTATGCATTTTTTTCTTTTTGCTAACAATAATGATATCTTATGTTTTTAGGTAAATTATAAATAAATTTATATAAATAAAACTATATAAGAGGAATACGATGCTGTTAGCCGTATAACCTTATACGCAAAACTCATCAAAACGACTTAGTTTTGATTATAAAATAATATGACGAACGTAACGAACAACGAACAACTCGCACAGACTGACCCCCTCAATGAGGTGGACCAACAACGCTCAAGTTTTACCAACGCTCGATTTTACCAATCGACGCCACCGTAACGAACATGACTCGCCCGCATTTAGTTTTAATAGACTCACCCGCATTTTGTTTTAATTCTGCTACCAAACACCACAATGATTAAACGTCGTATAAAGGTTAAAGTTATAAGACTCAAGTGTCAAGTGTCTTGTTAAGTTATGTTATAACAAAACTCTAGCGAATAAGCATCCGATAAACCAGACGTTTTATGACTAAAATATCAAATGTCCTATTACGGTTTATTATAATAACACCAAAATGATTATGCATCTTATAAAGGTTAAAGTTATAAAAGCATAGTGTAAAATGTAAAATTAAGTTATGTTCTTATATGAATTCGACTAGAAAGGGTCCTGTAACACCAAACATTTATGACTTAACTACAAGTTAAGATGTCCTATTAAGTTATGTTATATTAAGACCTCTAGTGATAAAGTGTCCTAATGGGACAACAACAACTACATGTCTTATAAATTACTTTATTAAGATTTACATTTTAAGTGTCTTATTAAGTTATATGATAATACGACCCCAAAGAATCATCCATCCTATTAAATAACTTTTTAGGACACCGATTCTGTAGCGTATATTGTAAAATGACCCCAAATGTTTATTTGTCCTATTAAATAGATTTTAGGACCCTATTTTACAAGCGTCCCAGACAAAAAGGTCCTAAAAAGCACTTTTTGTTGTAGTGCCACCACCTGACACTTGTCATTCCTTCTAGAAACCCTAATGATTGGTACATAAACATATTACATCTTCAAAAACATTATAATTGTAAAAACAGGTCTTTGGGCACACTTTGTGCCATTTGTCTTCTACGAGCAGACCTGGTAACCTTGAAGTGTGCTGGTAAACAGTTCCCTGGGTAGACTTTACTTAGAGTATTTTCCTTAGAAAATACTCACATATAAAACTTCAATCATCTTGGCCATAGCAAACTTTGCACGTTATGATCCTACGAGCAAACTGTTATTCATGAATCTCTTCAACACTTTGTTAAATAATAACTTATTAAGCAAACCAAGTGTGCTAGTAACACTGTTTGAAATGTGCTGGTACCACCGTAGCTTGCTCGGAGTTGCCCCTTACTTGAGAAAGTACTTAGAATATTTCTTGATCACTTTCAACAAGGATGCTCGGACTACTATTTATTAATCAAACCTTGCTAGATATTCTAAATACTTGGCTTCAAAAGCTTGGTTAAGTCAAGGGTTTGCTAGTAACAAATTGTGCTTGACTTGAAGAACACATTTGCTAGACAAAGTGAATTATTCTCGGACCATCACTTAAGAAGACTTCAAGGAGATAACCTTGCCCGATGGACAAAATACCTTAGTAGGACAAGTAAAGCCCTGCTCGGATGTCTAAGTGTGTTTGGTTTCCATACTTAGCCGTTTTAAAGGAGTGTTGAGAAGATTCCAATCTCCCTTATTCTTCCTTAAGTTATTTCATGTCAAATTCTTGACTCAACAAAAAAGAGTTCGAGCACAATTGTTAGAGCTCCAAGGTAGATCTGATCGAACAAATCCGTTTAGCTCAAATTCAAGCAATCAATGAAAACAAAATCTCTGACGAAAAACGTAACAACACCATTGACTTGCTACTCGAAGGTGACGATGGTATACTTAGGATGGGAAACTGAATTCGGGTCCAATCGTTGGAGATTTGCGTGAAAAGATCATGAGAGAAGCTCACAAGTCCAAGTACATGATGCACCCCAGTAGTGACAAAATGTACCAAAACCGAAAGCAAATTACCAGTGGAATAAAAAGGACATCGCTACGCATGTTGCGAGATATTTAACTTGAAAGTCAAGGATGAACACCAACAGCCATCGGGATTGCTTCAGCAACCCGAACTTCTCGTTTGGAAGTGGTAATTAATAACCATGGACTTCATCAAGAAACTCCCGAAAACAACTTGACAACATAATGCTATTTGGGTTATTGTGGATAGACTAACATAATCCGTACACTTCATACCCATCAATGAATCGTACTCAATTGATAGATTAGCGCTTATCTATGTGAAAAAATCGTTGCTTTACATGGAGTATCGTTTTCTATAATTTCTGATCGAGACGGTCGTTTTACGTCTCACTTCTGGAAAAGCTTCCAACAAGCGTTAAGCACAAAATTAAACCTTAGTACCGCCTATCATCCACAAATCGATGGGCGAAGCGAAAGGATGATTCAAATGTTGGAAAATATGCTCCGCTCTTGTGTGATAGATCTAGGTGGAAGTTGGTACGACCATCTACCCCTAATGGAATTCTCGTATAACAATTATCACACGAGTATTACAGCCACACCGTTCGAAGCGTTGTATGTCCAAAAATATAGAGTGCCCGTGTGCTGGTCTGAAACCGGAGATAATCAATTGTCTGGACCTGAGATAGTCCAAGAAACCACCGACAAAGTTCTACAAATCTGTGAACGACTTAAAACGGCACGTGATTGCCAAAAGAGTTAGGTCGACGTCCGTCGTAAGCTGTTAGAATTTAACGTAGGTGATAAAGTTCTTTTGAAAGTCTCGCCATGGAAAGGCGTTGTTCACTTCAGTAAGAAAGGAAAGCTAAGTCCTCGATTAGTTGGACCCTACGAGGTACTTGAACGAATTGGTAATGTTGCATACCTATTGCGACTACCCGAGGAAATTCAAGGGATACACGATGTATTCCACGTCTTTAATTTGCGAAAGTGTCTAGCCGATGAATCTTTGTCAATGCTGTTAAAAGACGTAAAAATAAACGAAAATTTAAATTTGTAGAACGACCAATACAAATAGAAGATTCGAAAACAAAGAAATTAATAAGATGAACTTTGAAAATCATGAAAGTAAAGTGGGACTCACGACGAGGCCCCAAATATGCTTGGGAACTTGAATCCGAAATGAAGAAAAAGTACCCCCACTTGTTCTAAGAGTGAATCTCGCGTACGAGATTCATTCCATTGTGCGAAGGATGTAACATCGTGAAAATATCGAATCAAAAATAGCAAGTTTCAATAATTCAAGGGCTTAAACTGAAAAATCTGATTTCCTGCACCATAGCGATACGCGACGGAATAGAAGACAAGCCTATCGCGTATCGCGATGGGCATGGTTATGAACCCAAGAAAAATGGTCCATGGCGATACGCGATCGCCGAGGATCCAACATCATCGCGTATCGCGATGACGTGGTCTGATAGACCAAGACACGTGTTACCACGTGTCAAGCGGTGGCACAATGTATCGCCATGTGGCATCATGTCCGCCACGTGGCAAAGCTAGTGATGATGAGGAGTGCCTACGTCGCGATACGTGACGGGCTAAACAAAGGCCATCGCGTATCGCGATGAGCCTTCTGATTTTGCCTATAAATAGCGGCCATGGGTTTCCTCATTCCTCACACCATTTTCACAGCTCCTTTCTCTCTCTAAATCATCCACTCTCTCACTAGAAACCACCTCGTAAAGTGTGCCCTCGATCACCTCGATTTCCGTGTCTAATTTCCTCGATTTTCGTGCCAAACCAATCTAACCCCGTAGTACCGACGATGTTGTCTTGAAAAACATTTCATCCCGACGTCCCGCCGACCCGCCTCGTATAGGGTGTCGACGTGTGGTGAAATTTTGGTGCGTCTCGATTTGCGTGCGAAAGTGTTGATCAAGAAGCATTGGAAAATGAAGCGGCGTCGAAGTGCTGCTCAATTGTATAGGGTTTTATATGCCAACGAAGGTAGGCATAATGCCCGAATAAAATAATAATAAATTATTAAAAGGCTTAAAACCCAAAGTCGAGGAAATACTCGATACCTCGATAAATAAAAGAAAACATAACAAAGAAAAAAAAGAAAGGAATATGAATAAAATATCAATGTGGTTATTATATTAATCTTTGTTATAAAATATTATTTATGTTATTATGATAATTCTTAAATAATAAAGAAAAGAAAAATATACGTTTCTTAAAGAAGAAGAAACGTAGGGTTTTAAAGAAAAGTAAATAAGATTTAACTAAAGGTTTATCTTATAAAAGAAAAAGAAAGAAAATAAGTTAAAAAGTAAGGGTTTTAACTTATGAAAGAAAACAAAGAAAGAATACTTTTTAACTAAAGGTTTTAAGTAAAGAAAATATAAGCGAGGTAAAGATTATAAAATAAGACTAGAGGTCTTAAGCCGGATTGTATATCCGACTAACAAAAAGTTATACTCATACTATAGGTGCGAGATAGCAAAGGGAAAGACCCTCGGACAATGTATTGAAGTTGATCCAAAGAAAAAGGTGAATATGCCCCAAACATTACAAACTTGTTTAAATCGAGTCAAAAGAATTAAATGAAAAGAATTACATGGGACTACGTGTCTCTAAAACGTTATAAACAAAAGTAAGCGCTAGCCCTCAAGCTGTCGTGTACGTTTTTCTGGATCATTACATATGTTGTAAAAAGACGCTGGGCACACCACGCCACACCTTGTCATATGACGCTTTCCATGAGGGGAGCATGACCACGTGTATACGTATGGTACCTAATTAGTGTCGAACGCTGTGGTGTTTGATGGGTGTTCTGTGTGAACTTTATTTATAATTGTGTTTGTTTTAAAGCTTGACTACTCCTAAGCCATAATGGCCGAACATAACTATGTCTCAAGGGGTTATCAAGTGAAAAAAATATTTTAGCACCATCATATTCACCAGCATGTGTTGCTAACGTATTTTCTAAACATTTTGTAGGTAATCAAGAATAGAAGTTTGGGATGACGAAGTGTTTAAGATATCCGATGGCTCGGATTATTTTTTTTAAACTTTAAAATGAAATGGTGGTTTGTAATGAAACAAGTAATATTTTGTAAACAATAAACGGGAACTTTTAAAACCTCGTCTTTTGAATATATGTATAACCCAAGTTAATTATATTTCCGCTTTAATCCGCTAATTCTGATTCATTTACTAAAGTGGTACCAACTGTTGGTCGCATGCCCAGCCCTAAGATGGGGGTGTGACAACTTTGGCTTGATTAATATGAATACCTTTATCGTTGACCACGTATCCCAAAAATTGAACTTCTTTTAACCAAAATTCGCATTTTGAGAACTTGGCATGAAGTTGTTCTTTTCTTAGGACATCGAGAATGGAACAAAAATGATGCTCATGTTCGGCTTTGGTCATGGAGAAGATGAGGATGACATCGATAAAAAAATTACGAATTTGTCCAAGAATGGTTTGCAAACGAGGTTCGGGTCCATGAATACCGCAGGTGCATTGGTTAATCCGAAAGGCATAACCAAGAATTCGTAATGTCCATATCAAGTATGAAAACCGGTTTTAGGAATGTTGTCTTCATAAAAACGCAATTGATGATAACCCGATCGAAGATCGATTTTTGAAAAACAAGTTGCGCCTTGGAGTTAATCGAAGAGGTCGTCGATTCGGGGCAAAGGGTAACGATTCTTGATGGTGAGTTTATTGAGTTCACGGTAATCGATACACATGCGAAACGATCCATTTTTCTTTTTCATGAAGAGGACGGGAGCCCCCCAAGGGGAAGAGCTTGGACGGGTAAAGCCCTTATCTGAGAGTTCTTGAAGTTGGTTCGATAACTCTTGCAATTCCGAATGAGTTAAACGATAAGGAGCATTGGCTATGGGAGTCGCGCCAGGCACAATGTCGATTCGAAATTCAACCGGACGAATGGGCTGGAGACCAGAGACATCTTCAGAAAAAATGCCGGGAAATTCACAAGCAACGTGAATGTCTTGAATTTTCTTTTCTTCTGGCTCTTTCGCTACCACTTGGGCTAGAAAAGGAACACACTTTTGGCGCAAGTACTTACGTGATCAAGAGCAATACATGAGGTTAAGTTTCTTGGGAATCGTTTTGCCAAAGACTTTGAGGGTTTTGCCATTGACGAATGGGATTCGAAGAAATTTGTCATAACAAACGACTTCGGCACGCTTCCCATTTGCATCGGGATGAGGTCGATCGAGAATTCGTGATTGCAAAGAGTGAGGATACAATCGCGAATGACCGAATCTATGGCGATGGAGCTACAATTGGCGACTTCAACGGTAAAAGGGCGAGAAAGTTTAGTATGGGGTACGGCAATAATAGATTCAAATTTAAAAGAAACAAAACTCTTATCAGCTCCGGTATAAAAAAACATATTGAAGCTAAATGCACATATACTAAAAACTTACCATTCACCACACCGTTAGCAACTTGAGCTTGGTTGGCGTTCATCATAAAAGCACGCCCTTGGTTGCTGTGGTTGACTTGTTGAGCAGGAGGAGGAGGAAGAGCTTGTATTGCCTGCAGGATTGGCGGAGGAGGAAGGGCTTGAATCGCTTGGAGCGGTTGAGCCGGAGGAGCCAAAAGTTGCGGGACTTGAGGTTGATAGGTTTGAACTTGGTAGGCTTGGTGTCACACCCCGATCGTGATGGCGGAAAAATCGAGGTGCGGCGACTAAGTCGTGATTGTTGAGCACAATAGTATAAAAGTCTAAATGCATAAACATAACCAAAATGTCAAATATTACATCAACCAGGTAACATGAAACAAATTGTTTTAATACAAAATATCAAGTTTCCAACAACTCCTAGTCTAGCCTTCATCTTTCTAAGGCCTCTAAACTTGCTAGGGATTTCTTGCTGCATTATTTCCTGAAAACATGTAACAAACTGTCAACTACATAAAGTAGATGAGTGAATTCATAGGTTTAAAGAAAAGAGTTTTATACACAAACATACTAGTATAGGTTGTAGGGGTTTATATATAGGGTGTACCTGCGGCTAACCCACCACTCCTACAACTTATACTACTATGTTTGGGTATAATTCCCAGTTTTTAAAATGGTTTGTAAGAAAAGATCTCTTGGTTTTCCCACAGAGGTTTTTGTAGTAAGTCAAACATGAAATGTTCTCCTGGGCTCTCAACGGGCTTATCAATCTCCCATTAGAGTCGTATGTGATAAGATTACTCAAAGATTTGCGGTCTCCCAACGGTACATGTAGCACATAACAGTTAAGCATAAACAAGGACATATAGATTTGAGCATGCTAAGTTTACTAGATAAACCAACACCAAAATCCCATTGTTTACTAGTATCCAAGATGATGGTGAACAAATGATGATGATGATGAATGATGATGAAACCCAATGATCACACAAGACTTGATTGAACTCACGCAAGACTTAAACCAAGACTACCTCGTTCTTGCCATCCAGGACTCAGCTAGGTTCTACCGAGAGTAGGATAGACACCCCAAAGAATCCTGGGTTCCCTTGGTCCCTACCGAGAATAGTATAGGTCCTCAAGAGTTATGGATTTCACCGAGACTAGTATGAAATCCCATGAGTTACGAGTGCCACCGAGAATAGAATGCCACTCATGGTCGTGAGTTCTACCGAGAGTAGAATAGACTCTCGCGTCCAATTCAACTCATGATGTTTTGATCTCTAGATTTCCATGCTGACACAATGACTATGATGATATGAATTTGATTCCCGTTCCCATGATGTCAATGTTCACAGAATTTCCCATACTCATTGATTTCCAATGTTCTTAGATCTCCATGAGTTAATGGGTTTTCCCCATGTTCATAGATTTCCAAAGTTTATAGATTACCAAGAAGCTCGTGGATTTCCGCACGTGTGTAGAAATCCAAATGTTTATAGTTTAAAGAATGTTTGCATAAATGATTTTATCCAAACGTGTAAAGTTACCATGTTTCCACCCCATAGTTTTGAAAAGCTTAAATAGGGGCTATGAACTCACCTTGATCTTGGGTTAGGATGGTGCTACAATAGATCTCCTTAGCCTAGAGTTGGACATATATATAAGGTTAACAACGTGCTATAAGTCTAAGAAAACGAGCTTACGTGACCTCGAGCAAAAACTGGGTTTTAAAGACGAAAACAGCTTGGTTCTGGCTTGATTCGATCGAATAGGAACACGTTCGATCGAATAGGAACTTGTTCGATCGAATAGACACACATTCGATCGAATAGACACACATTCGATCGAATAGACACACATTCGATCGAATCTGAGGCACACTCGATCGAACTAGAAACACATTTGGTCGAACCAGTTGGGAAAACTCGTTCGGTCGAACATGGAACTTGTTCGATCGAATAGACACTCGTTCGATCGAATACGAAACTCATTCGGTCGAATGAGTTGGAGACCATTCGGTTGCTTTCCTATTCGGTCGACCGGACTGGTTCGATCGACTGGTTCGATCGAATGGGCTGATTCGATCGACTGATTCGATCGAATGAGTCTGATTCGACTCCTTCAAGCTGGGCGACGGAGAAACCTACGGGTTTTTCAGATTTTCCAGATTTTTGACCCAAAATCGAAGTTTTTGACATGGAAATGTTCGGGATTGAAGGGACTATCGATTCCCAGTGATTTTAAACACAAAAGCCTGCATTTTGACACCAAAACAAGACGGTTTTTGACCCGAAAACTCAAGAAACGAAAATGGGTGTTTTTGCTCGATTTGAGGCCGAAAATGGTTATGAAAATGGATGATTTTCAAGAAGATCTTACCAAGAACAACAACAAACAGATTTGTGGACTCGGATTTGAAGTTTGAAGACTTTCTCTCTCTAGTTTCTCTCTCTAGAATGAGAGTGTTTGGGTGGGAAGTGTTGGTGGAAATGAAAGAGATGGTGTAAGAATACTTGATTTTCCGCTTAAATACTCGGGTGACTCGGGTTCGGGTTTAGGCTACCGACGGGTCAAGACTAGTCGAGTTCATAAGTTTTTAAACAAACTAAAACTTTTTCAGCAAAACTTTTATAAAACCATTTTCCGAATAATTATTTGAAATCTTTTTAAATAAGAATATTTAATTAATTTTTTTTTTTTTTTCGAAAGCATAAAAATTAATATTTTTCAGGCGTAAATGTCGTTTTATAAAATAAACATTTTAAATGATAAAAGCAGATTTTTCCAATGATATGGGTTCCGAACTTATCGTCCAGAATCCCAAAGTCTATAGTTTCCGATGATTTCACGATCCTAGTTTACCAATCGAATTTCAGGGCGTTACATCCTCCCCAATTTAGAGGAATTTCGTCCCGAAATTTAGAATTTAGTATAGTTGATGCAATGATGTTTTAGATTAAATGATCCCATGATGACCACTATGCGCCACTACCCCTAATATTCGTCTTGGATACCACCCAAATCAAGTTGAAGGGGTTTATATATAGGGTGTACCAGCGGCTAACCCACCACTCCCTCAACTCCACTTGGGTGTTTCTTTCGACTCCTATTAGTTCAATGACACACAGGACGACACACTATTTTCCACTACAAGGCATCACCTTCAAGCTTTACATCAGACATATTCATTTCGGATTGAAGGGGTTTATATATAGGGTGTACCAGCGGCTAACCCACCACTCCTTCAATCTCCAATGAATAATTCCCTCAATAACTCTTGAATTTAACGCCTCACAGCTGCCACGCTAACTATGAGTCCCTAATTCCAAGTCTCGCTTCAGACATAATCAACTTGTGCCGAAGGGGTTTATATATAGGGTGTACCAGCGGCTAACCCACCACTCCTTCAACATTCATTGATTAATTCCCTACACGAAGCTTGAGTTCACGACTCATAGTTACACAATAGCATATTGTTTATACACGTATACACCTGTGAACTTGATGTTATTATATTCCGGACTATAATTACGAGTTCACCTTGTATCAATGTATAAACTCCATTGTGTGCGGCTAGAAAAATCGACACGACACCACACACACACACACAACCATGCTTCATGAATGCTAGAATGATGACAAATTTTGGCTCAATGATACATAGTTTACCCCAATGTTTACATGATTAAGTATGCACAACTTGTGTTTTCCAGCACGAGTCATGGGTAGCCAAACTTGGTGTTATGCAAATAAGAGAATATTTATAAGCAAATAGGAACAACATGATACTTCATTGATTGATATTGGTCCCTGATTACATGATTACGATTACATAGACTCCAAGATTTCTAGAATTACAAAGATGATGACTATGCGAACAGATGAGGGTATTCCTCCTTCATCTTATCCTCTCGTTCCCATGTGAACTCGGGTCCACGATGGTTGTTCCAACGTACCTTGACTATAGGTATCCGGCTTCGCTTAGTCTTTTTGACTTCTCGATCTAGGATCTCGACAGGTTCCTCAACAAAGTATAGTTTGTCGTCGATGTGAACCGTGTCGATCGGGATTTGAGCGGTCTCGTCAACGAGGCACTTTTTGAGTTGCGACACATGAAAAACGTTGTGAACACGGCTGAGTTCTGGAGGCAATTCCAAGCGATAGGCTACAGGTCCGACCTTTTCGATGATCTTGAAAGGTCCTACGTACCTTGGAGCAAACTTTCCCTTTTTCCCGAAGCGAACAATGCCCTTCCAGGGGGAAACTTTGAGCATTACGTGATCGCCTATTTGGAACTCCAGAGGTTTGCGGCGTTTGTCAGCGTAATACTTGTGTCGACAGCGGGCGTCCTTAAGTCTTTGCTGAATGATGGCGATACTGTCAGTGGTTTCCTGTATCAGTTCCGGGCCGAGGATTTGAGAATCTCCGGTCTCGGACCAACACAGTGGAGAACGACATTTCCTGCCATAGAGTGCTTCGAATGGCGCGCATTTGATGGTAGCATGATAGCTGTTATTGTATGAGAACTCTGCAAGAGGAAGGTGAGTCTCCCAGCTACTACCGAATTCAAGGATACAGGCTCTGAGCATATCCTCCAGGGTTTGTATGGTCCTTTCGCTCTGTCCGTCCGTTTCAGGATGATAGGCAGAGCTAAGTTTCACACTTGTCCCAAAGGCTTTCTGAAATGACTTCCAGAACCTTGACGCAAAAGAGGGGTCACGGTCAGACGTGATGCCCTTAGGCACACCGTGACGGGTTACGATCTCACGAATGTAAATCCGCGCCAGCTTCTCCGTAGTGTAGTCCTCGCGGACAGGGAGAAAGTGGGCAGACTTGGTCAAGTAATCCACGATAACCCAAATCGTGTCATAACCGCTGGGTGTCCGCGGGAGTTTGGTAATGAAGTCCATAGCGACTTCGTCCCACTTCCACTGCGGTATGATCGGTTTTTGTAACAGGCCAGATGGTCTCTGATGTTCAGTCTTGATCCGCGAGCATGTTAGACACTTACCGACGTATAAAGCTATGTCTTTCTTCATACCCGGCCACCAGAAATGAGACTTGAGATTCTGATACATTTTATCACTGCCCGGGTGAATAGAGTATCTGGATTTGTGCGCTTCGTTCAGGATAAGTTCTCGAAGTGGTTCAGAGTTTGGAATCCACATGCGATTTAAGTAGTAAAGTATACCATCAGACTTGGTTTCAAACTTCCGTTCGGCACCGCAAGATAGCATATTTTTGAGATCACCACCAGCAATCGCTTGCTTTTGAGCTTCAAGAACCAAGGAGGGAAGATTGGACTGAATACGGATCGCATGCAACTGGGTCCTTTCCTTGCGACTTAACGCGTCAGCCACTACGTTAGCCTTTCCAGGGTGGTAGCGGATTTCGCAGTCATAGTCACTTAGGAGTTCAACCCATCGACGTTGTCGCATATTTAGCTCCCTTTGGTTGAGGATGTGTTGTAGGCTCTTGTGGTCGGTGAAGATGACACATTTCGTACCGTATAGGTAGTGTCTCCATATTTTTAAGGCAAAGACCACAGCACCCAATTCCAAGTCGTGAGTGACATAATTCCTCTCATGACTCTTGAGTTGACGCGAGGCGTAAGCGACGACCTTACCGCGTTGCATTAAGACGCAGCCTAGACCTTGGCTCGAGGCGTCGCAATAAACAACAAAATCATCGTTACCCTCAGGAAGCGACAGGATTGGTGCATGGCAGAGTTTATGTTTCAATGTTTGGAAAGCCTCTTCTTGCTCTTGGTTCCAAATGAATGGTTCCCCTTTTTGAGTTAACATTGTGAGGGGCAACGCGATCTTTGAAAAGTTCGAGATGAATCGACGGTAGTACCCAGCCAAACCAAGAAATGAACGAATTTCGGTTGGCGTTGTAGGCGCTCCCCATTTTTTTATGGCTTCAATCTTGGCAGGGTCGACATGAATGCCTTCCTTGTTAATGATGTGACCTAAGAATTGAACTTCCCTTAGCCAGAATTCGCATTTGGAGAATTTGGCGTAGAGTTGCTCTTTCCTCAGCAGATCCAAGGTAAGCCTGAGATGAAGCTCATGGTCGGCTTTAGAGCGGGAATAAACGAGAATATCGTCAATGAAGACGATAACAAACTGGTCCAGGTATGGACGACAAATGCGATTCATGAGATCCATGAACACTGCAGGGGCATTCGTCAAACCAAAAGGCATGACTAGGAACTCGTAGTGTCCATATCGAGTTCTGAAAGCGGTTTTCGCGATGTCGTCCTCCATGACACGCACTTGGTGATAACCTGAGCGTAGGTCGATCTTGGAAAAGTAGGTGGCTCCTTGCAGCTGGTCGAAAAGATCGTCAATCCTCGGTAATGGATACCGATTCTTGACTGTGAGTTTGTTAAGCTCACGATAGTCTATGCACATCCGGAAAGATCCGTCCTTCTTCTTGACGAAGAGGACTGGAGCTCCCCATGGAGACGAACTAGGGCGAATAAAACCCTTGTCCAGTAGTTCCTGCAGCTGGCTCGATAATTCCTGCATTTCAGACGGAGCCAAACGATACGGAGATTTTGCCACGGGGGTTGCACCGGGAACTAACTCGATGTGGAATTTGACTTGTCGGCTAGGAGGAAGTCCGGGTAAGTCTTTAGGAAAAACGTCTGGAAATTCACGCACGACGGGGACATCAGAGAGCTTCTTCCCCAAAGATTTCCTGATGGAGACATGAGCTAGGAAGGCGAGACACTTCTTTCGAAGGCATCGCCGAGCTTTAAAGCAGGAGATTAATTTCAGACATCTGCCTGATCTTTCTCCTTGAATAATTATGGACTCGCCAGAAGAACAAGGAACGCGAATGAGCTTCTCAGCACACACCACTTCCGCGTGGTTGATGGACAACCAATCCATCCCAACAATTACATCGAAACTTCCTAAATGCATAGGGATGAGGTCAATGTTAAGAGACGTCCGATCAAACGTAAGCGTGCAATTGCGAACGATTTTGTTCACTTGGGTAGACTCTCCGTTTGCCATTTCGACAGAGAAAGCGGGGTCTAAGACAGAGGTTCCTAGATTAAGCAATGGGACCAACTCGCTAGAAATAAAACTCCTATCTGCACCCGTGTCAAATAGAATAGAAACCCAGAGATTGTTAAGGATGAACGTACCAGTAATGACGTCAGGATTTTGGCGAGCTTCAGCAGCGCCAATAGTAAAGGCTCGGCCTCGGGCCGGAGGAAGATTTGCAAGACGAGGACACCTGCTCCTGAAATGGTCCATGGCTCCACACTCGAAACAGCTTCGAGAGTTGCTGGGTTGGGAACTGCTGCTCTGTATCGCCAGTTGATTACCTTGAAATCTGCAGCGTTCCGCTAGGTGCCCCAAACGTCCACAGTTCGTGCATTTCCAGCACGGGGTTCCGGCAGGATGATGAAATTGGCAAGTGCCGCACTTGGGGTGAACCCCAGTGTACTCCCTCTTTGGCCTTCCTGAAGGGGTGGGAGCAGGAGCGACAGAGCTGATTGGGGTTGCGGGAGTAACCATCGCGTAACTGCTAGCCTTACGCTTTTTGATGCGGTTGATCTTTTTGGATGAGCCTTCAGCGGCCTTGCCCGCACCTTTGGCTAGGACCCCAGTCTTAACCTGGTCCTGGGTCAGTCGGGCAGCTAGTTCAATGGCCGCTTGTAGGGTTGATGGGTCAGCCCCGATAACGATTCCACGGACAGTGTCAGGTAGGCCATTGATGTAAAGCTCAATAGCCCGGGAGGGAGGGGTGACCAAGTGTGGTACGAGAAGGGAGAGCTCGTGAAAACGCTCCGTGTACCCTTGGTGATCGGCGCCCTTCATTTTGTGTACCCAAAACTCAGCTTCAAGTTTCTGCACCTCACTGCGAGGTACGAACTCGCGGGTAGCCAATGCTACAAATTCCGACCAGGTCATGGCCAAGGCAGCCTCACGCCCACGGGTTCTTATCTCGTTGTTCCACCAGGTCAGCGCGCGTTTAGACAACATGCTTGCCGCGTGCGTGACTTTCAGTGTCTCAGGGCACGAGCTAATAACAAAGGCTGCCTCCATCTTTTCGATCCACTGGAGGAGACCAACGGCGCCTTCTGTGCCGCTGAAGCTGGTGGGTTTGGTAACCATGAAATCCTTGTATGGCTTATTAGCTGGTTCATTTGCGTTCTGAGCTGGAATTTGGTTGGCCCCAGAGGTTCCTTCTTGCCTCAGCCCTTGGCTGATGGTTGTTACCATGCCTGGTAACACAGCCGCGATCTGCTGGGCTATAAGGTTGGCTAATTCAGCGGAGTCCATGGAAGCGGGTGCACGTCTGGGAGGCATTCTTCGCAAAACGAAAAACGAGCGTTAAATAGAATCAATGACACGCCAAAGATTATGAATAGAGGACATAGATTATACCAAGAACACATAATGACATGACTCAAGAGATTAACAGTTAATATGCAACACATAAGCACGTAGCACGTATATAAGTGTAGACATGTGATTGTGATGCATGAGCTATCTAGAGTCAAGGATCCTAGGTTATAGTCTAGGTCGGTTTCCTAATTCCCTATAACCATTGGCTCTGATACCAATCTGTCACACCCCGATCGTGATGGCGGAAAAATCGAGGTGCGGCGACTAAGTCGTGATTGTTGAGCACAATAGTATAAAAGTCTAAATGCATAAACATAACCAAAATGTCAAATATTACATCAACCAGGTAACATGAAACAAATTGTTTTAATACAAAATATCAAGTTTCCAACAACTCCTAGTCTAGCCTTCATCTTTCTAAGGCCTCTAAACTTGCTAGGGATTTCTTGCTGCATTATTTCCTGAAAACATGTAACAAACTGTCAACTACATAAAGTAGATGAGTGAATTCATAGGTTTAAAGAAAAGAGTTTTATACACAAACATACTAGTATAGGTTGTAGGGGTTTATATATAGGGTGTACCTGCGGCTAACCCACCACTCCTACAACTTATACTACTATGTTTGGGTATAATTCCCAGTTTTTAAAATGGTTTGTAAGAAAAGATCTCTTGGTTTTCCCACAGAGGTTTTTGTAGTAAGTCAAACATGAAATGTTCTCCTGGGCTCTCAACGGGCTTATCAATCTCCCATTAGAGTCGTATGTGATAAGATTACTCAAAGATTTGCGGTCTCCCAACGGTACATGTAGCACATAACAGTTAAGCATAAACAAGGACATATAGATTTGAGCATGCTAAGTTTACTAGATAAACCAACACCAAAATCCCATTGTTTACTAGTATCCAAGATGATGGTGAACAAATGATGATGATGATGAATGATGATGAAACCCAATGATCACACAAGACTTGATTGAACTCACGCAAGACTTAAACCAAGACTACCTCGTTCTTGCCATCCAGGACTCAGCTAGGTTCTACCGAGAGTAGGATAGACACCCCAAAGAATCCTGGGTTCCCTTGGTCCCTACCGAGAATAGTATAGGTCCTCAAGAGTTATGGATTTCACCGAGACTAGTATGAAATCCCATGAGTTACGAGTGCCACCGAGAATAGAATGCCACTCATGGTCGTGAGTTCTACCGAGAGTAGAATAGACTCTCGCGTCCAATTCAACTCATGATGTTTTGATCTCTAGATTTCCATGCTGACACAATGACTATGATGATATGAATTTGATTCCCGTTCCCATGATGTCAATGTTCACAGAATTTCCCATACTCATTGATTTCCAATGTTCTTAGATCTCCATGAGTTAATGGGTTTTCCCCATGTTCATAGATTTCCAAAGTTTATAGATTACCAAGAAGCTCGTGGATTTCCGCACGTGTGTAGAAATCCAAATGTTTATAGTTTAAAGAATGTTTGCATAAATGATTTTATCCAAACGTGTAAAGTTACCATGTTTCCACCCCATAGTTTTGAAAAGCTTAAATAGGGGCTATGAACTCACCTTGATCTTGGGTTAGGATGGTGCTACAATAGATCTCCTTAGCCTAGAGTTGGACATATATATAAGGTTAACAACGTGCTATAAGTCTAAGAAAACGAGCTTACGTGACCTCGAGCAAAAACTGGGTTTTAAAGACGAAAACAGCTTGGTTCTGGCTTGATTCGATCGAATAGGAACACGTTCGATCGAATAGGAACTTGTTCGATCGAATAGACACACATTCGATCGAATAGACACACATTCGATCGAATAGACACACATTCGATCGAATCTGAGGCACACTCGATCGAACTAGAAACACATTTGGTCGAACCAGTTGGGAAAACTCGTTCGGTCGAACATGGAACTTGTTCGATCGAATAGACACTCGTTCGATCGAATACGAAACTCATTCGGTCGAATGAGTTGGAGACCATTCGGTTGCTTTCCTATTCGGTCGACCGGACTGGTTCGATCGACTGGTTCGATCGAATGGGCTGATTCGATCGACTGATTCGATCGAATGAGTCTGATTCGACTCCTTCAAGCTGGGCGACGGAGAAACCTACGGGTTTTTCAGATTTTCCAGATTTTTGACCCAAAATCGAAGTTTTTGACATGGAAATGTTCGGGATTGAAGGGACTATCGATTCCCAGTGATTTTAAACACAAAAGCCTGCATTTTGACACCAAAACAAGACGGTTTTTGACCCGAAAACTCAAGAAACGAAAATGGGTGTTTTTGCTCGATTTGAGGCCGAAAATGGTTATGAAAATGGATGATTTTCAAGAAGATCTTACCAAGAACAACAACAAACAGATTTGTGGACTCGGATTTGAAGTTTGAAGACTTTCTCTCTCTAGTTTCTCTCTCTAGAATGAGAGTGTTTGGGTGGGAAGTGTTGGTGGAAATGAAAGAGATGGTGTAAGAATACTTGATTTTCCGCTTAAATACTCGGGTGACTCGGGTTCGGGTTTAGGCTACCGACGGGTCAAGACTAGTCGAGTTCATAAGTTTTTAAACAAACTAAAACTTTTTCAGCAAAACTTTTATAAAACCATTTTCCGAATAATTATTTGAAATCTTTTTAAATAAGAATATTTAATTAATTTTTTTTTTTTTTCGAAAGCATAAAAATTAATATTTTTCAGGCGTAAATGTCGTTTTATAAAATAAACATTTTAAATGATAAAAGCAGATTTTTCCAATGATATGGGTTCCGAACTTATCGTCCAGAATCCCAAAGTCTATAGTTTCCGATGATTTCACGATCCTAGTTTACCAATCGAATTTCAGGGCGTTACACTTGGGTTTGGTAATACTGTGTGGGAATGATTTGAGCTTGGTTAAAAAACGCAAGCCGAGGACAAGCATTGCGGAAATGGTTCGGATCTCCACAATTGAAACAAGCTCCAGGTTGAGGAGGAGTTTGGACAAAAGGTACATGACGGTTTTGGTTGGATGGAGAAAATATTGATGGAGCGGGTTGCCCAAGGGAGGTTTCCCGACACACGTTGCTAAGGTGATCAGAGCGGTTACACTTCGTGCATTGGAGACAAGCGAAGTAGGAAGGATGTTGGTGTTGGTAAGTGTTACACAAGGGATGCGAGCCGGAATATAGTTTTAGGTTTTTAAGTGCTTGGGATTGAGATTGGGGTTGAGATGAGTGAGTGACGACAGAGTTTCGGCAGTTGGGTTTTTTTTTCTTCTTGGAGTGGTGGGATGAGTTGAAGTTATGGATTGGGGTTGAGGGTCACCTTTGGTGAGGGTTGATGGTTCAGGTGTACTCTATTCGTTGGTTTCTTGGAGCTTTTGATGGTGAGGGTACCAGCCTTGACATGTTTTTCGGAAAGAGCACTGACTAAGGTAAATGCATCATGGAGTGTTTGCGGTTTACTACTCATCACTAAGTCGCGTATTTGCATATGCAAACCGCCGACATTCTTGTTAATTGCCCGCTCCAGGGGAGTGACCAAATGAGGAACCAAGAGACTAAGCTTATGAAAGCGGTTGGAGTAGGCGGAGTTTTCACCACTCTCTTGCTTAGGTTCCCAAAATTCGGATTCGAGTTTTTGAAGTTCATGTTTCGGACAAAATTTCTTCATCATGACTTCCTTAGTAGGCGATAGCTACTTCCGTCCCATTGGCGAATATTACGCTATTCCACCAAGTTCGGCGGTTTCCTCGAACATGCTTGGTCCATGCGCAGGTCATAGCTACTTCTTGGATTTGGGGCATTAACAAAGATTGAAAACACTCTCCATCTTTTTGAACCATTGCAACAACGTAGTGGCACAGTTCTTGCCAAAAAATTGAGAAGGGTTCGCACCGGTGAAATTTTTCAAGGCGAAAGGTCCGGGGTTAGGTGTGGTTTGAGTAACAGTGGGTTGGGTGGCTTGAATTTGAGTTATTAGTCCGAGAATCACATCGGCGATTTCTCTAGCAACCATAGCGGCCATCCGACGACAGGAGATAGGCTTGCGAGTGTGGTGTCAAAGAGGAGGCATTTTAAAATAGTAAAAGAGAAATGATATAAGTTTGGGGTAATTGACATAAGTATGAGAATGATATGTAAACATGGAGTGTTAATGATTGCGTGTCATAGAGTTATGAGGATGAGGATGCTAGAAAAAAAAACATTTTCCTTTTGTTAGTAAATCAAGTAATTAAATAAATGTGAAGTCTTTGAAATTTGAAAATAATGTGTTAGGATTTAAAAGCGGGAAAAACTTGCATGAACCATCATGACTAGTTGTCCCAACATTAAATCTTAAAAATCATAGTAAAGTGGGGAGTTGAACATGTGCACGAAATCACCGTGTTTCACACGTTTTGTCCCAAATATCGTAATAATAACAACAACAATCAGGTAATCAGGATGTTGAAAACATTTGTCCAGGTATCACCGTGGCTCTTTTGCTTCCAACAAAAATATAAGGAGGAAAATGGAACTCTTGCATTCGACAACTTAAAGTTGTTGACATATATAACACGGTTCGTTGGCCTAGAAGACGAACACTAAAATTCAATCATCACTGGTAAGTAAATCACCTTCGATTCTTGGAATCTTTTTGTCAAATGATCATTTCATAGTGTGCCGCCCCTTAATGTGGCTACAAACCCGTTATGGAGTCAATCTTTAAGGAGATTATAAATAACGTGATCCTAATTAAGTATGTGATCCATAAAAACATCATAAAAAATCTACTTTTTGCAGTAAGGTAAGGATACTTGGATACTATGAGAGTTTGTGCATGTGTATATTTTTGGGATTATATGAAATAAATAAGTAAATATATATATAAGTGTAATGAACAATCAAGTAGGGTAACACGTATAAGCAACACATATAAGGGTCTTAAAGAAAAACTATACTAGGTTGTTACGTCTAACCACCTATTCTATAGTCTTGGCTCTGATACCAATATGTCAAACCCCGACCAAAGGTGGCGGAACATGCCGGGGTGCAACGGATTGCCCTAGAACACAAGACACTATTAAAGTGACAATATTTAAACAACACATTAATTTTATTTAATCACCAAAAGTAACACATCTTGTTCATAAAAAATAACACCAAATATAAGAATTTAAATGTTCATTCTTCTAATAACCTAAACGGTCTCAAATAAGATAGCATCTTCAAACTCCAATCAACCAATAATCGAACCTGTAACAATGCATAAAATAATATTTGTCAACATGTATGTTGGTGAGCAATTTCATAGTTTTGAGTATATAAAATATGAGGCAAAATCCACAAACAAATATGAGACTATAAATAAAAGCATCAATTGTGGTATATAAATCATATGTAAATGAGGATCATTTCAAATCGGTAATAACCGACATACTCGGATAATGAGGCCCTATTCTACTAGCTCAAGGGGTGCGTATGATCATATACTTATTAAGGGTTAACAACAACATAAAATAAACACTCGTGCACGTAAAACATATGAAACATATAACACACAATAGAGCAAGTATTCTAAGTATCATACAACCTAGAGTTTGTGGTTTGAGGATAGAGTATTCTAAATCATTCTTGTTTTGAATAGGTATGCATGTTACCCCCAAAGTATAAAAATGTAAACGGGGGATGAAATGTACTCACATGAAATAAGTAACCAAAAGGATTAGTTGCGATAAAATGGAAAGGTAATTTCAATGAGCAAGACCTAGATTAAAAAGGGTCTTGAGTTAGTAGATGGACTTAAAAGCTTTAAAGTATAATATCATGACTAGTAAGATATAATTAAATAAGGTTTGAAGGCTAAAATGTAAATACATAAGTAATTAAAGTAATGGTTTTTGAAAAGTAAGTTTACTCGAAGTCGGGTCTCGGTATTCTATTCATTTGTTTTACTTAACCTTTGTTAAGTAAATTTATGGGTATTGCAATATTGCAAGATCATTTGTTAAACAGATACTAAAACGAGATTTTACGAGTGTTCGGATTGGTCGGTTCGAGTCTTGATAATTGGTCAAGCTCGAAGCCAAGATTCCAAAGTAATAAATGTTATGAGATAACTCAATGAAATCAAAAGAAACTTAACCAAGTGTGTAGTTCTATTAATAAGAACCTCGACGTCCGTTAAGCAAGTGTTTGGTTTTGTCGGTCGAAAATTGTTATAAGATCAATTTGGATCCAAAATACAAAGGGTTTTGAGAAAATAATTAAAATTAGTTTAAAATATAGTTTTAGAGAAATATACGAGATTCGGTGGCCCAAAACACAACTAGTTTGTCTTAAGCGAGTGAACTCGGTTTAGTTCAGTCTCTGTTCGCTACATGACTCGGAATAAGACCGAGGATGGTTACCACATACCCAATACCATAGAACTTATTAAAAGGAACTTAGAAATTATAATGCACAAATGTTACATGTAACATATTAATAAATAAGTTTAAATATAAAGCATTTAAACGAGAGTTCGGTCATGGTTCGGTACTTGACTCGGAATAAGACCGAGGATGGTTACCACATACCCAATACCATAGAACTTACTAAAATAAACTTAGAATTGATAATACTCAAGTCTTACATACAATATGTTAACAATAAAGTATTCAAACAAAAGTTCGGTTTTGGTTCGGCTCTTGACTCGGGATGAAACCGAGGATGGTTGTCACATTCCCATTACCATAGAACTCATTAAAATGAATTGGAAACTAAAATAAATAGAACTAAACATTAACATTAATAATATGCTTAAAAAAATTTAAAGTGTTAACAAGGATTTTAATAGTCCTCATGAAGCCTTGTTTAGCAATACACCTAAATCGACCATTGCCGTAGAAGGGAAAGGCAAGAAAACAAGTGGAGTATGTTTTAAATAATCTGTAATAACAAGCTTTAATTAACAAGAATTAGTTAAAAACAAAGATTAGTATTAGTTTAACCTTGAGAAGTCAAACTATCAAGAGTTTGGAGGAAATATACTTAGATCTAGATTGGGGAGAGTTTGAGGTGAATAAGCAAACCCAAATGGGATGCATTGGTCTTGTTTATATAGGGAAAAAGTGAAGGGTTGGCCATAATGTTGCTTTCAAGAGTTACATGCTTTCGTTATTTGACAATTTTAGTCCTGTAAGTTTGTTTTAACTCGCTTTTAGCCAAAAAGGGTGTTATAAGATACCAAAAGAGTTGATTTCTTGATCCGACAATTGTGTAACATAAACGAACATAAAACCCAATATTTTATTAATAACGAAAGATCTGAAAGAACAATATCGGTCGGGTTTATGATACAAAAACAAATACAAGTTAAACCAAAAATGACGAATGTCACAAGTATTATGATTCAAATGTGAAAATTTGTGAGTTTAATGCAGGAGATTACGTTTTTCGCAACAATGATGCATCAAGATCGCACACACAAGGAAAATTGTCACCGACATGTGAAGGGCCATAAAATATAGAAACGTTCCTGGGAAAAGGCGAATATGCGCTGATGCAACTCGATGGCTCACCGGTCCCATGAACTTGGAATGCGGCGTAGTTGCGAATGTGTTAGATGTAAATCGAATTCATCTTGTAAAAAACGAGCCAGGGGCCGTTATCAATGAATGAAAACGATACTCTGCATTTATCTTAGTAACACAAAAAGGTAACAAATGTGTAGCGAAAAACAATTCAACATAGCTACTTTTCATTAATTCAAAAGAAATATTTATAAAAAACGGATACCAACATCCGCTCAACAAAAAACAGTCTAGATTACAACTATCCTAGACTAGTATACAGAAAACTTAATCCACGCGGGGCGAGACTTCATATTCAACAATATCTTCCAAATTCTCCTCCGTGCGATTATGCGTCGCTGCAACATCATCACCAGCTGTAGAAGACGGACCTGCCTGTGTTGGCTCCAACAATTCCCTCAACAGCTTCACGCAATTCTCTTCCTTGGCGTATTAGGCAATGATAGACAGGATGAGGAACGAAAGCGCATCGTATTCAACTTCAGCAGTTTGAAATTCCGCTTCCACATCAATGCCGTGAAGCACATAGGCTTCAGAAAGGAGTTGATCCCGCAAATGTGTTACCGCCTCTTAGAGCCCAGACTTGTGCCCCAGTTGTTGTGCTGCAGTGACAAGACTCCCAATTCACTTTGTCATATCATCATCGGTGATGAGGCGTTGGGCAACCTAAAAAAATGAAAATGCTTCAGTGGGAAAGAAAAGGAACCTATAAGACAAAGGGAAGAAATACCTTGCAGATAGCCTACTTCAACCGCCAATCGCGGTCATTGTCAGCGGTAGCACACTAAGCAATCAAAGACTCAGTAGTCTGCTCACGAGTGGCGATCGCATCAGCCCACTTCCCCACAACCGCATTCCTCAACGCTGCCTCGACCTCTAATTCATCAATCCGCTTGCGCAGATTGACATTCTCCTTATCGTGCTTGGCAGCGGTTTGTTTGGCAGCAAGAGCCCAGTTGCGCGCTTCTACAAAATATTCGTTATATTTCTTGCATGTAGCTTGGAACTCTTTGTAGCGCTAAGCGCGCTCACGAACAAACTCCGCCAAGTCTGCCTCAGCCTTAGACAACTTTCCTTCAGTAACAGCCAGAGCTTGGCAGTTCTCTACTGCTCCGCGACCCGCAGTCCAGGCGGACTCCTCACCATTCATCACAATAAGCTCCATTTCTCTCATTGAGGCAGTATCCTCAATATTTTCAACTAGGTTATCACGAATAAGCTCCACAAAACTGGAGAGACCCCGGACATGGTAAAAAATGGTATCAGATTACAAACTGTCACCGGGTTGGAACTTGCTAGCAATGCGTTCCTCAAGTGGGAATACATGCTCCAAAAACTTGGAACAGACATCGGGATCTTCAAAATTGGCGTCGCGGGTAATCTTTCACTTATGCTGATAAGCCTGGTTGGACTCAATAAAATCGCGAGGCTCCATATCTACATTCCCCGTCATACCACTGGCGCCACCGCTGCTACCATCACCAAAATCAAAAAATATACCGCCGACAACCGCCCCAATGTCAAAAGGGGGCGGTTGAACATCCTCATCACCGTCAAGAATAAAAGCCTTGTCCGGGGAAAACTCCTTGGATTTCAGGAAGTCAGCAAATGTTTGGGGACCAGGTGTTCCGCCCATTGACTCCTCGGCTAAAACCTCAGGCAACTTATCCATTGTTGCCTTCAATGGTTCAAAAATTGATGCCGTAGTCTGGGCCACCGACGGAACAACTAACTCCGCCGTCATATGCACAGATGTAATGATAGTTTTATCCTCAGATTGGCCAGCCATACCCGTCATTGTAAGCAAATTCACCGAGAGAAGAATAGGCATCGCCTTAGACAATCGCCCATACTTGTCATCATAGGCAAGCTAAGAACAACGCTTGCCACCAAAGAGGTAGCGGCAGACGACACTCCAGCAGATCACTCCTCTATCACCGTAGGCGTTCTCATAGACTTTGAAAACAAAATATTTGAACTAATAACGAAGATCAAATAAATAATGAGTAAAAACTATGAATCTGAGTCTCTGGAGACTTAACCAGACCACCTAGCTTAATAGACTCGCTGAGGCCAGGCTTCTTGAAGAGAGGAACTTCCTCCTCTTCCTTGTCATCTTCCACTGACTTGAACCCCACATGGTGTGGGACAGTGAACGTTATGGTGTTCACGATGGGACTGAGCGAGGAACCATGAGATACACTGGTATCCACAACGGTTCTAGGCTGAAGGCGTCACAAGACCTTCAGTAGCATGGGAAAAGGCGGCCGAGAGTGGAATGGTGTCCACAACACTCCAGTAACCTGGCTGCTGGTGGTTGGGAGTAAAGGCGCGTCTGCAGTAGTCCCGGACGAACCAAGTAATGTCTCCAAAGAAGCGACAGGCAATCCAAACGGCACGTCGGACATGATGACATCATCATCTTCATCATTATGTTGGAGACGCATCTTGGAAGAACCTCTTGGAGTCGCAACCACCTTCCAACCACCACCTGGTGCTGCCTTCCTGCCGCATTTAGGAAGGCACACAATATGAGACCGTTTACATGCAAAATATAATCAAACAAAAAAAATCAGTATCTCGCATAACTACAAAAAAGGAAAATGCTTACAACCTACCCTCTGTTTGGTTAATGAAGCTGGGATGTGGCAGTGGCCACGGCGGCAGTGACTGCCCCATAGGAAGAGGAAACACAAAGTTAGAAGCAGTCCTTGTAAGGATAGGCTCCTTTAGAGGACCCAATTCCCGCCGGAAGAGGATCTTCGTACCCTCAGGTGAGGGCTGCAACAGCAACAGTGGGTCGTCCACCTATGGAGAAAACAAACAGTCTAAGAGATACATAAAACATATACAAGGAACTAAGGTAACCAACAGCTCCTTACCTTGACCACCATTCTGGATGTATGGGATTATCATCGCATCACTCCCGATGCGACTCATCCCAAATAGCACCATCGCACGCTCCAGATACGAACAGAGAGGGGAAGGCCAGCCTGTAAAGTATTAAACCAGTCCATCCCGGAATACGGTATTGGTTTAGGATCCGGAAGATCTTTGACATCCGCAAAGTGCATCACACGAGGAATCGCCCGCACAGTGACGTAGGATAAAATACTCTTCCACTCATGCTAGCTCTTGGGCGCTTCAAGAGCGATGGCTTTGGCACCATAATTGGTAAATAAGTTATACCATCCTTGGGAGTAGCGCCAGTGGTAGAAAGCCACCAACTTTTCAGCCGAGGGAGTAATACCAGGAAAAGACAAGTATGCTCGAAATGACAATGGCGCACCATTCGGAGAGGATGTATCTGGGTCAAGTTCAGCCCGAACACATCCAAAACCTCCACTAAGAAACTAGTGATGGGCAGCCAAAAGTTGCCAAGGAGAAAATACTCCTTTTATATGACAATCCTCCAGCTCGAGCGACGGGTCAATATGATAAACTTTGACCAGACTGTCAAAGTCATCACGTGACATTCGACACCAAACGAAGTCCTTCGCACTGAACTTCTTCGGCCCCTTCCTCTTGCTAGGCTGGAAAGAACCAACCATATAGAAAATATGAATGAAAAAGTATAAGGATCAACAGAAGGAAAGGAATATAAGTGAGGATAAATATTTCTAGAAGGAGATGAATAGAAGAAAAGGAAGGCACAACATCTCCTTTTATACCTATCACAATTAATTCTAGGGATTAAAATCAAGATAAAAAGACAGACGGGCCAATCAGAATGCGAAACGCAAATGACATGGCGGTAAATGTGTTACCGTTGGGCGCGTCACCGGGATTCTCACCCACGCGCCTGCCACAGGCGAAAAAACTGCCCCGCAGGATGTGACCGTCGTCAAACATGTCATATCAACCACTACTTTACCCTGACATTCATTTAATTAATCTTCCCCCTCCAATAGCACGCGTCATTTTAATAATTATCCCACATGGATAACTTCTAAGTATGCATAAAGGCATATAATAGGCTCTGTCATGGGACGGTTATCAATAACCTCCCGCCAATTTAGGTTCCACAATAGGACGGTTATCTAAAACCTCCCGCCAAAATAGGCTCTGCCATGGAACGATTATAAATAACCTCCTGCCAAAATAGGCTTCGTCACGGAACGGTTATCAATAACCTCAGGCTAAAATAGGCTCCGTGTTCTTGAAGCATTGTGCTCGTGTTCTTTACGTGTTTGATTGTTTTATATTGAACAATCTCTTGTTAATTTCCGCTTAACAACGAGATCGTTGATATCACATTGAAAGATCCGTTATAAGGACTTACAATTGGTATCTAAGACTATTGACCTATTCTAGACTTGGTTGTGATATCATAGATTAAAGGTTTTAGTGTGTTGATCATCTTGGTGGATTTGGTGTTTTGTTTTACAGTGAACCATACGTCGGTGAAGGAAAGAGAAAAGTTTTGGTCAAAGATTGAGCTATTCTTAGTGAAAAATTCAAATCCCATTAACTTCGGGATTTGGTTTGCTACCAAACTTAACTGATCAACATGTTTGGGGCTTTTGTGACTGTTTTCGGTAAGATTTGGACGTTCTCGGCTGATTCTCAAGATTTCTCGGGCAAATTTGATGGTTTTCGGTCAAATGTTCAGTGCTCTCAGGAAGATTTGGGCGTTCTCGATCAACTTTCAGGGTTCTCGGTCAGAATCGAGTGTTTTTTGTTGACTTTGATTGTTTTAGGTCAACACTAGTTCTCGGGCATCTTAGTTCTCGGTCAACTGTCGTTTTCAGTTGGGCTATATATATGGGCTTGATCACATTGGCCCTTAAGTAAAATAAGAAACAGTTGGACTTATTCACCTGACAAATACTTCATTCTTATTTAAAATGGACCAAATAACTAATGGGTCAACTAATTCTACACTGCATCAAGAATATGAATCTATAATGGGAACTACTACTCGTATACCTCGTCTGTTGTCTCATGAGTGGCTTAGCGAGTGGAAGTTCAGGTTTGAAAAATACGTTAAAATGAAAGATGCCTAGGTTTGGATAAGAATTGTTAGAGGTCCTCAAGTTATCATGAACCTACATGAAAACTCTAGGGAACTTGCTCTAAAACGTGTTGAACTATATGTTGATACTGATTTTGAAAAGGTTGAAGAGGACGACAAGGCACTTTCTACTTTAGCCATGGCACTCTCACCTAAGATTTCTTTGGGATTTAGAGAACTACAGTTTGCTAAGGCACTATGGGAAGCCCTCATTGAAGTGTATGAGGGTAATGAGGCATCATAAGAAGTCGTCAAGATTTCTTGTGACAAAAGTTTAACATGCTCAATCACGTTTTGGGAGAGTCGTTGGAGACTCAACTGCACATGTTCATAGCCCTTGTGACTGAGATGAGGTCTTTGAATATCAATATGACAGCCGCTGAAACAAACAATGTCAGGCCCCTCGATTTTAGCTGGATCTTACTTAATCATGTTATAACTCACACAGATTAATGTGCCGACAAGAGAGTTAATGACGGGTTGCTATATTTAGAAAGATATCTGTTTGTTAAAGGCGGAATCAATAATAAACATACGGTTTCTATGAATAATCAAAGATAGAAAGCACACACAGGATTCACTCAAAAGATTTCCATCTATATAATTTTCATCATACAAAGTGGATAATCGATTTAGGGTTTTAGGAATCCTAGGACAGCCGTCACACGATATTCTCTCTCAATAAATGTCTCTGTCTATCCTTATCCGTGAATATCGTGTCTCGTGTGTATGTTTGTCTCTCTCTCTCTCTTTTGGCGCCTTGCCCTAAACATTCTATTTATAGGCCTGCCAACCTAGGACAGCTGTCATTCCTTCTAGAAACCCTAAATACAACGTACATATTCAAATTACATATTCAAAATAAACTAAGTGTAAAACAAGTCTTCCGGGTAGGCTTTTCATAAATCTTCATTTTTCGAGTACGCTGTGTACTCTGCCATCCTTCAGGACTTGGTAACATAGAAGTATGTCTGGGATCAGTTTCCGGGTAGACTTTGCTTGAAGAGTCCGGGTAGACTTCAGTCTTCTTGACTTTGCCTGACTTTGCCCGACAAACCCTTACGAGCAACCTTGTTCTTTTATGATCCATTTCAACTTTTTGCTAAAATAACTTATTAGCAAAGTGTACTCGGGAGAATAATACCTTGTTTGAGTTGAACCTTGCCCGATGTTACTTAGAGATATTTCATTTTCATCAAGCCTACTTGGACCATATTTTTTAATGAATACCTTGCCCGGTCTTCCAATCACTTGGCTTCTTGGACTTGGTTAACCAAACCTTACTCGAAAGAGTAATATACTTGGCTCTGAAGAACAAACTTGCATGATAAAGTGAACCTTGCCCGTATTTACATAAACTATTGTACCTTGCCCGGCAATGCACTAATTTGCAAACCCTGCTCGGATATCCACTAAAGAAGACTTCTTGAAGTAAACCTTGCCCGATAGACAAAATATCATACCCGGCTAAGTAAAACCTTGCTCGGATGTCTAAGGTGTGCCCGGATCCATACTTAGCGAATTCTGAGGAGGTTGAGAAGAGTCCAATCTTCCATATACTTCATTCTGGTCAAATCTTTGACTCAACAATCTCCCCCTTATGTCAATTATTTGACTCAACAATCTCCCCCAAGATTGGAACACCTCAGCTGACCCAAAACATTTCTATGATTACTTACACTTAGCAAAAATACACATCAAATCAAAAATCAAAATTACATATTCAAATAACATAAGCAAATTACATAATCAGAAAGTTGTCCGAAGACATTACAAAACAAATCCTATTCTATTGATCTTGTCTCTTTCTTGCATTATGAATGGCTTGTCTTCGATTGATTATCTCTGAAGCAGCTTTCATTTTGAAGATATTAAGGGCTTGGTAGTGAGTGTGACTTTCTGGTACAGCCAAATCCCTTATATCCATCTAGTCTTCATTGTGCAGGCATGTCAAGTGTTCATCTTTCTTAATGATCCCCAGTATTTTTCCATCAGAGTTTCTCAGTACAAAATGATCATCATCTTCCTTGTATTCAATTTCAGTTATAATGCCATTCTTATGTACTGTGTAGTTGGGGCGTCTCATTCTTCTTCCCATACTTATACAAGTATTCATGTTGGAAAATGGATTCTCATATCTGAAAGTCATCTGAAAGTCTCTCTCAGCTATGTCCATTCTTTTGAGCTTTGCAGTCCTTCTTGACTTGTAAGTTTGGGTTGTTCTCCTATTTCTCTTTTCTTTTAGGAACTTGAACCCTTTGTTAGCTTCTTCCCACAAAAATTTCGACAGATCATTCATCTGTCTACCTGCCAATCTGCTTCTGTTTCTGTAATCATACAATCTGAGAGTGGCCATCCTTCTCAATTGTTCTTCATTGAATTCATGGAAGTCACTTCTCACAACAATTTCTCTCAATTGTCTACTCTCCATAATCACTTTTAATGCACCAGTAACAGAGTCAAAGTACAGTTCTCTTGGTAGATCCACATTAGATTATGGTCTTGTTCTTTGTTGTGCTGAACTGCTTGATTCACCTCTTCCTCCTTGATCTCTTCCTCCTCTTGGAAATCTTCTTGAAATAGGAGGCCTGAAGGGAATGAACTTCTTTGGTTTTCTAGGCCTCAAGTTAAAGACATTAATGTATATAGCCTCAACCATCTCTGTTGGTAGATTGGCAAGTTCAACAACATTGTGTCCTGCTGCTTTAAGTTCTTTTAACATTTTATCCATGCCAGGAGTTCTTGCCAATCCAGCAGGTACAAACCTACCATCAGCATAGTATCTTGGGTTCTCTCCTTCCCTTAGGGCTTTTTCCCATTCATCTTTTTTAATATAAAAGAGGCATTTCAAATCCTCCTTTTCCAAGACATTGAAGTCTGCTTCACTCATTCCCCTTTGGTTGATCATTATGTTCCTCAGTATATTTATCATTTCTTCATTTTCCCATGGAACAAATTGTTCATCCTCAGGTTCAGGTTTCGCATATGGAGGAGCAGAGGTTTCAGCTGATCTGTCTTGTTCTTTTTCCTTCTCCCTCAGAGTTTGAATTCTTCTTTTTTTAGCTTAGGGTTCATAAGTTGCTTCAGCCTGTTTGGTAGAGCTCTCAGCTTGGACCCTTTTCAATTTTTCTTTTCTTTTCAGTTTGTTGTATTGGTCCAACACTGATTCTCTGGATAAATGTTCAAAAATCTCAGGCTTCATACCTCTCTGCAGTAAATAACCACACATGCCTCCAAACTTCTTCTTCAACTCCTCAATCTTCTCAAGCTTTTCATTCTTTTTTACACATTTTTCAATCACCTTCTCCCTTTCACTGTTGTAAAGATCTTGGAGTTTGTCAAAGGTGAAGTGAGATAGATCTTTTTCTGAATAATCATGCCTTCTGAGATAATCTCTGTATTTTTGGGCATCTCTATTCTTTTCCTCCATCTTTCTCTTCAAGGAATCTCTCTCTTTATCAAGTCTTCTTTGCAACTGATCATTATCAAGATCAGTCAAAGATTCAAAACTTATCCCATGCTTTCTCAGCTTTACAACCAATGGATTTTTCTTTTTAGCTTCCAGAACACTCAGCTCAATGTTTGTCCTATGTTCATCAGTCAATTCAACTTGTGGTGACATAACATAAGTAGCTGCACCAACTTTCCCTTGATCATTCTCAGAGTCATCATCATCATCATCAGAATTCTCAGATTCATCCTCATCTTCAGTTAGATCATTCATTGCATCAATCTGTGGTTCATCAGAGGGTGGATTCTCAGGAATTGGTACATTTGGCACTACTTGCACATGTTCATCTAGCCTTAAAGTCTGTAAAGGAATTGCCCTTATGGGACTTGCTTCATCATCTAGTGTTTCAACAAAATACTGGTTTTTATCATCCCACTTTCCTCTTTTAGCAGATCTTTCTTGTTCAGTTTGCTCAGCTGCCCTCTTTCTTCTCATATAAATTTTGGCAAATCTGTTGACTTTCTCAGCAAATTCTTCTTTTAGTTTAGAAAGCCTTTCTCTTTTCTGATTGAGTGTTTCATAAGGCTCAGGCACATTTACCCTTTCTGACCAACTGTCAGTGGGATTCTTCTTCAGAACTTCAATTACCTGTTCAGTCCATTTCTTGGCTGCCATTGAAGCAATGGACTCACCAATTTCTTCTTCAATGATCAGACTTGTATTCAAGTTGGCAGGTGCAGCAGTTTCTGGTTGTTGACTTTGAGATTGAAACTTACTAACCACCATAGCTAGGGAATTGTCAACTTCCTCAGCTCTATTCATTATAATCAAGGTCTCAATTGCTTCTTAATCAGCCACATCATCAATTATTTCTTTTGAAAGCTTAGCTTGGTTGATCAAGACCTCCTGTTTTGCAATCTCTTCAGGAGTCATGGATTGGGCCAATATTTCGCTATCTCTTGTTTCTCTCAAGATATTTTCCTGTTCTCTTAGGGCTTCAGCATTGGCAATATCATCATCTCTAAGCTACATCTTTTTCAGGATATGCCTTAGCAGGCTCTTCTACATTGACTTTTTCCTTGCCTTTCTCAATCCTCCTCCTTACATCTTCTTCATCCTCTTGAGGGAAATTATCAATGTCTCTTTCAAGTTCATCCATTTCTTCATCATACTCTACATTCTTGGAGCATTCAGGTTGTTCAGCTTCAGGTTCAGTGAGTATTAGCTCCTCAGTAGCAGTATCTCCTTCATTCACTACTTCAGTCTCTTCTTCTGTCTGTACATCAGTTAAGACGTCAGTGGCTATGTCAGTTAACATATCAGTAGCCACATCATTGATAGCTACATTTTCTTCAATATTTATCTTTTCAATTTCATTCACCACCTCAACATTTTCTTCAACCCTTCTTTCATTAATGTAATCATAATCTTGTTCACCAATATCTGACTTATCATCTTCATATTCTTCATCATCCAATATTCTCCTCTCCTCACTACTTTCCTCTTCATCATCATCATACATATTCAAGATCAACTTTAGACTGTCTGCAGTATCCACAACTGTTACAGTCTTAGAAACATTCATATCAGAGACAGTTGATATATTATCATTCTCCCGCTGTTTTGGGGCAGCTGAGGTCTTCTTAACTTCCTGCTCCAGGGTTTGAATTCTCAATTTAGCTTGTATCAACTTCTCAAACAACATCACATTTTCATTTATCACCTCCTCATTTCTTCTTCTCAATTCAGCAACTTCTTCCAACAGCTCCAGGTTTCTTTGGAACAAGTCTTTGTCAATGGGTGAGGTTGTAGGTGGTGATGTAAAGAGTGGTTCGTATTCAGGTGGTTCTTAAGTTATGGTTTGAGGTTGGACAGTTGATTGTGGTGGTGATTGTGTGTTAGGTGGGCTTGAAATGATTGGCTCAGTATGAGTTGGGCTTGTTGTTGGTGGTGTTTGTGGTGGTGTTGGAATAGGTTGTTCAATTTGCTCAAGTTGCCCACCCTGTTTGGGTGCAACAACTTCTACAGCTACTCCATCTCCTCCTTCAACTCCATCAACATCATCATCTCCATCATCAGAGTCTCCATCATCATCACTCTCAGTGCCATCTTCACCTCCCTCCTCTGAGCTTAACTCAGGCACATGCATCACATTCAGATCATGGTCCAACAACCATGGTAATATCTCAAATGGGACATTTGAGTTGTACATATTTGAAACACCTGGATTCGTGATTCTTTTGTATGTATCAGGGTTTTGCAGTCTGTGTGTAGTTCCAACAGTGGGTAGATCTTGAAGTTCACTATTGAAGATTATCTGTAGGAATCTTGGATATTGTAAAAATCTTTTCTTTTCATCCTTCTTCAAGTTTCCTACTAATCCTTCAAATATCATCTTTGAAAAATTGAAGGGTAGATCATACATAATCCCAACAGTGGAATTTGCCAAGTCATGACTCATCAATGTCCATGATCCCTTTCTTGGAGCAAATCCATGGATCACATGGTGAATAAGAAACCTATACAACATAGGGAACATACCCTTCTGAAACTGTCCATCATGTATAGTTCCTTGATACCCCGTTGTTTCTTCAAATATCTTCATCAAGTGAGGTGTGCTGAAGTTTATAGAATTATGATCACCATCATTCAACCGTAGACATCTTCTTATAAACCCCTATGTAATGTGGATTTCTTGTCTGCCAACAGTTGCTTCAATTCGTTTACCATTTATATCCTCAACCAGTTCAGCAAATCTCCAGAAATCTAAAGAATGATTTCTGTATATGACAGGGCTTTCGGTGAACGCAAAACTAACATTTGACCGTGCCATCCATGTTATCATCCTCGCCATCGGCTCATTGTCAGGTGTCACTTGCAGAAGTGCACACATATTATGTTTTGGTTCGAAGACATATTTGGGTTCATCGTCTGCCATATCTGAATCACATAAACAAACATATTCAAAGTGAAATTAGTCATAAAGTTCAGTACTTTAGATAATTTCAAGGTATAAAAATGAAGAAGAAAGAAAAGAGAGAAAATCATCAAGAACCTGTTCTTCGACAAATTTATAACCTAAACACATAAACAGAGTATTAGTAATTAGATACATAATCAAATCCCATTATAGTCTAATCGTGGTCGAAAAACACATTAATGTTGCTTACCGAGTCGGAATTAGAGGGCTAATTCTAGTTAGGGTTTGGATTAAAGTTGAATGCGATAAGTCGGTTAGGTGTAACGATTCCGGCAAATCCAGGTATACCCTAGCCGGTATATACTATTCACGTGTCATTTAATATTGATTATATGAGTTATAGTACGTATATACGAGTATATATGATTCATAGTACGAATCATACTCGATTATATAGTGAATCGTATTGGAATTACAATTAACCAATGAACGATTATTGAAACCCGAACGAATCGGGAATTACATTATAGACGAAGTATATAATGTTTAGTGATGTTTACGAAGTATTAATGCTTCGGGATAAGTGAATTTTAGCACAGAAAAAGGATTTCGATTTATTAGTACGTCGGTACGATAAACGAAACCTTTAACATCAAACCAAGCAAGAGACGATCGATCAAGCCGAAAAAGATGCGTAATTATTAATAATATGATGTTTTAATGTCATGGTTTAAGTTTTTAAAGTTTTTAAGTCGGTTTTATGTAAATTTTATTTTAACCCGAAAAACAACCATTTTAGGCTCGTTTTAAGCCGAATTAAGAGTTTAAACGAGAAACGAACTGAGCCAGATTATCCAAAACATTATCCGGATTACGGAAATCCGAATATGTGGCTAATATTGAAGTTGTGGGGCCCACCCCCACCCATTACTTGGACCGATCGGTCCCCTTTACCCACATTATCAATTCATTTTCTTTTTTTACACATCAAACTCTCTCAAATCTTTCAAGTCTTCAAACATTCAACCCAAAAACCCTTGATCCAAACCAAGAACACAAGGTATAACACATGTTTTAATGTTTAAATCTTGTTTCCAACTTCATGATCTTGAGAAAAGGAGGTTTCAAATGTAAAAATGGGTGAAAACCCGAGTTGAAACCGATTCTCGCATGATCAAGTGATGTATACAAGTTATACAAAGGATCTTGATCCAAGTGATGAGTTAAAAGAGTTTATAACGAATTTTTACGGTTAAAATCTTTAAAAAATGAATTTCCAAGTGAAAGACGGGTGAAAACCCGAGATGAAACCGACTCTTGCATGATCAAGAGATGTATACATGTTATACAAGGGATCTTGGTCCAAGAAATGAGTAAAAAGAGTCGAGAACGGATTTTTACGGTTAAAACCTTTGTTTTTATATCAAAACCGACACTATGAAAGAAATGGTTTGATTGTTGGTGTAAATTGCTTGGTATAGTGTTATTGTGCTTGTAAGTGTTGTATCTAGTGGCTAGCAAAGGCTAGAAACCAAGATCTTTGCGATCTAACGCTAGAAAACACAAGATAGTTCGGTTTTCGTGTGACTTAGTGATTTTGGACAGATTGTAATGTGCTTAGAGTTGGGTCACGAAATTTCACAGAGATGATCTACACATGAAAATAAATCATCCGAAAATAATTCGGATGATTTGGGTAATTTTACCCGATTTTACTGTTTCCGGCACCTAAATGACGGAAACGGGCCCCGCGGCCAAACGGGGTGTCCAAACCGAGCTCTAATTTCATCACTTTAACTAAATTAACAGTCAAACACCATTTTTGGGTCGGGTGTGACCAAACCCATTTTTTGAAACTAAAAACGGATAACCGTGCTAGGCACGCAAATCAAGGAAATCATAAAAATGATAATTTTGACCGTCAGACTCTAAGCAATGTCACAATCTGAGTCCTTAGAAGTGTCACGGGGTTAACATTGTCCCCGAATCGAGTACAGTACTGGGCTAACAATGTCCCCAGATGTACCGATTGATACGTATTTAATTTATGGGAATTATATAGTAACGACTAGATATTATATTACAGATCCAGGCTTATAGCAGTTCATTGTATCACGTCCCGACTCACAGAAAGGTGAGTTTTCACGAGCCCCTTTTACTGAACTGTTTTAAATATTTTCCCGGGGCGGAAAGCATGTATTTATTAAAGTATTTAAGTACATACTGATCGTATGGAAATACTTGTATATTTAAATATATATATGGTTTGATGCATAGAATATATAAATTGTTTATCGTGTGGGATTGTTCTGGGGTAACATAGTTCCCAGAGGTTATTATTGTTCTGGGGTAACGTAGTTCCCAGAGGTTATTATTATTCTGGGGTAACATAGTTCCCAGAGGTTATTATTGTTCTGGGGTAACGTAGTTCCCAGGGGTTATTATTATTCTGGGGTAACATAGTTCCCAGAGGTTATTATTGTTCTGGGGTAACGTAGTTCCCAGAGGTTATTATTGTTCTGGGGTAACTTAGTTCCCAGAGGTTATAAATGTTCTGGGGAAACATAGTTTCCCGCATAATTACATCGTTTAATAAATGATTATTAAAATGATCTGTCAGTGTTTATTTAAATTAGTGAAACTCACCAACTATTCGTAGTTGACCCGTTTTCTTTACATGTTTTCTAGGTATGCCCAAGTTGGAATGATTGACATGTGCTTAATGATCTGTGCTACTTGTTGGAAGCTTGCTGATCTATATTTTGTAATGAATATATTAATGTCTTATCGGTAAAACTTGTGTGTAACACCTAGACAGTAACGAAACTAGCAACAATGTAATATGTTATAAGTTAATGTAGTGGTATTTTCTTTATAAGCAATGCTGTTGATATCAGATGTGTCTGTTGCATCCCGTGTACGTTTCCGCTGCGGTTACGGGGTGTTACAGAACTTGGTATCAGAGCCGTTGGTTATAAAGAATTAGGATGTCTGAAAGAGATACCTAAAATATAACCAGTAGCTCAAGTATTATAGGATCTGAATATCAACTAATAATTTATTGTGACGGGATCTGGATGAACTTGGATGGACAAGTGAGTTATTATGGTCCGGAACATAATAACAGACTTGTCTGCACGGGAGAATTCAGGGGAAGTCACGAGGAACTTTAAATAGGTAAAATTGGCAACATATGTGTAAATATATGATAATATTATTATGTGGTAAAGTTGTATAAATAAGTATGTATTAATTTGATTATGAATTACACTATGGAAAGAACTATATGCTTGTTAACTTGTGTGCAGGTAAAAATGTCAAGCCCGCATAGCTTATCAGTAGAGGAGGATCCGGAGGAGGTTAGCCCCGGAAACTCCGGGAGCCTACACGTGTCATCCGATTCCGAGCCTAGCGAGGCGAGTCACAGGAGCTCGAGCCAGTCCTCCCCGGCCCGGGTCGTCAGATCCCCTACTCCACTCGCACCGCAGGCCACCTCTGTCCCTCCGGGATTTGGTCCCCGCCTTACGGCGCGGATCAGCATTCCGCGTGTCCCACCGACCTCTCCCCCACCCCGACCTGCTACTCGTCGGGGAGAGTCCTCATCTCAGCCCGAGCCGATGGCTCCACCTGTCTGGGGCCTTCCTAGACAGGAGCGGGATGCGGCAGCCTGGCTACGAGTGCTCACAGAGCAAGTAAATGAGCACTCAGCCGCCCTGACCGTGGGGGTACAGATACGGGTGTACCTTGGTGACCGCATACTGGATTGCCAGTATGCAATCGACCGGTTGACAAGGGAGTGCTCGTACTCCCTATTGATGGTTCAGCGGTTAGAGGCGTGGCTCCGGGGGGGTGATGGCAGTAGTGGTGGCGTTGGTGGCAGTGATGATGTGGTGGGCATACCACCGTGTTTAGTAGTTATGTTTGGATGGGGATAGTCAGGGACCATTTTTTTTTGATACTCTGTGTAAGTAGTTAGTGGTGATACTAACACGGAGTGAATCTTGTTTAGTTATGATACAACCACTGGCCCCTAGGGTGGGTCTCTTTTGGGGCATATCTTTATAGATACTTTTGGGTATCATTCAAGCACTGACCCTTTTACGGGTTATGTCGAGATGATACCGACATAGGGCCCTTGTATTAAAACTTAGTTGTGTAATGTTGACTGGAAAGTATGTAAACTGATGTTTGTGTAATATGTATCAATGTTTACTAATGAATGAAATATGTATTGTGTTTTATAATTTGAGATGGTATTGATTATATGTATTTCTTGATGTTGTGTAGAATGGCACCGAAACGATCAACGAAAATATCGGAAGTAGATGTGAGCCGTTTGATTGCTCAACAGTTGGAGGCGGCGATACCGGATATAGTATCGCGCATCGCCGCCAGTATTAATAACTCGACCAATCCAACCCCTCCGAGCAATCAAACGCCCATAAATAATGACGGGGAACAAAATGCTAATCCTCCAAGGAATGATAACACTATTCCGAGTAATGACGCACCGCCTAGGGTGGTCGTTACTGACAGCAATGGCCCTATACCTACGGTAGAGACAAACCGTACTGAACCAATTCGTGCATCCAGGGGATGTTCGATCAAGGATTTTATGTTGTGCAAGCCATTAGAGTTTAGCGGGTCTGAAGGACCGAATGGGTTAGTTAAATGGATAGAGAAAATAGAATCAGTGGTGAATATTAGCAACTGTCCCGAGGATTGTGTCGTTAAGTACGCCACCTGTACATTCACCGACCATGCCTTGACATGGTGGAACACCATAGTACAGACTCGAGGTCAGGCGGCGACAAACCACATGACCTGGACGGAGCTTAAGGCTCTTGTGTTGGAACATTTCTGCCCAAAGAATGAATTGCAGAAATTGGAAAATGAGTTGTGGAATCTGGAGATGAAGTGGGCGGACCACTTGGGTTATACCAATCGGTTTAATGAACTGTCACGATTAGTACCGTGGTTGGTCACCCCGGAGACGAAGAGGGTGGAACGTTATATTTGGGGACTTACTCCAGTTGTGAGGAGTATAGTCAACGCGGGGGGACACCGGACGTATGAAAGTGCAGTGACACAGGCTGGCATAGTCACGTATGATTTCTTGCGGAGCGGATCACTAAAGGTGACAGGAGAATCCGCTGGGGGAAAACGGGGTACACATGATCATAGAATCCAGGAAAAGCAGCAAAGCAAACGAGCTAGGCCCGTTGCCCAGAGCTATGCCATGACTAGTTCGGGCGGAAGGCAAGAACCGCAGAAGGGAACGTTTCCTAAGTGCGGGAAATGTGGTTACCACCATAGTGGCGTGTGCAAAGAGGTGGTGTGCCACCGGTGTGGCAGGATTGGACACTACGCACCAAATTGTAAGACAAATCTGAACAACCTGAACCGACAACCGCAACCTATTCGTGCGCAACCATTTAGAACTCAACCAGCCCGACAGCAGAACCCGCAAGGAAACCAGATGGTGACCACTAGCCGTGCTTGCTACGAATGCGGCAGCACGGATCACTTCAAAAGGAACTGCCCGAAACTGAACCAGGGAGGAAACGGGAGACAACTCACGGGTCAGGCATCGTCGTCCAATCCGGCGCGAGGCCGAGCATTCGTGATGGGAGCGAACGAGGCGCGCCAGGACCCCAGCGTAGTGACAGGTACTTTCCTCGTCTCTGATCATTACGCTTCTGTATTATTTGATACAGGCGCCGATAGAAGTTTTGTCTCCGTTAGATTCCTTTCGATAGCAAACCTTCCTATTGGTGAAACCATAGAACCTTACACCGTAGAAGTCGCTAACGGTAAAACCATGATAGTTAATCGGATAGTTCGGAATTGCCCTTTTATTCTGAATGAACAATCCTTCCTGATCGACTTGTTACCGGTAGAATTGGGTAGTTTTGACGTGATAGTGGGAATGGATTGGTTGGCACGTAACAGGGTAGAAATAAACTGTGAAAAGAAAACCGTCAAGATCCAGGTGTCGGATGACGAGGAGGTATTAGTGCAGGGAGAAAAGTCCGGCACCATGATACCATTTATATCCCACCTCAAGGTGTTGAAATATATACGTCAGGGATGTGTGGCGTATCTAGCGAGCCTGACGGCCGCTGATTCTGAGGAAAAACGGGTGGACGATATTCCCGTGGTACGCGAATTTCCACAAGTTTTTCCAGAGGAACTTCCTGGATTACCGCCAACCCGATAGGTCGAATTCAGGATCGATCTGTTACCTCTGGCTGGCCCTGTTGCTAAGGCGCCCTACCGACTTGCACCATCCGAGATGCAAGAATTATCCAACCAGTTGCAGGAATTGTTGGATAAAGGATTTATACGTCCCAGTTATTCCCCGTGGGGTGCACCTGTTTTATTCGTGAAAAAGAAGGACGGGAGCCTTAGAATGTGCATTGATTACAGGGAATTGAACAAGTTGACAATCAAAAATAGGTATCCTCTTCCCCGAATCGATGATCTGTTCGACCAACTACAAGGTGCGAGCTACTTTTCAAAAATAGATCTTAGATCGGGATACCATCAGGTTAGAATCCAGGAGGAGGATATCCCAAAAACTGCATTCCGGACTCGCTACGGCCATTACGAGTTCCTAGTTATGCCTTTTGGGCTAACAAATGCGCCAGCAGTATTCATGGATCTCATGAATCGAGTCTGTAAACCCTATCACGACAAATTCGTCATTGTATTTATTGACGATATTTTGATATACTCGAAGAGTAAAGAAGAGCACGAGCAACACTTAAAGTTAGTTCTAGAGCTCCTGGATCAGGAGAAGTTATATGCAAAATTCTCCAAGTGTAACTTCTGGTTACAAGAGGTGCAATTCCTCGGTCACGTTATAAACCACCAAGGAATACACGTTGATCCGAGTAAGGTTGAAGCAATTAAGAATTGGCAAGCGCCTAAATCTCCAAAGGAAATCCGCTAATTCTTAGGCTTAGCTGGATACTATCGTCGATTTATAGAGAACTTTTCCAGCATCGCCCAACCTTTAACCCTCCTGACTCAAAAGGATCGGAAGTATGAATGGGGTGAAGAGCAGGAAACGGCGTTTCAAACGCTAAAACAAAGATTGTGCCAAGCGCCAATCTTAAGTCTCCCCGACGGAGATGATGGTTTTGTCGTGTATTGTGACGCATCCCGGAGAGGGTTAGGATGCGTATTGATGCAAAATAGTAAGGTTATAGCCTATGCTTCGCGACAATTAAAAGTTCACGAGAAAAATTACATTACTCATGACCTAGAACTGGGAGCAGTCATCTTTGCACTTAAAATTTGGAGGCACTATCTCTACGGTACAAAGTGCACCATCTTCGCTGATCATAAAAGTTTGCAACACATATTCGATCAGAAAGAACTGAATATGAGACAACGAAGGTGGGTCGAGTTACTAAGTGACTATGACTGTGACATCCGATATCACCCCGGCAAGGCTAACGTTGTAGCCGATGCCTTGAGTAGGAAAGATCGAGTTAAGCCACTACGCGTGCGAGCGTTGGGAATGATAGTCCAGTCGAACCTTTCGGATTTGATTCGAGTCGCTCAACGCGAGGCGTTGAAAGGGGACCAATTGGAAAAAGAGGGACTTTTCTGTAACGAGAAGAATTTCGAACAGCGTGTGGACGAAATTCTCTATTTCAAAAATCGGATTTGGATTCCGACCCTCCATGACCTTCGTGAATTGATCATGGACGAAGCACATAAATCAAAATATTCCATACATCCGGGATCGGATAAGATGTATAAGGATGTGAAGGAGTTCTACTGGTGGCCGGGTATGAAAAAGGATATAGCCACTTACGTCGGCAAGTGTACGACGTGTGCGAGGGTTAAGGCGGAGCACCAGAAACCCTCGGGGATGTTACAACAACCGGAAATTCCTGAATGGAAGTGGGAGCAAATCACAATGGATTTCGTGACACACCTCCCTAAGACATCCCGGGGAAATGATGCAATTTGGGTAATCGTGGATCGATTAACCAAATCGGCACATTTTATTCCGATTAGAAATAATTATAACACCGAGAGACTTGCGCAAATTTATATAAATGAAATAGTGTCTCGTCATGGCATCCCCATCTCGATCATCTCCGATAGGGATAGCCATTTCACCTCCAAACTTTGGCAAGCTGTCCAAGAAGCATTGGGAACACGTATTGACCTAAGCACAGCTTACCACCCTCAGACCGATGGTCAGTCTGAAAGGACCATTCAAACTTTGGAGGATTTGCTTCGTGCCTGCGTACTGGACTTTAAGGGAAATTGGGATCAACATCTCCCACTCGTTGAATTTTCCTATAATAACAGCTACCATAGCAGTATAAAGGCAGCACCTTATGAAGCATTGTATGGACGGAAGTGCCGATCACCACTTTGCTGGTCTGAAGTGGGTGACTCGCAGGTCATTAGATCGGATCTGGTCCAGGAGACGACCAGCAAGATTCTTGAAATTAAGAACAACCTGAAAGCCGCACGGGATTGGCAGAAGAGTTATGCCGATACCCGTCGAAAACCGTTGTCATTTGAGAAGGGTGAAAAGGTATATTTGAAAGTATCACCGTGGAAGGGTGTGGTTAGATTTGGAAAGGCGGGGAAATTAGCCCCGAGATACATTGGACCATTCGAAATTATTGCAAAAATCGGTCCTGTAGCATACCGATTAGAACTGCCTGATGAACTAAGTGCAGTTCACAACGTGTTTCACGTGTCGAACCTGAAACGGTGTCTGTCGGATGAGACATCGGTATTACCCTTAGAGGGTGTTCAAATAAGTGATAGGCTCAACTTCGTAGAGGAGCCCATTGAAATAGTGGACGGTAAGATCAAGCAATTTAGACACAATAAGATCTCGTTGGTCAAAGTTAGATGGAATTCGCAACGAGGCCCAGAATTTACTTGGGAACGAAAGGATGAATTTCGGAAGAAATACCCCCACCTATTTCCTCAAAAGGAAGTAGTTGACGTGTAAAATTTCGAGGACGAAATTTTTATAACGGGGGGAGAATGTAACGATTCCGGCAAATCCAGGTATACCCTAGCCGGTATATACTATTTACGTGTCATTTAATATTGATTATATGAGTTATAGTACGTATATACGAGTATATATGATTCATAGTACGAATCATACTCGATTATATAGTGAATCGTATTGGAATTACAATTAACCAATAAACGATTATTGAAACCCGAACGAATCGGGAATTACATTATAGACGAAGTATATAATGTTTAGTGATGTTTACGAAGTATTAATGCTTCGGGATAAGTGAATTTTAGCACAGAAAAAGGATTTCGATTTATTAGTACGTCGGTACGATAAACGAAACCTTTAACATCAAACCAAGCAAGAGACGATCGATCAAGCCGAAAAAGATGCGTAATTATTAATAATATGATGTTTTAATGTCATGGTTTAAGTTTTTAAAGTTTTTAAGTCGGTTTTATGTAAATTTTATTTTAACCCGAAAAACAACCATTTTAGGCTCGTTTTAAGCCGAATTACGAGTTTAAACGAGAAACGAACTGAGCCAGATTATCCAAAACATTATCCGGATTACGGAAATCCGAATATGTGGCTAATATTGAAGTTGTGGGGCCCACCACCACCCATTACTTGGACCGATCGGTCCCCTTTACCCACATTATCAATTCATTTTCTTTTTTTACATATCAAACTCTCTCAAATCTTTCAAGTCTTCAAACATTCAACCCAAAAACCCTTGATCCAAACCAAGAACACAAGGTATAACACATGTTTTAATGTTTAAATCTTGTTTCCAACTTCATGATCTTGAGAAAAGGAGGTTTCAAATGTAAAAATGGGTGAAAACCCGAGTTGAAACCGATTCTCGCATGATCAAGTGATGTATACAAGTTATACAAAGGATCTTGATCCAAGTGATGAGTTAAAAGAGTTTATAACGAATTTTTACGGTTAAAATCTTTAAAAAATGAATTTCCAAGTGAAAGACGGGTGAAAACCCGAGATGAAACCGACTCTTGCATGATCAAGAGATGTATACATGTTATACAAGGGATCTTGGTCCAAGAAATGAGTAAAAAGAGTCGAGAACGGATTTTTACGGTTAAAACCTTTGTTTTTATATCAAAACCGACACTATGAAAGAAATGATTTGATTGTGGGTGTAACTTGCTTGGTATAGTGTTATTGTGCTTGTAAGTGTTGTATCTAGTGGCTAGCAAAGGCTAGAAACCAAGATCTTTGCGATCTAACGCTAGAAAACACAAGATAGTTCGGTTTTCGTGTGACTTAGTGATTTTGGACAGATTGTAATGTGCTTAGAGTTGGGTCACGAAATTTCACAGAGATGATCTACACATGAAAATATGAGATCTGTGAATTTTTGGTAATTTTTGGATAAAAGATGAATATTTGGTGAATTTAATGCTCGGTTTTGGCCAAATATGGTGAAAAATAGCTAAACTTGATGAAAAATTCTGGAAAATTTAGGATAAGCTTTTTATAACATATAAAAGTCACACACAAAATTTGAGCTCAGTTGGAAAAGTCTAAAGGGGCTTTTCGGTAAAACGAGTTCTAGAGCTTTCTAGCTCGGTTTTTTGTGAAAATGGCTTGAAAAATGAGTTTTGGGTTCTGGAAAAATTCCAGGGAGTTATGAGGATGGCAGGGATCATCCCAGAAAAATTTGGGATTTTTCTAAAGTCTTTTGGTATTTTTGACATATTTAGTGTTTTAATAAGGTTTAAAAATAGATAAATAAATGTAAATATAAGAAAATAAATCTGGAAAATTTTTATAAAATTTCTTACTGTCAAAATAAGTTTTGTGCAAAATTTCAAGACCCGAGACTAAACGGGTAATTATTTGTGCTAAAAAGAACATAAAAACAAATTTTTAAAACTTAAAACGTGTAAACCGGCAAAACTCGCATAAGCGAGCTGACTGGTATATGAAAACCCTAAAAATGGACCATTTCCATAAAACTAAGTAAATTAAGTAAAAATAAATCATCCGAAAATAATTCGGATGATTTGGGTAATTTTACCCGATTTTACTGTTTCCGGCACCTAAATGACGGAAACGGGCCCCGCGGCCAAACGGGGTGTCCAAACCGAGCTCTAATTTCATCACTTTAACTAAATTAACAGTCAAACACCATTTTTGGGTCGGGTGTGACCAAACCCATTTTTTGAAACTAAAAACGGATAACCGTGCTAGGCACGCAAATCAAGGAAATCATAAAAATGATAATTTTGACCGTCAGACTCTAAGCAATGTCACAATCTGAGTCCTTAGAAGTGTCACGGGGTTAACATTGTCCCCGAATCGAGTACAGTACTGGGCTAACAATGTCCCCAGATGTACCGATTGATACGTATTTAATTTATGGGAATTATATAGTAACGACTAGATATTATATTACAGATCCAGGCTTATAGCAGTTCATTGTATCACGTCCCGACTCACAGAAATGTGAGTTTTCACGAGCCCCTTTTACTGAACTGTTTTAAATATTTTCCCGGGGCGGAAAGCATGTATTTATTAAAGTATTTAAGTACATACTGATCGTATGGAAATACTTGTATATTTAAATATATATATGGTTTGATGCATAGAATATATAAATTGTTTATCGTGTGGGATTGTTCTGGGGTAACATAGTTCCTAGAGGTTATTATTGTTCTGGGGTAACGTAGTTCCCAGAGGTTATTATTATTCTGGGGTAACATAGTTCCCAGAGGTTATTATTGTTCTGGGGTAACGTAGTTCCCAGGGGTTATTATTATTCTGGGGTAACATAGTTCCCAGAGGTTATTATTGTTCTGGGGTAACGTAGTTCCCAGAGGTTATTATTGTTCTGGGGTAACTTAGTTCCCAGAGGTTATAAATGTTCTGGGGAAACATAGTTTCCCGCATAATTACATCGTTTAATAAATGATTATTAAAATGATCTGTCAGTGTTTATTTAAATTAGTGAAACTCACCAACTATTCGTAGTTGACCCGTTTTCTTTACATGTTTTCTAGGTATGCCCAAGTTGGAATGATTGACATGTGCTTAATGATCTGTGCTACTTGTTGGAAGCTTGCTGATCTATATTTTGTAATGAATATATTAATGTCTTATCGGTAAAACTTGTGTGTAACACCTAGACAGTAACGAAACTAGCAACAATGTAATATGTTATAAGTTAATGTAGTGGTATTTTCTTTATAAGCAATGCTGTTGATATCAGATGTGTCTGTTGCATCCCGTGTACGTTTCCGCTGCGGTTACGGGGTGTTACATTAGGTTTCTTTGAGAGTAAGCAGTTTGCAGTGGAAGGAGATAGAGGGAAAAATAATGTTGAAAATTTTACCTAACTCCCTCTTATATACCTTTTGAAAGTGGGTTTTAAATGCTCTTTGTCTTTTTGTGAATTATTAGCTGTCATACAGTAACAATATCCACTTGATATATTAAAAACAATATTTATCTTTTGAGGTAGTAAAACCTTACTCGGAATTATTCTTTTCAAAGTCTACTTGATATACATGCACTTACAAAGCTTACCCGGTCAAACTTTGCTTGGAAAATTTTCATTTTTGAATATACAAAGTTTGCCCGAATCCTTCTATTTATAAACCTTGTTCGATCAAGCTTATTAATTTAAAGTTTGCCCGAACACCTTTCTAATGCAAAGTATAGCCGAATAACCTTCATATAGTACAAAGTGTGCCCGGAAAAGGATTTCTAGCAGACAGTGTACTCGGAAAGTTAAGTTTTGAAATTACCAAGTATATTGAGGGAACAAAAGTGTACCCGAAATATAAAGTGTGCCCGGAAAACAAAGTTTGCCCGAAAACACTTGTAATTTCAAAGAAATCATAAACACACATATCACAGAGCATGCTCGGAATGAAATTAAAACACATAAACATTTAAGTGTGCTATAGTCTAAAATTTCAAAGAGCTTGCCCGAAAATCCTATGTTAGCACTAAGCTTGCTAGGATAAACACATTCAATCATCAGGTATGCCCTTACCCGAGCGATTTCGACATGCCAAACCATACCCGAAAAATGACAAACTTAAATAGTAATATCTAAGCATGCCCGGAAAGATTAACAAACCTTTCCTAACAACATATTCACACAAATCACAAAGCTTACTTGATGTACTTGACTAAGTTCATAAAGTTTGTTTGGAATCACAATCAGCATATAACATGCATAGCTTGCCCGAAACAAGAATTTCTTGTTAAAAGCAAGCTATAACAACACATAATCATCTCAAGACTTCAAGCTTGCTCGGGAAATGAGTACAACAGTGTACTCTACCCGGAAAGTGTAAACACTTCAAAAGATGCCCGAAAATCATAAAGTTAGTAAAAAATGACTAAACTTACCCGGAAAGGTCATAAATCATCAAACCTTACCCGAAATATCATATTCAAACATATTCAACTGTTTTGTGCCCGGAAAGGTTATAAAACATTAAACCTTACCCGAACTTACATATTCAACCTATTAAAGGCAAAATGCAACACTTTTTGACTTAAACCACTTTGTCAAAATATATTTTTCATTTCAGATCATAGTTTAAGAGCAAATGGTGCATTTAGAGATTAAATTTCAGTTATATTTCTCTTCAAAACAGTTTCTTCCATTTTCTGAAAAGATCTCAAGAATGGGATCATATTGACTAAGTAGCATTCTCAATACTTCATTCTCAGCATTATTATGACAACATAGATAGGTTAACAGCAGGTATAAACTTAGCTTGAGTTTCATTTCTTTGGTGATATGATTTAGGTTCATTTAAAGCTTAATGCATTAATGGTCAACACTGTGCTATGATGCCTCCTATCTCTTCTCAAAGCTTATTTGGCTTTCCCCAGATCACCCCAATTAGACTCCAACCTCCTGTATTTGGTCAAAAACTTGTTTTTGTATGACAGAACTTATTGTATTTTTGTATTTTTGAGATTCAAACATATATAGAGGTTGAACGTTGGACTTACAGTTAGTAACATGCCTTTCATTAAAGATGAGACAGATTTTGTCAACATCTTTGTAGTTCTTGTTGTAACCCTCTTTTTTGATAAAATATTTAAAACACTTATCAACTTTTGGTTGATTTATTCATTCTTCCCCTTGTTTTTGATATTTTCTCAAATTTTCTTAAAGCATGTTCCTTGTCATATTTAAAGATGTTTCATTTTTGGTTGACCAAATAACAACAGGCTCGTTTATGACTGGGTAATCACTTTTCTGCCTATCATTTGGAGAGATTTATCTTGAGACATGCAAAGAAAACTATGTATCTCCACATAAAGATCAACATATTCATTATGTTAATATCACCTAAGATTTTACATCATCATGGGAAAGCAACCATACATGTTAATGACTATACTAAGGTCTTTTTAGTCTATTAATTCCATATGATCAGCTAAGTAGTCAATGTACTATCATTTCCCAATAAACACAGTTTAATATTCAATCACCCCAATATCTCTTCATTGTCAGGTTAATGGCTATCCTGTTTGACCAAAAGTGGTCAACAGGACCAAACATACATGTGAATATATGTCTTTTCAAAGTTAGAGCTATTGACATAGTTTTAAGTGAAGGAATACGAAACAAGTTATTATTGCCCCAAATGCATTCAGTTTTCAGGTCAATGGCTATCCTTTGAATCTGTAGAGATTTAAGGACCAAACATACACGAGTGCATGTCCTTCCAACTGGGCAAATGACATAGTTTTCAGCAAAAACAACTACTTGAGACTTTTCTTAAAAAAATCCTTCTTTTAAGCTTCTTTTAAAGCTTGAACTGAATAATCTTATCATATCTCTGCACCATTAACAACATGCTCATGTTTTGATCAAAACAAAGTATTTATGCAAAATTCATTAGAAATTTCATTAAATCACTTAATTTTGACATAAAACACATTTTGACATAAACAGTTGCAGTACATAATTAAATCTGAATGACACTCAATATTATCAGGACAAGCAAACATTTAACAACATTCATGTGTAAGCCTATCCTAATAACATCAGATGATCAGATAAAACACATAGTCAAGCATTAAAGCAGTGATGTCAAATAAGCTTACTCTCACAAGTAAATCATAACACAGACACTTATTCTAACATCACAAATGCACATCAACTGATAATCATGCAAACCTATCAATCAGATCAAACATGTCAAATTTTGCATACATACACAGTTAAAGCACATAACAGTTAACATATTCAGTAGCATATTCAAATATCATACTTAAGTAACATAATCAAGCATATTCACTAAACATTCAATATGTGTAATCTCTAACAAAATAATCAGTTATCACAGAGAGACACACAACCAGGAACACATCCTTAATCAGATTTCGTCAGAGTTGATCATTCCCAGGGCTTTCAGAAGAAAATTGAACCTGGTTCTTTCAAGTGGTTTGGTGAAAAGGTCAGGCAAATTGTCACTTGTATCAACTCTTTGCATTTCAATCAAACCTTTTTCACTGCAGTCTCTGATGAAATGATGTCTGATTTCAATGTGCTTAGTTTTGGAATGTTGAACTGGATTCTTAACAGTAAAATATGCAGCAGTATTGTCAATAAGAATAGTGGTGTTCAAGAAATTCTAACCATAGTCCAGCATCTGATTTTGAATCCATAGAACTTGTGCACAGCATGCAGATGCAATAACATATTCAGCTTCTGCAGTAGAGATTGAGACTGTAGTCTGCTTTTTGCATTGCCATGACACTAGCCTTCCACCCAAAAATTGACATCCTCCTGAGGTTGACTTTCTGCTCAGGTTACAGCCATCATAATCACTGTCTGTATATGCAATCAGATCAAAAGATTGATTCTATGGATACCAAATCCCTAGGTCTGGTCTTCCCTTCAAATATCTGAATATTCTTTTAACAGCATTCATGTGGGAGACTTTTGGACTTGATTGGAATCTTGCACACACACATACAACAAACATGATATATGGTCTTGTTGCAGTCAGATACATCAGAGATCCAATTTTGGCTCTACATTCATGTTCATCTATAGGCTCCCCCTTTTCATCTGCAATCATCTTTTCTTTGGTGTCCATTGGAGTTGAAGTAGTCTTGTACTCTTGACAGTTGAACTTGTTCAAGATGTCCTGCACATATTTGTTTTGATGAATGAAAATCCCCTCAGCCTTCTGTTGAACTTGCAGTCCAAGAAAGAAGTTCATTTCTCCCATATAACTCATGCTGTATTTGGACTTCATTACCCCTTCAAACTCCATACACATTTGTTCATTTGTAGAACCAAAGATGATGTCATCCACATACACTTGTAACAGAAGCAAGTCTGATCCCTTTCTTTTGTAGAAGAGTGTCTTGTCAATGGCTCCTCTTTTGAAACCATTTTCAAGAAGATGATTTGACAGCTCATCATACCATGCTCTAGGAGCCTGATGCAATCCATAAAGGGCTTTTTTTAACTTATACACCCTGTTTGGATACATTGGATCCTCAAAACCTGGAGGTTGAGCAACATACACCTCTTCATCAATCTTTCCATTTAGAAATGCAGACTTAACATCAAGCTGGAACACTCTAATGTTCTTTGAGGCAGCATATGCAAGAAAAATCCCGATAGCTTCAAGTCTTGCAACGGGTGCAAAGACTTCCTCAAAGTCTATTCCTTCTTCTTGAAGACATCCCAGTGCCACAAGTCTAGCTTTATTCTTAATCACCAAACCCCTTTCTTCTTGAAGATTCCACACATGCAGGTCTCTAAATTGTGCCAATTCCTCTTGCATTGCTTCCACCCAACTATTGTCTTTAAATGCTTGTGCTATGTTCTTTGGTTCTATTTGAGACAGTAAACAAGAGTAAAGACAGATGTTTGCAATTTTGGAATGACTTCTTGTAACTCTTTCATGCAAATCACCAATGATGTTTTTAGAAGGATGATTCTTTTCCACATAAGGAGTTTGTACAATCATATCTGTAGACATGTTTGTGTCAAGATTTGTTTCATTGAGTTCTGGATCTTCAATGATCAAATCAGCTTCTGCATCATGAAATTCTGGTGCTTCATCATTATTTTGTCCTGAAGTAGATGCACCATTGTTTTCTAAGTTCAATATTAGAAATAGATCTTGAAATCTTGCAGTGGATGCAGTTTCATTTTCACTTGCATGGTTGCTTGTGTCATCCTCAGGCTGAATTGTATCATTCTGTACATCTGGATTGTCTTGATTGTGCTTAGCATGATCAAGTTCTTCAATGTTCCATGAGGAATTCTTCACAAAAGAATATTCTTTCTCTTTTCTAGCAACCTTCTTCCATAATTCTTCCAAGTCCAATGTTTTCTTCTTCTTTTCTTCATTTACACTGGTCTTGTTAAATGAGTCATCAAAGTCTTCAGGATAAATCTTGAAAGACCTTATTAACTTCTCATGATCAAACAGCCATTCTGCACCATCAACTGTATTGAATTGATTCTCATTAAAAATGATGTCAGATGATTCTATAACACTCAAGGGATCTTTCACATAAACTCTGTAGGCTTTTGAGTGTGTAGAATATCCAACAAAGAAGCAATCCAGGGATTTTGTTTGAAACTTGTTCAAATAGTCCCTTGTATTCAAAAGAAAACATTTGCATCCAAAGGGCTTGAAAAACTTGATGTAAGGCTTTCTGTTGTGAAATATTTCATAAGGAGTTTTGTTATGCCTTTTGTTCACAAGTACCCTGTTCTGAACATAGCAGGCTGTATTTATGGCTTCAGCCCAAAAAGTGACAGGCAGATTAGCATCTGCTAACATGGTTCTTGCAGCTTCAATAAGTGTTCTGTTTCTTCTTTCTGCTACACCATTTTGCTCAGGAGTTCTAGGAGCTGAAAATTGTTTTTGTATTCCTTTTGCTTCACAGAATTCTTGCATAACTCCATTCTTGAACTCAGTGCCATTGTCACTTCTCATCATCTTGCTGTCTTATTCAACTTGTTATCAATCATTGTTACACAATCTTTAATCAACTCTGCAGTCTCATCCTTGGTACTTAGGAAATAAACCCAAGTGTATCTTGAATAGTCATCAATGATCACCATACAATATCTTTTCTTCCCAATACTTGGTACACTCACAGGACCAAAGAGATCCATGTGAAGTAATTCAAGTACTTGATCAATTGAATTGATGAGTTTTGACTTATGAGTAGATTTGTGTTTTTTTCCCTTTTGACATGAATCACAATGATCTTCCAACTTGAATTCTCTTGTAGGTAAGCCTATGACATGCTCACCTTTGACAAGTCTATTCATGTTCTTCAAGTTCACATGACACAGTTTCCTATGCCACAATTTTGACTCATTTTCAGTGGCTTTGGAAACAAAACATGCACCTCCTCTTGAAATAGCTTCTTTCATATTCAATTCATACAAGTTACCATTTCTTGGTGCCATCATCATAATCATTTCAGGTGGAATTACAAACTCAGGTTTTAAAATGAAATAGTTAGAATCATCAAAATTGACTTTGTAACCCTTATCACACATTTGTGATATACTCAGCAGATTGTACTGAAGACCTCAACATGAAATACATTATCAAATGAGACTTTCCCATTTGTTAAGATTCCTTTTCCAACAATCTTTCCACCATTGTCATCACTCCCAAAAGCTACTGGACCTTCATACTTTTCTTCATAATTGACAAGAGATATCTTGTCACAAGTCATGTGCCTAGAACAACCACTATCCATATACCATATGTCATTTAGAGGAGTGGACTGTTCCTGCACATACAAAGAAAGTTTGATTAGTTGAATGATGAAGTGCACGCCTTATCAACTTGCAGCTCATCAGATTCAGTTTCAGTCACAACTTGGGAAGTGAGTGTTGTTGGTTCAGGATCTTCATGAGTCAATTCTAAGTTGTCTGAATTATCAGTTTCATAACCACACTCTCTTGGAGTTTTAACAAGTGAGGTTGGACACTGGTATTCAGCTGAGTCAGTGGCATACTCCTTTATCACATAGTCCTTCTTCTCAGAGTTGTCTCTCACATCAGCAACTTGCTCAATCATACTCTCAGTCTTAGGTTTCCAAAGGAAACCATGTGGTTCATATCCATGCTTTAGTAGAAACTTCTCATCACTAGTGAGTTCTGTTGGTTTCTTTCTAGAATGTGCATCGTTTCTTCTTGTTATCTCACTGTTTGATGATCTTTGAGAGCCATCAGATTTGACTGATTGACTGTCTTGTCTGATTTCCACAGGCTGATAATTCTTCTTCACCAATTTCTCATTTTTCTTAGAAGACACACTTCTTCTTACTGATTTAGTCATTTGTTTCTTTGTTTTAACATCAGTTTTCTTTTCACTCCTTATCTCCTTTGCAAATTTCTTTTCTTCTCTGTTCAAGTTTCATTTCCACACACCTTTCCTCTTCCCAGATATATATCATACTTCTGTTTGTATAGAACTAAGTCTTGGCCATACTTTGTTCCATCTGGTATATGGAAAGGTTGGAATTTCAATCTTTCATTACATGAGTCTGTGTGATGACCATATTCATCACATTTCTTGCACCAAACCTTTCCTTTAAATATTTCATGTTCTTTTGTTCTTGAACCTTTCACTTGGCCTTGGTGGATCAACTCCAATTGTCCTTTTAAACTTTAAACTGTCAAAGTCAATTGAGAAGGGAACAAACTCAGCTATTCTTATGTCACTTCTTTCCACTTTCCCTTTCACAAAAACAATTTCTCTTGTACTCAGGGAATCTTCCTTAATGGTTTCCCTTTGTCTCAATTTCCTCTTTTCATATTCTTCCATTGTTTCTACTTCACCAATGTCAAAATCTTCAATGCTTGAGAAAATAGGGTAAACTGGAATAAAGTTTTTAACATTCACATCTTCTTTTATCTTTTTCTTGCTGTTTTGCTTTATCTTATCCAATACATCCTTGCTAGGAGGCCTTATAGCATTGTAATTCACCTTCTTTCTTTCACATAAGTCAAAAGACACATGTTCTCTTTTCATTCTTTCATTCTGTTTCTTCATTTTTGGTGTGACTGGTGGGTACTTTGGAAGTTTATCAATTGATTCTGGCTTCTTGCATCTTCTTCCTCTTTCAGCAGCTTTAAGTTCCTCTTCAGTAATTTGATCACTCAAATCACTCAAGTCATCTTGATTCAAATCAATTGATTCAAGATCATCTTCAGAGACTTGAACACCAATTGACTTTTTTTTTTTCAGTTCTTTCTTCACAACAAACTCTCCTTCTTCACTGACTTCAACATTCTTGTACAAATCCACAAGCTCTTCTTTTTTTGAAAGACATCTTTGAATTGTTGTAGATATGCATTTCTTTTCTCTTTATCAACTTTTGGCATAAAGTTGTTGTTGAATGGTGGAGGTAATGCTTTGTATTTGTCTTCTTCCTTAACTTGGTTCAGAATTCCACAGATGTTTCCAGTGGAGACCAAGTTCTTCAAGAATTCATTGTCAACTTGCAGTTTTGTGTTTAACAACTTCTCTTCTATAATCATTTTCTTCACCCCATCAATTTCAGTGGTGAATCTTTTCTGAGCTCTGTAACTGTTTACACAGTCTTCCTCTAAACTTTTTATTCTTTCTTCACTCACTAGTTCACTTGCCTCATATGTATTGATGATACTTTGTTTCTTAAAACACTCACTTTACAGCTTGCCTACTTTTGTTTTCAATTCATTGATAAGTTCATTTAAATCAACAGTAGGAGCAGAGTGTACCTGAGATGATGATCCAGTTTCTTTCTCAATTATAGCCATGAATGCCACATTTGCCCTCTTGATATCATCTGCAATGTCTTCATCATGATTACTCCAATCAAAATTTCCTTCATGTTGTGTAGTCACTGCCACATTTCCTTGATTTCTTGGTTGATTTTGGTTGGCTGGAACAATGTTGTTTGGAACATTTTGAGCAGCTTGAAGGTTTTGATTGTTGTTCATCTGAAAACCTTGATTCTGATGCATACTTTGATTCAGATTATTCATTTGAGGCTGAAAGTTGTTGAAGTTGGGATTATAGTTGTTGTTGGGATTGAAGTTGTTATTGAAGTTTTGGTTGTTGTTTCTTTGCTGATTTTGCTGGTATTGTTGTTGACCTCTTGGCTGTTGATTCGGGAATTGATTCATCTCATAGTTCCTTGGCAAGTTGCATTCTCTTGCAAAATGTCCTGGCTGTTGGCAATTATAGCAGATTTCCTTTGACTTGTCAAATCCAATTCTTTCATTTGGACTAGAAACTAGAGATCTACCAGTTCTATTATACAACCTCTTACTTCTCAAAGCTAACATTGCAGCTTGCCACTTCAAATCCATGTCCTCCAAATCATCAGCATCTATCTGCTCTAGATCATCTTGCAACAACTGCATTATATGACTCAGTAAACATAGACAGCAAAGCCTGTGTATCATTGCCTTGACCATGTCCTGTACCAGTATGAGGAACATTTCCACTTGGCATAGAGGCGGAATCAGTGTTATCAATCAGTTGCACATTGAATCTTTGCTGGTTTCCTTTATTACTGGTGCTACCACCAATGAAAGCCTTTGTATTATCAGCATTATGCTCACTAGGTTCTTCAATGATAGGAATTTGTTGCTGATTCTTGGTAGTCAGATTATCCATAGGTGCAATAAATGCATTTGAAACATTGAAGCAGGGTCTTTCCTCCCTTATCATTTCATTTTCTATCATTTCTATCTCTGTAGCTTGAAGAAAACACACCACATCATCTACCTTTAGCTCATTGAAGTTGTGCTTTGTGAGGATGAACTTGCAGGCAGTATACCATTCCTTTGGCATAGAGTTTAGCAGCTTGGTGTTGAGATCAAAATCAGTCATGACATACACTGTGGTTCTGAGCTCATTCACAATTCCCATAAACCTTTCCATAATTGATTTCAACCTTTCTCATTCTTTATACTTGAATCTTTCTAGTTGCTGCTTCAATCTCTGCTTCTTGATGTTCTTGAGTTCAACATTTCCTTCAAACATCTCAAGAATTGCATCATACATTGCCTTGGCATTGGGATGATGTGCAACTTTGGTAAGTATTTCCCAAGACAGACCTAGCTTCAACATAGCTAAAGCCTTGTCATCAACCTTTCTCATCCTTTCTCTCACAGCAGCAGTTTCTTGCGGATTTACACCTTCTTCAACAGTAGCTTGTGGACCATTCTTGATGGAATTCCACATATCAACATCATTGTAGCAAACGGCTGCTTTAAAGAGTACTTTCCATTTAGTAAAGTTTTCCTGTCCATACAACCTTGGTATCTTGTTAGTAGACACCTCTTGTTCCTCATATCCAGACATTTTGAGAAATCAAAAATCAGTTTCTTTGTAAAAACAGAGTTTCAAAATAATCAGATCTAAAAACAAAATGCTCAGATCTGATGTGTCTGATGTGATTAGAACAAGATTTAGCTATAAAGATTATAACATTAATTGAAATAAGGAAGAGAAAACACCGGTAGATTGTAGATCTGAAAGAAAAATGAAAACAGGGCTGCTGACGTCACAAATCAATGGAACAGTGGTCTGCTTAAGTCATTCTTCTTCAAATCTTCAATCAGCAACAATCTTTCCAAAGTAGCAGTAACAAGCTCTGATACCACTTGTCAGGCCCCTCGATTTCAGCTGGATCTTACTTAATCATGTCATAACTCACACAGATTAATGTGCCGACAAGAGAGTTAATGACGGGTTGCTATATTTAGAAAGATATCCATTTGTTAAAGGCGGAATCAATAACAAACATACGGTTGCTATGAATAATCAAAGGTAGAAAGCACACACAGGATTCACTCAAAAGATTTCCATCTATATAATTTTCATCATACAAAGTGGATAATCGATTTAGGGTTTTAGGAATCCTAGGACAGCCGTCACACGATATTTTCTCTTAATAAATGTGTCTGTCTATCCTTATCCGTGAATATCGTGTCTCGTGTGTATGTCTGTCTCTCTATCTCTTTTGGCGGCTTGCCCTAAACATTCTATTTATAGGCCTGCCAACCTAGGACAGCTGTCATTCATTCTAGAAACCCTAAATACAACGTACATATTCAAATTACATATTCAAAATAAACTAAGTGTAAAACAAGTCTTCCGGGTAGGCTTTTCATAAATCTTCATTTTCCGAGTACGCTGTGTACTCTGCCATCCTTCAGGACTTGGTAACATAGAAGTATGCCTGGGATCAGTTTTCGGGTAGACTTTGCTTGAAGAGTCCGGGTAGACTTCAGTCTTCTTGACTTTGCCCGACTTTTCCCGACAAACCCTTACGAGCAACCTTGTTCTTTAATGATCCATTTCAACTTTTTGCTAAAATAACTTATTAGCAAAGTGTACTCGGGAGAATAATACCTTGCTTGAGTTGAACCTTGCCCGATGTTACTTAGAGATATTTCATTTTCATCAAGCCTACTTGGACCATATTTATTAATGAATACCTTGCACGGTCTTCCAATCACTTGGCTTCTTGGACTTGGTTAACCAAACCTTACTCGGAAGAGTAATATACTTGGCTCTGAAGAACAAATTTGCTTGATAAAGTGAACCTTGACCGGATTTACATAAACTAGTGTACCTTGCCCGACAATGCACTAATTTGCAAACCCTGCTCTGATATCCACTAAAGAAGACTTCTTGAAGTAAACCTTGCCCGATAGACAAAATATCATACCCGGCTAAGTAAAACCTTGCTCGGATGTCTAAGGTGTGCCCTGATCCATACTTAGCGAATTCTGAGGAGGTTGAGAAGATTCCAATCTTCCATATACTTCATTCTGGTCAAATCTTTGACTCAACAATCTCCCCCTTAGGTCAATTGTTTGACTCAATAAACAATAAGCTGGTGAATTCCTTGTCTCAAAGCTGGGATCTGAATGTTGCGGTGATTAAGAAGACAAAAGATCTCACATGGGTGGTTCCAGTGGGTGGTAATCCCTCCAACTCTTGATTAAATATGATTTGTAAGAACCTGGGATATGCCAAAAACTTCTGCTTGTTTGTCTTCTTCATTAACTGAACCAATCATTCAAAGATTAGTCTTGAAAAATTGAATGGTTGAGCAAAGAGCACAACAACAGTTGTATTGGATAGATCCCTGCTCATTAGGGTCCATGATGCCTTTCTTGGAGCAAATCCATGGATGATATGGTGGATCAGAAACTTGTAAATATTTGGGAGCATCGTCTTCTGAAATTGTCCATCATGTATATTCTGTTGATAGCCCATGTTTTTAACAAAAAACTTCAGTAGTTGTTCAGGTGTAAGATGCATTGGGCTAGGGTTATCATCATTCAATTGCAAGCATCTTCAAATCATGGCTTTATTCACCCTTATTTCCTGATTTGCAACTGTGGCCTCAATTCTTCTTTCATTTACATCATCAAACAACCTCGCTGACATCCAAAAGTCCAGCGAGTGATTCCTATATGTCACCGGGTTTGCCGTCAAAGCAAAATGAATGTTCGATCGTTGCAACCATCTAATAATCGAAGCCACTTCCTCATTGTCGGGTGTTACTTGCAACAGAGCGCACATATTGTGCTTATGCTCAAAGGGATATGTCGGTCGATCTTCATCCGCCATATCTGAAAAACATAGTCATTCAAAGTAGAAATTAGTCCTAAAGTTCACAACTTTAAGTAATTTCAAGTTATAAAACTGAAGAAGAATGAAAGAAATGTCATTAAGAACCCGTTCTTCGACAAGTTTATGACCGAGTCGGAATTAGAGGGCTGATAAGTTAGGGTTTGGATTATGGTGAATGTGATAAGTCGGTTAGGTTTTCTTAGAGCAATCAGTGGAAGGAGAGGGGGGGGGGGGAATAATGCTGAAAAACGTCTCTCACTCCCTCTTATATACCTTTTTAAAGTGGGTTTTAAATGCTATTTGTCGTTTAGTGAGTTAATAGCTGTCATACAACAAGCTTATCCATTTAAAAATATTGACAACTAAAAAACAAACCCCTAACTTAAAAGTTTTAGCACACCTTGCTCGGAAAAGTCAGTGTTTGCAAAGTATGCTCGGTATACTCCACTTTCTCAACGCTTGCTCGACTTATATGTATTAGAAATGTGTAAGGTAAAAAGAAGGAAACTTACTCAAAATACAGGATTGCTCGAGAACTAAATCACAAGACTAATACCCAGGTACAAAATAACAAGTAGGCAACCTTGCTAGGAATCAATTAAGAAACCCAAAATAATAGCACTTACATATTCCTAAATGTTACTTCAGCTTGACAAACACAAATCGTACTCGAAAATGTAAACATTTAGCAAATAATCATTCGAGTAGAAAATAACACATAGTGTGCTCGAGACACTTTGTCAATAAGCAAAGTGTGCTAGAGTTGAGTTCTAGATATAAAGTGTGCTCGAAACACAAAAGCAAGTAATTACCAAGTATGTTGAGAGAACACTTGAAATTTTCAAAGTGTGCTCTAAACATAACGTGTGCTCGGTGTTGGGTTTTAACAAGATTATCAAAGTGATAAAATCCCTATTTTACCAAAAACGCAGCGGATATAAAAGTTTTAAATCTTGTTAATATGATATGTATAAAACCAATTTTAAACATGCAAAACCCAAACCAGGATCCAAATACGAATTACACACTATCAAATACATGCATGTCACTATAAGTCCATGCATGTTACTACTACCTTTCAATATGACAAAACCGGGTGAAAGAGATGATGATTGAAAGGTAAGAACTTGAATATGGAAGCTCCTCAAGCTAGCATACCCCAAGCTTCAACAACACACCACTTCTAGCTAGGATTTGCACTTGAAATTTTCTTCTTCTTTTCTTATGTTGGATGAAAATACCCAAGAGAGGAAGAGAGAAAAGTTTACTTTGAAATTATGTGTGTTATGAAAGAATGAAAGAGAAAGACTTGGTTTTATTTAAAGGCATCTTTCTCTCCACCAATAATAACCATTGCATGTCTCCACTCACCTTGCATGTCTCCACTCAAACATATAATAATATTACATTTGAAAGAGTTATTATCTTTTTCTTTTATAAAACTTTAAACATATATATATATATATATATCCATACATATATACTTTTATAAGTTTATAACTTATAACTTATAAAACCTATTATATGTTAAGAGACATGCTTGGTTATTATTATTCACATATTGTTATTTAACCAACTTAAATAACACTATGTAATGTTCTTTCATAAAACATAAATCATCCATATGATTTGTTTATTACACAAGTACATTTTATTTAGAAACCCCTTTCCAAATAACTCAAGTGTTAATATTCATTTGTTATGATCACATCATATATGAACGAATATTATCGGTGTTTGTCTAGCTTGTTATTGGGTATGACCAAACTTGGATTATAACGTACTAGCCACATCAATTTAATATGTCTCTTGGGCAGACCGAGTCCAACACTCGGAAAACAAGGTTTTCCCGAAAACACTTAAATAACACTATGTAATGTTCTTTCATAAAACATAAATCATCCATATGATTTGTTTATTACACAAGTACATTTTATTTAGAAACCCCTTTCCGAATAACTCAAGTGTTAATATTCATTTGTTATGATCACATCATATGTGAACGAATATTATCGGTGTTTGTCTAGCTTGTTATTGGGTATGACCCGACTTGGATCATAACGTACTAGCCAATCAATTTAATATGTCTCTTGGGCAGACCGAGTCCAACACTCGGAAAACAAGGTTTTCCCGAAAACACTTGCAATTTCAAAGAAATATAATCACAATAATCATTAAGTGTGCTAGAATTTAAAGTTTACTCGAAGAGAAATTCAAGCATACACTTAAGACACAAAGCGTGCTAGAATTAATTAAACAGACAAGAATCACAAAAAGTGTGCTAGATGGTTTAAAATATTAAAGCTTGCTTGAAGTGTAATTCATTCACCAAGCTTGCTCGACTAACTAACAATTTACAATAACAGTTAAGATTGCTAGAAAGTATAAAGATCATAAAGCTTGCTAGTGAATAGTAACATATCAAATAGCTTGCTAGTAAAGAGTTGTATTCCTACACAAATAGGTAAGGTATGCTAGGCAAGACAAACCAAGTAAAAGCATGCTAGAATTATTATACTCAGCATATAAGATGCAAAGGAATATCTTTCAAACAGTTAAGTGTGCTCGAAAAAGTTGGACTTGTTAAAGCTTTCTAGAATACGTATTCACACATAATCAGATATCAAGCCGGCTCGAAAGAGTAGTATTTCAGATAAAATAGTAAAATCTACCCGAAAAATATAAAAACTTCAAAGTATGCTCGAAAATCATGGACTTAGACCAAAATTTCTAAGTATGCTTGGAAAGGTTATAAAGCATCAAACCTTGCCCGAAAATACACATTCAACCTTTTTGAAGGTAAAATGCAACTCTTTTTGACTTAAACCAATTATCAACTATATTTCTCATTAAAGATCATTGTTTAAGAGCAAATGGTGCATTTAGAGATCAAATTTCAATCATGTTTCCTTTCAAAACAGTTTTTTCTTTTACTGAAAAGATCTCATGAATGGGATCATATTGACTAAGTAGCTTTTTCAATACTTCATTCTCAGCTTTATTGTCACAGTATAGACAGGTTAACAGTAGGTTTGAACTTAATATGAATTTCATTTCTTTGGTGATATGTTTAAGGTTCAATTAAGTAGCATAATTCAGAAATGATCAACACTGTGCTAGGATGCCTCATATCTCTTCTCAAAGCTTATTTTGCTTTCCTTAGATCACCCCAATTTGACTCCAACCTCCTGATATTTGGTCAAAATTTTCTTTTTGAATGACAGAACTTATTGAATATTTTTGTATTTTTGATTTTCAAACTTATAAAGGTTGAACAGTGGACTTAAATGCCATCCGAACTTACATGCCTTTCATTCAAGATGAGACAGATTTTGTCATCATCTCTGTAGTTCTAGTTGGAACCAATGAGTTGTAAACACATCTCTCATTAATGACTATTTGTATCTAATAGTATATCAATGTTTTATTCCCAACATAAATTCTCAACCTCCTTTAAGGTTTCGTCATAGTGTGTTGTGGTGGATTAATTTCATTACATATCACACAACCAAAATATTTGACAGGAAGTATATGGTTCTGACCAAAACCAGCTTTAGTGGGGAGTAAATGTTATAACATGTTGGCTTGATGTGAATTAAATATACGACATTCATTCATATACAAACATGGACCTTTGCTCTCGTGATCGTTGACTTCGCAACCAATTATAGGCGTTGAATAATCGTCTTCAACAAACAACAATTCATGTAACAACATAATCTATATGAACTTCAACACTTTTCCAATGAACATTAAGTTTATTCTTATTACCAAAACAAATATCATAATAATGTGCTTGCTATCTCATTAGCTAAACATAAATCATGCAAACTGTAGTTGCGAACTAGATAACCATTTAGACGATGCATCGATTTAAAACACTAAATGGTATCATGTTGGGATATTCATATCCTTTATAACTTCTTGAATACTTAGGGATTCACACCCTACTTTAGCTGGTAATTCATTTGAGAGCAAACTATGCATATTTTATCATAAATAATTTTTTTGTCTTTCAGTATGGTTCACATCATTGACTCGGTGTGGTCTAACCGGTCATGCCAACATAATCATGATCCATAAACTTCAGGTTTATGATCGTTTATGTATTATACTTCTTTAATATGAGAGAACAATTTACTATCGTTTTCAACGATCACGTTCTATCACTTTATATTTTCATATTTTGTTCTCATAATCACTTTTCCACTTCTAGTGGTCAATCTCATTATAACATCAATGTCATTAAAATTCTAATGGTCGATCTCATTGTTAACTTGACCATCGTCGATCTCACTATTATTATGACCATAATTAAAAGTTGCTCAATTATGCCGAGATCACTGCATTTACAACAATTTAATATATATCACATTCACTTCATGGAATGGAGTGAAACCAAATAAGTTTCATGTTTTTATTACTTTCACAAGCATACGAAATCATCTCAAACACTTCATATTGATACTTCAAGAACATACTTGAGGATTTGTAAATGCAAATTTTTTTGTCCAGGTTGTCTTTATAAACAACTTTATCTTCACATAATATAAAATGAGAAATTTATACATGCCCAAGCCATATACAATTTATCGGTCTAACATCATGTGACCTTGCATAATTTGATAAGGGATTATGCCACTTCAAGTGTCATATCTGATAATATCTATACTCTTTCATTAGAGTAATAACAAGCTATACCGTTGGTTATTAAATTGTTCTTTTCAATATCGTAGTTTATCTAAAATGATTGCATACTAAATAAAACCATAAAATCAGTAAGGAAAGATTCTTGTTTGTTAACGGCGAAATCAGAAACAAACAAGTGTTGTTGCTAATAGGTTAAAAATGGAAACAGACACAAACAACAGTTCAAAATATTTCCATTTATATAAAGCAATTCATACAAATGATAATCTATTAGGTTTCTTGTCGGAATGTATATTCAATTGTAACCTAGGACAACCGTCACACTTGAAAGGAACATTCGATCTTATCTGAAAAAGTGTAAAAGCAAATCCGTGGGAGGAGTGCCCTAAAATATTCTTTTATAGACCTGCCACCTTCTGATGGCTGTCGTTCCATCTAGAAACCCTAATGATTAAAACATATTCAAAACTATACTAAGTGTTAAACAAGTCTTCCGGGTTGGCCTTGTAGCAGTAATCTTCTCCGAGTAGACTTTATGCTCTGTCTTCCTTTACTGACTTGGTAACCTACTAGTGTGCTCGAGAACAGTTTTCGGGTAGACTTTACTTTAACCTAGCAGACTTCAGTCTTCTTGATCATATCCAACTTTGCTCGATATAATCCAACAAGCAGACTTGTTCTTCTAATGGTCCTATCAACTCCTTGCTAGTACGTAGCTTATAAGAGGCAACGTGTGCTCGGATACACTGTAGCTTGCCTGAGTTGAACCTTGCTCGATGTGTCCTTAGAATAATTCTAACATATATCACGCATGCTCGGACCATTGTTTATTAATGAATACCTTGCTAGATCTTCCAAGTACCTGGCTTCAAAAGCTTGGTTAGGCCAAGGGTCTGCTCGGAAGCAAACTGTGCTCGGCCTTGAAGAACAACCCTGCTTGACATAGTGAACCCTTCTCGGATATTCACTAAAGAAGATTTCTAGAAGATAACTCTGCCCGACAGGCAAAATATCGTGCTCGGCTAAGTAAAACCCTGCTCGGATGTCTCAGGTGTGCTCGGTTTCATACTTAGCGATTTCCGAGGAGGTTGAGAAGATTCCAATCTTCCTTATGTCATTTTTGGTCAAATCTTGACTCAACAATCTCCCCTAGATTGGAACACCTCAGCTGTCCCAAAACATCTCTAAGGTTAAATACACTTAGTCAAAATACATATTCAAATCATAAACAAACTTTTACATATCAAAATTTAAGTATTACTTATTCAAAATCTGTCCGTTGACATTACAAAACAAAGCCTATTCTAAAGATCTTTATCTTTTTCTTGGATTGTAGGCGGCTTGTCTTCGATTCACAATCACAGTTCCTGCCCTTTGTCTGAAGATAGAAAGGATTTGGTAATGAGTGTGACTTTCAGGAATGTTCAAATCCATTATATCTCTTAGATCTTCATAATACAAATAGGTCAGGTCTTCATCTTTTCTAATTATGCCCAATATAATTCCATCTGAATTGCGAAGAATATAATGGCCTGTAGTTTCCTTGTACTCAATTGCTACAATAATGCCATTCTTCTGAACATTGTAGTTTGGGCATGTCATTCTTCTTTCCAGTCTTATGCACGTGTTCATGTTTGACAATGGATTCTTATCTTTGACGTTCAACTGGTAATTCAATTAAGCACTGGCTATCTTTTTCAACTTGGCAGCCCTTCTTGTTCTATCCCGCTTTGTCAATTTCCAGTTTTTCTTCTCCTTTAAGAATGAGAAACCGTTGTTAGCTTCATCTTTCAAATACTTGGAGAGATCATTCTGCTGTCTTCCAGCCAACTTGCTTGTGTCATGATAGTCATAAAGATCAAGTGTGGCCATTTTCTTCAGTTGTTCTTGAGTGTACTCAGCAAAATCATCTCTCATAATTATGTCTCTCAACTTTTTGATTTCCATGATCACTTTTAGAGACTGAGAGACTGAGTCAAAGTACAGAGTTCTTGGAAGATCCATAAGTGATTGTGCTCTTGTTGTTCTTTGTGATTCAACTCTGCTTGACTCACCTTTGTGTGTTGCTAGATGTTGCCTTGATGTAGAAGGCCTAGTTTGAATAGACTTCATAGGTTTGCTAGGCCTTGTGATGTTGAAAGCTTTCATATACATTGACTCATTCAGTTCAGCAGGATAGTATATCAAATCTACAAAAATTTCACCTGCATCTCTTGAATGTCTGGTAATCATCTCAGCCATTCTATGATCTCTCAACAACCCTGCTGGCACAAACCTTCTTTCAATGAAACTTCTTGGATTATCACCTTCCCAAAGAACCTTTTCCCATTCAGCTTTTTGTAGATAAAACATTTCTTTCAGTTGATGTTTATCCAATGCATTGAACTCATTCAAATCCATTTTATTTTGATTAACCATGACACCCGTCAAAATATTGATCATTTCTTCATTTTCCCAAGGAACAATAGGTTCATCTAATGGCTCTGGTTTGACTTCCTTTGTGATTGGGGTATCATCTTTTTCTTGAACTTGTTCTTTCATCTTCTCCCTTAGAGTTCTGATTTTTCTTTTCTTTGTTGGAGGTTCATCTTCATCTCTTGTGGACTGCACAATTGAGGGTTCAGGTTGTACCTTTTTAAAATTTTCTTTTCTTTTCATGTTCTTAAAGATTGATTCAACTGTAGCCATATCCAAACATTCAAACGTGTCAGGTTTCATCCCTTTCTCTAACAAGTATCCACACATTCCTCCAAATTTCCATTTCAAAGCCTCAAGCTTTTCAGCCTCCTCATCTTCTCTAATAAATTTTTCTTTCACCTGTTCTCTGGTGCCAATATAGGCTTCTCTTAGCATTTCAAACTTAAAGTGAACCAAATCTTTTTTAGAATACCCATGTTTCCTCAAATATTATCTGTATTTTTGGGCATCTCTGTTCTTTTGTTCCATTTTCTTCTTAATTTCATCTCTTTCATTATCCAAACTTTTCTGCAACTCATCATCATTTAGAGAAGATAAAGTTTCAAAACTTATTCCAAAGCTTCTCAATTTCATAACCAAAGGATTTTTCCTTTTAGCATCCAACAGACTTTTCTCAATGTTTGCTCTTTGTTCTTCAGTTAGTGTAACTTGTTGAGACAAAACATTAGCAATTTCAACACCTTTTCCCTGATCATCTTCATCATCATCATCATCACAGTTTCATCCTCCTCCTCTGTAGTATCATCTACATCATCAATCTTTGGCTCATCAGGAGTTGGATTCTCAGGTATTGGAACATTGGTTACACCTTGCACAACTTCATCTAGCCTTAATGTTTGCAAAGGAATTGCCCTTATTGGATTGCTTCATCATCAGGGGTTTCCACAGAGTAATTGTTCTTATCATCCCATTTCCCCTTTTTGGCATATTTTTCTTGCTCTGATTGTTCATATGCCCTTTTTCTTCTCATGTAGGTCTTTGCAAACCTGTTGACTTTTCCTGCAAAATTTTTCTTTTAGTTTGGAAAGTCTTTCCATCTTTTGATGAATAGTTTCATTAGATTGACTCACATGTTCCCTTTCTAGCCAACTTTTAGCTGGGTTTTGTCTGATATCATCTTTGACTTGTTCAACCCATTTCTTAGCAGAAGTTGCAGCAATAGATTCTCAATCTCTTATTCCACATTCAATTCCATATTCACCTTGGTTGGCTCATCTGTTTCAGTTGTTTCATTTTGTGCCTGATTTTGAGATTGAAACAAGCTTACCACCATAGCTAAGGAATCATCCACTTCCCTAAGCTTTCTTCAAATTAATCAAAGCTTCAATAACCACCTGATCATCAGCCTCTTCATCATTAATCATTTTAGCAACACTGGCTTGATCAATCAATGCTTCCTACTCTGCTAACTTTTCAGGAGACAAGATTTGGGCAAGTATCTCCCTTTCCCTTGTTTCTCTTACCACATTTTCAAATTCTCTTATGGCAGCAGCAGAACCTTCTTCCTCTTCATCAATCAACCTCTCTTTCACAAGATTTGCCTTAACAGGCTCTTTTTCATAAACCTTTGCTTTTACCTTTTCCAATTTTCTTTTCAGATCTTGAATGGGATCTTTTTCATAAACCTTTGTTTTTGATAGTTATCAATTTCCTTCTCTAGTTCCTCCAACTCTGCATCATAATCTACCCTCTTGGAGCTTTCATGTTGTTCAGTTTCAGTAGGTATCAACTCCTCAGTAGCAGCAACATCTTCATTGATTATATCAGTCTATGCTTCAGTTAAAATATCATTCAAAATATCAGTAGCTACATCTGTGGTAGGCAAATTTTCTTCAACATTTGTCAATACATTTTGAGACTCTGTCTCCTTTTCAACTTCATCTTCTGTCTCCTCTCCTCTCACCTCATCAACATCATCTCTCCATACCACATTCATCACTTCATCATAAACGTCATATATTTGCTCTTCTATTTCAGACAAATCAGCCTCATACTCATCATCCACTGTTCTTCTTTCCTCACTCTCCTCATCATCATCATAAGCATTTAAAATACAAGCCAATCCATCAATTGTCAAACCACCAACATCAGTACTTTAAAAACCTACATCCACCATTTCAACATCTCCAGTACTAGCAACATCAGTTGGCTTATTTATATTTTCCCCCTGTTTTGGGGCAACAGAGGTCTTCTCAATCTCCTGCTCCAGGGTTCGAATTTGATCATTAGCAGCCGCCAACTACGCCTTTAGTACAACATTTTCTCTCCTTACTTCAACATTTTCACCCTTCAAATCAATGTTCTGGCAAATAAGGTCAAAGTTTCTTTGAAGTAGGAAGGAATTTGAGGGATGGTTGTTGGCTGGTGAAGTGTGGAAAGGTTCAGGTTCAGATTCAGGTTCAGGTTGGGATGGTTGAATGGGATGTGTGATGATTGGGTCTGCATCATCAATGATGTTTTCACTGGTTGAGGGTAAAGGATTGATGTTTGGTATTAGAAGTGTACTGGTGTGGGTGATACTGAATGTTGGTTGTGTAGTTGTTTCTAGTGGGTTTGGGTTGTGGTTTGAGGTAAGGTTTGGGTTTGAGGTGGTGTTTGGGTATGGATACGGGTAGGCTGGGTTATGGTTATTGGTTGAGGTGGTGATTGGGTATGGGTATGAGGTGGGCTGGGAATGAATTTATCTTTTTGGATTTGGTTGTTGGTAGGTGGTGTTTGTGGTGGTGGGGATGAATGTGTTGATGTTTCAGGTTGGATTTGGGTTGGAGATTGGGTGGTATGGTGTTGTGGTTGTGGAGACAAAGGTGGTGTTGGTATAGGTTGTTCCTCCCCTGAGATTGTACATTCTCATTAAAGGCAACATCACCTTCAGCTACATTCCCTTCATCACTATTGTTATCATTCTCATCATCCGAACTTTCATCACCTCCATCACTCTCATCATCACCTCCAGCAACATCCTCCTCTGTTCCAGATAATAGCACATTCAACTGAGGTATCAGTATAACATAAAACATCAACCAGGGCAAATCTTCATACACATCCTCTAGATCAAATCTGCTTGTACTAGCCAAATTCTCTATTCGTTTAAATGTGTCTGGATTTTGCAGGATGTGTGTGATTCCTGTAGTTGGTAAGTTCTCCAACTCTAGATTGAAAATTATTTGAAGGAATCTCGGATAAGCTAAAAACTTCTGCTTGGTTGGTTTTTCCAAATTTTGAACTAATCCTTCAATTATCATTCTCGAAAAGTTGAAAGGATAGTCGAATAATACCGCAACAGTGGCGTTTGCCAAATCTCTGCTCATGAGGGTCCATGACCCTTTCCTTGGGGAAAACAAGTATTATATGGTGAATCAAAAATCTGTAATGGTAGGGAACATGCCCTTTTGGAATTGCCCATCTTTTGTATTCCCTTGATAACCCATACACTTGACAAAAATATTGTATAGTTGAGCAATTGTAAGATGGATCGGATTAGAGTTATCATCATTAAACTGTAGACACCTCCGAATCACAGCCTCGTCCACACGTATATCATTATTGGCAATAGTGGCTTCTATTCTTCTGCCCTTTACATCATCCGTCAAGGTTGCCGAGTTCCAAAAATTCAATGAGTGGTTCCGGTAAATTATAGGATTCTCTGTTAGAGCAAACCGGATATTGATCGTTCCAACCATCGTATAATCGTGGTAACTTCTTCTTTATCTGACGTGACTTGCAAAAGAGTGCACATGTTGTGCTTTTTCTCAAAGAAGTATCTAGGAACATCTTCATCCGCCATATCTGAAAAACACAATCAAACATATTCAAAGTGAAATTAGCCCAAAAGTTCATTACTTTAAGCAATTTCAAGTTATAATTTTGAAGAAGAAATAGAGAAATATCATTAAGAACCTGTTCTTCGAAAAATTTATAACCTACACACAAAACAGAGCGTTAGCAAAAATACATAATCAAAGCCCATTATCATCTAATCGTGATCGAAAAAACATTATTAATGCTTATCGAGTCGAAATTAGAGGGCTGGTAAAGTTAGGGTTTGGATTAATTTTGAATGCGATGAGTCGGTTTGGGTTTCTTTGAGTAAGCAGTGGATGGAGAGAGAGAGAGAGAGGGAAAATAATATTGAAAAATATCTCTTACTCCCTCTTATATACCTTTTGAAAGTGGGTTTTAAATGCATTTTGTCGCTTAGTGTGTTATTAGCTGTCAAATAGTAACCTTATCCATTTTATCTTTTTATACATTTGAAAACATCCAACTCTAAGTTAGTAAATTTAGCAAACCTTGCTCAGAAATTGTCAATGTGAGTTTTGCAAAGCCTGCTCGGTATATTCCACTTACTCAAAGCTTGTTCGGTTATTGGTTGGTACAAATTAGAAGTTAAGATGAAGGAAGCTTACTCGAAATACAAGATTGCTCAAGAACTAAATCACAAGTTTATATAATCAAGTATAGAACATCAATTAGGCTACCTTGCTGGGAATCAACTAAGATACCTAAATAAATAATATACTTCTAAACACATACCCTACTCGAACATCAAAACATATCACAAACCTTACTCGAAGGAGTAAACAGTTCACATAAATAAGTCAAGTTCACTTTGAAGTAAAGTATACTCGAAAAACATAAGTAAGAAATTACCAAGTATGTTGAGAGAACACTTGAAATTTTCGAAGTGTGCTCGAAACATAATGTGTGCTCAGTAAGCAAAGTTTGCTCGAAGCACTTGTAATTTCATAGGGACATATTCACAATAACCATTAAGTGTTCTAGACTATAAAGTCTACTCAAAACTTAAGTCAAGCATACAATAAAAACACAAAGCTTGCTTGAAACAGTTATACCTTCAAACAAAATACATAGCATGCTCGAAAGTCTTAACTAAGTAAAAGCTTGCTCGTAAACATATTCAAACATAACTAGATTTCAAACCTGCTCGGAAGAGTTAAATTTTAGATAAAAATAGTGAACTCTACCCGAAATGTCAAAGCATGCTCGAAAATCATAAACTTAGATCAAAGTGGCTAAGTTTGCTCGGAAAGGTTAGAAAACATCAAACCTTGCTAGAAAGTACATAATCAACTATTTTGTGTTCAGAAAGGTTAGAAAACATCAAACCTTGCTCGAAAATACATAATTAACTAGTTTGTGCTCGGGAAGTTTAGAAAACATCAAACCTTGCTCGAAAATACATAATCAACTAGTTTGTGCTCGGGAAGGTTAGAAAACATCAAACCTTGCTCGAAAATACATAATCAACTAGTTTGTGCTCGGGAAAGTTAGAAAACATCAAACCTTGCTCGAAAATACATATTTAACTAGTTTGGGCAAAATGCAACTCTTTTTGACTTAAACCAATTATCAACAGTATTTTTCATTAAAGATCATTGTTTAAGAGCAAATGGTGCATTTAGAGATCAAATTTCAGTCATGTTTCCTTTCAAAACAGTTTCATTCTTTTGCTGAAAAGATCTCAAGTATGGGATTATATTGACTAAGTAGCTTTCTCAATACTTCATTGTCCGCTTTATTTTGACAGTATAGACAGGTTAACAGTAGGTTTGAACTTAATATGAATTTCATTTCTTTGGTGATATGTTTAAGGTTCAATTAAGTAGCATAATTCAGAAATGGCCAACACTGTGCTATGATGCCTCATATTTCTTCTCAAAATTTTCTTTTTGTATGACAGAACTTATTGAATCTTTTTGTATTTTTGATTTTCAAACATATAGTGGTTGAACAGTGGACTTACATGCCATCCGGTAGGGGTGTACACGGACTGGACCGGACCGACGAGAGCATGTCCGTGTCCGTCCGTTAAACTTTTGACGGACAAACGGACGGTTCACGAACACTCTACCGAACGAAAATTCATGTTCGTGTCCGTCCATTAAGAAATTGAGTTTGTCCGTGTCCATCATGTCCGTTCGTTAATATTTTAAACAGACGTTAACAGACAATAATAGACAAACGAACATGTGAACATTAATGGACAACGAACACCAATGGACAAATATAAACAGTTACATATTAATACCAAACATAAATCTAAACAACTTCACATACAAATTTGAAATTACACCATATAACATCCAAATATACTTAACATTTAATATATTAACATAAAGTGGATCAATATAATATATGAGACATCAGACATGTGTAGTAATATAAAAGTGTTATTAATAACACTAGAAATTCCATAATAAAATTACAATACTGGATAGATCTAAACACTAAGGATACCAGACGTAATCGGACGAACGTTACCGGACGTTCACGAACACTATCTAACGGACTTGGCCCTTGTCCATGTTCGTCCGTTAAGCCTACCGAACGAAATTTTTTTGTCCATGTCCGGTTCGTTTATTAAATAGACAAACATAAACGAACTTCTTTCCAAACGAACGCCCAGACGTTCGCCGGACGTCTGGTTCGCTTACAGCCCTACCATCCGGACTTACACGCCTTTCATTCAAGATGAGAAAGATTTTGCCAACATCTCTATAGTTCTAGTTGTAACCCTCTTTGTTTGATAAAATATTTAAAATACTTATAAACTTTTGGTTGATTTATTCTTCCCCTTGTTTTTGATATTTTCTCAAATTTTCTTAAACTTGTTTTTTGTCATATTTAAAGATGTTTCGTTTTTGGTTTGACCAAATAACATCAGGCTCATGTATGACTGGCTAATCAATTTTCTGCCTATCATTTAGAGAGATTTATCTTGAGACATGCAAAGACAACTATGTATCTCCACATAAAGATTAGCATATTCATTATGTTTATATCACCTTAGAGTTTACACATCATAAGAAAGCAACCATACATGTTAAGGACTGTACTAAGTGCCTTTTAGCCTATAAAATTCATATGATTGGCTAAGTAGTCAATGAACTATCATTTCCCATTTTAACATATTCAATCACCCCAAGTACTCTTAGCCTCCAGGTTAATGGATATCCTGACAGCCTACAAGTAGTCAGCAGGACCAAACATACACATAAGTATATGTCCATTTGTCTTAGAGTCTATGGTATAATTTTAAGTGAGAGAACAAATTACAATTGCCCCAAATGGATTAAGTCCTTGGATTAGTGGATATCCTTTCAAATCTACAAGTAGACGATAGAACCAAACATATACAAGTATATGATCCTTAGACTTTAGCAAATGACATAATTTTCAGCAAAGGTAATTCTTTTGAGACTTTCCTTTAAAAACCCTTCTTAAGCTTCTTTAAAGCTTGAAATGAATAGTCTTATCATATCTCTGCACCATTAACAACTTGATCATGTTTTGACCAAAATAATGTGATTATGCAAAATTCATTGGAAACTTCATTTTATCACTTAATTTTTGACATAATGACTCATTTTGACACAAACAGTTGTAACATATTCAAATCTTAATAATACATAACATCATCAAGATAAGCAGGCAGTACTAACATTCAAAGTTCAGCCTATCCTAATAACATCACATGATCAGATAACACACATATTCAAGCAATTAACCAAGGATGTCAGATAAGAATACATATTCAGGTAATTCAAATTAAGATCACTCATCATGACATCACAAACACACATCAACTGATAAATATGCAAAAGTAACTAGCATACCTAATTTCACACATAGTCACATAAAGCACATATCAGTTAATCATAAAAAAACATCATATTCAAACATATGCACACAAATAACATTCAATCAAAAATTTTAACAGATAGTCAGTTTGCACAGTCAAGCACACATCATGAATCAGACTTCATTGGAGTTGATCAGTCCGAGGGTTTTCAGTAGAAAGTTAAACCTGTTTCTGTCAAGTGGTTTTGTGAATATGTCAGCCAAATTCTCACTTGTATCAACTCTGGTTACTTCAGTTAAACCTTTTTCACTATGTCTCTTATGAAGTGATGTCTGATTTTAATGTGCTTGATTTTGGAATGTTGCACAGGATTCTTAACCATAAAAGATGCAGCAGTATTATCAATGTAAATAGGGGTTTTAGAAAATTCAAACCATAATCCAGCATTTGGTTCTGAACCCAAAGAACTTGTGCACAGCAAGCAGATGTAGCAATGTATTCAACTTCTGCAGTTGAAATTGATACAGTGGTCTGCTTCTTGCATTGCCATGATACCAATCTGTCACCCAAAAATAGACAACCCCCTGAAGTTGACTTCCTGTTTATGTTGTAGCCATCATAGTCACTGTCTATGTATGCAATCAGATCAGAATACTGGTTCTTTGGATACCAAATTCCCAAGTCAGATCTTCCCTTCAAATATTTAAAGATTCTTTTCACAGCATTCATGTGGGAGACCTTGGGGTTTGACTGAAATCTAGCACAAACACATACTGCAAACATGATATCAGGCCTTGAGGTAGTCAAATACATCAGTGAGCCAATTTTTGCTCTGTATTCATGTTCATCCACTGGCTCCCCCTTTTCATCAGCTACCATCTTTTCTTTTGAATCCATAGGAGTTGAAGCTGTCTTCAAATCATTGCACTTGAACTTGTCAGGTATGTCCTATACATACATAGACTGGTAAATAAAAATCCCATCAGCCTTTTGCTGAACTTGTAAGTCAAGGAAAAAGGTCATTTCTCCCATTGAACTCATGATATACTTGGATTTCATCACCTCTTCGAACTCCATACACATCTTTTCATTGGTTGACCCAAAAATAATGTCATCCACATAGACTTGCAACAAGAGCAAATCTCTTCCTTTCTTCTTGTAAAAGAGGGTCTTGTCAATAGCTCCCCATTGGAAACCATTTTCAAGTAGGTGATTTGGCAGTTCATCATACCATGCTCTAGGTGCCTGATGCAGTCTATACAAGGCTTTGTTCAATTTATACACCCTGTTAGGATAGATAGGATCCTTAAAACCTGGTGGTTGAGAAACATACACCTCCTCTTCTATCCTTCCATTTAGGAAAGCAGATTTGACATCAAGCTGGAATACCCTGATATTCTTTGAGGCAGCATAAGCTAAAAAGATTCTAATTGCTTCAAGTCTTGGAACTGGTGCAAGGACTTCCTCAAAGTCAATCCCTTCTTCTTGTAGGCATCCCAAAGCTACAAGTCTTGCTTTGTTCTTAATCACAATACCCCTTTCATCCCTTTTGTTTCTGAACACCCATTTTGTTCCAATTGCATATCTGTTTCTTAGCCTGTCCACAAGCTCCCAAACTTGTAAATCTCTGAATTGAGCCAACTCCTCTTGCATTGCTTGAACCCAACTGTTGTCTTTCAATGCTTGTACAATGTTCTTGGGTTCAATTTGGGAAAGAAAGCAGAAGTACAAACAGATGTTTGCAGTTTCAGAATGACTTCTTGTAACTATTTCATACACATTACCAATGATGTGTTCAGAAGGATGATTATTTTCAACATAAGGAGTTTGTATTATCACATTAGTAGACACAGTTGTGTCAAGATTTGATTCATTGAGTTCTGGTTCTTTAATGCTCAAATCAGTTGTTTCACTGTCAGTGCCAGGTTCTTCTTCATTGTTCATTCGTGAAGTTGATGCACCAGTGTTATCCATATTCATTCTTTCAAACAAATCTTGAAATCTTGCACCTGTGGTAGTTTTCTCTTCATCAGCTTGGTTGCTTGGATTTTCCTCATTTTGAACTTGATCATCTTGCACAACTTGATTATCTTCAACATTATCTGCTTGATCTTATTCTTGAGTTTGGTCAACATCTGTCCTAGAGGAGTCCTATATAAATGTATATTCCTTTTCTTTACCTGCAACCTTCTTCCATAAACCTTCAAAATCCCAAGCCTTCTTATTTGTCTCTTCAAATGCATTGGTTTTGAGAAAGGATTCATCATAGTCTTCAGGGTAAATCTTGAAAGACTTGACTAATATCTGCCATGTTGCTCCATCAACTGAATTGAATTGGTTTTCATTGAAGACCACATCTTAGGATTCTTACAACCAAATGGTCTTTCACAAACACTCTGTAGGCCTTTGATTGAGTAGAGTAGCCTACAAAGAAATAGTCTAAAGATTTAGCTTGAAACTTGTTCAAGTAATCCTTGGTGTTCATCATCATGATCATGTCAGGTGGAATAACATACTCAGGCTTTAAGATGAAACAGTTTGAATCATCAAATCCAACTTTGTAACCTTTATCACACATCTGAGATATACTCAGAAGATTGTATTGAATCCCTTTAACATAGAAAACATTGTCAAAAGTAACTTTGCCATTTGTCAAAATTCCTTTTCCAACAATTTTTCCACTATTCTCATCACTTGCAAATGCCACTAGTCCCTCAAACTTCTCTCCATAGTTAACAAGTGACCTCTTGTCACAAGTCATGTGCCTAGAACATCCACTGTCCAAATACCATACTTCATTAAGTGTAGTATACTGTTCATGCACAATACAAAGAAAGTGATTAGGTAGGTAATGAAGTGCAAGCTATTTCAACTTGCAAATCATTAGATTCATCAGTTTCAATGGCAGCACTAGGAGTGAGTGTTATGGGTTCAGGGTCTTCATGTGTAATTTTAATGTGATTTGAATCATCAGTTTCATATCCACACTCTCTTGTAGTTTTCACAAATGAAGTTGTGCTTTCACTTTCAGAAACTTCATTGTTACATTCTTGAACAACATAGTCTTTCTGGCTTGAGAAGTCTCTTACGTCCACAATCATTTCTTCTTTGATTTCAAATTTAGGCTTCCACAGAAAACCTTGAGGTTCATAACCATGTTTCAACAAAAATTTCTCATCTCCAGTTAATTCAGTAGGTTTCATTCTAGGTAGAGCATTCCTGTTTCTTCTATTTTCACTGTTTGGAGATCCTTGAGAATCATCAGACTTTACTGATTTTGTGTCATTGTTGGGAATGATTCTCAATGGTTGGAAATTCTTCTTCTTTACATACTCAGTCTTCTTAGGAGATTGACTTCTTCTACTTAGCTTATCAATTTGTTTCTTCAATCTCACTTCACCTTTCTTTTCTTTTTCAGCTGGCTAATTAGACTCATTCTTCTTTTCATTTTTACACACTTCCCCTTTTCCTAAGTATTCTTCATATTTCAGTTTATAGAGAACAAAGTCTTGTCCAAACATTGTCACATTTGGAACATGGAAAGGTTTAAAGTTGAGTCTATCATTGCATGTGTCAGTGTGATGACCATACTGATCAAATCTCTTGCACCACACTTTTCCTTTAAATCTTTCATGATCAACTCCTTTCTTAAACCTTTCACTTGGTCTAGGTGGATCAACTCAAAGTGTCTTTTGAGTCTTCAAACCATCAAAGTCAATTGAGAAGGGAACAAATTCATCAATCTTGATATCATTTCTTTCAACCTTTCCCTTGACAAAAATGATTTTCTTCATATTCAAGGGCTCTTCATCAAGGCTTCTTTGTGCCTTGACTGTCTCTTTTCATATTCATCCATGGTTTCCACTTCCCCAATGTCAAATACTTCATGACTTTAGAATATTGGGTAAACTGGAATGAAGTTGTCACATACAACTGTTTCAGTCACTTTCTTCTTGTTTTCTGTAATTCTTTGCAGCATAGCGTTGCTTGGAGGTCTTACTGCATTATAGGTGACCTTAGATCTTTCACATATGTCACAGGACACATGTTCTTTACTAAGTCTTTCATTCATTTTCTTCATCTTAGGTGTCACTGGTGGTAGATGTGGTAATTTCTCAATTGAATCTGGTTTCATCTACCTTCTATCTCTTTTGGCAGCTTTGATTTCTTCATCGGTGATTTGATCACTCAGATGACTTAAATCATCAGCATTTAGATCTTCAGAGTCAAAGTCATCTTCAGATACTTGAATTCCAATTAACTTGTCTTCTTTCACATCTTCCTTCACAACATATTCTCCCTCTTCATTCACTTCAATCTTCTTATATAGTTCAATAAACTCTTCTTTATCTTGAAACACTTCTATGACTGCTGTAGATAACCATCTCTCTTCTCTTTGTCAACTTTGGGTAAAAACTTGTTGTTGAATGGAGGTGGAACAACTTTATACTTGTCTTTCTCACTAATTTGGTTCGGAATTCCACGTATGTTTCCTTTGGAAACCAAATTCTTTAAGAATTCATTATCAGTCTGTAGCTTTGTGTTCTTCACCCTTTCTTCAATCAACATCTTTTTCAGTCCTTTAATTTCAGTACAATACCTCTATTGAGCTCTGTAGCTACTCACACAATCATCTTCTAAACTTCTAGTCTTCTATTCATTTACAACATCACTTGCTTCATACCCATTTATGATGCTTTGTTTTCTGAAACACTCACCCTCTAGCTTGCCTATTTTCATATTTAAAGCAGTAATTATTTCATTTAAGTCAGTGTTAGGTGATGAGTGTACCTAAGAAGATAATGTTTCAGCCTCACTATCAATCTTTTCCATAAATTCAACATTAGCAGCTTTGATGTCATCTTCATGATTACTCCAGTAAAAATCACCATCTTGTTGTGTAGAAACAGCTACATTCCCTTGATTTCTTGGTCGAGTTTGATTGGGTTTGTTGAGGTTGTTTTGAGCAGCTTGAGGGAATTGATTACTTTGGTAGATTTGGTTTTGAGGAACTACTTGTTAGTTATACACTTGTGACTGTTGAAAGTTGTTAAAGTTGGGATTATGGTTGTTGTTGAAGTTGTTGTTTCTGTTCTGATTCTGCTGATAATTCTTTTGATATTGCATTTGGTTCCTTGGCTGTTGATTTTGAAACTGATTAGCTTGAAAGTTTCTGGGCTGGTTACCCTCCCTAGTAAAGTTTCCAGGCTGTTGGCAGTTGTAACAAATAGCCTTTGACTTGTCAAATCCAATCCTTTCATTTGGCCAAGAGAACAATAATCTACCAGTCCTATTGAATAGTCTCTTGCTTCTCAGTGTTAGAATTGCAGCTTGCCATTTTAAATCCATGTCCTCAAGGTCATCAGCATCTGTTTGTTCCAAATCATCTTGGATGGCACTTGTGTGGATTAATGTAAGTCCCGAATCTAGATCACTACAATTATGATATCAACACGAACAAGTATAGGTGCGGAATACCTATACTTGGTGATTCAAGAACACGAATTAACAAGTAAACTAACACAAAGATGCTTCAAAACCCACGTATATTAATGAATACGTCAGGTGCTTAAGCACTTACAATACTTGATGACAATATTCTAGGAATGAACAAACTTAACCCTATACATGACAACATCTATATATAGGGACACCACCAACTAGCAGGCCCAAACCAATAAAAGCCCACCGAGAACACAAAGGTGTTCTCGGCTTACATACATACTAAACCCAAGCCCAAACTAAAAAAAACTACATACAAACTGAGCTCAAACCACATAAACTGGGCCCAACAATCTCCCCCTTGGTTTGTAGCTTTATCTTTATTCGTGCTCCATGTAGTCTATATCGGCATTCTTCAATGCTCCAGCCCAGAACTTGTTATTGATGATAGACGCAACCATGCTCGTGTATTCTTTGGCGGCTGCTTCAAAAAGTGGATCAGCTGTAATCTGAAACATGCTGAGAGTCTTGATGTCCCTTTTTCCAAGTTTTAGCAAATCTTTAGGATCAAAGAGTCGAATTTGACCTTTTACCTTTTGAAGTCTGACAACAACCGTGGCAGTAAGAGAGTCATATAGCCAGAATCTCATGTTCTCCAATTTACCATCAGGGATGGCATCTGGTACAGGAATGTAAGTAGCCTTCTTTGTGGGAGACAACATCACATTCACCATTGTTTTTCCAGTCCTTGGATCCAAGACACCTTTGGCTTTCTTCATGAAAGATTTGGCAGTTGTCATGTTTGGAAAGCCTTTATCAACATGACGCTTGAGAAAATTCCAGAAATATGTTCCTCTTTTGTCATTAGATGGATTGGTGAATGGAGAATTGATTAAGTCACTCAAATCCACATTAGTCTAGGAATCAAAGTCTTTCATCTTCTTATAGTATTCAGTTTTTCCTGAATTTCTTTTAACCCACAACATACTCTTGTCTGCATCGAAACCCCAAGACAGAACTCCAGATCGATCACCGTATTTGTCAGAGAATCCCTTTTGAAGCTTAACAACAAATCTCTCTAGGTGATCCAATGATACAACATTCTGATCTGAGTTCTTCATCACCAACAGTTTCTTCTTTCCCTTCTCAAGTAGTTTCTTTTGAATTCTGCCTGATTTTTCTTTGGTGACAGGTGGTGCATCCAGGTATTGATTTAGAGACTCAAATTCCTCTTGTCGGCTAATACCAACATTATCGCCTGGAAGATCAGTAGAATCTTTGTCTTGATCAAAAGTAGGAGTTTGACAAACCATTTCTTCATTACTCTTGAACTCATCTCCAAATTTTTGAAATAGCTTTTGTTGGCAGGATACATTGTTGTTAAACCTCCAAAGCCAAATTGCAACTCTTTAATCTTGGAGTCCTTATCCGAGTTACTTGCCTCAAGTTCCTGAATACGAACATCCTTAACCACTGAATCCTGCTCGAGTTCAAAGACTCGTCGTTGCAGTGCATTAACGTCTACAGGTGCATTTTCAAGAACCGCACCTTTTCCCTTGTTCTGGAAACAGCTCTTTTGCATAGCTAGGATTTGGGCAACCTTATCTGAAGTACCTGAGCTTGATTGACCCTGGATAGATGGTCCGGATGAACCACAGGAAATATCTGAAGGGTGTGAATATAGAATATCTGTCTCAATATCAAAGTCACTAACAAAATCACTAGACATCAAATCCTGAAAAGATGGTTCAGCAACAGGTGCATTTGGCTCAGCATTCGTTTCTTGAGCATATGATTCTGGTGGATCAGAATGTTGTTGTGGGCTGGTGGTTGAATCTGGTGCTGGTGTGGGTGTTGGTGTGGGTGCTGGTGTAGGTGTTGGTGTTGGTGTAACAGTGGTTGTTTCGACTTCACTGTCCAACTCGCTAGATCTCAAATCATCCCTTTTTCGTTTATGATGGATGAGATCAGCAGCTGGTTCTTCAACATAGTCTTCCTCAATGTTTTTAGTAACTGTCTGAGGAGGCTTCAGAGCAGTGGACTGGAAAAGAGCTTTAGCAGCTCCAAGTGCTTTCAATCTTTCATCATCAGCAAAAGTTTCTGACTGACGGTGTTCTTCTTCATCTTCTTCATCATCGGAAATTTCAAACCTTGTAGCACGTGGTTGAGTGGGTGCCATGTGCTCGTCAGCAGTCTGAGCTAAAACAGGTTCAGCTTCAATCTAGAAAAACGTCCGAACATTACCAGAGCATGTAATCCCTGATAAACCACTTTTGCTCCATTCCTCTATTTCTTCATCAACCCAAAGGAGTTGGGTCCCATAGACTTCATGTCCAAGGTCTCAACAGATTTAACCAGGTCGGTGTAATGAGAATCAAAAAGCATCTGCAAGAACCTTGGATACATCAAAAACATCTCCTTCTTCTTTGCCCTTAGGTTGCTCATCATTACATTGAAAACGAATTTGGAATACTTGTAATTCCAATCCATGATCAGAGCAGCAACGGCATATATTTGGGTGTGACTGGTCTCATCTGATCCTCCCTTTCTTCCCGAGATACATGTAAAGAACGTGTGCAGTAGGTATCTCTAGTATGGGTGAAACAACTTCTTGATTGTTGGTGGATAGGTACCTTCATAACCCATTCTTGTAAGAACTTCAGTAACTTCAGCAGCAGAGTACAATGTTGGGTAGTCGGATTGATCCCCAAACAAGAGCACCTCTCTGATGATGCTTTCAGTAACAACAACCGACTTCTTCTGTATTTTGGAGTCAATTGAAATAACTCCATCTGGCTCTTGTGAATTAATATTTGCATTGTTCCAAAAGTCGGTAACCATCTTCTTGCAAATGACAGGGTTCTCCCGAAGAGCATGAGAGATCCTGCAGGTATTGAGTCCGACTATCATCGACTTGAATTCCTTGTGAGCCATTGGTGGATCATACAAGTGACCAGCTATATTATGAGTATCAACAAACTTTAACGGGTTCTGATCAGCTATACCTGCACCAAACGTATCAAGTTAGATATTAAATAGATTGACTTGATAGTATTTAACAATTTGTCCATAATTAGAAGAAGACTTGAGTTATTAAAATGAGACAGGCCCAAAGAAAAACACATTTGACGGCCCAAAAATTCATTAATTGGCCCAAATACACAATACTGTGTGGGTTTGGGCCCAATCAGTGTGTAATAAGCCCAGCAGGAGGGATCTCGGTCAAACACGTGCGTTCTCGATCAACAGATTTGTTATCGGTCAACATTTAACCGAGAACAGGGGTTCTTGGTCAAGATTTGACCGAGAACGAAGTTATCTATCAAGATAGGGGGTTCTTGGTCAACGAAAGTCAAACCAAGAACTCCTTGCCAGTTGGGGACAGAGAACCCCTTTGGATTCCACCTCGGGAAAGGTGCAATCGTCTTCAACCCACCGATATCCCTAAAACCTCCATTAAACCTGCAACAAATACTCAACCGAAAACATTAAATCAACACTAATATATCCATCAAGACCCTAATTACTCATAAAACCAATGGTTAATACATCAAACCATCCATGAAATCTGTTTATGGCAACACCAAAATAGTCCTCAGTGGTATATAGATCTCATTTATCCTTGTCCAGTACCTGCTAGTCAAAGAAGAAAACTCTAAATGGTGATTAGTGAAGAGAGTTTTGATCTCGGCTAAGATGATTGAGAGAGATGAGAGAGTTTGGATTTTGTAGAGTAACAAAAGTTAAAAGGAAAAGACCCCCTTTTAAAAAATACTTATACCAAGATCAGCAGCCCGAAAACCCCTAATGGGCTCAAAGCAGGCCGAAAACTAAGTCAGCCCAATTAGGGTCATGACCTAACAAAAGTGACCCAAATCTTTCCAAGCCCAAAAATAAGAAAACTTAATTTACACGTACGTTTCGAGGAAAAAAATAAAATTAGGCAAGACAAAATAAAATAAAATAAAATGAAATACAATCAAACTAAAACAAGAAATATAAATCCACACAACAGTGAAAGACTACTCCCTTTAATTTATAAAGTCGGGATCAAATTTCAGTTCTTAGTAAAACTGCCGCCTTTTTATGAAAAGATCCGAACATGGAATCATATCGTTTAAGGTACTGTCACAAAGATTCATGTTCAGCGTTATTATGGCATTAAGAGACTGGTTGATAGCGTGTATCCCATACTTAGCATGATTTTTCATCGCATCAGTGATATGATTAAGGTTCAGTTCAGCATAAAGCTTAGATAGACATCACTCATGGACCTGTGATGCCTCCTATCTCTTCTCAAAGCATATTTGGCTTTCCCCAGATCACCCCAATTTGACTCCAACCCCCTAGTGCTTGATCAAAAGATTTTATACAAAGCAGGCTTAGTTTTTAAGGTTGATCGTTGGACTTAGTGCCAGTAAACTGACAAGCCTTTCATTCGAGACATGACAGGACTTACTTGTGTTCCCCTATCTCTGTAGTTCTAGTTTGACCCATTAAGCCTTGATTATGAAATAACTTTAAGTAATTGTTTTTAAATAATAGTAAATAGCTTGATGGTACAATATTTTTTGGTGATCAAGACACTAACGGGCTCGTGTATGATTGGGTAATTGCTTTTCTGCCTATTATTCGGAGAGATGTATCTGGAGACATGCATATGTCTTCAAAATAACTCTCCACATTAAGTTTTCCAAATTTAGTTTATATCACTTTAACTTTTACGCGTCATGGAAAGCTACCATACACATCAATGACTGTTTTAGAGCCTTTTAAGCTTAATAACTTCACCCGTTAGGCACACAAAAACAATTTATCAATAACTTTCCAAAGGTTGGATCAATTTCCATTTGAAAATTTTTTAAAGCTTCTAAAAAGCTGTTAACTGAATAGTAATATCACTTCCCATGGAGTAGAGTAAAACACACGTTTTAAGAATTCAGTCACCCCGGTCACTTTAAGCCTTCAGGTAAATGGCTATCCATTATAACCACAGGTGGTTAACCGGACCAAACATGCATGAAAACACATGCCCTTCCAACTCAGAGTTACCGAAATAATTTTAAGTGAAAGAATACGAAACACAAAACACATGATAATCGCCCCGGGTGCTTTCAGTCATGAGGTAAAAGGCTATCCTGTGAAGCTACAAGTAGAACACCGGACCAACCATATACAAGTATATGTCCTTCAAACTTGAGCAACCGACATAATATTAAGCGAGAATGAATCTAAAAAAAACTCAAAATTTTTATTATTTATTATTATTTTTTAAAAATAAAGACAACGCACACACACTCTTTTTGACTTTTTGATTTTTCTCCCCCTAAATTTGTACAAAAAAACAAATATGTACAAATTTATCCCCAAAAAGACTCAATCCTCGAAACGAAGCATTTTAAGAAAACTCACAAGCACATTAAATTTTGTTGTTCCTGCCGGTTTTGTAAATAAATCCGCCACGTTGTTGTCGGCGTGGACTTGTTCAAGATGAATCAATTTCCGATCGAAACAGTCACGAATATTGATGTGCTTGGTTTTAGAATGTTGGACAGGGTTTTTCACAATAGCAATGTCCGCATCATTATCACAGAAAATAGGAGTGTCAAGAAATTCCAAAACGTAATCCAGCAGCTGGTTTTGCATCCAGATAACCTGAGAGCAGCAAGCGGATGCGGAAATATACTCTGCTTCGGCGGTCGAAGTGGAGACTGTTTGTTGTTTCTTACACTGCCATGAGATGAGGCGATCTCCGAGAAACTAGAAACCAGCTGACGTGGATTTCCTATCAATGTCATCTCCACTATAATTGCTATCAGCAAAAGCATAAAGATCAAATTCTGATTTTCTGGGATACCAAAGACCTAACTTCGGTTGTCCCTTCAGATATCTAAAAATACGTTTAACAACAATTAAATGAGAAATTTTAGGATTAGCATGGAAGCGAGCACATTAACAGACTGCAAACATGATGTCAGGATGGCTAGCTGTGAGATACATCAGAGACCCGATCATCAATCGATAGTACGTTTGATCTACGGGACACCCATCAGGATCAGATGAAAAAAGAGGTCTCTCTGCCATTGGAGTATTAGCACCCTTGGAGTCTTGAAGTTCAAACTTTGCAAGCATATCTTCAACATACTTTCCTTGATGCACCAAAGATGCCTGTCGGACTTTGGCGAACTTGTAAACCCAGAAATGTTGTCATTTCACCCAACGAGCTCATTTCAAACCTTTTATTCATTACACCCTCAAATTCTTTTCACAAATCAGCACTGGTGGATATGAAGTTGATGTCATCAACATAGATCTGGACCAAAATCAAGTCTTTTCCGACAGTTTTCCGGAACAAAGTTTGATCAATCGTTCCACGCTTGTAGCCATGATCAAGAAGATGCGCGGTCAGTGTAGCATACCACGCCCGTGGAGCCTGATGTAGTCCGTACAGAGCCTTGTCTAGTTTGTAGACATGATTTGGTTTCTTAGAATCAATGAAACCCGGTGGCTGATCAACATAAATCTCCTATTTGACCTCACCATACAAAAATGTTGTTTTAACATCCATCTGATATACTGTGAACCCCATATACGATGCATAGGCCAGAAAAATTCTAATTGCCTCAAGTCTAGCTGCTGGAGCATAGACCTATGTGTAATCTAACCCTTCAACATGACAAAACCCGAGAACTACCAGTCGTGCCTTGTTTCGAACAATAACCCCGGTGTCATTTTGCTTGTTTCTAAAAACCCATCTTGTATCAAGAGCTTTCTTTATTTCTGGCAGTTTTAACCAATCTCCATACCTGTAACTTATCAAACTGATTCAGTTCTTCATGCATAGCATCAACCCAACTAGGTTCTTGAAGAGCCATCTCAACATTCTTTGGCTCGATTTGAGGTATGAAACAGAAATATATAAAACTGTTTATGTGTCCGGTCTGACTTCGGGTGGACACACCTGCTTCAATGGGACCTATGATGTTTTCAATCGGATGATTCTTTTGGACTCTTAATGGGATTAAATGATCGTACACATCACTGTTCGGTTGAAGATTTGTTACGTTATCCCCTGAATTAGTAAGAGGGTTTTTCCAGCCAGACCTCGCCGTACTGTGAGAGTACGAAGTGCCGGGAACGTATTCATCTGGAATGGCGTCAGGAAACAGTGTGCTCCCGAATATCTGAAGGACGGAACTCTCCCCCTCAACATTTGTAGTATTCTCAGACGAGATCGGTAAACAATCAGTCTCTAAAGATTGTTTAGGCTGATTATCAGTTGTGGTGGAAACACTGCTTAACTCAGCAACATCATCATCCAGTAACGGAGAAATATGAGACAGTGACTGAGAACTGTCTTGTGTAACTTCCACTGTGGGACCACCTTGAGAGTTTGTGTTGATATCTGGAAATACATTGAAGGGCTTGAAGAATTCATTGTAGTCGAATAACCAATCGGGACCAACACGGGCGTCAGTCTCATTTTCTTCTAACCAACGAACTTCATAAGACTCTAGAATCTGCTTGGTTGACTTGTTGTAAACCCAATATGCTGAATTTCCCGCATATCCAACGAAGTAACACTCATCTGCCGTGGCCCCAAACTTTGGAGTGGTTTCCAGATTTAGTAAGGTGCACGGACACCCGAAAGCTCTGAAATGTTCGACAGTGGGCTGATGACAATAAACAATCTCATACGGAGTCTTCATATTGGACTTGTTGATTATCACCCGATTCTGAACATAACAGGCCGTATTAATGGCTTCTGCCCAGAAAAACAGAGGCATTTTAGAATCACATAACATCGTTCTTGCTGCCTTTCTGTTTCTTCTTTCAGCGACCCCATTTTGTTGAGGCGTCTGTGGAGAGCTGTACTGACGAAGCACCCCCATTTCTAAGCAAAAATGATTCAAGACTGCATTCTTGAATTCCGTTCCATTATCACAACGGATTCCTTTCAGCTTTAGGTTCAGTTGATTCTCCATTAACACCACAAACTTCTTGATCAGATCTGCAGTTTCACTCTTATTTGACAAGAAAAACACCCATGTAAAACGTGAGTAGTTATCAGTAATAACAAGACAATAGGAACTACGAGACAAACTTAAAACATGAAACGGTTCAAAAAGGTCCATATGAAGCAACTGAAAGACTGAGGAGATGGTGTTAATTAACTTAGGCTTATGATATTTTCGATGATGTTTACCCAAAGCACAAGCCACACATTTTTCAATAGTCACAAAATCCTTGATTGGTAAGCCACGCACTAAATTGTTTTTGGCAAGACGATTCAGATTTTTTGTATTAGCATGACCAAGCCGACGATGCAAAACCATCGCATTATGTTCTGACACTTTTGAAAACAAGCATGTTATTTCGTCGGGAACATTTTTGTTCATGTCGATCACATAAGCATTATCTTTTCGTTGTGATCGAACAAGAATCCAATCTTCTGGTATGATTATACTAGGTTTCAGAATTAAGCACTCCTTTTAAGTAAATAAGTTGAGAAATATTTGTCACAAATTTGTGACACGCTCAAAAGACTATGCTTCAATTCTGGAACAAAATTAACATTTTCAAACTTTAAAACACCGTTACTTACAGTACCCACCATTAAATGTTTGAATGTCGTGTAGCTGGGTAATGTCTCCTATCATGTGCCTGGAACAGCCACTATCAACATACCAAGGTCTGATGATATTCCTCCATAGTTGTCCCTGCACGAAACGCGGGATTAGTTAGTTTTTGGTACCCAGTCCATACTTACACTGGGTGACCCTGATTCGTCTACAGTTGTCACGGATTGCCAAGACATATCCTTTTGATAATCAAAAATAGATTTTGTTAAATCTTTTGCCGAAGATTTAGGCAACCATCTATGTTTGTGTGACTTGGAGTTATATGTACGAATGGTTGTCATAACCTCCGGTGATTTGGACGTGGGAGGAGACGAATCAGCCCGTTTCTCCTATTTGGGCTTAGCCTTAGTATTTATATTTGAGTTTGAATTTGAGGCATTTTTTCAGACCATTCTTTTGGACCTGTTCGGTTTGGTCTGATGAGAACTAAACCTGCCAGATTTGTTTCGATTCCAATCATCGTCAAAGGAACTAGCTGGATAATGCCCGAATCCTTTTCTGTACGCATTACAAGGCACATATGGCATATTCCTTTGATAAAATCCATAGTAGGGAAAGTACGGACGATGTGGACAGTTTCTGGCAATATGACCAGGAGTGCCACAGTTAAAACATGTCTGACGTTTTATGAAAAATTCATTCTGGGCAACTCCTTGTCTGGACTGGTTGTGTGGACCAATTTGCTTAGATTTGCGATAATTCATGTCGTCCCTTTTGAACTTATCACCTTGTTTGTCATTAGAGCATCCCTCGACAAACTTAGGTGCAACATATTTTTCTGATGTTTTAGAATTTTTTGAAATTTTGATTTTATTAGAAACCACATTATTAGAGTTTAAAGTTTCAACCGAATCAACCACACAAGTATCATTGCCCTTTAAAACAGAGCCCACACAAACAGTCGGAATAACATAATTCAAAACAGGAAGTTCTAAAGAAACATTAGAAACAAAATTATTATCAAAATCAAAGCTAGGGTCGTCATCCTCATCAGTCCACTCCTTCACAATTACTTTGTCTGCACATGAAGTAGACACATTAGAATCGTTCATACTTGAGGTAGATGGACCGGCATTCACCGAACCAGTCCCCTCACCCTTATCTTGTGTACCATACTTCATGTCCTTTGGCTTTTCTTCCTGTTCTTTGGTGACATGAGTAGGGTCATAATTGTGGTTGTATGGTGGGGGAACTTGACTGAATCCTATCCCCTCACCCTCAATTTCTTTCCACCACAGTTGATTTTCAATCATTGAGTTGACAACTTTACTGGACACATCGAATTTCTTAAAATCAAATTCAGCATTTTCAAACTTGCTAGTTAGATTTAAAATTTATGAATTGGAGGCCTCCAATTTAGCAGTCAACTCAGCGATTTCTTGTTTAGCATCAAGATGGTGACAGCTCTTTATACTAAAGTCAGACTTAAGTTTTTTAATTTCTTTGTTAAGAGATTCTATTTTGTCTAGAAAACCCTTTTCAGTTTTCTTAAGTTTAAAATTCTCTGATTTTGTTCTTTCCATATCTCTGCTTAGACTGTCATTGTGAAGTTTATACATTTCTATTTTCTCACCACAATTTAGAGAACATGGTTGAAAATGTACCTCAGATGAATCCGGAGAAGTGAACGCCATGTATGCAAACTGGAGCTCCTTGACCTTCTCCTCAGCAGTGTTTTCCTCTTCAAATTCTTCAACTGATATGAAATTTGCAGTTTGATTTCCAATGTTAAGTGCAGCCATCTGACCTTCCCATGAGAACGTTTGGGCAACCATACCTCTTTCACCATTTCCCGAACTCCCTCCAACTTCACCCCGAGCATTCCCAACTTGTAAGGCCCCGTTACCGGTAGCCCTACTTTCGTGTTGGATTTACTCATAAACACAGTTCTAAAAATTAGAGTTAATTAAAACATTTACGCGGAATATAAAACTTTCATAAAACATTACATAATTCATAACTTGTCTCAAAACATCATTTGTCTTTCAACATTAAAGCATTAAAATTAAAACATCATAAGTCTTCAGATGCCAGAATCTTATTCAGTGCCACGTATCTCCTCAAGCGAGCTGCCTCATCCTACTCACCTACGTGCATACTAAAAGTCAGCTACGCTGAGTGAGTTCTAGTTAATCATACACTATACAATACACATAAACTTATATTCTTTCATTCATACTTTCATACTTTCATACTTTCATTCTTTCATACTTTCATTCTTTCTTTTGTATTAACTTACCTTCATATCTTACGTTATAAATAGCATTACGCCCTACATTCCTCGAGTATTATTAGGGCTCGGTACCCTCCTTCCTCGAGTATTATTAGGGCTCGGTACCCTCCTTCCTCGAGTATTATTAGGGCTCGGTACCCTCCTTCCTCGAGTATTATTAGGGCTCGGTTTCCCTCTTTCCACGAGTATTATTAGGGCTCGGTTTCCCTCTTTACTCGAATATTAGTAGGGTTCGGTTCCCTAGTTCTCGAATATTAGTAGGGTTCGATTCCCTCTTCGTTACCATACAACCATACATCATACCTCGAGTATTATTAGGGCTCGGTACCCTTTTCGTAACCATACAACCATCCTTTCCTTCTTTTATTAACTTTATCACATTCATACACATAAGCATACATATCATACTTACCTTATACTTAGCGTTACAACCTGACAGTACGTGCAATATCCGAAGATCGTTCACGTACCATCAAGCAATCATTCATACATATCACATCATTCACATAAGGCATACACTTATCTCTTAGGATAAGCGTATTAACAAACGTATCGAGTATGCACACAGCCCCGAAAACATAACACATAAATGGGGATAGAAACTCACCTGAACACGGTTACGTTCACCGTTAATCGTATTCCCTTTCTTCAGTTGTGCACGGCTGACTGTATAACAAGTATACGTATCAATTAACTATCACTTCTCATAATGTATTTCTATCTTTATATGACCCACAACGAACGGGGGTCCGGGGGCAGTGCCCCTGGCAGCGGGATCTAGGAGCGGCAGCCCCTAGCAGGGTCCAAGGGGCAGAGCCCCTGGCTGGGGTCGAGCTGTCTTAACACATTTTTCATTAGATTTTTAATTTATTTTCTAAACGAACTTTACTTTAAGCGAAGTTAAACCTTAGGCGAACTTAGCTTTAGGCGAAGTCATCAGGTGAACTTGGCTTTAGGCGAAGTTAAACCTCAGGCGAACTTAGCTCTAGGCGAAGTTATCAGGCGAACTTGGCTTTAGGCGAAGTTACCAGTTAGGCGAACTTGGCCTCAGGCGAAGTTACCAGTTAGGCGAACTTGGCCGTAAGCGAAGTTATCAGTTAGGCGAACTTGGCCTCAGGCGAAGTTATCGCTTTGAAGGCGAAGTTATCGCTTTGAAGGCGAAGTTGCCCAGATCAGCCACGGCTTTGATTTCTGTCCAGCATTTTGGGCGATTTTAACACCCTTGTTATGGTTCGACATCACCCACTACGTTTCCCAACCATTTTCGGTCATATATACGCTATAAAGCTCGGATCTTTAAACTCCAAAGATCAAGAATCATACCTTTTTGAGCTTGTTTGGATCTCGTTTACTTGTTATCACAACTAATCGCTCTCTCTCTCTCTCTCTCTCTCGGATCTGCCCGGTTCTTCCCTCGGCCGGCGGAGAAGTTGTGTGGTGTGTGTGTGTTTTGGAGTGTGTTAGAAAAGTGATAGAATGAAAGATATTTTTGGGTTTAGGGGGTATTTATATCCCTTAAATCCCATGGACCTAAGGCCCATTCTCATTTAACCCATCTCAATTAATCCAAGTCCATGATCCACTCCTTACCCGATATTAATTAATTAACGCGAAATCACTAAACATAACTTTCTTTATTCAACATTAAAATTTTAGGATGTTACACAACTGGAACTAATGCCCTTTCCGTATTTCCATCCATAGCTTGATTTGTGCATTCACGATCAAAATGACCCGTCTCGTGACAGTTGTAGCATCTGGTTTCTTTGTTAAAACCCACCTTCTGGTTATTAGGCATGTTCCAATTATTTCTACCCGTCCTCTTAATAAACTTCTTTGCATGAAAAACTGCCATGGCAATTTGCCACGAGATGTCCATTTCTTCAACATCATCGGGATGAATCTGATCTAGTTCAGCAGTAACCACCGGTTGAACCAAGTCTCCGGCTACAAAATCATGATAATAATTCATAAATCCCGCCATTAGAGCTATATTTTCTTGAGTTTTTTTTAGGTATGGTGGGAATCTGGCTGGAGTTTAGACCGGGAGTGGTTTTACCATAATCATTTGTAGACTAACCAGATTTGGTGAAAAATACTGGAGCTTGATTAGGTGAACTGGATGATGATGATTGACCGAGGGTGGTTGAAAACATCTGGAAGTTTCCCTGTGGTGGTTGTTGAGTGGGCTTGAACAAAGAGAAGCTGTCTTAAGACATAAGGGCATTGTTGGAGGCAACATTATATTCCGCAGCACTATAAGAACTAGCATGATTTATTGCCCGTTGTTTACATCCATATCACACGCTTTAATAGTTGCAATCATTTCAGTCATGCTCATTATGTTAAGATCTTTGGTCTTTTTGATAATTGCAACATTCATGTCCCAATTTTTTGGCAGAGAATTCACCAACTTGTTGTTAATTTCTGAGGTTTGTAGAAAGATTCCAGCTATTCTCATTTCAGTTATAAGATATATAAACCTTTGATGTTGAGATTCTAGTGTCTCTCCCAGAACATGATTAAACATATTAAACTTTTGTTGCAGCAGATCTTGGCGACTCCTCTTCATATCCTCATTTCCCTAATAAACTTCTATTAGTGTGGCCCACAACTCCTTAGCTGATTGGAGTTCTCTAAACTGAAGGGCAATCTCGGGTGAGAGTGCCATAGTTAGAGTGGAGAGAGCTTTCTCATCTTCTTCAACTTTTGCAAAGTCAACATCATCATATAGAGCAACTGGTTTCACAAGAACCTCGGTTGAACCATCCCTTTGATAGGTGATCCTTTGAGGTCCCCTCACAATGCTTTTCCAAATTTATGAGTCATTCATCTTGGCATAGTGTTCGAAACGGAATTTCCATTAACTGAACCCCTCATGAGACAGTAACCGGGATATACGAGTAGCAGTGCCCATGATGGAATCAAGTTCTTGGTGAAGAGACGAGTTGATGGAACTGCTGCCATTTGTCAACTGGGCCATTTTAAATTGAGTCCAAATGCAGTTAAGTCCAATTAAGAGATATAGGTCCAACTAAAATTCAGTCCAGTTTAATAGTCCAAATCCAAGAAGAACATGCCCAACACAGGAGAATGGGCCGAGAACGTTTACCGAGAACACTAAACGTTGACCAGTCCTTGACCGAGAACTAAGAATATGACCAAATCTTGACCGAGAACACAATGTTTGACCAGGTGTTGACCCAGAACACTGAGCGTTGACCAATCCTTGACCGAGAACCAAGAAGTTGACCAAATCTTGACCGAGAACTAAACTTAACCGAGAACAGTGTTAACCGAAAACTGAACGTGACCGAGAACAATGTTGATAGGAGACTCAGTGTAGCAAAAATAAATCTAAGCCGAGAACTAAACTTTGCCTCAATCTGATCCTGGCCGAAATCAATAAGCTTTCTTGATTTAGGCAGCAACAAACTTCCGGGAATCCAGGAATTTGATTTGATTTCCAAACCAAAGCCAATATTCTCCCAAAAATAGCTCTTTCTTCTCATATCACTTTCTCACCGGAAAAACAAACGCAACCACTAAAAATCAAGATCTTGAATCTGTTAATATCACAATAACGAGCCTGAATTTGTCAAAAGGCTCTGATACCAATTGTGATATCAACACGAACAAGTATAGGTGTGGAATACCTATACCCGGTGATTCAAGAACACGAATTAACAAGTAAACTAACACAAAGATGCTTCAAAACACTTGTATATTGATGAATACGTCGTGTGCTTAAGCACCTACAATACTTTATGACAATATGCTAGGAATGAACAACCTTAACCCTATACATGACAACATCTATATATAGGTACACCACCAACTAGCCAGCCTAAACCAACAAAAGCCCACCGAACACACAAAGGTGTTCTCGGCTTACATGTAACGCCCTGAAATTCGATTGGTAAACTAGGATCGTGAAATCATCGGAAACTATAGACTTTGGGATTCTGGACGATAAGTTCGGAACCCATATCATTGGAAAAATCTGCTTTTATCATTTAAAATGTTTATTTTATAAAACGACATTTACGCCTGAAAAATATTAATTTTTATGCTTTCAAAAAATTAAATGTTCTTATTTAAAAAGATTTCAAATAATTATTCGGAAACTGGTTTTATAAAAGTTTTGCTGAAAAAGTTTTAGTTTGTTTAAAAACTTATGAACTCGACTAGTCTTGACCCGTCGGTAGCCTAAACCCGAACCCGAGTCACCCGAGTATTTAAGCGGAAAATCAAGTATTCTTACACCATCTCTTTCATTTCCACCAACACTTCCCACCCAAACACTCTCATTCTAGAGAGAGAAACTAGAGAGAGAAAGTCTTCAAACTTCAAATCCGAGTCCACAAATCTGTTTGTTGTTATTCTTGGTAAGATCTTCTTGAAAATCATCCATTTTCATAACCATTTTCGGCCTCAAATCGAGCAAAAACACCCATTTTCGTTTCTAGAGTTTTCGGGTCAAAAACCGTCTTGTTTTGGTGTCAAAATGCAGGCTTTTGTGTTTAAAATCACTAGGAATCGATAGCCCTTTCAATCCCGAGCATTTCCATGTCAAAAACTTCGATTTTGGGTCAAAAATCTGGAAAATCTGAAAAACCCGTAGGTTTCTCCGTCGCCCAGCTTGAAGGAGTCGAATCAGACTCATTCGATCGAACCAGTCGATCGAATCAGTCCAGTCGATCGAATAGGAAAGCAACCGAATGGTCTCCAACTCATTCGACCGAATGAGTTTCGTATTCGATCGAACGAGTGTCTATTCGATCGAACAAGTTCCATGTTCGACCGAACGAGTTTTTCCAACTGGTTCGACCAAATGTGTTTCTAGTTCGATCGAGCGTGCCACAGATTCGATCGAATGTGTGTCTATTCGATCGAACGTGTTCCTATTCGATCGAATCAAGCCAGAACCAAGCTGTTTCGTCGTTAAAACCCAGTTTTTGCTCGAGGCCGCGTAAGCTCGTTTTCTTAGACTTATAGCACGTTGTTAACCTTATATATATGTTCAACTCTAGGCTAAGGAGATCTATTGTAGCACCATCCTAACCCGAGATCAAGGTGAGTTCATAGCCCCTATTTAAGCTTTTCAAAACTATGGGGTGGAAACATGGTAACTTTACACGTTTGGATAAAATCATTTATGCAATTATGCAAACACTCTTTAAACTATAAACTTTTGGATTTCTACACACGTGCGGAAATCCACAAGCTCTTTAAGAATCTATAAACTTTGGAAATCTATGAACATGGGGAAAACCCATCAACTTATGGAGATCTAAGAACATTGGAAATCAATGAGTATGGGAAATTCTATGAACATTGACATCATGGGAATGGGAATCATATTCATATCATCATAGTCATTGTGTCAGCATGGAAATCTAGAGATCAAAGCATCATGAGTTGAATTGGACGCGAGAGTCTATTCTACTCTCGGTAGAACTCGCGACCATGAGTGGCATTCTATTCTCGGTGGCACTCGTAACTCATGGGATTTCATACTAGTCTCGGTGAAATCCATAACTCTTGAGGACCTATACTAGTCTCGGTAGGGACCAAGGGAACCCAGGATTCTTTGGGGAGTCTATCCTACTCTCGGTAGAACCTAGCTGAGTCCTGGATGACAAGAACGAGGTAGTCTTGGTTTAAGTCTTGCGTGGGGTCAATCAAGTCTTGTGTGATCATTGAGTTCCATCATCATTCATCATCATCATCATTTATTCACCATCATCTTGGATACTAGTAAACAGTGGGATCTTGGTGTTGGTTTATCTAGTAAACTTAGCATGCTCAAATCTATATGTCCTTATTTATGCTTAACTGCTATGTGCTACATGTACCGTTGGGAGACCACAAATCTTTGAGTAATCTTATCACAAACAACTCTAATGGGAGAATAATAAGCCCGCTGAGAGTCCAGGAGAACATTTCATGTTTTACTTACTACAAAAACCTCTTTGGGAAAACCAAGAGACCTTTTCTTACAAACCATCTTAAAACCGGGTATTATATCCAAACATAGTAGTATAAGTTGTAGGAGTGGTGGGTTGGCCGCAGGTACACCCTATATATAAACCCCTACAACCTATACTAGTATGTTTGTGTATAAACTCTTTTTCTTTAAACCTATGAATTCACTCATCTACTTTAAGTAGTTGACAGTTTGTTACATGTTTTCAGGAAATAATGCAGCAAGAAATCCCTAGCAAGTTTAGAGGCCTTAGAGAGATGAAGGCTAGTCTAGGAGTTATTTGGAAACTTGATATTTTGTATTAAAACAATTTGTTTCATGTTACCTGGATGGTGTAATATTTGACATTTTGGTTATATTTATGCATTTAGACTTTTAAACTATTGTGCTCAACAATCACGACTTAGTCGCCGCGCCTCGATTATTCCGCCATCACGATCGGGGTGTGACAGATTGGTATCAGATCCAGTGGTTATAGGGAATTAGGAAACCGACCTAGACTATAACCTAGGATCCTTGACTCTAGATAGCTCATGCATCACAATCACATGTCTACACTTATATACGTGCTGCGTGCTTATGTGTTGCATATTAACTGTTAATCTCTTGAGCCATGTCATTCTGTGTTCTTGGTATAATCTATGTTCTCTATTCTTAATCTTTGGCGTGTCATTGATTCTATTTAACACTCGTTTTTTTTTCGTTTTCGTTTTGTCAAGAATGCCTCCCAGACGTGCACCCGCCCCCTTGGACTCCGCTGATCTAGCCAACCTTATAGCCCAGCAGATCGCGGCTGTGTTACCAGGCATGGTAACAGCCATCAGCCAGGGGCTGAGGCAAGAAGGAACCTCTGGGGCCAACCAAATTCCAGCTCAGAACGCAAACGAACCAGCAAATAAGCCATACAAGGACTTCATGGCTACCAAACCCACCAGCTTCAGCGGTTCAGAAGGCGCCGTTGGTCTCCTCCAGTGGATCGAAAAGATGGAGGCTGCCTTTGTTATTAGCTCGTGCCCTGAGACACTGAAAGTCACGCACGCGGCAAGCATGTTGTCTAAACGCGCGCTGACCTGGTGGAACAACGAGATAAGAACCCGCGGGCGTGAGGCTGCCTTGGCCATGACCTGGTCGGAATTTGTAGCTTTGGTTACCCGCGAGTTCGTACCTCGCAGTGAGGTGCAGAAACTTGAAGCTGAGTTTTGGGTGCACAGAATGAAGGGCGCTGATCACCAAGGGTACACGGAGCGTTTTCACGAGCTCTCCCTTCTCGTACCACACCTGGTCACCCCTCCCTCCCGGGCTATTGAGCTTTACATCAATGGCCTACCTGACACTGTCCGTGGAATCGTTATCGGGGCTGACCCATCAACCCTACAAGCGGCCATTGAACTAGCTGCCCGACTGACCCAGGATCAGGTTAAGACTGGGGTCCTAGCCAAGGACACGGGCAAGGCCGCTGAGGGCTCATCCAAAAAGATCAACCGCATCAAAAAGCGTAAGGCTAGCAGTTACGCGATGGTTACTCCCGCAACCCCAATCAGCTCTGTCGCTCCTGCTCCCACCCCTTCTGGAAGGCCAAAGAGGGAGTACACTGGGGTTCACCCCAAGTGCGGCACTTGCCAATTTCATCACCCTGCCGGAACCCCGTGCTGGAAATGCACGAACTGTGGACGTTTGGGGCACCTAGCGGAACGCTGCAGATTTCAAGGTAATCAACTGGCAATACAGAGCAGCAGTTCCCAACCCAGCAACACTCGAGGCTGTTTCGAGTGTGGAGCCACGGACCACTTCAAGAGCAGGTGTCCTCGTCTTGCAAATCTTCCTCCGGCCCGAGGCCGAGCCTTTACTATTGGCGCTGCTGAAGCTCGCCAAAATCCTGACGTCATTACTGGTACGTTCATTCTCAACAATCTCTGGGTTTCTATTCTATTTGACACGGGTGCAGATAGGAGTTTTATTTCTAGCGAGTTGGTCCCATTGCTTAATCTAGGAACCTCTGTCTTAGACCCCGCTTTCTCTGTCGAAATGGCAAACGGAGAGTCTACCCAAGTGAACAAAATCGTTTGCAATTGCACGCTTACGTTTGATCAGACGTCTCTTAACATTGACCTCATCCCTATGCAATTGGGAAGTTTCGATGTAATTGTTGGGATGGATTGGTTGTCCATCAACCACGCGGAAGTGGTGTGTGCTGAGAAGCTCATTCGCGTTCCTTGTTCTTCTGGCGAGTCCATAATTATTCAAGGAGAAAGATCAGGCAGATGTCTGAAATTAATCTCCTGCTTTAAAGCTCGGCGATGCCTTCGAAAGAAGTGTCTCGCCTTCCTAGCTCATGTCTCCATCAAGAAATCTTTGGGGAAGAAGCTCTCTGATGTCCCCGTTGTGCGTGAATTTCCAGACGTTTTTCCTAAAGACTTACCCGGACTACCTCCTAGCCGACAAGTCGAATTTCACATCGAATTAGTTCCCGGTGCAACCCCCGTGGCAAAATCTCCGTATCGTTTGGCTCCGTCAGAAATGCAGAAATTATCGAGCCAGCTACAGGAACTACTAGACAAGGGTTTTATTCGCCCTAGTTCATCTCCATGGGGAGCTCCAGTCCTCTTCGTCAAGAAGAAGGACGGATCTTTCCGGATGTGCATAGACTATCGTGAGCTTAACAAACTCACGGTCAAGAATCGGTATCCATTACCAAGGATTGACGATCTTTTCGACCAGCTGCAAGGAGCCATTTACTTTTCCAAGATCGACCTACGCTCAGGTTATCACCAAGTACGCGTCATGGAGGACGACATCGCGAAAACCGCTTTCAGAACTCGTTATGGACACTACGAGTTCCTAGTCATGCCTTTTGGTTTGACGAATGCCCCTGCGGTGTTCATGGATCTCATGAATCGCGTTTGTCGTCCATACCTGGACCAGTTTGTTATCGTCTTCATTGACGATATTCTCGTTTATTCCCGCTCTAAAGCCGACCATGAGCTTCATCTCAGGCTTACCTTGGATCTGCTGAGGAAAGAGCAACTCTACGCCAAATTCTGCAAATGCGAATTCTGGCTAAGGGAAGTTCAATTCTTAGGTCACATCATTAACAAGGAAGGCATTCATGTCGACCCTGCCAAGATTGAAGCCATCAAAAATTGGGGAGCGCCTACAACGCCAACCGAAATTCGTTCATTTCTTGGTTTAGCTGGGTACTACCGTCGATTCATCTCGAACTTTTCAAAGATCGTATTGCCTCTCACAATGTTAACTCAAAAAGGGGAACCATTCATTTGGAACCAAGAGCAAGAAGAGGCTTTCCAAACATTGAAACATAAACTCTGTCATGCACCAATCCTGTCACTTCCTGAGGGTAACGATGATTTTGTTGTTTATTGCGACGCCTCGAGCCAAGGTCTAGGCTGCGTCTTAATGCAACGCGGTAAGGTCATCGCTTACGCCTCGCGTCAACTCAAGAGTCATGAGAGGAATTATGTCACTCATGACTTGGAATTGGGTGCTGTGGTCTTTGCCTTAAAAATATGGAGACACTACCTATACGGTACGAAATGTGTCATCTTCACCGACCACAAGAGCCTACAACACATCCTCAACCAAAGGGAGCTAAACATGCGACAACGTCGATGGGTTGAACTCCTAAGTGACTACGACTGCGAAATCCGCTACCACCCTGGAAAGGCTAACGTAGTGGCTGACGCGTTAAGTCGCAAGGAAAGGACCCAGTTGCATGCGATCCGTATTCAGTCCAATCTTCCCTCCTTGGTTCTCGAAGCTCAAAAGCAAGCGATTGCTGGTGGTGATCTCAAAAATATGCTATCTTGCGGTGCCGAACGGAAGTTTGAAACCAAGTTTGATGGTATACTTTACTACTTAAATCGCATGTGGATTCCAAACTCTGAACCACTTCGAGAACTTATCCTGATCGAAGCGCACAAATCCAGATACTCTATTCACCCGGGCAGTGATAAAATGTATCAGAATCTCAAGTCTCACTTCTGGTGGCCGGGTATGAAGAAAGACATAGCTTTATACGTCGGTAGATGTCTAACATGCTCGCGGATCAAGACTGAACATCAGAGACCATCTGGCCTGCTACAGCAACCGATCATACCGCAGTGGAAGTGGGACGAAGTCGCTATGGACTTCATCACCAAACTCCCGCGGACACCCAGCGGTTATGACACGATTTGGGTTATCGTGGATTACTTGACCAAGTCTGCCCACTTTCTCCCTGTCCGCGAGGACTACACTACGGAGAAGCTGGCGCAGATTTACATTCGTGAGATCGTAACCCGTCACGGTGTGCCTAAGGGCATCACGTCTGACCGTGACCCCTCTTTTGCGTCAAGGTTCTGGAAGTCATTTCAGAAAGCCTTTGGGACAAGTGTGAAACTCAGCTCTGCCTATCATCCTGAAACGGACGGACAGAGCGAAAGGACCATACAAACCCTGGAGGATATGCTCAGAGCCTGTATCCTTGAATTCGGTAGTAGCTGGGAGACTCACCTTCCTCTTGCAGAGTTCTCATATAATAACAGCTATCATGCTACCATCAAATGCGCACCATTCGAGGCACTCTATGGCAGGAAATGTCGTTCTCCACTGTGTTGGTCCGAGACCGGAGATTCTCAAATCCTCGGCCCGGAACTGATACAGGAAACCACTGACAGTATCGCCATCATCCAGCAAAGACTTAAGGACGCCCGCTGTCGACACAAGTATTACGCTGACAAACGCCGCAAACCTCTGGAGTTCCAAATAGGCGATCACGTAATGCTCAAAGTTTCCCCCTGGAAGGGCATTGTTCGCTTCGGGAAAAAGGGAAAGCTTGCTCCAAGGTACGTAGGACCTTTCAAGATCATCGAAAAGGTCGGACCCGTAGCCTATCGCTTGGAATTGCCTCCAGAACTCAGCCGTGTTCACAACGTTTTTCATGTGTCGCAACTCAAAAAGTGCCTCGTTGACGAGACCGCTCAAATCCCGATCGTCACGGTTCGCATCGACGACAAACTACACTTTGTTGAGGAACCTGTCGAGATCCTAGATCGAGAAGTCAAAAGGACTAAGCGAAGCCGGATACCCATAGTCAAGGTACGTTGGAACAACCATCGTGGACCCGAGTTCACATGGGAACGAGAGGATAAGATGAGGGAGGAATACCCTCATCTGTTCGCATAGTCATCATCTTTGTAATTCTAGAAATCTTGGAGTCTATGTAATAGTAATCATGTAATCAGGGACCAATATCAATCAATGAAGTATCATGTTGTTCCTATTTGCTTATAAATATTCTCTTATTTGCATAACACCAAGTTTGGCTACCCATGACTCGTGCTGGAAAACACAAGTTGTGCATACTTAATCATGTAAACATTGGGGTAAACTATGTATCATTGAGCCAAAATTTGTCATCATTCTAGCATTCATGAAGCATGGTTGTGTGTGTGTGTGTGGTGTCGTGTCGATTTTTCTAGCCGCACACAATGGAGTTTATGCATTGATACAAGGTGAACTCGTAATTATAGTCCGGAATATAATTACATCAAGTTCACAGGTGTATACGTGTATAAACAATATGCTATTGTGTAACTATGAGTCATGAACTCAAGCTTCGTGTAGGGAATTAATCAATGAATGTTGAAGGAGTGGTGGGTTAGCCGCTGGTACACCCTATACATAAACCCCTTCGGCACAAGTTGATTATGTCTGAAGCGAGACTTGGAATTAGGGACTCATAGTTAGCGTGGCAGCTGTGAGGCGTTAAATTCAAGAGTTATTGAGGGAATTATTCATTGGAGATTGAAGGAGTGGTGGGTTAGCCGCTGGTACACCCTATATATAAACCCCTTCAATCCGAAATGAATATGTCTGATGTAAAGCTTGAAGGTGATGCCTTGTAGTGGAAAATAGTGTGTCGTCCTGTGTGTCATTGAACTAATAGGAGTCGAAAGAAACACCCAAGTGGAGTTGAGGGAGTGGTGGGTTAGCCGCTGGTACACCCTATATATAAACCCCTTCAACTTGATTTGGGTGGTATCCAAGACGAAAATTAGGGGTAGTGGCGCATAGTGGTCATCATGGGATCATTTGATCTAAAACATCATTGCATCAACTATACTAAGTTCTAAATTTCGGGACGAAATTCCTCTAAATTGGGGAGAATGTAACGCCCTGAAATTCGATTGGTAAACTAGGATCGTGAAATCATCGGAAACTATAGACTTTGGGATTCTGGACGATAAGTTCGGAACCCATATCATTGGAAAAATCTGCTTTTATCATTTAAAATGTTTATTTTATAAAACGACATTTACGCCTGAAAAATATTAATTTTTATGCTTTCAAAAAATTAAATGTTCTTATTTAAAAAGATTTCAAATAATTATTCGGAAACTGGTTTTATAAAAGTTTTGCTGAAAAAGTTTTAGTTTGTTTAAAAACTTATGAACTCGACTAGTCTTGACCCGTCGGTAGCCTAAACCCGAACCCGAGTCACCCGAGTATTTAAGCGGAAAATCAAGTATTCTTACACCATCTCTTTCATTTCCACCAACACTTCCCACCCAAACACTCTCATTCTAGAGAGAGAAACTAGAGAGAGAAAGTCTTCAAACTTCAAATCCGAGTCCACAAATCTGTTTGTTGTTATTCTTGGTAAGATCTTCTTGAAAATCATCCATTTTCATAACCATTTTCGGCCTCAAATCGAGCAAAAACACCCATTTTCGTTTCTAGAGTTTTCGGGTCAAAAACCGTCTTGTTTTGGTGTCAAAATGCAGGCTTTTGTGTTTAAAATCACTAGGAATCGATAGCCCTTTCAATCCCGAGCATTTCCATGTCAAAAACTTCGATTTTGGGTCAAAAATCTGGAAAATCTGAAAAACCCGTAGGTTTCTCCGTCGCCCAGCTTGAAGGAGTCGAATCAGACTCATTCGATCGAACCAGTCGATCGAATCAGTCCAGTCGATCGAATAGGAAAGCAACCGAATGGTCTCCAACTCATTCGACCGAATGAGTTTCGTATTCGATCGAACGAGTGTCTATTCGATCGAACAAGTTCCATGTTCGACCGAACGAGTTTTTCCAACTGGTTCGACCAAATGTGTTTCTAGTTCGATCGAGCGTGCCACAGATTCGATCGAATGTGTGTCTATTCGATCGAACGTGTTCCTATTCGATCGAATCAAGCCAGAACCAAGCTGTTTCGTCGTTAAAACCCAGTTTTTGCTCGAGGCCGCGTAAGCTCGTTTTCTTAGACTTATAGCACGTTGTTAACCTTATATATATGTTCAACTCTAGGCTAAGGAGATCTATTGTAGCACCATCCTAACCCGAGATCAAGGTGAGTTCATAGCCCCTATTTAAGCTTTTCAAAACTATGGGGTGGAAACATGGTAACTTTACACGTTTGGATAAAATCATTTATGCAATTATGCAAACACTCTTTAAACTATAAACTTTTGGATTTCTACACACGTGCGGAAATCCACAAGCTCTTTAAGAATCTATAAACTTTGGAAATCTATGAACATGGGGAAAACCCATCAACTTATGGAGATCTAAGAACATTGGAAATCAATGAGTATGGGAAATTCTATGAACATTGACATCATGGGAATGGGAATCATATTCATATCATCATAGTCATTGTGTCAGCATGGAAATCTAGAGATCAAAGCATCATGAGTTGAATTGGACGCGAGAGTCTATTCTACTCTCGGTAGAACTCGCGACCATGAGTGGCATTCTATTCTCGGTGGCACTCGTAACTCATGGGATTTCATACTAGTCTCGGTGAAATCCATAACTCTTGAGAACCTATACTAGTCTCGGTAGGGACCAAGGGAACCCAGGATTCTTTGGGGAGTCTATCCTACTCTCGGTAGAACCTAGCTGAGTCCTGGATGACAAGAACGAGGTAGTCTTGGTTTAAGTCTTGCGTGGGGTCAATCAAGTCTTGTGTGATCATTGAGTTCCATCATCATTCATCATCATCATCATTTATTCACCATCATCTTGGATACTAGTAAACAGTGGGATCTTGGTGTTGGTTTATCTAGTAAACTTAGCATGCTCAAATCTATATGTCCTTATTTATGCTTAACTGCTATGTGCTACATGTACCGTTGGGAGACCACAAATCTTTGAGTAATCTTATCACAAACGACTCTAATGGGAGAATAATAAGCCCGCTGAGAGTCCAGGAGAACATTTCATGTTTTACTTACTACAAAAACCTCTTTGGGAAAACCAAGAGACCTTTTCTTACAAACCATCTTAAAACCGGGTATTATATCCAAACATAGTAGTATAAGTTGTAGGAGTGGTGGGTTGGCCGCAGGTACACCCTATATATAAACCCCTACAACCTATACTAGTATGTTTGTGTATAAACTCTTTTTCTTTAAACCTATGAATTCACTCATCTACTTTAAGTAGTTGACAGTTTGTTACATGTTTTCAGGAAATAATGCAGCAAGAAATCCCTAGCAAGTTTAGAGGCCTTAGAGAGATGAAGGCTAGTCTAGGAGTTATTTGGAAACTTGATATTTTGTATTAAAACAATTTGTTTCATGTTACCTGGATGGTGTAATATTTGACATTTTGGTTATATTTATGCATTTAGACTTTTAAACTATTGTGCTCAACAATCACGACTTAGTCGCCGCGCCTCGATTATTCCGCCATCACGATCGGGGTGTGACATTACATACATCCTAAACCCAAGCCCAAACTAAAACAAACTACATACAAACTAAGCTCAAACCACATAAACTGGGCCCAACAATTAAGTTCTTGGCTACAAATGCATTGTATGACTCATTGAACATTGAAAAGAGTGCTTGAGTGTCATTTGATTGACCATTGCCAGAGTAAGACACATGTCCACCAACTATTGAGGCAGTATCATTTTCTTCAATAAGTTGGACATTGAATCTTGTCTGATTTCCATAACTTGAGCTACTTCCAACAAATGATCTAGGTGTATCACCACCATGTTATGTTGGTTCCTCAATGATAGGAATTTGCTGTTGGTTCTTGGTAGACAAGTTTCCCATAGGTGCAATCAATGCATTAGAAACATTGAAACAAGGCTTTTCTTCTTAGATCATTTCATTTTCTATCATTTCAATTTCTGCAGCCTGAAGGAAGCACATTACATCATCCAATTTCAAATCATTGAAGTTGGGATTTTGGAGGATGAATTTGCAGGCAGTGTACCATTCCTTAGGCATTGAGTTGAGCAGCTTGGTATTCAGATCAAAATCAGTCATGACATAGTCAGTTGTTCGGAGGTCATTCAATAGACTACAACCTTTCTCCATCTTTGTACTTAAACCTCTCAAGTTGTTTCTTGAGCCTTTTCTTCTTTATGTTCTTGAGCTCAGTGTTTCCCTCGAACATTTCAAGAATTGCATCATACATTTCCTTTGCGGTAGGATGATGTGCAACCTTGGTAAGTATTTCCCAAGACGGTCCTAGCTTTATCATTGCTAAGGCCATGTCATCCACTTTCCTCAACCTATCTCTTACAACACCAGTAGCAGCACCATCAGCAGCTCGAGGCCCATTCTTGATCGAAGCCCACATATCTACATCATTGTAGCACACAGCCACTTCAAATAGAACTTTCCATTTGGTGAAGTTTTCCTGCCCATAAAGTATAGGTATTTTGTTAGTGGACACTTCTTGTTCTTCAAGACCAGCCATTTTGATAGTTTGAAAAACAGAAACAGAGTAAAAATCAAGTTTTCAATTGAAAATAAACAGATCTGACTATCAAATCCTCAGATCTGATGAATCTGGTTCGACTGGTACAAGAAATGATAATAAAGTTGTAAACTTTAACGGAAATAAGGAAAAGAAAACACCGGATATTTGTAGATTTGGACGGAAAAGAAGAACATAGCAGCTGACGCCACTCTCCAATGGAACAATTCTTTTCTTACGTCATTGTTCTTCTTCAGTGTCAGGTCCCCGATTTCAGCTGGATCTTACTCAAATCATGTCATAACTCACACAAATTATTGTGCCGACAAGAGAGTTAATGACGGGTTGCTATATTTAGAAACATTATTGTTTGTTAAAGGCGGAATCAATAACAAACAGGGTTGTTGCAATTAATAATCAAAGGTAACTAACACACTCAGGATTCACTCAAAAGATTTCCATTTATATAACATTCATCATACAAAGGGTAATCGATTTAGGGTTTCTTGTGGGAAAGTTTATCCGTATGAATCCTAAGACAGCCGTCACACACAAATATTCTTTTCTGAAAAGTGTAAGGGCTAGAATCCGTTGGAGGCGTGCCCTAAATTATTCTATTTATAGGCTTGCCATCCTCGGACAGTTGTCATTCTTTCTAGAAACCCCAAACGTAAATACATATTCAAAATACATAATCAGAAATATTCTAAGTGTAAAACAAGTCTTCCGGGTAGGCTTTGCAACAGTCTTTATTCTTCGAGTAGGCTGTGTACTCCGCTATCCTTCAGGACTTGGTAACATAGAAGTGTGCCCGGGATCAGTTTCCGAGTAGACTTTACTTGAAGAGTATTTTACCAAGTAAAATACTCACCGGGTAGACTTCAATCTTCTTAACTTGCCAGACTTTGCCCAACAAACCCTTACGAGAAACCATGTTCTTCGATGGTCCTTTCAACTCTTTGCTAGAAAATAACTTATTAGCAAAGTGTACTCGGTAGCACTGTTCCTTGCTTGAGTTGAACCTTGCCCGATATTACTTAAAGATATTCCATTAAATCATCAAGCATGCTTGGACCACTATTATTAATGAATACATTACCTGGTCTTCCAATCACTTGGCTTCATGGACTTGGTTAGCCAAAAGCTTACTCGGAAGTGAACTTACTTGGCTCTGAAGAACAGACTTGCTTGATATAATGATCCCTGCCCGGATTAGCTTAAACTAGTGAACCTTGTCCGACAATTCACTAGTTTGCAAACCCTGCTCGGATGTCCACTAAAGAAGACTTCTTGAAGATAACCTTGCCCGATAGACAAAATATCATACCCGGCTAAGTAAAAAGCTTGCTCGGAGGTCTAAGGTGTGCCCGGATCCATACTTAGCAAATTCTGAGGAGGTTGAGAAGATTCCAATCTTCCATATACTTCATTTTGGTCAAATCTTTGACTCAACAATCTCCCCCTAGATTGGAACACCTCAGTTGACCCAAAACATTTCTAAGGTTACATACACTTAGACAAAATACACATCAAATCAAAATCAAGGTACATATTCAAATAGCATAAACAAAATTACATATTCAAAATCTGTCCGAAGACATTACATAACAAAGCCTATACTATGAATCTTGTCTTTTCCTTGCATTATGTGCGGCTTGTCTTCTGTTCACTATCACTGATGCAGCTCTCAGCCTAAAGATATCAAGGATTTGGTAGTAAGTATGACTTTCTGGTATTACCAAATCCCTTATATCCATCAAATCCTCATCATGCAGGTAGGTCAAGTCTTCATCCTTCTTGATTATGCCCAGTATTTTTCCATCAGAGTTCTTCAGCAAGTAATGGTCAACATTTTCTTTATATTCAACTTCTGTTATGATGCCATTTCTTTGAACTGTGTAGTTGGGGCGTGTCATTCTTCTTTCAAGGCTTATGCATATGTTCATGGTTGACACAGGATTTCTGTCTTTGACATTCAATTGGTAGTACAGTTCAGCTTTGTTCATTCTCTTTAACTTCTCTGACCTTCTTGATCTGTGAAGTTGAATCATTCTCCAACTTCTCTTTTCTTTTAAGAACCGGAATCCTTTGTGAGCTTCTTCCTTCAAAAACTTTGAGAGTGTTGGGTTTTAGCAAGATTATCAAAGTTCAAAAACTTTGAGATGTGTGTGTGTGAGAGAGAGCGTAGAGATTCAACCAAGAATTATGATCTACCAATTCACACCCTTGCATGTATTGGAATAACAAAAAGGAGGAAAAAGAAGAGGGAAGAGGTTTTCCCACCCAAAATTTAAATCTCCTTTTATTACTTACAATTTATTTACTTTTAATGTTTATGTTATAAACATAACATAAGTAACATGCAATATGTCATTTAACCAATTTAAATAACATCTCTATAAATATTCCATATAGTTTATTTAACACACAAATGCAAATATTTAGAAAACCCAATTTCCAAATATTATAAGTGTTGATAATCATTACTTAGATCATATCTAATAATAATTATCGTGGCATTTGTCTAGCTTGTTATTGGGTATGACCCGACTTGGATCAATACGTACTAGCCACATCAACTCTAATATGTGTCTTGGGCAGATCGATTCCAACAATCTCCCACTTGCACAAGATTCATAGAAGATTGATGCAAATAGCAAATACCGCCTAACAACGGTTTACTACCCCTAATACGCATGATGAAGTGCCATTCAATAACATCATCCCCTTCAAGTCCCTTACTTGAAAATGATTTAGGTGAAACTATCATTTATCCTTTTGCCATAAATGTCATGTTAAATCCAGAGACACAGAGTGACCATTCTCTGTTGATTTAACTTATCAGGCCTTAGACATTTAACTCTCAACGAATAAGAGGGACAAATCCCTTATTGACTACATATGTCTCTCACTATCACCTCGTACTACACTTGAGCTAACCTTATGTACTGACATGATTCAGAGCAGCGAAGATTAAGTCAAAGTATAATAATCGGTGAATATCAAGACCCAATTGTATCTCAGGTCGGAGGATACTATGAGGTTCGCCTTTACTCAAATTTACTTATGATCACAAATCACAAGGATTCCATGCAGTAAAATTTGAGGGCGGGTCATCTCCAATATTTATCCCATAAATATCTATGAACCTTGGCAGCAAACCCTTGCTATATTCATACCTCATGAATATATACCAATCCAAGTTCATAACAGTCTTACTTTCATATTTGTTCCCACAACTATGATCGACTACGGACGTTTAGAATAATTCAACTATTCACGGATTTAAACATACTAAAATGGAACATAACTCAAGAACATGACAATAACCAAAACCATATGATTGAGTTAAAATAAATTGTTCCGATATCCAAATACAAATTTTTGATCTAATTCAATCACTAGAATATCGAAGACCTAAGGCGCAAGTATGACCCTCATGCTTCGGCCTTTCTAGGAGCTTCGTGATTTGATCCGAAATGTTTTGATCAATGTGAACTTTGCGAATACATATCTTTCCTTTTTCAACTTCATCGCTTATGTAGTTGAATCTCCGCTCAATGTGCCTAGTCTTTTGGTGTGCACGGTGTTCCTTGATTTTAGCAATCGCACCCTCGTTGTCACAAAAGATTTCTAGAGGGTCCTGAATGGTACGGACTACCCCTAGATCGGCAATGAACTTTCTAATCCATGCAGCTTCTTGAGCTGCCAAGGAGGCGGCGATGTATTCTGATTCAGTGGTGGACAAGGGTACCACGTCTTGTTTTGCGCTCTTCCAAGAGACAGCACCACCATTTAGAACGAAGACATATCCCGATTGTGATCGAGAATCATCTCGATCAGTTTGGAAACTCGCATCAGTGTAACCCTTTACAACGAGTTCCTCCTCACCAGAGCCATATATCATAAACATATCCTTAATCCTCCTAAGGTATTTCAATATGCTCTTAACCGCCATCCAATGGCTAGTTCCCGGATTTTGTTGGTATCTACTTGTCATGCTCAAAGCGCGTGACATGTCCGGTCTAGTGCAAATCATGGCATACATGATGGATCCTATAGCAGATGCATATGGGATTCCACTCATTTTATCTTGTTTATCCTTTGAACTTGGACATTGAGAAACACTCAACATTGTTCCTCTTTGAATAGGTACAAAACCTTTCTTAGAGTTGTCCATCTTGAACCTTTTCATGATCTTGTCAATGTATTCACCTTGATTCAAACCTATCAACCGCCTTGATCTATCCCTATAGATCCTTATTCCCATAATATAGGCGGCCTCACCAAGATCCTTAATGGAAAAACAGCTTCCAAGCCAGGCTTTTACACCTTCCAAAGTTGGAATGTCATTTACAAATAGTAATATGTCATCGACATATAATACCAGAAAGGTAATGATGCTCCCAATAGCTTTCTTCTACACACAAGCTTCGTCAGCGTTTTTGAAGAATCCAAATTTCTTAACTTCATCATCAAAACGATGATTCCAACTCCTAGATGCTTGTTTCAATCCATAGATTAATTTCTTTAACTTGCATACTTTATTAAGATGTTGTGGATCGACAAAACCTTCGAGCTGAACCATATAGACATCTTCTTCAAGATGTTCATTTAGAAAAGCGGTTTTGACATCCATTTGCCAAATCTCATAGTCATAATATGCAGCTATGGCAAACAATATCCTTATAGACTTTAACATCGCCACGGGCGAGAAAGTTTCATCATAATCAACCCTTTGAGTTTGAGTGAAACCCTTTGCTACAAGTCTAGCTTTATAAGTATCCAAATTTCCATGCATATCGGTTTTCTTCTTGAAAACCCACTTACTTCCAACCAATTTGTAATTAAGAGGTGGAGCAACCAGGTCCCATACTTGGTTGTCACGCATGGATTGCATCTTAACGTTCATGGCTTCCAGCCATATGTCACAATCAGATTGTGACATTGAATCTCAGTATGTGGTTGGTTCATCAGAATCTACCACATAGCAACCATCCATGAAAAATCCATATCTTTCAAGTGGGGTGCTAATTCTACCAGATTTGCGAAAGTTTTGTGTGGGTTGATCAACCAATTGATCATTATCAACAACCTCATGTTGATCGCTAGTGTCAACCAAACGTGTATCGGCTTGTGGTTCTCGATCCTCCTAGATTTCCATAGTTCTATCAGTTCCTTCCATAAGGAATCTTCTTTCCAAGAACTTAGCCTTGCGAGCTATAAATACTTTATGCTCATCTAGATTGTAGAAGTAATATCCCATCGAATCTTCGGGATATCCTACAAAGACACACTTAGTGGATCGGCTTTCAAGCTTGTCTGGGGTGTAGATCTTAACATATGTCTCACAGCCCCATACCCTTAAATAAGATAATGATGGAACCCTTCCATGCTATATTTCAAAGGGTGTCCTTTCCACTTTCTTGGTTGGTACCATATTTAAAATACGGGGCAGCAGAGATCAAAGAGAAACCCCAAAATGATAGAGGTAATGTTCTTCTAGCCATCATGGATCGAACCATATCCAACAAAGTTCGATTCCTCCTTTCAGACACAACATTATGTTGTGGTGTTCCAGGTGGAGTAAGTTGTGAGACTATCCCACAACTCCTAAGATGTTCTAGAAACGCATCATTGAGGTATTCACCTCCTCTATCGGAACGTAGTACTTTGATTGTTTTGTAGAGTTGATTTTGTACTTCATTTTGGAAGACTTTGAACATTTCAAAGGCTTCATTTTTGTGTCTTAACAAGAACACATACCCATAGCGACTATATTCGTCGGTTAAGGTAATGAAGTATCTTTCACCATTCCTTGTCATTGTCCTAAAAGGACCACATACATCCGAATGTATGAAACCTATTAAGTCTTTCGCCCTTTCATTAGTTCCACTAAATGGTTCTTTGGTCATTTTTCCCAATAAACAAGATTCACATTCATCAAATGAATCATCACTTGATTTCAAAAAACCATTCTTTTGAAGTGTATGAATCTGATCCTTGTTTATGTGACCATGGCGACAATGCCAAAGAAAAGTTTTACTCAAATCCAATTTGAGTCTTTTGGTGTTAGCTTGGTACAACGAGTTATCAACGGATGTATTATCATGAACCAATTCATAAATGCCATTAAACGGCATTGCTTTAAAATAAAAGACATCATTCATGAAAACATAAAACCCATTGTCTACAAACTTGAAATCATAACCAAATTGTCTTAATACAGAAACAGAGATAATATTCCTAGTCAAACTAGGAGAATATAGAATGTTTTTCAAAATAACTTCCAAACCATTTGGAAGCTTCAAAACATAATCTCCTCGGGCTTGGACGTTAACCTTTGCTCCATTGCCCATGAAGAGACTTATATCTCCTTTCTTATAATCATCTCTTCTTCTGAACCCCTGCAATGAATTGCATATATGAGTTCCACATCCGGTATCCAATACCCATGTGTTAGAAGAAATTATATTATGATCAATATGGATCATGAAAGTTGTACCTGAGGTTTTCCCCGTATCCCTTTCGGCTTTCAACTCTTTAAGATAGGTCGGAAAATTTCTCATCCAGTGACCTATCTCCCCACAACCAAAGCACGGATCCACAACGCTAACCTTTAGCTTCTTGAGTTTGGGTTCCGCCTTTGCCTTTCCCTTGAACCCCTTCTTGACTTGCCCCTTACCAACGATAACCTTTGCCATGGGTTCTGGGTGAAGCCTCTTCTTCAAGCCACCTTCACTGATCGCAAGAACGGGTAAAACCTTTTTAACCGTGCCGGCTTCGGCTGTCTTAAGCATTGCGTGAAGCTCACCAACGCTTTTGTCCCATCTGATCATGTTGTAGTTCATGACGAATGTCTCAAACCTTTTAGTTAGGCCGTTTAAGATCAAATCCGTGGCTAACTCTTTTGAGACGGGACAGTTAAGCCGTTCAAGCCGATCAATGTGGCTTTTCATCTTAAGCACATAAGATGACACGGATTGGGTTTCTTCCATATGACATGCATGAAGTGCTCGAACCGTTTCGAAGCGCTCCACCCTAGCTTGAGTAAAGAACATTTCCTTAAGCTGGATTATCATGTCATACGCCCCGTGATTCTCGAAATCCTTTTGGACTTCGGGAACCATTGTTCCCAACATGAGGCAAGAAACTTGCACCGAATCCTCGTTGTATTTCAGCCAATCCGCATTGGCATCCAAGTTGTTGACATCGGGTTCATCGGGAATAGGATCATCTAAAATATAGGACTTTTTTTCTTGCTTGAGAACAATTCTCAAGTTTCGATACCAGTCCATAAAGTTGGTAAAGTTTAGACGATCCTTGTCCAGAATGGATCTCAGTGATAGATTATGCACATGATGGATAATTGCGTTCGGTGTGTTGTTTGCGACCATCTATAAAGAATTTAACAAAGTTCAATTTAGTATTTTCGATATCAATAAATTTAATCTTTAATACCCTTTAATGTCTCCAAGGAAATTAATGATTAAAATCTAGAATCCAACGTTCATTCAAATAGTAGTTAGGTGACATTTATCCCACTATTCAAATTAACAAGGTAGTCAACATTTGACAATTGCAACCCTTTGCAACTTCTAGTTTTATGGGATAGGTTAAACATCATATGTTTAGTTGGCATGTTTAATCCCATCAACACCTTAGAACGCCATGTGTCGGTGACCCTATTCACTTGGTTTCCAAATCAATCGTCCTACTTACACACACGTGTGAGTTTACACATATAAGTGGTTAGGTGACCCTCATCCCAAACGTATTGTAAAAACACCTTAAGATCATAATTCAAGTCTACAATTCACAAGTTTTCTTAAAATGTGGTTAGGTGACCCTATTCCACAGTTCAAGTCTAAAAGTGACTTAAGTGTCGTATAAAAGGATGGTGTTCAAATTGTTTTAAAAGGGATTTTAGTTTTCAAAATTCTAGATTGGAAAACTATATAGTGTAGCTTCCATTTGCATGCATTCAAATGTATGGTACCTTTGAAAACCGATTTTCATATTCCTTTTAATAAAACCCATTTTATTAAAAATGGACAACTCCTTTTAATAAAAAGAGTTCAACGGGTCGTGCACAGTAACTCAACGACGCCGAAGAACGATAACTTTGTTTTCAGTAGGATCGGTTTTGCCATTCAAAAGGGGGTGGCGGTGCAGCTTGTTGCCCGCTTACCTTCCTCTCTGTTGTAACTGGATCCTTCTTTTTAACTTTAATAGTAAATTTTATTATGAAATCATTAATAGTTAATAAAACCAATTTTGTCACTTAATAATTTCAAAGGAATCACTTCTATGCTAGTTGTCGATTTTAATTGTTAACATCCAAACATGATAAAACAATAAACATAAATCAACCACACAAGCATAAAATACAAACACAAGTCCATAACCATAACCACCTAGAATGACAACACTTGTTGACCGAAACAAGTGTGCCAAAAGGTCTCTCCTAAGGGATGAGAATGACACAAGGCATGTGTCGGTGAACTCCCACTTGATCCCGCATCCATATGCTTCAAGTGTCCACCTTATGTTGTGACTCTTCCACTTTATTTGGGCTTCCAATTGGCTCCAACTTCAGCTCCTTGCTTCCATGGGCCTCCAAGTTTGGGCTTTGGCCTTTGGGCTAAAATCCCATCCTAGACTATGAAGTTCATTAAGGCCCAAAACAAAAACCGTAACTTTGTTGCTTATTCTTTTACAAAAATACATCCTAATACATTTTTCTCTAGTAAAAGAAACACAACTAATCTACTTAGTATTACAAACCAATATGAATGAATAAATAGATTACAAACCCAAATAAATGAATATTACAACCAAATTGAATATTGAATAAATCACAACACAAAATCACATCCAAAGGTCATGGCTAGGTTATGAACATCTAAATGCACATCCAAATATGCAAGGTCTTAGAAGACCAAAATGGTTCCCCTCTTACCCATAAAACTTTCGGCCAAGAGAAACAAAACCGAAAGTTTCAGGTTTTGTCCAAACAAAATAAATAATCATCCATATGACTTAATTCTTCAAGATTATCACATGCATGTATAGTATAATCTTGAGGAACCAAGGGGTAACCAAAAAGCAAAAACTTTCGGCTATATGTTGAACCACACCATAAAACCCAAAATTTTTAGATCTATGAAGCATGTATCTTTATAAGCGGCTCTTGATGCCATTGTTGGGTTTTAGCAAGATTATCAATGTCCAAAATAACCATTTATTAAGGAAAACACAGCGGAAATAAAGTTTTAAATCTTGTTTACCAATACATATAAAACCCGTTTTATATATAAACCCAATGCCCGGATCCATATACGAAATACATGCTATCAAAACAACCATAGGGTGTTTGGCATACTACCTTCAAGTGTAGAAAACCGAAGGGGATGAATGATATGAACGGCTAGATTCCAAAGGAGGAAACCTCAAGCTTGTATACCCAACGAGCTCCAACAAACACCTTGGTTGCTAGGGTCCTTACACTTGATGTAAGAACAAAACCGATTTTGTTCTTTCTCTTCGTGTTCTCGGATCAATGGAGAGAAAATGAGAGAAGAGATGTGTGTGTGAGAGAGAGAGTGTATAGATTCAACCAAGAACTATAATCTACCAATACACACCCTTGCATGTATTGGAAATAACAAAAAGGAGGAGAGAGAAGAAGGAAGAGGTTTTCCCACCCAAAATTCAAATCTCCTTTTATCACTTACAGTTTATTTACTTATAATGTTTATGTCATAAACTTAACATAAGTAACATGCAATATGTCATTTAACCAATTTAAATAACATCTCTATAAATATTCCATATAATTTATTTAACACACAAATGCAAATATTTAGAAAACCCAATTTCCAAATATTATAAGAGATGATAATCATTACTTAGATCATATCTAATAATAATTATCGTGGCGTTTGTCTAGCTTGTTATTGGGTATGACCCGACTTGGATCAATACATACTAGCCACATCAAATCTAATATGTGTCTTGGGCAAATCGATTCCAACAGAGAGATCATTCATTTGCCTTCCTGCCATTTTGTTTCTGTCTCTATAATCATACAGGTTAAGTGTGGCCATTCTTTCTAGTTGTTCTTGAGTGTACTCATAAAAGTCACCTCTCATAACTATCTCTCTCAGCTTTCTGCTTTCCATAATCACTCTTAAACATTCAGATACAGAATCATAGTAGAGTTCACTTGGAAGATCCACATCTGATTGTGGTCTTGTTGTTCATTGTTGTACATATCTACTTGATTCACCTCTTCCACCTTGTTGATGTCTTCTTGAATTAGGAGGCCTGAATGGAATGGACGTCTTAGGTTTTCCAGGCCTTAAGTTGAAAGTGTTAATGTAGATTGCCTGTACTATCTCAGGTGGAAGGTTAGCCAGTTCAACAGGATTTTGTCCTTCTTGTTTTTTAAGAGTCTTTATCATTTTAGCTATTCTAGGACTGTATGACAATCCTGCAGGTACATATACAAATCTTCCATCAACAAGGCTTCTAGGGATCTCACTTTCCCTTGGAGCCTTCTCCCAATCAGCCTTTTGGATATAGAAGGGTTCTTTTAAGTCTTGTTTTTCCAAGGCATTAAAAGAGGCTTCATCCATTCCCATTTGATTAATCATTATGCCCCTTAGATCATTTATCATCTCTTCATTCTCCCAAGGGTCAATGGGTTCATCTTCAGGTTCAGGCATGGCTTCTTGTGGGATTGGGGTGTCAATAATAGGTACTTCCTTTGACATTTCCTTTTCTCCTTGAATCTTCTGTTTCTCCCTTAGAGTCATTATTTTTCTTTTCTTTGTTGGAGGCTCAACAGATGTTTCAGATTGCTTAGTAGAGCTCTCAGTTTGTGCCCTTTTTAGTTTTTCTTTTCTTTTCAACCTGTTGTATTGATCCTGCACAGATTCTCTTGACATGCTTTCTACAACATCAGGCTTCAACCCTCTTTCCAGCAGGTAACCACACATACCTCCATACTTCCTCTTCAAGGCTTCAATATTTTCAATCTCATTATTTTCTTTGACAAATTTTTCTTTTACTTTCTCTCTTTCACTGTTGTAGAGTTCTTGAAGCTTGTCAAAGTTGAAGTGTGTCAAGTCTTTCTCTGAATAGTCATGTTTTCTTAGATATTCTCTGTATTTCTGACTATCTCTGTTCTTTTCTTCCATCTTTTTCTTGAAACCATCCCTCTCCTTGTCCAGTTTCTTTTGCAATTGATCATCATCTAGATCAGCCAAAGTTTCAAAACTTATTCCATACCTTCTTAGCTTCACAATTAATGGATGTTTCTTTTTGGCTTCCCTCATACTCAACTCAATGGTTGCCCCTTGTTCATCAGTCATTTTGACTTGTGGGGACACAACATTAGCAGTCTTGGAACTCTTTCCTTGATCATCATCAGAATTATCAGACTCATCCTCTTCTTCAGTTAAGTCATTAACTGCATCAATTTTGGGTTCATCAGAGGGTGGATGATCTGGTTCACTTCTGATAGGCACATCAGGAACACATGGAATCTGTTGACCTGGTTGCAGTGGAATTTCTTTGATTGAGCTTGCATCATTTTCATCATCAGGAGTCTCTATATAGCATTTATTCTTTTCATCCCATCTCCCTCTCTTTGTTTTCTTATCATCTCTCATGCCCTGATCAGTAGCTTTCCTCTTTCTTGAGTATTTCTTTTCAAATCTTTCCACATTTTCATGTATTTTTGATGCCTTAGCCAACATTTCTTCAATAGATTCTTCATGCTCCTTTTCAGGATTCTTTTCAGGTTCCCGTTGGGATTCTTTTTCAGGTTGGCTCTATGGTTGAAACATACTAACCACCATAGCCAAGGAGTTGTCTGCTTCCTCAACTCTTCTCAACTTAATCAACTCCTCAATTACATCTTGATCAGCCACTTCATCAATGATTTCTTTTGCAATGTTGGCTTGGTTGATCAAGGCTTCCTGCTCTGCCAATTCTACAGGATCCAGTGTTTGGGCCAGTATTTTTCTGTCCCTTGTCTCTCTCATGATGTTTTCTTGTTCTTTTAGGGCAGAAGAAATAGCATCATCTTTAAACAAGATGTCTTTCTCTGGATATGCCTTAACAAGCTCTTCTTCATAGACTTTTGTTTTACCTTTCTCAATTCTCCTTCTCACATCCTCTTCATCTTCAGACTGTACATAGTCATCTATTTCCTTTTCAAGTGCTTGCAGTTCTGGGTCATGCTCTACTCTCTTGGAACTTGCTTGTTGATCAGTTTCTGGTTCAGTGTGTATAAGTTCCTTAGTAGCAGCATTTTCATCAATGATTTCCTCAGTTTGAACATCAGTTAAGTTATCAGTAGCTACATCTGTTAAGACATCAGTAGCCACATCAGTGGTAGCTACATTTTCTTCAACATTTGTCTTTTCAACTCCATCCTCTGTCTCAACATTCTCTTCACTCCATTCAACATTCATTATTTCATCATTATAATCATAATTTTGTTCTCCAATATCTTATTTGTCACCTTCATACTCATCATCTTCAACTCTCCTCTCCTCACTGTCCTCCTCTCCATCATCATAAGCAGTCAAAATCAGTTTCAAAAAGTCTATAGTCTCTACACCTGTTTCAGTTTCAGTCTCAACATTTACCCTTGAGTCAGTTGGCTCTTTTTCATTCTCCCCTTGTTTTAGGGCAGCTGAGGTCTTCTCAACCTCCTGCTCCAGGGATTTAATTTTCATTTCAGCTCTGACCAACTTCTCTATCAACATGACATTCTCCATAGTGACATCCTTATTCCTCTTCTTCAATTCTGCATTTTCTTTCAATAAGTCCAAGTTTCTTAGGAATAGGTTTTTGTCAGAATGTGGGGTTGTAGGTGGTGATGTAGAAAATGGTTCATACTCAGGTGGGTCTTGGGTTGTGGTGAGTTTGGAATATGGATGGTGGTGGTGATTGTGTATGAGGTGGGCTTGGAATGAATGGATCTGAGTGAATTGGGCTAGTATTGGTGGTGTTTGTGGTGTTGGTGATGTATGTGTTGATGTTTCAGGCTGTGATTGGCTTAAGGTTTGGGTTGGGGATTGAGTGGTTTGATGTGGTGGAGTTTGTGGTGGTGATGGTATAATGGGTTGGTCAATGGGTAATGGTGATTGTGGTGGTGTTGGAATAATGGGTTGTTCTGGTTTATCAGTTTGCTCCCCCTGATCTTGTGCACCAACAATCATGGCTCCTCCATCCCCTCCTTTATCTCCATCTCCAGCATTATCATCTCTATCAGAGTCATCATCATCACTTCCAAACTCATCTCCCTCTCCTTCCTCCTCTGAGCTCAACTCAGGCACTGGTATCACATCCAAGTTATTATCCAACAACCTTGGCAAGATCTCAAATGGGATGTTTGAGTCAAATCTATTGGCAACACATGGATTTCTGATTCTTCTGTATGTGTCAGGATTTTGCAGTAGATGTGTAATGCCAATAGTGGGTAGATCTTGTATTTCACTGTTGAAGATTATCTGTACGAACCTTGGGTACTGCAGAAATCTATCTACCTCATCTTTCTTCAAATTTTATACTAATCCCTCAAAGATCATCTTTGAGAAATTAAATGGCAAATCATATATAATCCCCACAGTGGCATTTGCTAAATCACGACTCATCAGAGTCTATGATCCTTTTCGTGGAGCAAACCCCTGTATCACATGATGAATAAGGAATCTTTACAGCATAGGGAACATCCCTTTTTGAAACAGTCCATCATGTATAGTTCTTTGATAACCCATCGTCTGCTCAAATATCCTCATCAAGTGAGCTGTATTGAAGTTTATTGAGTTATGATCATCATAATTCAACCACAAGCATCTTCTAATCATACTTTTTGTCACTTGTATCTCTTGTCTTGCTACTGTTGCTTCGATTCTTTTCCCATTAATGTCATCAACGTATCTTGCAAATCTCCAGAAATCTAGCGAATGATTTCTGTAGATGATTGGACATTCAGTGAAGGCAAAACCAACATTTGATCGAGCCATCCAAGTAATCATTCAAGACACTGGCTCGTTATCAGGTGTGACTTGTAATAGTGCACCCATGTTATGCTTCTTTTCAAAGAAGTACTTGGGTTGTTCTTCTCCTGCCATATATGTTCTTCGACAAGTTTATAACCATAGTCAAGCATCTAATTTTGAATCCATAGAACTTGTGCACAACAAGCAGATGCAACAACATATTCAACTTCTGCAGTGGAGATTGAGACAGTAGTCTGCTTCTTGCGTTGCCATGACACTAGCCTTTCACCCAAAAATTGACATCCTCCTGAGGTTTACTTTCTGCTCGTGTTACAGCCATCATAATCACTGTCTGTATAGGCAATCAGATCAAAAGATTGATTCTTTGGATACCAAATCCCTAAGTCTGGTCTTCCCTTCAAATATCTGAATATTCTTTTAACATCATTCATGTGGAAGACTTATGGACTTGATTGGAATCTTGCACACACACATACAGCAAACATGATATCTGGTCTTGTAGCAGTCAGATACATCAGAGATCCAATTTTGGCTCTATATTCATGTTCATCGACATGCTCCCCCTTTTCATCTACAATCATCTTTTATTTGGTGTCTATTGGAGTTGAATCAGTTTTGTACTCATGAAAATTGAACTTATTCAAGATGTCGTGCACATATTTGGTTTGGTAAATGAAGATCCCTTCAGCTTTCTGTTGAACTTGCAATCCAAGAAAGAAGTTCATTTCTCCCATACAGCTCATGATGTATTTGGACTTCATTACCCCCTTCAAACTCCATGCATATTTGTTCATTTGTAGATCCAAAGATGATGTCATCCACATACACTTGTAACATAAGCAAATCTGATCCCTTTCTTTTGTAGAAGAGTGTCTTGTCAATGGCACCTCTTTGAAAACCATTTTTAAGAAGACGGTTTGACATCTCATCATACCAAGCTCTAGGAGCTTGATGCAATCCATATAGGGCTTTGTTCAACTTATACCCTATTAGTGCACGGTTTTGCGTCTAGAGTCTTTGTATTTATCGTAAACGTTTTTGTTTATTATTTAATGTAATAAATAGTTTTGTTTATTAAGTGGTTCGTTAAGGTATAATCTAGTTCGCTAGGGGATGTTAGCGAACTAGATATTTAATGTATTCCCTCCTGATTCGTTAGGGGATGTTAACGAATCAGGGGGTGTTTCGCTAAGTTTATGTATGTAACGAAGGGGAAGCTGGTTCGCTAGGGGATGTTAGCGAACTACATCACCTTCTATATATAGTGAACTCCTGTTCACAGATTAATTTAAGTTTTGAGTTGATTAACGAAGTTCTGTCCAAACTCTCTCTCAAGCTTCACCTAATATTATACAAATACTACTGATAACATATTGATAATAGATATACATATATAACACTGAATCAATGTTAATTATGAGCTAGATTCTTAATCGTATTAATAGTATAAACACAGATCTGGGATCTGTTAGTAGTTATTGTTATTTATACGAGTCATCGGGTTCCAACAAGTGGTATCAGAGCTATTGGTGCTCATACACTTGATTTGGTGTTGATTTTGTTATCGTTTTTATTGAATTTTCTGTTTAAGAAGTTTTGAGTTGATTAACGAAGTTCTGTCCAAACTCTCTCTCAAGCTTCACCTAATATTATACAAATACTACTGATAACATATTGATAATAGATATACATATATAACACTAAATCAATGTTAATTATGAGCTAGATTCTTAATCGTATTAATAGTATAAACCCAGATCTGAGATCTGTTAGTAGTTATTGTTATTGATACGAATCACGGGATCCAACATCATCATCATGCAGGAATGTCAAACCTTCATCTACTTTAATAATGCCCAAGGCATGTCCATCAGAGTTTCTGAGAATGTAAGATTCATCTTGTTCTTTATAATCAATGTGAGCAATCCTACCATTTCTCTGGACTTCAAGGTTAGGCCTTGTCATCTGCCTTCTCATGCTTATACACACCATCATATTAGGCATGGGATCTTTTTTCTTCACTTTTGAAATGTAGTCAATTTCAGCAGATCTGATTTCCGTCATCCTCTTGGCCCTTCTGGTTTTCTCATATTCAGATAATTCCATCTTCCTCTTTTTGTTTAACATAGGGAACCCTTTCCTGTCCTCCTCCCTGAGATGTTTTGATAATTCATTTTTCTGTTTTCCGGCAAACCTATGACTGTCATGATAATCATATAGTTCCATAGTTGCCATCTCCTCCAGTTTTTCCCTTTTAAAATCAGCAAAATCATCCTTGAAGATGGTTTCCTTCAACTCTCCACTTTCATAATCACCTTCAGAGTTTCAGATATAGATTTAAATAAGAGCGTTTTAGGCAGGTCCACATCAGATGGTGACCTTTGTTGTTTCTTATGTGCAGCTCTTGTAGCAGGAATTTGGACTCTTGAAGCTGAGGGCCTAGGGAAATTGCCTTTTTAGGTTTAGTGGCCCTCATAATCCCGAATTTCTTCTCAAACATAGCAGTTACCATTTCTACTGGCATTCTCATCAAATCAAGGAAGTTCTCACCTCTTTCTCTGGATAGTCTTTTAATCATTCTCATTATTCTTTTATCTCCAAGTTGATCAGGAGGGACAAATATTCCTTCCCTTAGTCCAACATCAAAATTTCTTGGATTTCTCTGTTCAGCTTCCAATCTTTCCCATTCAACCTTTTCTTCATAAAACAGTTGTTGCTGTTGACCTTTCCCCAAGTTATCAAACACACTTTCTGCCATCCCTTTACTCATCATCAAGACTTTTAGGGTCTTGATTTTGTTCTCAGCATCCCATGGCTCTATGTGTTCAACTGTTTCTAGTTTCACTTCCACAGTAATAGGAACTTTCGAAGATATTGGGCATTTTCTTGATCATCTTTTTCTATCTCATACAGGTAAAAGGCTAACCTCTCACTTCTACTCATCCCTTGGATCTCAGTCAATCTCCCCTTTGCCTTTATTAACCTATCAAGCATCTTCAACTGTTCATCTTCCCACTTCTTCTTCTTTTTAGCCTTTTCTTTTTCAGCCAAAGTAACAACTGTTGGCCTCTTTACAGATTTATTAGTTTCATTTTTCATTGAAAATTTTTTTGAAGTAGGATTCAACCTATGCTTTTGATAGACTATTAACCATTTCCATAGCCATTCCTCTGTCAATTAAGTACTTGCACTTTCCTCCAAACCTTTTCAACAGCTCGTCAATCTTTTCTTTTTGACTTGTTTCCCTTCTCATTCTTTCCAATTCCTCTCTATATCTACCCTTTCCACATTTGCTTTATAATGTTCTTCAAATTCAGCAAATTTCATCTTACTCTAATCTTTATCAGACAAACCATGCATTCTCAAGTAACATCTATATTTGTGAGAATCACGGTTCTTCTTTTCCATCCTCCTCTTTATCTCATCCGCCTCTTTGTCAACCAATATTTGCAACTTCTCATCTGTCATTGGAGCCATACTTTCAAATTTGTATCCATGTTTAATCAAAATCATAATCAAAGGATGGTTTCTCCTTGCATTATCCAGCATAATCTGTATATTCTCTCTTTGTTCATCAGTCATGTCAATATGTGGGGAGTCAACAGTGTCATCCTCCTCTTCAGTGGTCTCTTCAAGATCCTCAATACGTGGTTCATTTATACCAGGCTCGTCAGCATGTATCTGGCTTTGAAGAGGAATAACCTTTATAGGACTGTCCTTGGGACTTTCAACAAAGTACTCAGTCCTTTCAACATTATCTTTAGTAGGAATCTTCACAACTTTGGGATCATCATCTTCATCATTATCAGTCTCTTCATCCCTCTTCCTCTTCCTTGTGTATATTTTTCCAAATTTGCTTCTAGTCCCATTATCATAACTCCATTCATCAGGATTTTTCTCAACATCTTCTTTTAATTGTTTAACCCAATTTTTTGTGGCTATAATTGTAATTAATTGGTTAGCCTCATCAGTCACTAGTTGTGTTTCAGGTTGAGCTTGTTTGAATTGATACATGATCATGGCCAGTGTATTATCAACCTCTTCCACTTGCCTTAGCTTAATCAAATCTTCAACTGCTTCCTGGTCAAGCTCCCCCTCTTCATATAATGTTTTTGGAATATGGGCTTGCTCCAGTAGAGTTTCTTGTTCAACAAAATCTTGTTCAGTCATGGATCTGGCAATCCTCTCTCTTTCCAATATTTCCAACAAAGTATCAGCATGCCTTTTGGCAGCTAGTTCATCTTCATCAGTCTCCATTACATCATCAATTGATTTCAGATTTTCCACTCGCTCTTCATATCCAGCAATGGATTTTCCCTTTTCCTTACTCCTCCTTTCATCTTCAAACTCCCTCACCTCATCAGGTTCACTGGGAAATTTTTCCATATCATCAAACAATTCTTTCAACTCCTCATCAATATTATCACCCTTCTTCAATTTAGAGGTTTCATCATCAGCATTTTCATCAGTTAAGATCACCTCTTCAGTATCTCATTCTTCATAAATCACAACGTCAGTCTGAGTTTCAATGCCAATAGCATCAGTTGCTATGGCCTCAGTGGTTAAAATGTTTTCTGTATGCACATCATCCACATTTTCATCAATATTAATCTCCTTATCAGCAACTTTCTCAACCACATTCTTCTTCTTAGTTATAGTATCAGCAGCATCATACTCTTGTTCACCAACATCAGATTTATCTCCCTCATAACCATCATCATCAAACCCTCTTCCTTCACTATAATCATCATCGTCACTCTCACCATATACACTACACAAGGTTTTAAACCATCTTCAACATCCACCTCCACATTCACTACCTCCTCAATAACATCAGTGGCAACATAAATATTCTCCCCCTGTTTTGATACAGCTGAGGTCTTCTCAACCTCAGCCTCTAGGGCTTGAATACGATGTAATACTTGTGCCAACTGAGCTTTTAACTCATCATTTTTTTTATCAAGTCTGCATTCTTCCCTCTCAAGTAAACATTTTCAACCAATAGATCCAGGTTTCTTTCAAAAAGATAAGCACCAGGGGAAGGGGAACAGGAACAGGTTGGTAGGTCAGAATATGTATCAGTTTGGGGTTGGAATGGTTCATCGGTTGGGATTGATTCATGTGTAGGGCTTGGGCTTTCAAAGATATTTATGCTTTTTGAGGGTAGTGGGTTAATGTTTTGGATTGTAGGTAAGGGTTTGTAAGTATGTATGATTTCAAAGGTTGGTTGGTTCGGTTGGTCTAAGGTTTGGGAATTTGTTGGGGATTGAAATGGTGTGTTTGGTAGGTTAAGTAGGTGGGCTAGGACATGTTGTGGGATGTAGGGTTCATGGAATTGTAAGTCTTGGGGCTAGATAATGGGTTTGTTATGGTTTAAGTTTTGATCTTGGATTTGATGTTGGCTTTGGGATTGTGTTTGTGGGGATGGGATTGATGGTTCAGTTTGTGGTGGTGGGGATGGTGTGTGTTAATGTAGTGGGGATTGGATGTGTTGTTGGGGTTGGCTATATGGTGTGGCTGGTGGTGTGGGTAAAGGTATGTTCTCCTCCTGTTCTTGTACAACATTCACCTCATCAACAATATTTCCTTCAATTCCTCTCTCTCCTCTGGCACCTCCATTATCTCCATCATCCGATTCATCATCAAGCTCATCATTCTCACTATCTTCCTCCTCCTCATAACTCAAGTCTGGTACAAGCATTATAGCCAAATTATTATCTAACAGCCATGGCAAGATATCAGCCTCCACTTCATCAATGAAGCGACTTGTGCTAGACAGCTTTGCTATTCGTTTGTACACATTTGGATCTTATAGAATGTGGGTTGTGCCAATTGTCAGAAAATTAGGTAACACCCTGTTGAAAATTATCTGCAGAAATCTTGGGTATACCAAGAATTTTTCTTTATTCACTTTATGTAGATTAGCAGCTAATCCTTCAAAAATCATTCTTGAAAAATTGAATGGCTGTCTAAAAATGACAGCCACTGTGGCATTAGCGAGATCATGACTCATTAGAGTCCATGACCCTTTTCTTGTACAATATGATGAATCAGAAATCGGTACAATTTCGGAAACATCCTTTTCTTGAAATGAACCTCATGCACATCACCCTGATATCCCATTGTTGCTTGGAATATCTTTAATAATCTATCTGTGTCAAAGCGAATAGGGTTCCCAGCATTGTCTTGTAGTTGCAGGCTTGCCCTTATTAATTCCTCAGTAATTACAATCTCATGGCGTGCCACGGTAGCTTCGATTCACCTACCTCCTACATCATCACGTAACTCAGTAGAATGCCAGAAGTCCAGTTGATGGTTTCAATAAATAATATGACTCTCCGTTAATGCAACACGGATTTTTGACTGTAGCAACCATCTTATCATTAATTCAACTGGGCGGTTGTCATCGGTAACTTGCAGCAAAGCACACATGTTGTGTTTCTTTTCAAATGGATATCTTGGTACATACGCAATATCTGTTTATACAAAAACAGAAACATATTCAAAGTAGAAATTAATCATAAAGTTCATATCTTTGAAAGGTTTTAGGTTATAATTTGAAGAAGTAAAGAGAAGAAATGTCTTTAAGAACCTGTGCTTCGACAAATTAATAACCAACAAGTAAACAGAGAGTTAGTTAAGATGAAAATTAACTTCCCAATTCCATATAATCAGTGTCGGAAAACAATCAATTGATGCTTACCGAGTCGGAATTTTAGGGTTGGTTAATTAGGGTAAGGAAATTATAAGAACGCTTGATATTCTGGATCGCGGGCAAGAGAAATAGTGTAATAGTGGAAAGAGAGAGAAGTGAAAATGTGAAAAATATCTCTAAGTCCCTCTCTTATACATTTTTGAAAGTGGGTTTTAAATGAATTTTGTCTTATTGTGGGAAAAAGCTATCATGGAGTTAAAATATTCAAGTAAATATCGTTTCCCTTTTAAAACCTTGCTAGATAAAGTGCATATTATTAACCTTGCTCGAAAAAGTTAATTCATTAAAGATTGCTCGTTCCAGATTTAATTCAGATTTATAAAGTAAGTAGAAATAAACCTAAGTGAATAAACTGAAGGTAGCTTACTCGAAATACAAGATTGCTCAAGAAATAAATCACAAGAAAAATAATCAAGTATAAATCATCAAATATGAAACCTTTCTAGGAATCAATAAAGAGTCCCAAAATACAACTTAGACACATTTCTAAATGTCAACCATGCTCGAAGTTCTGAATAACACAAATTGTGCTTGACAGTAGTTAAACAGTTCACATATTCAATCAAGTATACTTTAAAGAAAAGTATGATCGAAACACTTTTAAGAATACAAAGTGTGGTAGAGAGGGACTCTAAACACAAAGTGTACTCGAAAAGTAAAGTTTAGAAATTACCAAGTATACTAGGAGAACACTTGAAAATTTCAAAGTGTACTCGAAGTATATAGTGTGCTCGGAAAACAAAGTTTGCCCAAAAACACTTGTAATTTCAAAGAATCACAATCACAATCATGAACTATGCTAGATAAAGACATATTTCAATTAAAACGGCAAAGTTTACTCGAAATAGACATATAAAGCATATTCAAACAAGTGTCACATAATCATCAAGTATGCTAGACAAAACTAACCTTCAGAACATCTAAGTTTACCCGAAAGCTAATAAATATCAAAGTGTACCCCATAATTCATGAATAAATCATTTAAGTACTGATAATCACAAAGCTTGCTAGAATGCGTTTAAACAGTCAATCAAATCACCTAAGTTTTCTAGAGAGTTAAAAACATTAAAGCATGCTAGAATCAACATAATCAAACATATTCATATTTCAAGCTTGCTCGAAAGAGATAAACTTTAAATAAAACAGTAAAGTCTACTTGAAAGTTTGTAAAACATCAAAGCATGCTCGAAAAAGATAAACTTAGACAAAAACATCCAAGTTTGCTCAAAAAGATTGAAAATCATCAAACCTTACTCGAAAATACATATTCATACGTATTTAAGGTAAAATACAACTCTTTTTGTCTTAAACCAAATGTCAAACAGTTTTATTATTAAAGATCATTGTTTAAGAGCAAATGTGCATAATGAGATCAAATTTCAGTCTTTATTCCTTTCAGACCATTTTCTTTCTTTTTTGTGTAAAAGTCTCAACATGGGATCATATTGACTAAGTTGCTTCTCAATACTTCATTCTCAGCATTATTATGACAGATTAGGCAGGTTAATAGAAGGTCTAGACTTAGCATGAATTTCATTGCTTTGGTGATATGATTAAAGTTCAATTATTTTGCATAAGACTAAAATGGATAACATATATTGTGTTCTGATGTTTCATGTCTATTCTCAAGGCTTATTTGGCTTTCTCTAGATCACCCCGAATTGACTCCGACCCCGTGATATTTGGTAAAACATTTTAATGATAGAACATTTATTAAATTTATTTGATTTTTCTTTTCAGAAACTTCAAACATATGTGAGGTTGAACGTTGGACTTACATGCCATCCAGTTCGGACTTACAGGCCTTTCATTCGAGACATGACATGACTTACTTTTATGCCCCCCATCTCTTTAGTTCTAAATTAGCCTTCATGTTTGGATTTTCTAAACTTTTTGAACATATATATCAACTTTTGGTTGAATAAATATTAAAGAATTTTTGTTCACATTTGTTCTTTATCATTCTCAATGAGATAATTCATTTTGTTGACCAAATACCAATGGGCTCGTGTATGACTGGATATTCACTTTTCTCCCTATCATTCAGAAATATGTATATTGGAACATGCATGGACAACAATGTAACTCCACATTAAGTTTAGCAGTTTCATTATGTTTTTATCACCTCAGATTTTACACATCATGGAAATCAACCATACATATCAATGACTGCACTAATAGTCTTTTTATCCTATTAAATCCATATGATTGGGAAAATAACCAATGTATTATCATTTCCCATAGGGTTGGATCAATTTTCATTAAAACACCCTTTCTTAAGCTTCTATAAAGCTTGAACTGAATAATCTTATCATATCTCTGCACCATAATCAGCTTGCTCTGTTTTGTCAAAAAAATGTTTTGAGCAAGAAGCACTTGAAAATGTTTATTTGAGAATTTAATTTTGACACAAACATTTGTAACATATTCAAATCTCAATCATGATTGATATCATTATAACAGACAGACTTCACACAATGCATAGTCTAACATATCCTAATAACATCATCATATCATATTATACATATTCAAAAGTAACATAATCAAAATATCAGATAAGCACACATGCATATAGGTCATTTCAAACACTTATCATGATATCACATACAGTAACTGATCATTGACTTAAGCATCAAGAATTCCTAAGTTCCACAGATAATTAATCAAAGCACACATCAGTAAACATCAAATGCACTTTCACACAATTCAAATAAATAAACAAGCACACATCAAGACCGTCCTAAAGATAGTCAATTAGCACATAGAGCACACATCATCATTCAGAATTCATTTGAGTTGATCATTCCTAGGGCTTTCAAAAGAAAGTGAAATCTGGTTTTATCAAGTGGCTTAGTGAATAGGTCAGCCAAATTGTCACTTGTATCAACTCTCTTCATTTCAATTAGACCATTTTCACTACAATCCCTAATGAAATGATGTATGATTTCAATGTCCTTGGTCTTAGAGTGTTGAATTGGATTCTTAACAATGAAAAATGCAGCAGTATTATCAATATATATAGGAGTGTTCAAGAAATTCAGACCATAATCCAACATTTGATTCTGAATCCATAGAACTTGTGCACAGCAGTCAGATGCAGCAATGTACTCAGCTTCAGTAGTTGAGATGGACACTGTAGTTTGTTTCTTGCACTGCGAAGACACTAGAAATTGACATCCACCAGAAGTTGACTTTCGGCACATGTTGCATCCATCATAATCACTGTCAGTATAGGCAATTAGATCAAAGGAATGGTTCTTTGGGTACCATATCCCCAAATCTGGTTTTCCTTTCAAGTATCCAAAGATTCTCTTGACATCATTCATATGAGAGACCTTTGGACTTGATTGGAATCTTGCACATACACATACAACAAACATAATATATGGTCTAGAAGCAGTAAGGTACATCAAGGGTCCAATTTTGGCTCTATACTCATGTTCATCAACAGGCTCCCCCTTTTCATCCGATATCATTTTTTCATGGGTGTCCATTAGAGTTGAAGCAGTTTTGAGATCTTGACATTTGAACTTGTTAAAATGTCCTGCACATACTTTGACTGGCATAAAAAGATACCATCAGCCTTTTGATGAACTTGGATTCCAAGAAAGAAGTTTATTTCTCCCATTGAGCTTATTGAGTACTTGGATTTCATCACTTCCTCAAACTCCAGACACATTGGTTCATTAGTTGAACCAAAGATAATATCATCCGCATAGACTTGATGTATGAGAAAATCTCTTCCCCTTTTTCTTGTAAAAGAGTGTCTTGTCAATGGCTCCTCTTTGGAAACCATTAGCAAGCAGGTGGTTTGATAGCTCATCATGTCATGCTCTAGGAACTTGATACAATCCATACAAAGCTTTGTTTAACTTATATACTCTGTTAGGATAATCAGGTTCCTCAAATCCTGATGGTTGAGCCACATACACTTCCTCTTCTATTTTTTCATTCAGAAATGCAGATTTGACATTGAATTGGAATACTCTGATGTTCTTTAAGGCAGCATAAGCTAAAAAAGATTCTTATTGCTTCAAGGGTATGTTTGGCAAGGAGCTTTTAGGAGCTTTTAAGAGCTTCAAGCTTTAAGCTTTTAAGAAAAAGCTCATATTTAATAAAAAGCTTTGTTTGGTTGGAGTAGCTTCAAGCTTTTAGATTGGTAGAAAAATGTAACGCCCTGGAATTTGACTGGTAAACTAAAATCGAGAAATCATAGGAAACTATACACTTTGGGTTCTGGACGATAAGTTCGGAATCCATATCATTGGAAAATCTGTTTATTTCAGCTAAAAATGTTATTTTATAAAAAGAACTTTTATGTTTGAAAAATATTAATTTTGTGTTTTCGAAAAATAAAAGGTTTTTATTTAAAAAGATTCCAAGCGATTACTTGAAAAAAAAAAAGGATTTTTATAAAATTTTTACTGGAAAGTTCTAGCTCGTTAAAACTTATGAACTCAGCTAGCCTTGACCCGTAGGTAACCGCAACCCGAACCCGATAGAACCAAGTATATAAGCGTAGTGCAAGAACCAACTCCACCATTTTCTTTCATCTCTTCCACACCCACACCCAATCACCCCAATTCTAGAGAGAGAGTAGTGAGAGAAAGTTGTTCCATCCAAAATTCGAGTTCATCAATCTGTTTATTGTTGTTTTTGGTAAGATCTTCTTGAAAATCATACGTTTTTATCATCAAATCCGGCCCCGAATCGAGCAAAAACCCTAACTTTTGTTTCAAGTGTGTTCTTGGTCAAAAATCGTCATTTTTGGTGTCAAAAAGCATACTTTTGTTGTTATAAACGTTAGGAATCAATAGCCCTATGGGTTCCGAGCATTTCCATGTATAAAACATTGATTTTGGGCGAAAAATCATGAAAATCGTCAAAATCCCGTAGGTTTCTCCGTCATCCGGCTTGAAGGAGTCGAATAGGTCTATTCGGTCGAATAGACCAATCGAACCTGACCATTCGGTCGAACCATCTCCTATTCGGTCGAACAAGAGACCATTCGGTCGAACCAGTGGGCAAACGAACAGACTAACCGAATCAGAATACACATTCGATCGAATACGATTGTATTCGACCGAATGTATATCCTACTCGACCGAACGAGTCCTCAATCGACTGAACGTGTTCTTCCCAGCCCCTTTGACCGAACCAGTACCATATTCGACCGAACAAGTAGCTGATTCGATCGAACCTGCCCTTATTCGACCGAATGTGCCAGAATCAACTTGTTTTCAACTTTAAAACTTGGTTTTTGCTCGAGGTCGCGTAGGCTTATACTCTTAGACTTAAAGCGTGTTGTTAACCTATTATGTCCTTGTCTAGACTTAGAGGATCGACGTTTGGCAGCACTCGACCACCCTAGCAACCATACTTAGCCAACAAGGTGAGTTCATAGCCCCCTTTTTTTTTCTTTTAAGCTTTTCAAATCATTGGGATGGAAACATGGTAACTGTACACGTTTTGACAAAACTCATTTATTCAAACATTCTTTATCATAGACATTCTTGGCAAATCTTTTGCAAACAATGAACATTGGGGAAACAAGTAATCATGGCAGGTTACTCATACCTTAACTTTCTCGGAAGTTGTGTATGTCTAATCAGTTATTCAGGAGTAAACATGGGAATCATTGATCGCTTAGGGAACATTGGACGTTTGGAAATCAAAATCATATGCCCGTTATACATTATCATGAAAACACATCATTCATTGGGCAGTCTGGTGGTCGTGTGAACATAGGCAGTATAGGTCACACTAGTGCATATGTTTGGTCTCCAAGTGGTCGATTGGTAGACAGGCCGTCACTAGATGTGGGATTCTAAAGTGTTCGATTTAGAATACACGTGACCTATGGGATTCTTAAAGTGTTCGATTAAGAGTCCGAAGGATTTCCTAAGTGATCGATTAGGAATCCAAGAGATACTAAAGTGGACGCTTTAGAATTCTCTCATGGTATCCAAAGTGATCGATTTGGGTTACCATCATGGAAATCAAGTAGCATCGTGTGGTCTTGTGTGGGTTGATGTCAGGTCTCGTGTGATCATTATGCATTATCGTCATTATCATCAAGACATGGTTACATATGATTCTTTGGTATCTTTATACATATATCTTTGATATCATAACACCAGTATGCTTGTGTAGGGCTTATCACTACATTATTAGTTGACCTATCTTTATACTTTGGATTTACAAATATAAACAAGCTTAGCAGAGTAGGTTGTAGGGTGGAGGGTTAGCCGATGGTACACCCTATGTATAAACCCCTACAACCTAGTCTGGTACGCTTGTCTTGTCTTACAAACCTTTTCAAAACCGGGCTTTATACCCAAGCATGGTAGGATAAGTTGTAGGAGTGGTGGGTTAGCCGATGGTACACCCTATACATAAACCCCTACAACTTAGTCTAGTATGCTTGTGTATAATCCCTTTTTCCTTAAACCTATGAATTCACTCATCTACTTTATGTAGTTGACGTTTTTGTTACATGTTTTCAGGAAATGAAGCAGGAAGTAGCAAATAGCTGATAGAGGCCTTAGATGGAAGACATTTAGGATTGATGTTAGCATTATCCGTTGTAATGGAATGAATTTGCTACCTGTTGAATTGTTGAAATGTTGACATGTTTTAAGTTTATGCATTTAGACTTTTAAATCTATTGTGCTCAATCAATCACGACCCCGTCGCCACGCCTCGGTTTTTCCGCCAATTACGACCGGGGTGTGACAAAAAAGCTCCTTGTTTGAACGCTAGTATTGGTAGCGTTTGAGAAAGAGCTAGCTACAAGCTTTTACATTTGAATTTACAAGTTTGACCCTTGAACTTATATCAACTTTTGTTAATTTATATAATAGTTACACATTCAACCATTATTCAAAACTAACTACCCCCACGACTTTTTTAGGAGCCATAACTTTTTCACACGTTAATAATTTTTTAAACAAATTACATCATAAAAACGAGTATTTTATTCTCTTTAATTTGAGTATGATATTGTTATATTTCTTTAACTTTAAAAAAATTAACATACTAAGTGATTATCGGTTAGGATCGGTAAAAAGTCGAGTCAGGTGAGCTCGAGTCATGTCATGTGTAAGACCAAATTAGGAGTCGAGTCAGATGAACTTGAGTCATGTGTAAGACCAAATTAGGGTCAGAACGCATCGATACAAAAAGGGTTAAATTAGTTCGATTCATGTCGGTACGCTTTTGAGTCGAAAGGGGTCAAGTCAGAACATGTTTCAGCTAATTTTGTTAAAAGCTTCTGCAACTCTGCCAAACACCTAAATATTTAAAAAGCTACAGCTAACAGCTACCAGCTTTCAGCTTCTAGCCTTCAGCTTCCAGCTTACAGCTAACAGCTACCAGCTAGTTTTGCCAAATATACCCCAAGTCTTGCTACTGGAGCAAAGACTTCCTCAAAGTCAATCCCTTCTTCTTGTAAGAATCCCAATGCAACAAGTCTTGCTTTGTTCCTAATAACAATTCCTCTCTCATCCCTCTTGTTCCTGAAAACCCATTTGGTTCCAACGGCATATCTGTTTCTTGGCTTGTCTACAAGTTCCCACACTTGAAAGTGTCTAAATTGAGCCAACTCCTCTTGCATTGCTTCTACCCAACAATTGTCTTTCAATGCTTGAACAATGTTCTTGGGTTCAGCTTGTGATAGAACACAAAAGTACAAATAAATGTTTACAGATTCAGATGCACTTCTTGTTACTCTTTCATAGATATCTCCAATGATGTTTTCAGGTGGATTATTTCTTTCGACATAAGAGGATTGTACAATCACATCAGTAGACAAATTAGAATCAAGATTTGAGTCATTGAGATCTGGTTCATCAATGATCAAATCAGTTGTTGCATCAAGAAATTAAGGTGTTTTTTTATTATTCTGATGTGAGGTAGATGCACCATTTGTTTCCAATATTCAAAGTTTGAAACAAATTTTCAAATCTTGCTTCTCTTTCAGATTGTCTTTGAATGTCATCTTGGTTGCTAGGATTTTCCTCATTCAAGACATGATCATCTTGAACCTCTTGATTGTCTTGATTACCATGTTCTTGATCTTGTCCTGGATTATGACCTTGGTCTTGACCTAGAACTTGATCTTGAACTTGTTCATTTTCAGAAATTGAGGGATCCTTTATGAATTTTTATTCAGTTCTTTTTTCAGCACCCTTGGACCATAATTTGTCCAAATCCATCTTCTTCTAATTACTCTCTTCAATTACACTTGTTTTGTAAAAAGTATCATCAAAGTCTTAAGGATAAATCTTGAAGGACTTGATTAACTTCTCAAGATCAAACAGCCATGAAGCTCCATCAACTGTATTGAATTGGTTTTCATTAAATACCACATCAAAAGATTCAATCACACTCAAATTGTCCTTCACATAGACTCTATAAGCTTTTGAGTGTGTTGAATACCCAACAAAGAAACAATTCAAGGACTTAGATTGAAACTTGTTAAGATAGTCCTTAGTGTTCGTAAGTGAGCATTTGCAACCAAATGGCTTGAGAAACTTGATGTAGGGCTTTCTTTTAAACAAAATCTCATAAGGAGTCTTTGTCTTGACTTTTGTTGAGAAGAACTCTTATTTGAACATAACAAGCAGTGTTGGTTGCTTCCGCCCAAAAGGTAACAGGAAAGAATGCATCTGCTAGCATGGTCCTTGCAGCCTCAATAAATGTTCTATTTCTTCTCTCTGCAACCCCATTTTGTTTAGGAGTTCTAGGGGCAGTGAAATGTTGAAGAATTCCTTTTGCATTACAAAACTCATCCATGACCCCATTCTTGAACTCAGGCCCATTTTTACTTCTCATTACTTTCACCTTTGTATTCAATTGATTCTCAACCCTTGTCACACATCCCTTGATTAATTCAGCAGCCTCATCTTTTGTACTTAGGAAATAAACCCAAGTATATCTTGAAAAATCATCAATTATCACTAAACAATATCCCTTTTTGCCAATACTTGGAACACTCACAGGACCAAGAGATCCATGTGAAGCATTTCAAGCACTTGATCAATTATATTTATGAGTTTTGTCTTGTGAGATGACTTGTGTTGCTTACCCTTTTGACATGAGATGCAATTGTCATCAAGTTTGAACTCCCTTTGTAGGTAAACCAATTACATGCTCACCCTTAACAAGTCTGTTCATGTTCTTTAAGTTGACATAACAAAACTTCATGTGCCACAATTTGGATTCATTTTCAGTGGCTTTTGAAACAAAACAAGTACCTCCCCTTGAAATGGCACCCTTCATATTCAGTTCATATAGATTACCATTTTTTGGAGCCATCATCATAATCATGTCAGGAGGAATTACAAACTTAGGTTTGAGAATAAAACAATGAGAGTCATCAAACCCAACTTTATAACCTTTATCACACGTTTGAGAAATGCTCAAAAGGTTATATTGGAATCCTTATACATAGAACACGTTATCAAAAGTAACTTTTCTATTAGTCGGAATCCCTTTTCTCACAATCTTTCCTCCATTCTCATCACTCCCAAATGAAACTAGGCCTTCCAACTTCTCGTCATAATTTCCAAGTGACCTCTTGTCACATGTCATGTCCCTAGAACATCCACTGTCCATATACCATATTTCATTGACTGGTGTGGACTGTCCCTACACAAATCAAAGAAATTGATCAGTTGGGTAATGAAATGCAAGCTGAATCAACTTGAAAATCATCATGACATGGACAATTGTTACAATGGAGTTGGGAATAGGTTTAGGATCCTCATAAACTATTTCACAAGTGTCAGAATCATCAGATTCATATCATGTGTCACTTGTACTTCCCACATAGGGAATGATTACAATCTTCTATCACATAATCTTTCTTCACACTTGGTGCAACAGATTCATTCATTGGTTTCCAAAGGAATCCATGGGGTTCATATCCATGTTTCAACAGGAATCTTTCATCACCATTAAGCTCTCTTGGTTTCTTTCTTGAGAACACAACCTTCTTACTTTTATTTTCTTCTTTTGGTGACCTTACAGAATCATCAGACTTAACTGACTTGGTGTCTTTGTTAGGAAAAATCCTTAAAGGTTGTGTATTCTTTCTCACAACAGGTTCAGGTTTGATGGAAAGTGTGTTTCTTTACACTTGGTGGACTACCTCCTTTGCCTTCTCATAAACTTCCTTAGTGATGCTCTCATTCACCACAATTTCTCCTTTTTCCCAATACATCACTTTTATCTTTCACATCTTCACACTTCTTTCCTTTTCCCAAATACTCATCATACCTCATTTGTATAAACCAAAGTCTTGTCCAAACTTTGTTTCATTTGGGACATGAATTGGTTTGAATGTAAACCTTTCATAACAAGAATCAGTGTGATGGCCATATTCATCACAATTCTTACACCAAACCTTTCGCTTGAAACTTTCACTTGACTTCCCTTTCTTAAATCTTTCACTTGGTCTTTGGGGTTCAATGCCAATAGTTTTCTGAGTTTTGAGACCATTAAAGTCAATTGAGAATGAGACAAATTCTTTAATCTTGATGTCCTTCCTCTCAACTTTGCTTTTCACAAATTTTATTATTTCCAATCTTATTGGCTCATCATCCAAATTCCCTTTGTACATTGACTGCCTTCTTTCATATTCTTCCACAGTTTCAACTTCTCCAATGTCAAATATTTCTTGACTTGAGAAAACAGGGTACACTTGAATGAATTGATCACTGATAAAGGTTTCATTAGTCTTCTTCTTGTTATTGATATTTATCTTCTTCAAAAATTCTTCGCTTGGTGGCTTCTTATAAGTCAACTTAGATTTTTCACATATGTCAAATGACACATGTTCCCTTCTCATTTGTTCATTATATTTCTTCATTTTTGTTGTGAGAGGTGGTAACAATGGAAGTTTGTCAATTGAACTTGGTTTTCCCTTTCTTTTGTTCTTGACATCATCATCACTTGAACATTTTTCACTTGAATCACTCAAATCATCCACATTTAAACATTCTTCATCAAAGTCATCTTTTGAGACTTGAACCCCTACTGACTTTTCATATTTCATCTCTTCCTTTACAACAAACTCTCCATTTTCATCCACTTTAACCAAATCATAATTTTCAAGAAATTCTTCTTTGTCTTTGAAAATGTCTCTGAATTGATTAAGATATGCCTCTCTTTTTCTCCTTGTCAACCTTTAATGAGTATTGTTGTTAAACGGTGGAGGAACAACCTTATATTTTTCTTTTTCTTTGATTTTGTTCAGAACACCACAAATATTTCCAGTTTATACAAGATTCTTCAAAATTTCATTCTCAACTTGGAGTTTTGTATACTTCACCTTTTCATCTATCACCATGTTCTTCAAACCTTCAATTTCAGTCACATACCTTGACTGTATCCTGTATTTGTCCATCCAGTCTTGTTCAAGGCTTTTGATTCTCTCTTCATAGGTAACATCAATTGCTTCATACACATTTATCATGCTTTGCTTTTTGAAACATTCACTTTCAAGCTTTCCTACCTTCAATTTTAATGATTCAATGGTTTCAAGATATTCAAGTGTTAAGTTTGATTGTACCTGAGTTGAAGATCCAGCTTCAATCTCAACTTGAGCCATCAGTGCAACATTGGCTTTGCTTATATCTTCATCATGATTACTCCAACCAAATTCTCCATCGTGTTGATGGACAGCCAATGCCACATTGCCTTGATTTCTGGGTTAGTTTCTATTGTTTCTGTTGAGCATTTGGAATGTTTTGATTGTTATTTCTTTGATAATTCCGGTTTTGAGGAACAACTTGCTGGTTGTGATGTGGTTGTTGGTTGTGGTTGTGGTTGTTGTTGAAGTTATTGTTGTTGTTGAAATTGTTGTTGTACTTTCTTTGCCACCCTTGCTAAAATTGATACTGGTTTCTTTGTTGTTGGTTCTGATATTGATTGTTTTGGAAGTTTTTTGATTGATTTCATTCCCTTGCAAAGTGTTCAGGTTGCTGATAGTTATAGCATATTGCTTTAGACTTGTCAAAACCTATTCTTTCATTTGGACCTGACACAAGAGACCTTCCAGTCCTGTTGAACAACATTTTGCTTCTAAGTGCTAGCATAGCAGCTTGCCACTTTAAATCCATGGCCTTCAGATTATCAGCATCAATTTGCTCAAGACCATCTTGAAGAACACTGGTATGGATCATGTTCTTGGCAACAAAAGCATTATATGAGTCTGTGAACATAGAAAACAGTGCTTGATATTCACTTCCATGCCCAACAGTACCACCAACATAAGGTGTATGCCCACTGACCATTGAGGTTGTGTCATTATCATCAATCAGCTGAACATTAAACCATGACTGTCCACTCTGATTACTTAAACTTCCAACAACAAAGCCTCTTGGAGTGTCACCACCATGTTCACTTGGTTCTTCAATGATTGGAATTTGTTGTTTGTTCTTCACAGACAAGTTTCCCATTGGAGCAATGAGTGCATTAGTCACTTGAAAATAAGGTTTTTTTTATCATCTCATTCTCAATCATTTCAATTTCTGCTGCTTGCAAGAAGCGGATCACATCATCAAGCTTAAGAGCATCATAGTTTTATTTATGCTTGATAAACTTGCTTGCAGTGTACCACTCTTTGGACATAGTTGATAACAACTTTGTATTCAAATCAGCATCAGTGACAACATAATCAATTGTCTTGATTTCATTCACAATAGTCAAAAAAAACTCTCCAATACTGATTTCATCCTCTCGCCATCTTTGTATTTGAATCTATCAAGTTGCTTCTTAAGCCTCCCCTTCTTGATATTCTTCAATTCTGAGTTGCCTTCAAACATCTCCAGTATGGCATCATACATGGCTTTAGCAGTGGTATGGTGAGCTACCTTTGCCAGAATCTCCCAAGATAACCCTAATTTCAACATGGTCAAAGCTCTATCATCAACTTTTCTCACTCGTGCTTCAACAACATGGTTGTTGCTTGTTCCATCAGGCACATATGGTCCGTTATTTATAGAGTTCCAAATTTCCACATCATTGTAACAGACAGTTGCTTCAAATAGAACTTTCCATTTTACATAGTTCTCCTGTCCATGCAATCTTGGAATTTGGTTAGTTGACACTTCTTGCTCCTCATATCCAGACATCTTTTTAGTATTTTTTTTTTTTAAGATAACTTTGAAAAACTTAGAAAAATTTTGAAAATTTAAACAAATTCAAAACACTATTTTGAAAATCAACCAGATCTATAGATAAAATCTTTATATCTGATGTATCTGGTCAGATTAGAGCAAGATCAAGAGTAAATATTAAAACTTTAATGTAAATAAGAGAAAGAAAACACCGAAATATAGTAGATATGGAAAGAAATGAAGAACAGGACAGCTGATGTCATGTATCAATAAAACAGTGTTCTGCTGACGTCATTCTTCTTCTTCAGATGTGCAACAGTTCTTCACCCAAACAACAATATCAAGCTCTGATACCACTTGTCGGTCCCGTTTATATCGCTAAATCACTCACACAATCAATGTCGCAACCCACACGGTTAAGTGTTGACAAGAAGGTTAACGACTTGTTATTTAGGGTAAGAACAATAATGTATTAATGGCGGAATCACTAACACATTAAATGTTGCTTAATAGACAGTACATGTAACAAACACATACTGTAACTCAAAAGATTTCCATTTATATAATCAGAAAAAGAAACGAGAATCAATCAGGGTTTTAGTAAGGAATGTTTTATTCGTATAATCAGACAAAATGAAGATTAGAATTTTCTCAACCAATTTCAGAGAGGTTGAGAAAATTCTAATCTTCATTTTGTCTTTTCTTGTCAAATCTTTGGCCCAGCACACCGTATAAATTACTACAACTTATACGCCATATAAGTTAACCACTTATATGTTTAAACACCATTTAAACATGACAAATTTCAGACTTACGATTCCGATCAAGTCCGAATTAATGACCTTGATGAATCCTCCTGAAATTATGTAACAATTTTGAAACAATTTTGAATTTAAACAACCAATTTCACATTTTTGAACTTAATCAAGTTCAACTTAATGACTTCGACCAATTCATTTGAACATTTAAATCCCATATTTGAATATTTTTGTCAAAAACATCCACTCGATTTTGATTCCCGGATATTCAGACCCGAATAGCCATTCACCAAAATCAAAAATAAAAGAGAAATATAAAATCTTTTTGGTTTATGAACGAAAAGATGTAATCAACACATAATATATCAAAATAAGAACTAATAACAAACATAAAGAAACATATTTTTGTGAGTTGGGAAAGGAATCATATTGATCAATCCGTTCTTCCATCATGGTTTTATACTTTGGCTTTATTATGTATAATGTTAATCATAGTCGTTGGTATTGTTGTCCACTTAAACTTTTAAAAAAAAAGATTCAGAGACTTCGGTGATATGATTAAGGTTCAATTAAGCACAAAATATCATAACATGATTAGTTTCTAAACTTGACTCAGGCTTGATTTGATTTTTATCAGGTCACCCCAACTTGACTTAAACCTTATAACCAGCAGATCAAAACATTAATTTAGTTTGGCAATCATAGCAACAATTTTCCACAGGAAGGCATACCCTCGTTATCAAGAAATACCCTAAGTTTTCTTTTACTAAGGATGAGTATGCACGATTTCATCTGTCGGCTTGCAAACATTGTATCCCGGGTCCGGTTCTTATTGGTATTAAGACGCGCGCAATTGAGGAACAATGTATGACTAACATCATTTTTGATCAAGTCAATAGTGAAAGTTATACAAAGTACAAAGTGATCAAAGTTTAATGACTTTTTAGGGTTTCTCTTTTTAGCGCAAGTTTAAATATTCACCGAAGTGAATACCCATAAGAAAACCGCATAAAGACCTCAATGGCTCTAGAAACCTAGTGCATCCCGTCAATACAGGATTTAAGGCCATAAAACCATACACCGTTGAAATGTAGGTTGTGTACTAGACGCTTAAAACACTTTATTAATACTTTATTTTGGTGATCTACTGAAACATACGGCTTGAGTATGACCGATTATTAATTGCCTGCCATCGTCACCAAGACTTTAGTGCTAGAATGCTAACCCATCTTTCAATTTGGCTATTTAGGTTTGAAATGAACAAATTCACTCGTGCAGAATTGATAATCAAGTATATACGATCATGATCACCAAGGTAATTTGAATTTGATCCTAAGATTAATGAGTAATAGAAGATTAATGAGTAATAGAAGATTTTATACTGATTAATGGCTAAAACTTTGACTTTTATATCTTCAAAACTTCAACAATTTACCAAGTGATGCGTTGAATTCAGTATCAAATGTGAGCCATATACTCTGATACCACTTGAAAGATCATGATCCTCATCATGCATAACATCATGTACGTGTATAAACAATACGATACGGATCAAGTAACATGTATTTACTATACTATACGATATCGCGGAATTATATCATAAAAGAATAACAACACAATCACTCTTAAGCTTCATATAGTGATATAACAATGATAGTACAAAAGATCCAAGAATTCCAGAATTGTTACCAAAATTATGACATGCACAGCTTATTTATACAAGATCCTATGAAGCGTGTAAGTCTTCTGGCGTATAAGACTTATACGTTGCGTATAAGTTTGATACGCTGACTAGAATTATACGGCTCCTTAATATTTTGTAATATTGATATTTTTAGCCCATTAAACATATAACAATGACATATTTAGCCCACAAGACCTAGCATTAGACATTAATGCTCTTTCACTTGGGCCATAATATTCGTCTGAAACATGGAATCGATTATTAAGGATTGTTTATATGTTTAATCTATACCACACTGACGTATCAATTAAAGAAAATGATCATAAAACGATCACGTTTACTTGTTTATCAAACCGTCATATAGGGAATTGGTATTATGTTGTTTACACATAACAAAAATTCAATTAAACTGATTTGGAGGTTCCTTACATCATCGCGAGCATAAACCCCATACTAATCGATTTATACGAGCCTGCCTATGTGGTTTTTGTTCTTGTTCTTGGAAGAAGGGTTTTGTTCACAATTCATCATTAATTCGCGTTTGTTCCAGGTAATTAGTATATGCGGCAAGGTCGTTGTAACCCATATAACCAAATCCCTAGCGTTAATCAAATCAACAACAAGGATTTAATCGATTTAGAATTCTATGGTTCATAAGTTGATTTGGGGATTGTATCCACTGTTGTATTTAAAGTTTTGTTGCAAGGTAATTGATCTGCTAGCTCAGTTGGTTCTTTGGTGGGCGTGTTCCTCTTCGGCCAACCATTGGTGCGGGTTCGAGTCCCAGCCATGGCAGATTTTAGTTTTTCTTTGTTTCTTTTATTTTGTTATTGTTTTTAATGGTTTTAAAAGATTTATAAAAAATTACAATTAATACTAATTATCAAATAAACATTATTTTTATTAAACCGACATCTTGGAAATTATGCTTCTTGTCAAATCTCGTTAAAATCTTTCGTTTACGTGTGTGTATATATATATATATACACGTATGTATTATAAGTATATTTTAATAATAATAAATCATCGTTATTTTATTAAAACCCAACACCATTATTGGTGCTTTCTAGTCGTTGAACATCCTTATAAATTTGCTTATATTAATTTTTATATATAACAATCGTATTTTAAACGTATTAATTATATCTATAAAATTCAATTTTCATTAAATAGTGCAAGATATATATATTGCATGATAATATATATAATAACGTTTGTCTTACATTATTTAATATAATACGAGTTATATTTATATATGTACACATTTATAATTGCGTTATGTTTAGTTAAATATTATTTAACTAATCATATAACTATTTCAACTCACATTTATTTATTTAAACTAATAATAATGATTTCATCGTAACAGTAACCTTAGAGTTCAATCGATCAATCAATAACATCTCAATCCCAAACATAACTCTAATCACATCGAAACCTTAATTTATTAAATCATGTTATATCTTTATAATTAATCTTATTACCATTATTTAACTAGGAATCCTTGACGGTATATCCTGAAGGGTTTATCTTTCTCACATCATCGCTTATATTTTTTTCATCCGATAAGGTGAGTATTTCACTCCCCTCTTTTACTTATTTTATCTTTTGGGGACATATGCATAACTAGTTATTTTTATATTAAATAGTATTCAAACCGAAACTATTTATTCTTGTGTGTTTATTAGTTTATCTAACTTGCCTTATTTGAACGCGTTTTAGTGAAGTTACTTATTTATAGTATGATCATAAGACTATCTTTGGCAACCGATGTCCATTTTTATGGCAAAGGTTTAGTCCTTGCTTGGTAACCAATATCCATTTATATGGAATTGGTTGAGCCCTTTCTTTATGGTTTAATTGATTGTTTATGTGCTATGGCTTAACTGTTTATCTCACAGGAACAGTTTGCACTTTTATTTATTATTTTTATAGTGTCTTAAATCTAGTGTTATATTCAATCAACCTAGTGTTGACAAAACCTATTATATTTTTAACGCATATGCAGGTTATCATGTGATGTGATTCTCAAATTGTTTGAAGACACTTGTGATTGCATGCTAGAGAGAAGAAACATAAATTTAGATCTTATTTTGTCTTTACTTACTTTAATGATAGACTATGTATTGTGGTATGTGGAAAGTGTTGGAGTATTTAATTGAAATTAATAAGTATTGCCATTTTCAAATTATTACATGATAGTACCTTGAGAGATGTGAGCAATCAGCTCACGCCCCGGCATTTCCGCCTTAGGTTGGGGTGTGATAGATTGGTATCAGAGCCGAAGGTTTATGTCGGTCCCGTAATGATCACTCAAACTCACAATAAATGTCACAACCCACACAGAAAACCGTGTCGACAAGAAGGTTGGTGACTGCGCTATTTAGGGTAAGAACAAATGCTTGTTAACGGCGGAATCACTAAAAAACAGAATTGTTGCTTAAAGACTATTAAATGTAACAAACACAAACAATAACTCAAAATATTTCCATTTGTAGAAAGGTTTCATACAAATGTAAATCGATTAGGGTTTCTTTTAGGGAATGTTTATCCGTACTAATCTTAGGACAGCCGTCACACTCACGAATATTCGTTTTGGTCTGAAAAGTGTAAAGTGGCTAATCCGTGTCTCTCGTCTGTGGTAGGTGTGCCCTAAATTATTCTATCTATAGGCTTGCCACCACCAGACAGCTGTCATTCCTTTTAGAAACCCTAATGATTGGTACATAATCATATTACATATTCAAAAACATTCTAAGTGTAAAAGCAGGTCTTAGGGCACACTTTGTGCCATTTGTCTTCTTCGAGTAGACCTGGTAACCTTCAAGTGTGCTCGTGAACAGTTCTCTGGGTAGACTTTACTTAGTGTATTTTCCAAAGAAATTACTCACCTAGCAGACTTCAATCTTTTTGACCATAGCAAACTTTGCTCGATATGGTCCTGCAAGCAAATTGTTCTTCATGAATCCATTCAACTCTTTGTTAATGTATAACTTATTAAGCAAACCCAAGTGTGCTAGTGACACAGTTTGAACTGTGCTGGTAAGGTTAGCCCACATCCACTTCGTTGTTGTAAGGTTAGCCCTGACCTTCCATGGTAGAAAAGGTCTACCAGCGTTCTCTCGAATCTCCCTAGTCGATTCCAGGTTTGTAGAATACCAACACGCCTGTATTGGTACTATCCAGACCACGTTGAACGCCGACACAGTGTTTGTCACCTTCTACCCGAACTTCAACATACCTCTCAATGACCCATCATTGTTAACCACCTTGAAAGCCCAAATTCAATTAGGAGGTGCCCAACAGGTTAACACCTTTCAAGCAACCTTTCACTATCAGATGGCGTACAGAGTCCAAAACCACTGTTTGGACATCATGGTTCTCGGGCATAACAATTCAGGTGACGCCTTGTTCATCGACATAGATTCCAACTCAATGCCAACAATAACACATGTTCCTAAACATCTATCCAGAGAAGAGCTCCTCAAGATCCTCCCAGAAAAAAGGATAACTAATTACGAACAGATCCATCAGGTCCCTGTCCAGACAACGACAGCTCCAGACTTCGTCCAACTCCATGACGGTCTTGTCGAACTAAAGTTCAAGAAAAAAGACAAAAGAGATGTCTTCTCAACGATGTACATGATGCAGCCTGTAAAGACCCTAGCCTCGACAGAACATTTCCCTTATGACGTGTGCAACTGCCAGTCATGCTTAGACGAAGCAGATAGGGTTGAATACAATGAAAACGTCCCAAAGAAATAGAAAGGATCCCAAAAGTCTCTGAAGAAGAGATATGAAGCGGGAGATCCAACAGTTGGCCTTCTTGGCGAACCATCGGGCAAGTTTGACTACTATGTCCTTTATGGTGATTCACCATCACAACCAACACCAAGACTAGCCAAACCTTCATCACCCAAAGCCCATCCTAAGCAAAAAATAATGTTTTTCATGACACCTATCCCATCCACCTCGTCCCCAGATCTCCAGACTGAGTTCTCGGCCCTGACATCGTTCGAAGATCCTATACGGAAGACAAAGCCTAGTTGGAAAGTCCAACCTTCCAGTACTATGAACCCCACAGGATCCTCAAGCCAAATCACTGCTGCAGAAGCTACACTTAATTGGCAAAGTGAGAATGCGCTCTCAAAGACATCTTAGCTCAGCAGAACAGGTTCAACCAAACCCAAAAAAGCTTGGTTGGCAGAGTGCAAACCCTGGAGGGTATCATTTATGAGCTACGGACCAAGATGCTTGGTCTTCATAATGAATTACTCCAGTTAGTCAGCTCAGCTCCTAGCCCACAAACTCAGAATAGCCTAGCCCAGAAAGAAGCGGATATGAAGTTCCTCAAAGCCCAACTTGTAGACCTTGAAAGGCAGCACAAGCAACAAAGAACTTCAACCATAGCAGATGATCCATGGAGGCTACCAGGTGTTCCGTTTTTCAGAACAGCCTATGAGCCACAACTGCTACCGATACACACGTGGTCAGAAACGTCACCATCAATGAACCTACGGGAAAACGAACAAGCTCAGAACAGAGCTAGAGCAAGAAAGTCATCCTCAAACCAAAGTGCTTCGTCAAGTAGCACAAACCATAAACCGTCAAGCAGTTCTGAGAAAGACAAGCAGGTCAGAGATGACAGCATGATGATGGCTTACAAGAAGACTTACCATGACCACCAACGACCACCAACAGACGCCCCAATCATTAATCATTCTGATGACGAGTCACGTGTCAATTCTGAAGAAAAGTGAGAATATTCTGACATAGCTCCAAATTATGAATTTGAGCATTTATTCATGACACTGCCAGAAACCACATAGCCAAATCATATTGACTCTGATATAGAAGAGGTAGAATCACGAACAGAACCACAGACAAGTAACAATATGTTCTCCAACACAGACTCGAACCAACAGTTCACCTTCGATGACATCCCGCCATCATAGTGGCGCGAGAGATATGTTGAGATGCTAACATGGTGCTTTGCAGAATTGCAGTATTATAAGATTGACATGGTCATCAAGCGTTTCCTAACAAGATGTCAAGGAAGACTCAGGGATTGGTACTTAAGATTAGGAGCTTATCGGCAAATGCAAATCCAACAACGTCCAACGGCAGAGGACTTCATGAACATAATTCACAATGAATTTCTGGGAAACCCAATAGAATTCACTGTGAAAGCACGGGATGAATTCCTAAAAATGAAGTGTTGCTCCTTTAAACAAAAGGACCTTGAAAGACATTATAACAGAATGTCCGAACGCTTCTACATCCTAAACGGTGTAGATGATGTAAATCTCAAACAAGTCTTTCTAAACTCGTTCCCTGAATCACTGTCAAACGATGTATGCAGATACCTCGAAACAAAGAACATCCAACTCGCTCAAATCTCGCTTGGAGAACTATACCAGCTAATCCTAAACGCTCTTTCTGTTGGGTTTTATGCAAGTTTATCAAAGTCTAAGTTAACCATATTTAACTAGAAAACGCAACGGAAGCTCGTGTTATAAAACTTGTTATGAACATACCATTATGTTAAAACTAAAAACCCGAAGCCAAGGATCAAAATTACAAGAACAAGATGCTCACAAAATGTAAATTGTACCTTCTTCTACCTTTAGAAGAACAAGTGGGTTGTTGAAGGGGATGGTGGATGAATGACAAGCCTCCAAAGAAGAAGACCTCAAGAGTATGATACCCCAAGCTATTTGTGACAACACCAAGTTGTTTTGCTAGGATTTATGAACACAAAACAAGCTCACCAAGCTCTCTTTTTTTCTGCTGCTGCTGCCGTGAGTTTATTAGAGAGGAAGAGAGAGATTTTGAAGCTTGAATACACTTGAAAAGATTCAAAAACAAGACACAAATGCATGTGTTGTGAATGGAGGTTTATCAAGTGGTCAACTTAAGAAGACAAGGCTTTTGATTGGACCAAAAACCTCCACCCACATGGGGTGGACGGTTATTATTATTATTATTATTATTATTTTTTTGTTTTGTTTTAACCATTAAAACATCTCCATTCATTTTATAAAACTCATTTTTATAAAATGTACATACATTTATATAATTATTTAACCAATTAAATAATTAATTTATATAAACAAATTATCTAGATAATTTATTTAAATCCTCAAGTGTGTTTGTTTAGAAAACCAATTTTCTAAATACTTAGTGTTCGGTATTCGTTTAAATGATCAAATCATTAAAAGAATACATTTGGTGTTGTCTAGCTTGTTATTGGGTATGACCCGACTTGGATCAAACACAGTTAGCTACATTAATATAAGCATGTGTCTCGGGCATACGTATTTCAACAATCTCCCACTTGCACGAGATACATAGAAAATTAATGCAAGTGGTGAATACCGCCTAACAACAGTTCACCACCCCTAATGTGTTTGACGAAGTGCCATTCAATAACATCATCCCTTCAAGTCCCTTACTTGATATGATTTAGGTGAATCTATCATTATATCTCTTTGTTACTAGATGTCATGTTGGATCTAAGAGACATAGGCGATCATTCTCTTTACAATTCAACTTTATCAGGCCTTAGACATCTAAACTCTCAACACATAAGAGGAACAAATCCCATCTTGACTGTATACGCCTCTCACTATCACTTTATACTCCACCCGAGCTCATCCTTATGTACCATCTTTTACGAATAGCGAAGGGGAGAGTCAAAGTGTAATACTTGGTGAAAATCAAGACCCAGTATACATCTCAGGTCTAAGGATAATATGAAATTCTCCTTTACTCAAAATTACTAATGATCAGGTCCATCGACTCCATGTAGTAATATTGAGAGCGGGTCAGTCCAATATTTGTATCCCACAAATATCTATGAACCTTGGCAGCAAACCTATGCTCCATATTCATTCCTTATGAATATCCACCAATTCTAGTTCATAATAGTCTTGCTTCATATTTGTTCCCACAAATGTGATCGACTACGGACTTTTAAAATAAGATAACTTATTCATGGATTAAACATGCAAAATTAGAATTTAACTCAAGATTCCATAATCATATAAAAGAGTTAAATTACAAAAGTCTTTTAAACGTAAATACAAAATAGATCAAATCCAATTACTAGAATATCGAAGTCCTAAGCCACTCGCATGACGCTCATGTTTCGGTCTTTCTAGGAGCTTCGTGAATGGATCCGCAAGATTTTGATCAGTTCCAACTTTGCGAATACATATCTTTCCTTTTTCAACTTCATCCCTTATGTAGTTGAATCTCCGCTCTATGTGCCTTGTCTTTTGGTGCGAACGAGGTTCCTTGATTTGAGCAATCGCACCCTCGTTGTCACAAAAGATTTCTAGGGGGTCTTGAATGGTAGAGACCACCCCTAGATCAGTAATGAATTTTTTCAACCATGCAGCTTCCTGAGCTGCCAATGAAGCAGCGATGTATTCTGATTCTGTAGTGGATAATGCTACCACTTCCTGTTTTGAGCTCTTCCAAGAGACAGCTCCTCCATTAAGAGTGAACACATACCCAGATTGTGATCGAGAATCATCTCGATCAGTTTGAAAGCTCGCATCCGTGTAACCTTTTATAGCGAGTTCCTCCTCACCAGATCCATATATCAGAAACATATCCTTAGTTCTCCTAAGATATTTCAATATGTTCTTAACAGCCATCCAATGACTGTTTCCTGGATTCTGTTGGTATCTGCTTGTCATGCTCAAAGCGCATGACACATCCGGTCTAGTACATATCATCGCATACATGATGGATCCTATAGCAGAAGCATATGGGATTTGTTTCATTATCTCTTGCTCACCCTTTGAGCTTGGACATTGAGCTGAACTCAATATAGTCCCTCTTTGAATAGGTACCAAACCTTTCTTGGAGTTTTCCATCTTGAACCTTTTCAAGATTTTATCAATGTATGTACTTTGGTTCAAACCTATCAAGCGCCTTGACCTATCCCTATAGATCTTTATTCCCAAAATATAGGCAGCTTCACCAAGATCCTTGATGGAAAATCTACTTCCAAGCCAAGCCTTAACGCTTTCCATGGTTGGAACGTCATTTCCAAATAGTAGAATGTCATCGACATACAATACTAAGAAGGTTATTATACTCCCACTAGCTTTCTTATACACACAAGCCTCATCAGCGTTCTTGATGAATCCAAAATTTTTGATTTCTTCATCAAAACGATGATTCCAAGTTCTAGATGCTTGTTTCAATCCATAGATTGATTTCTTTAACTTGCATACTTTATTAGGATGTTTCGGATCGACAAAACCTTCAGGCTGAACCATATAGACATCTTCCTCAAGATATCCATTTAGGAAAGCAGTCTTGACATCCATTTGCCAAATTTCATAATCATAATGTGCAGCTATGGCAAATAATATCCTGATAGACTTTAGCATTGCCACAGGCGAAAAAGTTTCATCATAATCAACCCCTTGAGTTTGAGTGAAACCCTTAGCTACAAGTCTTGCTTTATAAGTATCCAAGTTTCCATGCATATCAGTTTTTCTTTTGAAAACCCACTTACTTCCAACAGCTTTGGAGTTGAGTGGTGGTTCAACCAATTCCCAAACTTGGTTGTCATACATGGATTGCATCTCAACGTTCATGGCTTCAAGCCATTTGTCACAATCATTCTTGGACATTGCATCACGGTATGTGGTTGGTTCATCCGAATCTACCACGTAGCAACCTTCTACAAAAAATCCATATCTTTCAGGTGGATTGCTAACTCTACCAGATCTGCGAACGTTTTGTGTGTTTTGATCAACCACTTGATCACTTTCAACAACCTCTTGTTGAGTGCTAGTATCAACCAATTCTGTATCATCTTGTGGTTCTTGATCCTCATCAAATTTCATTGTTCTATTATTAGTTCCTTCCTTAAGGAACTTAGTTTCCAAGAACTTACCCTTTCGAGCAATAATAACCTTTTGCTCACTAGGGTCGTAAAAGTAATATCCTAAATCATCTTTAGGATAACCTATAAAGATACACTTAGTGGATCGGACTTCTAATTTGTTTGGGGTGTATTGCTTTACATAAGCTTCACAACCCCAAACTTTTAAGAATGATAGCGATGGAACCCTTCCATGCCATATTTCAAAAGGTGTCTTCTCCACTTTCTTGGTTGGAGCCATATTCAATATGCGAACGGCGGAAAGTAAAGCATAGCCCCAAAATGATAGAGGTAAAGTGCTTCTAGCCATCATCGATCGAACCATATCTAATAGGGTACGATTTCTCCTTTCAGACACACCATTATGTTGTGGTGTTCCAGGTGGAGTAAGTTGTGAAATAATTCCACAACTCTTAAGATGATCTTGAAAAACACCACTTAGGTATTCACCTCCTCTATCACTACGAAGTACTTTGATTGTGGTCTTGAGTTGTCTTTCTACTTCAGTTTTGAAGTCTTTGAACATTTCAAAAGCTTCATCTTTATGTTTCATTAAGTACACATAACCATATCGACTATAATCGTCAATAAAGGTAATGAAGTATCTTTCACCATTCCTAGTCATTGGTCTAAAAGGACCACATACATCCGAATGTATGATACCCAATAATTCTTTTGACCTTTCAAAAGTTTTATTAAAGGGTTGCTTTGTCATTTTGCCTTGTAAACAAGATTCACATACATCAAATGAATCATACTCATTTGTTTCTAGAATACCATTCTTGCGAAGAGTTTGCATGCGATTCTTGCTTATATGTCCAAGGCGACAATGCCAAAGATAGGAATCACCCAAGTCCTTCTTGAGTTTCTTGGTGTTGACATTGTACATTGAACTACTATGTGACGCACCAATTTGATCTATTTCATATATACCATTCATGGGTATAGCTTTAAAATAAAATATGCCATTCATCAAAACATGAATATCATAATCTATAAATTTAAGATCAAAGCCACATTGTTTTAAAAGGGACACGGAAATAATGTTTCTTCTTAACTTAGGAGCATACAAAACATTCTTCAAAATTACTTCCAAACCACTTGGAAGCTTTAACATGAAGTCTCCTTGGGCTTGGACTTCAACTCTTGCTCCATTGCCCATAAAGAGACTAATGTCCCCTTTGTTGAGTTGTTTACTTCTTTTGAACCCCTGCAACAAATTGCAAATGTGAGTTCCACATCCGGTATCAAGTACCCATGTATTTGAAGAAATAACATTTAGTTCAATATGTATAGTAAAGATAATACCTGAGGTATGCCCCGCATCCCTCTTATCTTTTAACGCTTTGAGATAGGTCGGACAATTCCTTTTCCAATGACCTATTTCTCCACACTCAAAGCATGGATCTTGCGCCGCAACCTTTTGCTTCTTTTCCTTCGGTTTGGTGGGCGTTATGGCTTTCCTCTTTCCCTTTCCTCGGACGTGGCCCTTGCCCTTAGCAACACTTGCTTTGGGGTTGGAGTTATGTCCCCTTTTTCCTTCATCGATTGTTAGAACGGGTAAAGCCTTTTTACCCATTCCCGCTTCGGCCGTTCTTAGCATTGCGTGAAGCTCACCAATGCTTTTGTCCCACCCATTCATGTTATAATTCATGACAAAGGTTTCAAACCTTTTGGTCAAAGAGTTGAGGATCAAATCCGTAGCCAACTCATTAGACACGGGATAATTCAACCTACGAAGCTTTTCGATGTAGCTTTTCATCTTTAGGACATAAGAAGAGACGGTTTGGGTTTCCTCCATACGACATGCATGAAACGCTCGAACCGTTTCGAAACGTTCCGCTCTAACTTGTTGAAGGAACATTTCCTTCAATTGAGTTATCATGTCGTATGCCCCATGATGCTCGAAATCCTTTTGGATTTCGGGAATCATAGTCCCTAACATGAGGCATGAGGCTTGCACCGAATCTTTGGTGTACTTGACCCAATCGTTATAAGCCTCCTCATTTTCCACGTCAGGCTCGTCGGGAATGGGATCGTCTAAGACATATGATATCTCTTCTTGCTTGAGAACTATTCTCAAGTTGCGATACCAATCCATAAAGTTATTATGGTTTAAACGATCCTTTTCAAGGATGGTTCTTAAGGATAGGTTACGGGTGTTATGGGTAGAGGTGTTTGCATTGTTAGCGGCCATCTACAAAATTTAACAAAGTTTTATTTTAGTATTATGAACAATTTAATTATTAATACCCTTTTATTCCAGATTTTAAAATAATAATTAAATTCTAGAATCCAACGATAAATCAAATTTCGGTTAGGTGACCTTTATCCCGTTATTTGATTTAACAAGGTAGTCAACCTTGACAATTGCAACCCTTTGCAACTTCTAGAGGTATGGGACCATTCGAAATCCTTATTTCGTGTTGGCATGTTTATCCCATCAACACCATTGGATCCCATGCTTAGGTGACCTTTATCACATGGTTTCCAATTCAAGTCGTCCTACTTGTATAAACATGTAAGATTAACATACAAGTGGTTAGGTGACCTTTATCCCACAAATATGTTAATATTACCCTAAGTATATTAGTTTGCTCAAAATGGTTAGGTGACCTTTATCCCATTAAAAGTTCCCTAATACGTTAAGTGTCATACAAAAGGATGGTGTTAGATTTGTTTCCTTGGTAATATGAAAAAGGGATTTTTAAATTTTCAAATATTCTAGTTGAAAAACATTATGCCATATCCTAACATGCATTTAGTAATATGGCGATTTTGAAAACCAATTTTCAAGGTTCTAGTTATAATAAAACCAATTTTATTATAAGTGAGTGATCGCTTAGTTTTAATAAACCCATTTAATTAAACTAATTGACGCGATATTACCAAATATATATTAGAACCCGTTTTATGCTTGTTGTCGTTCCTATGTGACGGTTTGGATATCCTAATATCTATCAACCACACATTACATAAGTAAAACAAACAACCAAGCATACACATGCAAAATATAGTCATAACCGAAAACCACTAAATTTGACCATACTTGTTAGCCGAAACAAGTGTAGGTCATAAGTCACACCTAAGGGACAAAACATGACACAAGGATGGAATGTTGACTCCCACTTGACCTTGCATCCAAATGCTTCAAGTATCCTCTCCAAGTTGTTGTGTTCTTATGGGCTTGTTAATGGGCTCCAAACTTCCAAAAGTCTTCTTGGACCCAAGAGTGAAATTTATGGGCCTAATGGGCTTGAATCCCATGATGGGCCGGTGAGGCCCAACAAGCCCAAAATTTCGGCCCAACCAATTTCACCAAATCTTGCATCTTCTAATTTTTACAAAATGTATCCTAATACATATTTTTCTAAAAAAAAAGAAAATGCAACTAATCTACTTATTACATACCATCTTATGAATAAATAAATTACATAAGCCTAAGATTATGAATTATTACAACCATATTGAATAATCAACATACACAAAACAACAATCAACACATCCAAGGTCTAGGTTTCGGTTATGACACATCCAAACATACCAAATGTTCTAAGCATGCAACCTAAGCAACCAATGCCCAAACATCACCAAAAAAACGCCCCCCCCCCCCCCCAAAGAGGCTACGGCCCCCCCCCCCCCAAAATTTTACAATTTTGATATTTCAACATCCAAATGTTAAATGGTTTCCTAAGATCTTTCCATGCATGTCAAGATCTTACAAAACCATGAGGGGTAAAATCCACCAAATTTTTTTTCGGACCTCCCTTTTCACCCATGAAAAATCCGAAATGTATGAACACAAAAGAAGCATAAGTCCTTGTAACCGGCTCTTGATGCCATTGTTGGGTTTTATGCAAGTTTATCAAAGTCTAAGTTAACCATATTTAACTAGAAAACGCAACGGAAGCTCGTGTTATAAAACTTGTTATGAACATACCATTATGTTAAAACTAAAAACCCGAAGCCAAGGATCAAAATTACAAGAACAAGATGCTCACAAAATGTAAATTGTACCTTCTTCTACCTTTAGAAGAACAAGTGGGTTGTTGAAGGGGATGGTGGATGAATGACAAGCCTCCAAAGAAGAAGACCTCAAGAGTATGATACCCCAAGCTATTTGTGACAACACCAAGTTGTTTTGCTAGGATTTATGAACACAAAACAAGCTCACCAAGCTCTCTTTTTTTCTGCTGCTGCTGCCGTGAGTTTATTAGAGAGGAAGAGAGAGATTTTGAAGCTTGAATACACTTGAAAAGATTCAAAAACAAGACACAAATGCATGTGTTGTGAATGGAGGTTTATCAAGTGGTCAACTTAAGAAGACAAGGCTTTTGATTGGACCAAAAACCTCCACCCACATGGGGTGGACGGTTATTATTATTATTATTATTTTTTTTTTTTTGTTTTGTTTTAACCATTAAAACATCTCCATTCATTTTATAAAACTCATTTTTATAAAATGTACATACATTTATATAATTATTTAACCAATTAAATAATTAATTTATATAAACAAATTATCTAGATAATTTATTTAAATCCTCAAGTGTGTTTGTTTAGAAAACCAATTTTCTAAATACTTAGTGTTCGGTATTCGTTTAAATGATCAAATCATTAAAAGAATACATTTGGTGTTGTCTAGCTTGTTATTGGGTATGACCCGACTTGGATCAAACACAGTTAGCTACATTAATATAAGCATGTGTCTCGGGCATACGTATTTCAACACTTTCAAGACTTTGTAACCAAAGAAAATTTTTGGCAGAATTTGAAAGAAATGGAAAGAGCCTTGGATCAGCCTGTGATGATAAGCATCTCAAGATAAAATGCAAAGATAAATCCTCTTGCAACTGCTCACGTCCTTCCAAAAGCTATGGTTTTAATGAAGATTACTCCTCAAGAAGAAAGAAGTCTCACAAAAGAAGAGATAAGACAGAAAGAAAGTGGAAGTTCCTAAGCAAAAAATCAAATAGAGGAAGAAACACAGAGAGGTGTTATGTCTGCAACCAAAAAGGACACTTTGCTAGGGATTGCAAAGACAAGAAGAAAACCCAGGCCTTAATGCAGCAAATCAACATGGTGGAGCCAATAGACGTCTCTGATTTAGAGTTCCTATATTCTATGGATGATGAACCAAAGGAATAGACGATCTGCTCCATCAGGTATGATAATTCGAGTAGTGACTCAAGCGAATCAGACTCGAGTGACTCCGATGATGACGTCAGAGAAATGTACATGCTAACGTCATCTCACAACGAATTTTTCCTTCCCAAAGAAGATGAATAGAGGCTTCTTGTGGAATATTATCTACCGACCAGGAAAAACAGCCAAGAACAGTTAACCACTGTATGCACACTGTCGGGAAAGATTCCAGAAAAACGGACAAATGAATCTCTCAGAAAAAAAATCCCCACCTGAAAAAGCAAAAGTAGACTGTCAGAAAACCACATGCAAAGAAATCTTGAAAGATAAGGAAAGTATCCAGAAGAGCAATATTAACCACAACTTTAAAGAGAAGCAGTCAAAAGTAAAGATTCGAGTGCCACCTCAAAAATCTAAACTGTTGTGGAAGCCCCTGTTACAAAGAATCTCTACTGTTCCTCATAGCGCCGAGAAAGGTCCGATGGTCTATAAAAACATGAACAACTTCATGATTCATCATCACCTCACCATTGAAATCAATCATTTAAAAGCCTCTGAGAAAATGGAAAGAACATCCATTCCCAACTAGACAAAAACATCCCGAATCCCAGAAGAAGTTGCTAGGGTGATCAACAGAAACAACATTGATGTTTCTGATTTAAACTACAAAACCTTCCTAACCATCACTCTTAAACAAAATGGCCCTTTCATGAAGAATTACTGGTTTCACCCAGACTACCCCTTTCTTAACATCTTGCAAATTGGCTACCTATACCAACTACCAACAGAGGCCTTGGCATTTTTCTGGTACTTGTTTCAAAATTATAAAATAGCCATTTCATTCAACTCTAAAAAACTCATCACCTACCTAATTACCCATGAAGCCAGAATTATGGCCCCAGAAAGATCAAACGTGGTTAAACTCCTTGATCGGTTCTGCCCAATCAATGGATGGGTAAAGATGTTGTCATCCAGACAGGGCAGGCACTGCCTAGTGTTGTTTGATAAACCAGAAAGTTACATACGGAGTGGTCCAAAAAGGAAGATCAATGACCCGTCCAAATTTGTCTCGGATGGTTTGAGATTAACCCGACCAGTTATTACTTCAAAATTAATTATCTTAAGCCATGGCATGAAATCCGTCGTTACATGGAAAAGGTAAACAAAGTAAGTTTTGAAGAAACTCCCCCTGAAATCTTAGCAAATGAAGAAGCCTGGACAACTGAAGATCCTCAGACAAAAGAATTGGATCAAGTCATTCTGGATTACTGGAACAGCAAGTGCTCGTTCAAAGAAGCTTTTGAAATAGACTTCTCACCAGATGAAGACATGTATTCACGAGTGAAAGAACCAAACGGAGACCCTTGATAGATCTTCCAAATACTTGGCTTCAAAAGCTTGGTTTAGTCAAGGGTTTGCTAGTAAGCAAGTTGTGCTCGACTTGAAGAACACGTTTGCTAGACAAAGTGAACCCTGCTCGGATCATCACTTAAGAAGACTTCAAGAAGATAACCTTGCCCGAAAGGCAAAATACCTTGCTCGGACAAGTAAAACTCTGCTCGGATGTCCAAGTGTGCTCGGTTTCCATACTTAGTCGATTCAAAGGAGTGTTGAGAAGATTCCAATCTCCCTTAATCATCCTTAAGTCATTTCATGTCAAATATTTGACTCAACAATCACCCCTAGATTGGAACACCTCAGTTGTCCCCAAAACACCTCTAAGGTTACTTACACTTAGTCAAAATACACATAAAATCAAAATCAAATTACATATCAAAATAAAATAATTACATAGTTAAAAGTTTGTCCAGTGGACATTACAAAGCAAACCCTACACTAAAAATCTTCATTTTCTTGCATTGTGGACGGCCTGTCTTCTTCCAACTATCACTGCTCCTGCCCTTTGCTGATAAATGGACAGAATTCGACAATGAGGGTGATTCTCAGGAAATGTCATATCCAAAATGTCCGTTAAATCTTCTCTATGTAAAAATGTCAAGTCTTCGTCATTTCTAATAATTCAAAAAACTAGTCCATCTGAGTTACGGAGAATGTAATGGTCTTCATTTTCTTTGTAGTCGGTCACAGCAGTTCGGCCATTCTTCTGTACTTAATGATTCGGACGAATCATTCTCCTTCTCATACTTATACAAGTGTTCATATTTGACAAGGGATTTTTGTTTCTGATTTTTGAAACATAGTCATATTCAGCATCCCTTATTTTCCTCAAACGTTTGGCTCTTATGTTCTTTTCATGCTTTGTTAGCTCCCATTTCTTTCTTTGATCCAGCAGAGGAAATCCTTTTTCAGCTTCACTTTTTAAGTACTTTGACAGCACATTATGTTGTTTTCCGGCCATCTTGTTCCTATCATGATAGTCATACAAGTCAAGATTGGCCATGATTTCCAGCTGCTCTTTTGTATATTCAGCAAAGTCATCTTTAAAAATGATCTCTCTTAGCTATCTGCTTTGCATGATCACTTTTAAAGTTTGAGAGACAGAGTCATAGTATAGTAGCATAGGCAAGTCTATGTCGGTTTGGGGTCTTTCTACCCTTTGAGTTCCACCTCTGCTTGACTCACCCCTGTTTGTTGAAGTATGTCTCCTTGAGGCTGAGGGCCTGGTTGGAATAGACTTTATTGGTTTTGTGGCCCCCATCACTCCAAACTTCTTCTTATACATCTACACAATTAGCTTAGCAGGCATAGTCAACATGTCAAAGAGATTTTCGCCTCCGTCCCTGTGTAATCGTCCAATCATCTCTAACATCTTTTCATCCTGAAGTTGACTTACTGGTACAAATCTTCCTCCTATAAAGCTTCTTGGATTCACACCTTCTAACAACACTTTTTCCCATTCTTCCTTTTGTTCATAAAACAACTGTTTCAGCTGTGCTTTACCCAACATATCAAAGGCATTTTCATTCATTCCTTTCTTCACCATCACAACTTATAAGATTTTTATCATTTCATCATATTCCCATGGGTCCGTTCTTTCAATTGACTCAGGCTTTATTTTCAATCTAGGGCTTTTGCTCCTTTCAGCTCTTCCTTTTCATGTTCAGCCTTTCCTTTTCTCTTAGGTTCATTATCCTTCGCTTCTTGGGAGGTGGTTCAGGTTGATCTCTCTTTGATTGCTCTTTCTTTGTCAGTCTATAGTAGTGAGATTCAACTTCTTGTTTTGAAAAACTATCCACCATTTCAGGTGCCATACCTCTATCAATCAAGTAACCACAATTTCCTACATACTTCTTTATCACTTCCTCTACTCTTTCTTTCAACCATTCCTCTTTCACAAACCTTTCCTACTCCTCTCTTTCAATTTTTTCCCGTGTTGTATTGTATTGTCTTTGTAAATCATGGAAATTCATTCTGCTTAAGTATTTCTCATTAAGCACATGTTTTCTCAGATAATCTCTGAACTTCAAGGAATCAATATTCTTCTTTTCAATGCTCTTCTTTATCTCATAATCTTATCTGTCAATCATCTTTTGTAGCTCCTCATCAGAGAGAATAGCCAGTCTTTCAAACCCGTATCCAAATCTCATCAGCTTGATTACCGAAGGATTTTTCTTTTTAGCCTCATCAAGACTTTGTTGAATATTCGCCCTTTGTTCATTTGTCATTTCAACATGTGGGGACACCATATCAACTGTCACAGCCTCAGCTGGTTTATCACTTTGTTCATCATCATTATTGTCATCTTCAGATGTATCTTCCTACTCAGTCGACTCATTCATAGCATCAATCTTTGCTTCTTCACGATTGAGCAAGTCCTCGGGTTTAACTATCTGAATTGGTGTTGGCCTTATTGGACTTGGCTGCTCCTCTGAGCTCTCAACAAAATACTCACATTGATCATTCCATCTAGCTTCTTTCAGATTGGGTACATCTTCAGGCCTTAGTGTTTTAATTGGAACAGGCATCAAGGGGCTTCCTTTTTCTTCTGGGCTTTCAACAAAACATTCATTTTCTTTATCCCACTTAGCCCTTTTTGCAAATTTGTTTTTCTGAGCATGTTCACCAGCCTTCCTTTTCCTTGTATACATCTTTGCAAATCTATTTACTTTTGCTCTGAATTCCTCATGCAACTTAGAGATTTTTTCCTTCAGTTTTTCTATTGTTTCTTCATTTTCCCTCTTCTTTGAAGGTTTTACAAGTTCATCTTCCATGGTCTTCTTCTCAGATTGCTTGTCAGGTTGTTTTTGAGATTGACTAAACATACTTACAACCATGAATAAGGAATTATCAACCTCTTCAGCCCTTTTTCATATTTATTAGTGTTTCAATCACCTCTTGTTCCTCCTCGCCTTCTTCATCAAACACTTTTGAAATATTAGCTTGCTCAATAAGAGTTTCCTGCTCTGTCATCTCTTCAGCAGTTAGGGTTTGGGCAATATATTCCCTCTCCCTTGTTTCTTTCAACATTTGTTCCAGTCTTCTAGAAGCAGCAGCATTTTCATCTTCTTCCTCCTCCCCATTCTCATTCTCGATATTTTTCTTTTCAGTAATAACAGGCTCTTCCTCCTCATTAGCAATAGCTTTCCCCTTTTCTAATCTTCTTTTCTTTTCCTCTTCTGTTTCTGGCAGAAAGTTATCAATATCCTCCGACAACGCCTTCATCTCTTCATCGTGCACAACCTTCTTGGAACCCTCTTCTTGAGTTTCTGGTTCAATGTGAATTGGTTCCTCAATTGCAGCTTCTTCCTCTATTACAACATCAGTAGCAACATCAATTGTTGCCATATTATCAATATTTTGTACCATCTTATCCACAGTCTCTTTTTCTTTCCTTAACAAATTATCCTCAACATCTTCAGTCACAGTGTTCAACACTTCATTGTTCACATTATAGTTCTGTTCATCATCACTAGATCTATCACAATCATAATCTTCATTAAGAATCATTCTCTCACTACTGTCTTCGTCACTATCATATGTATTCAATATACTTTTCAAACCATCTGTAGCAACTGCAGTCTCAACCTCAGCCATCTCCTCATCATCATTAGCACCAGTTGTCTCATCAACTGGAATATGCTCCCCCTGTTTTGGGGCAGTTGAGGTCTTCTCAACCTCCTGCTCCAGGGTTTGAATCTTTGACAGTGCTTGGGCCAACTGAACTTTCAAGTCATCATTCTCCTTTTTCAATTTCGTATTTTCTCCTTTCAAATCAATATTCTGACATATCAAATCAAAATTTCTTTGTAGCAAAAAGTCATTAGAGGGAGGAGTGTGCAGTGGTGAAGTGGAGAAAGGCTCAAGTGTAGGGTTGATGGGTGGTTCTGTTGTATGAGTTTGTGGTAATGGGTCAAGTGTGGATTGGATAGGTATGGTGGATTGGATGTGGTTTGAGTTATGGGTTGGTTTAAGGTTTGGTCTATGGGTGGTCTTGGGTATGAAAATGGGTAGGAGAGTGAGTTGGTGTTGGTGGGAAGTTTTGTAAGTGAATAGGGATGGTTTCTGGAATGTAAGGTTCATGGTCAAAGGTTTAGGGTGGGCTTTGGGTAGGGTAGATGGGGTTTGAGGTGGGGATTGTACATGTGGTGGTGGTGGTGGTGAGTGAGGTAGTGTGGCTAAAGGTGTGGTTGGTGGTGGTGGTATTGGTCGAGACCCCCCTAATCATGTACATCAGTAATAACCACTCCTTCTCCGCCTCCTTTATTCCCATCTCCATCATCTCCTCCATCATTATTGTCATCACTTGTAACAATTCCGGCAAATTCAGGTATACCCTAGCCGGAATGTACTATTTACGTGTTATTTAATACTGAATATATAAATTATAATGTGATTATACGAGTATATAAGATTCTCAGTACGAATTATACTCAAATGTACAACCAGTCGTATCGGAATTACGATTAATCGATGAACGGTTATTGAAACCCGAACGAATCGGGAATTACATTATAGACGAAATATATAATGTTTAGTGATGTTTACAAAGTATTAAAGCTTCGGGATAAGTGAATTATAGCACAGAAAAAGGATTTCGATTTATTAGTACGTCGGTACGATAAACGAAACCTTTAACATCAAACCAAGCAAGAGACGATCGATCAAGCCGAAAAAGATGCACAATTACCGACAATATGATGTGATAAGTCAATAAATGTCCTGGTTTAAGTTTTTAAAGTTTTTAAATCGGTTTTATATAAATTTTAATTTTAAGCCGAAAAACGACCGTTTTGGTCTCGTTTTGAGCGAGATTTAACGTTTAACCGAAAAACGAACTGAACCAGATTATCCACAACATTATCCGGATTACACAATCCAAATGTGTGGCCAATATTTGAGATGTGGGCCCCACCCCCCACCATGTCTTGGACCGATCGGTCCCCCCCTCCCCACTTTAACATATCATTTTTCTTTTTTCCACTTTCTAACTCTCCAAATCCTCTCAACACTCTTCAACATCCATCCAAAACCCAAGTTTTTAAGCAAGAACACAAGGTAAAAACCGAGTTGTAATCGTGTTTATCTTCTTTTCTTGGTTCATTTACAAGGAAATGAGGTTTCAAATGAAAAATGGGTGAAAACCCGAGATGAAACCGATTCTTGCATGATCAAATGATGTATACAAGTTATACAAGGGATCTTGGTCCAAGAAAGGAGTTAAAAGAGTCAAAAACGAATTTTTACGGTCAAAATCTTTGTTTTGATGTTTTAATCGAAACCATGAAAGAAATGGCTTGATTGTGGGTATAACTTGCTTGGTGTGGTGTTGTTGTGCTTGTAGGTGTTGTATCTAGTGGCTAGCAAAGGCTAGAAACCAAGATCTTTGCGATCTAACGCTAGAAAACACAAGGTAGTTCGGTTTTCGTATGATTTAGATAATTAGGACAGATTGTGATAGACCTAGAGTTGGGTAACGAAATTTCACAGAGATGATCTACACATGAAAATATGAGATCTGTGAATTTTTGGTAATGTTTGGATAAAGGATGAATATTTGGTGAATTTAATGCTCGGTTTTGGCCAAAAATGGTGAAAAATAGCTAAACATCATGAAAAATTCTGGAAAATTTAAGATAAGCTTTTTATAACATATAAAAGTCACACACAAAATTTCAGGTTCATTGGAGAAGTCTAAGTAGGCTTTTCGGTAAAACGAGTTCTAGGGATTTCTAGCTCGGTTTTGGTAAAAATGGCATAAAAAATGAGTTTTTGGTTCTGGAAAAATTACAGGGAACTATGTGGGTGACAGGGGTCATCCCAGAAAAATTTGGGATTTTTCGAAGGTCGTTTGGTATTTTCGACATATTTGGTGTTTAAATGACGTTTAAAAATGGTTAAATAAATTTTAGATATAAAAATTAATTCTGGAAAAATTTTATAAAATTCCTTACTGTCAAAATATGGTTTGTACAAAATTTCAAGGTCCGAGACTAAACGGATATTTATTTGTGCTAAATGGAACTTAAAAACAAACTTTTAAAGCTTAAAACGAGTAAACCGGCGAAGTTCGCCTAAGCGAGCTGACTGGTGCATAAAAACCTTAAAAATGGACTATTTTCATGAAACTAAGTTAATTAAGTAAAAATAAATCATCCGCAAATAATTCGGATGATTTGGGTAATTTTACCTGACTTAACCGTTTCCGGTGTATTAAAGGCGGAAACGGGCCCCGCGGCCAAACGGGGTGTCTAACCGAGCTCTAATTTCACCACTTTAATGAAAATATCAATAATCACTATTTTCGGGTCGTATGTGGTCAAACTCATTTTTTTGAAAACATAAAGACGGATAACCGTGTTAGGCACGCAAAACGAGAAAACAAACTAATGATAGTTTTGACTAAAGAACTCTAAGTGATATCACAATCTAAGTCCTGAGAAGTGTATCGGGGTTAACATTGTCCCCGGATCGCGTACGGTACTAGGTTAACAGTGTCCCCGGACGTACCGGTTAACACGAATTTAAGTTATATTGATAGAAATTGTGTAGTAACGATTTGGGGATCGTATTATAGATCTGTACCAGTAGCCGTGCACCGTAGTACATCTTTGCTCACAAGAAGGTGAGTTTCACGAGCCCCTTTTTACTGAACAGTTTTAAATATTTTCCCGGGGCGGAAAGCATGTTTTTATCAAAGTGTTTAAATACATGCTGATCGCATGGAAATGAACGTATTTATATAATGTTTATTGTACGGGAATCATACGGTAATGAATTAAGATGGTAATTGTCTGAGTTGCTAAGAGTGTAAGGCCCGAAACAGTGTTCTGGTGTAACCGAGTTCCCAGAGGTTATTAAATGTGTTCTGGGGTAACCGAGTTCCCAGAGGTTATTAAAAGTGTTCTGGGGTAACCGAGTTCCCAGAGGTTATTAAATGTGTTTCTGGGGTAACAGAGTTCCCAGAGGTTATTAAATGTGTTTCTGGGGTAACAGAGTTCCCAGAGGTTATTGGAAGTATTCTGGGGTAACAGAGTTCCCGGAGGTTAATCGATATGTTTTGAGATTAACAGAGTTCTCACTTGTGGGCTCAGCATAATTACATCGCTTATTTATGATTATTATAATGATTTGTTATGGTTTATTTAAATTAGTGAAACTCACCAACTATTCGTAGTTGACCCGTTTTCTTTACATGCTTTCTATGTACACTCAAATTGGAATGAGTGATATGTGTTCGATGCTGTGTGCTATTTTGTGGAAGTCTAGAGACCTATATTTTGCATTAAATATGTTAATGTACTATCGGTAACACTTATGTGATAACGCTTAGATGGTTATGAAATTCAGAACAATGTAATACGTTTAAATTAATGTAGTGGTGTTTTCTTTATAAACAATGCTGTTGATATCAGATGTGTCTGTTGCATCCCGTGTACGTTTCCGCTGCGGTTACGGGGTGTTACAGAACTTGGTATCAGAGCCATTGGTTATAAAGAATTAGGATGTCTTTAAAAGATACCTAAAATATAACCAGTAGCTCAAGTGTTATTGGATCTGAATATCAACTAATAAATTATTGTGACGAGGTCTGGATGAACTTGGATGGACAAGTGAGTTATTATGGTCCGGAACATAATAACAGACTTGTCCGCACGAGGGAATTCAGAGGAAGTCACGGGGGACTTTAATAGGTAAAATCGGCAACATATGTGTAAGTATATGATAATATTTTTATGTGACAAGGTTGTATGAATGTGTGTATATTAATTTAATTAGGATTTACATTATGAAAAGGACTATATGTTTGCTAACTTGTGTACAGGTAAGCATGTCAAGATCACGAAGTTTATCTGTAGAGGAGGACCCGGAGGAGGCCAGTTCCGGGGACTCTAGGAGTGTACGCTTAGCTTCCAGCACCGAGCCTTCTGAGACTAGCCTTAGGAGTGCTAGCTTGTCCTCCCCTGCTAGGGTTACCAGGTCTCCCACCCCACCCGCACCTCAGGTCACCCTCACCCCTCCCAGACCAGGTCCCCGCCTCACGGCGCGGATCAGTGTCTCGTATGTTCCACCTACCTTTACCCCACCCAGATCCACTTACCACAGAGGCGAGTCCTCCCGCCCCCAGCCCGGGCCTGTGCCGCCACCTGTGTGGGGTACCCCCAGGCCAGTGAGGGATGAGCGTCCCTCCACCGAGGCGGCGTGGCTCCGGGTGCTCACCGAGCGGATGAATGAGCACACCACCGCCTTGACGGTGGGTATTCAGAGGAGGAACCTCTTGGTGGATTGCATACTGGACAGCCAGCATCCTGATCGCGCAGCTGAGGAGGGAGGACGCCTACTCCCTGGGGTTGATTGACCGGATGGAAACACGGATCCGGGGTTTAATGGCAGTGATTGTGGGGATGGCGGCGGTGTTGGTGTGGTTGGTATACCACCGTGTTTAGATCATGTTAGGGTGGTGGTAGTCAGGGACCGCTTTTTGTTACTCTGTGTAAGCAGTTAGTGGTGATGCTAACATAGAGCGAATATTGGGTAGTTATAATACAACCACTGGCCCTTAGGAGGGTCTCTTTTGGGGTATATCATTATAGATACTTTTGGGTATCATTCAAGCACTGACCCATTGCGGGTTATGTCGAGATGATGCCGACATAGGCCCTATGTATGAAAATTTAGCCGATGTAACGGTGTGACAGGGAAGTAATGTGAACGGATGTTCGTGTAATATGTACTAATGTTTATTAATGAATGGTATGTTTGTTGTGTTTTATGATTGGAACTTGTATTAATTATATATATTTTTCTGAATGTTGTGTAGAATGGCACCAAAACGCTCAGCCCAATTGTCGGAAGTGGACGTGAGCCGTTTGATTGCTCGACAGTTGGAGGCGGCGATACCGGATATAGTATCGCGCATCGCCGCCAGTATTAACAATTCGACCAATCCAACCCCTCCGAGCAATCAAACGACCACCAATAATGACGGGGAACGAAATACTAATCCTCCGCAGAATGATAACACGATTCCGAGTAATGACGCACCGCCTAGGGTGGTCGTTACAGACAGTAATGGCCCTATACCTACGGTAGAGACGAACCGTACGGAACCGATTCGTGCATCCAGGGGATGTTCGATCAAGGACTTTATGTTGTGCAAACCTCTAGAGTTTAGCGGGTCTGAAGGACCAAATGGATTAGTTAAATGGATCGAGAAAATAGAATCCGTGGTGAATATCAGCAACTGCCCCGAGGATTGTGTTGTTAAGTATGCTGCCTGCACATTCACGGACCATGCCTTGACATGGTGGAACACGATAGTGCAGACCCGGGGCCAGGCGGCGACAAACCGCATGACCTGGACGGAGCTCAAGGCTCTTGTACTGGAACATTTCTGCCCGAAAAACGAATTGCAAAAATTAGAAAATGAATTGTGGAACCTGGAAATGCAGGGGGCAGACCATTTGGGTTATACGAACCGGTTTAATGAGTTGTCGCGATTGGTACCATGGTTGGTCACCCCAGAGTCGAAGAGGGTGGAGCGTTATATTTGGGGGCTAACTCCACTAGTAAGGAGTATAGTCAACTCTGGGGGACACCAGACGTTTGAGAGTGTGGTGACGCAAGCTGGTATCGTCACATACGATTTCGTGAGGAGTGGGTCACTGAAGGTGGCAGGAGAGTCCGCTGGGGGGAAGCGGAGTTCACATGACCATAGGACCCAGGAAAAGCAGCAAGGTAACGTGCTAGACCCACTGCCCAGAACTACGCCATGACTAGTTCGGGCGGAAGGCAAGAACCGCAGAAGGGAACGTTTCCTAAGTGTGGGTAATGTGGTTACCACCATGGTGGCGTGTGCAAAGAGGTGGTGTGCCACCGGTGTGGCAGGATTGGACACTACGCACCAAATTGTAAGACAAACCTGAACAACCTGAACCGACAACCGCAACCTATCCGTGCGCAGCCATTTAGGACTCAATCAGCCCGAAAACAGAACCCGCAAGAAAACCAAATGGTGACCACCAGCCGTGCTTGCTATGAATGCGGCAGCACGGATCACTTCAAAAGACACTGTCCGAAACTGAACCAGGGAGGAAACGGGAGGCAACCCACGGGTCAAGCATCGTCGTCCAATCCGGCGCGAGGCCGAGCATTCGTGATGGGGGCGAACGAGGCACGCCAGGACCCCAGCGTAGTGACAGGTACATTCCTCGTCTCTGATCATTACGCTTCTGTATTATTTGATACAGGCGCCGATAGAAGTTTTGTCTCCGTTAGATTACTGTCGATAGCAAACCTTCCTATTGGTGAAACCATAGAACCTTACACCGTAGAAGTCGCTAACGGTAAAACCATGATAGTTAATCAGATAGTTCGGAATTGCCCTTTTATTCTGAACGAACAATCCTTTCTGATTGACTTGTTACCGGTAGAATTGGGTAGTTTTGACGTGATAGTGGAAATGGATTGGTTAGCACGTAACAAGGTAGAAATAAACTGTGAAAAGAAAATCGTCAAGATCCGGGTGTCGGATGACGAAGAGGTATTAGTGCAGGGTGAGAAGTCGGGCAATATGATACCGTTTATATCCCACCTCAAGGTGTTAAAATATATACGCCAGGGATGCATGGCGTATCAAGCGAGCTTGACGGCCACGGATCCTGAGGAAAAACGGGTGGACGATATCCCCGTGGTACGCGAATTTCCACAAGTTTTCCCAGAGGAACTTCCTAGATTACCGCCAACCCGACAGGTCGAATTCAGAATCGATCTGTTACCTCAAGCTGGCCCTGTTGCTAAGGCACCTTACCGACTTGCACCATCTGAGATGCAAGAATTATCCAACCAGTTGCAAGAATTGTTGGATAAAGGATTTATTCGTCCTAGTTATTCCCCGTGGGGTGCACCGGTACTATTCGTGAAAAAGAAGGACGGGAGCCTTAGAATGTGCATTGATTACAGGGAATTGAACAAGTTGACAATCAAAAATAAGTATCCTCTCCCCCGAATTGACGACCTGTTCGACCAACTGCAAGGTGCGAGCTATTTCTCAAAAATTGATCTTAGATCGGGATACCATCAGGTTAGAATTCAGGAGGAGGATATCCCAAAAACCGCATTCCGGACTCGCTACGGCCATTACGAGTTCTTAGTTATGCCTTTCGGGCTAACAAATGCGCCGGCAGTATTCATGGACCTCATGAATCGAGCCTGTAAACCCTACCTCGATAAATTCGTCATCGTGTTTATTGACGATATTTTGATATACTCGAAGAGTAAAGAAGAGCACGAGCAACACTTGAGATTAATTCTAGAACTTCTAAATCAGGAGAAGTTGTATGCAAAATTCTCCAAGTGTAACTTCTGGTTACAAGAAGTGCAATTCCTTGGCCACGTTATAAACCATCAAGGAATTCACGTTGATCCAAGTAAGGTTGAAGCAGTTAAGAATTGGCAAGCGCCTAAATCGCCAAAGGAAATCCGCCAATTCTTAGGCTTAGCTGGATATTATCGTCGATTTATAGAGAACTTTTCCAGCATTGCCCAACCTTTAACCCTTTTGACCCAAAAAGACCGAAAGTATGAATGGGGTGAAGAGCAGGAAACGGCGTTTCAAACGCTAAAACAAAGATTGTGCCAAGCGCCGATCTTAAGTCTCCCCGAAGGAGACGATGGTTTTGTCGTGTATTGTGACGCATCCCGGAGAGGGTTAGGATGCGTGTTGATGCAAGATAATAAGGTTATAGCCTATGCTTCTCGACAGTTAAAAATACACGAGAAAAATTACACTACTCATGACTTAGAACTGGGAGCAGTTATCTTTGCACTTAAAATCTGGAGACATTATCTCTACGGTACAAAGTGCACCATCTTCACCGATCATAAAAGTTTGCAACACATATTCGATCAGAAATAACTGAATATGAGGCAACGAAGATGGGTCGAGTTGTTAAGCGACTATGACTGTGACATCCGTTATCACCCCGGCAAGGCTAACGTCGTAGCCGATGCCTTGAGTAGGAAGGATCGGGTTAAGCCATTGCGAGTGCGAGCGCTGGGGATGATAGTCCAGTCGAACCTTTCGGATTTAATTCGAGTCGCTCAACGCGAGGCGTTGAAAGAGGAATAATTGGAAAAAGAGGGACTTTACGGTAACGAGAAGAATTTCGAACAGCGCGTGGACGAAATTCTCTATTTCAAAAATCGGATTTGGATCCCGACCCTCCATGACCTTCGTGAATTAATCATGGACGAAGCGCATAAATCGAAATATTCCATACATCCGGGATCGGATAAGATGTACCAGGATGTGAAGGAGTTCTACTGGTGGCCGGGTATGAAAAAGGATATAGCCACATACGTCGGCAAGTGTACGACGTGTGCGAGGGTTAAGGCGGAGAACCTGAAACCTTCGGGAATGTTACAACAACCGGAAATTCCGGAATGTAAGTGGGAGCAGATCACGATGGATTTTGTGACACATCTCCCCAAGACGTCCCGTGGACATGATGCAATTTGGGTAATCGTGGATCGATTAACCAAATCGGCACATTTTATTCCGATTAGAAATAATTATAACACTGAGAGACTTGCGCAGATTTATATAAATGAAATTGTGTCTCGTCATGGTATACCCATCTCGATCATCTCCGATCGGGATAGCCATTTCACCTCCAAACTTTGGCAAGCTGTCCAAGAAGCGCTGGGAACGCGTATTGATCTAAGCACAGCTTACCACCCTCAGACCGACGGTCAGTCTGAGAGGACCATCCAAACCCTGGAGGATTTGCTTCGTGCATGCGTACTGGATTTTAAAGGAAATTGGGATCAACATCTCCCACTCGTTGAATTTTCCTATAATAACAGTTACCATAGCAGTATAAAAGCAGCACCGTATGAAGCATTGTATGGACGGAATTGCCGATCACCACTCTGCTGGACTGAAGTGGGCGACACACAGGTTATTAGATCAGATCTGGTCCAGGAAACGACCAGCAAAATCCTTGAAATTAAGAACAATCTGAAGGCCGCACGGGATCGGTTTGAATCTTTGACAGTGCTTGGGCCAACTGAACTTTCAAGTCATCATTCTCCTTTTTCAATTTCGTATTTTCTCCTTTCAAATCAATATTCTAACATATCAAATCAAAACTTCTTTGTAGCAAAAAGTCATTAGAGGGAGGAGTGTGCAGTGGTGAAGTGGAGAAAGGCTCAAGTGTAGGGTTGATGGGTGGTTCTGTTGTATGAGTTTGTGGTAATGGGTCAAGTGTGGATTGGATAGGTATGGTGGATTGGATGTGGTTTGAGTTATGGGTTGGTTTAAGGTTTGGTCTATGGGTGGTCTTGGGTATGAAAATGGGTAGGAGAGTGAGTTGGTGTTGGTGGGAAGTTTTGTAAGTGAATAGGGATGGTTTCTGGAATGTAAGGTTCATGGTCAAAGGTTTAGGGTGGGCTTTTTTAGGGTAGATGGGGTTTGAGGTGGGGATTGTACATGTGGTGGTGGTGGTGGTGGTGAGTGAGGTAGTGTGGCTAAAGGTGTGGTAGGTGGTGGTGGTATTGGTTGAGACCCCCCTAATCATGTACATCAGTAATAACCACTCCTTCTCCGCCTCCTTTATTCCCATCTCCATCATCTCCTCCATCATTATTGTCATCACTTGTAACAATTCCGGCAAATTCAGGTATACCCTAGCCGGAATATACTATTTACGTGTTATTTAATACTGAATATATGAATTATAATGTGATTATACGAGTATATAAGATTCTCAGTACGAATTATACTCAAATGTACAACCAGTCGTATCGGAATTACGATTAATCGATGAACGGTTATTGAAACCCGAACGAATCGGGAATTACATTATAGACGAAATATATAATGTTTAGTGATGTTTACGAAGTATTAAAGCTTCGGGATAAGTGAATTATAGCACAGAAAAAGGATTTCGATTTATTAGTACGTCGGTACGATAAACGAAACCTTTAACATCAAACCAAGCAAGAGACGATCGATCAAGCCGAAAAAGATGCACAATTACCGACAATATGATGTGATAAGTCAATAAATGTCCTGGTTTAAGTTTTTAAAGTTTTTAAATCGGTTTTATATAAATTTTAATTTTAAGCCGAAAAACGACCGTTTTGGTCTCGTTTTGAGCGAGATTTAACGTTTAACCGAAAAACGAACTGAACCAGATTGTCCACAACATTATCCGGATTACACAATCCAAATGTGTGGCCAATATTTGAGATGTGGGCCCCACCCCCCACCATGTCTTGGACCGATCGGTCCCCCCCTCCCCACTTTAACATATCATTTTTCTTTTTTCCACTTTCTAACTCTCCAAATCCTCTGAACACTCTTCAACATCCATCCAAAACCCAAGTTTTTAAGCAAGAACACAAGGTAAAAACCGAGTTGTAATCGTGTTTATCTTCTTTTCTTGGTTCATTTACAAGGAAATGAGGTTTCAAATGAAAAATGGGTGAAAACCCGAGATGAAACCGATTCTTGCATGATCAAGTGATGTATACAAGTTATACAAGGGATCTTGGTCCAAGAAAGGAGTTAAAAGAGTCAAAAACGAATTTTTACGGTCAAAATCTTTGTTTTGATGTTTTAATCGAAACCATGAAAGAAATGGCTTGATTGTGGGTATAACTTGCTTGGTGTGGTGTTGTTGTGCTTGTAGGTGTTGTATCTAGTGGCTAGAAAAGGCTAGAAACCAAGATCTTTGCGATCTAACGCTAGAAAACACAAGGTAGTTCGGTTTTCGTATGATTTAGATAATTTGGACAGATTGTGATAGACCTAGAGTTGGGTCACGAAATTTCACAGAGATGATCTACACATGAAAATATGAGATCTGTGAATTTTTGGTAATTTTTGGATAAAGGATGAATATTTGGTGAATTTAGTGCTCGGTTTTGGCCAAAAATGGTGAAAAATAGCTAAACATCATGACAAATTCTGGAAAATTTAATATAAGCTTTTCATAAATATAAAAGTCACACACAAAATTTCAGGTTCATTGGAGAAGTCTAAGTAGGCTTTTCGGTAAAACGAATTCTAGGGATTTCTAGCTCGGTTTTGGTAAAAATGGCATGAAAAATGAGTTTTTGGTTCTGGAAATATTACAGGGAACTATGTGGGTGACAGGGGTCATCCCAGAAAAATTTGGGATTTTTCGAAGGTCGTTTGGTATTTTCGACATATTTGGTGTTTAAATGACGTTTAAAAATGGTTAAATAAATTTTAGATATAAAAATTAATTCTGGAAAAATTTTATAAAATTCCTTACTGTCAAAATATGGTTTGTACAAAATTTTAAGGTCCGAGACTAAACGGATATTTATTTGTGCTAAATGGAACTTAAAAACAAACTTTTAAAACTTAAAACGAGTAAACCGGCGAAGTTCGCCTAAGCGAGCTGACTGGTGCATAAAAACCTTAAAAATGGACTATTTTCATGAAACTAAGTTAATCAAGTAAAAATAAATCATCCGCAAATAATTCGGATGATTTGGGTAATTTTACCCGACTTAACCGTTTCCGGTGTATTAAAGGCGGAAACGGGCCCCGCGGCCAAACGGGGTGTCTAACCGAGCTCTAATTTCACCACTTTAATGAAAATATCAATAATCACTATTTTCGGGTCGTATGTGGTCAAACTCATTTTTTTGAAAACATAAAGACGGATAACCGTGTTAGGCACGCAAAACGAGAAAACAAACTAATGATAGTTTTGACTAAAGAACTCTAAGTGATATCACAATCTAAGTCCTGAGAAGTGTATCGGGGTTAACATTGTCCCCGGATCGCGTACGGTACTGGGTTAACAGTGTCCCCGGACGTACCGGTTAACACGAATTTAAGTTATATTGATAGAAATTGTGTAGTAACGATTTGGGGATCGTATTACAGATCTGTACCAGTAGCCGTGCACCGTAGTACATCTTTGCTCACAAGAAGGTGAGTTTCACGAGCCCCTTTTTACTGAACAGTTTTAAATATTTTCCCGGGGCGGAAAGCATGTTTTTATCAAAGTGTTTAAGTACATGCTGATCGCATGGAAATGAACGTATTTATATAATGTTTATTGTACGGGAATCGTACGGTAATGAATTAAGATGGTAATTGTCTGAGTTGCTAACAGTGTAAGGCCCGAAACAGTGTTCTGGGGTAACCGAGTTCCCAGAGGTTATTAAATGTGTTCTGGGGTAACCGAGTTCCCAGAGGTTATTAAAAGTGTTCTGGGGTAACCGAGTTCCCAGAGGTTATTAAAAGTGTTCTGGGGTAACCGAGTTCCCAGAGGTTATTAAATGTGTTTCTGGGGTAACAGAGTTCCCAGAGGTTATAAAATGTGTTTCTGGGGTAACAGAGTTCCCAGAGGTTATTGGAAGTATTCTGGGGTAACAGAGTTCCCGGAGGTTAATCGATATGTTTTGAGATTAACAGAGTTCTCACTTGTGGGCTCAGCATAATTACATCGCTTATTTATGATTATTATAATGATTTGTTATGGTTTATTTAAATTAGTGAAACTCACCAACTATTCGTAGTTGACCCGTTTTCTTTACATGCTTTCTAGGTACACTCAAATTGGAATGAGTGATATGTGTTCGATGTTGTGTGCTATTTTGTGGAAGTCTAGAGACCTATATTTTGCATTAAATATGTTAATGTACTATCGGTAACACTTATGTGATAACGCTTAGATGGTTATGAAATTCAGAACAATGTAATACGTTTAAATTAATGTAGTGGTGTTTTCTTTATAAACAATGCTGTTGATATCAGATGTGTCTGTTGCATCCCGTGTACGTTTCCGCTGCGGTTACGGGGTGTTACATCACTATCATCATCCTCCATCTCATCATCCTCTTCCTCATCCCTTGAGGTTAACTCAGGTATTGGCATAATCTCAGCATCATGGTTCACCAACCATGGTAAAATATCAAATTCAGTGTTTGGATTGAATCTGTTAGTTCTGCTCAGATTGGCAATCCGTTTGTAAGTATTGGGATTCTGCAAGACATGTGTTATACCCATTGTGGGTAGATCTTCCAAATCTTCATTGAAGATTATCTGTAGAAATCTGGGATAGGCTAGAAATTTGTCCTTGTTTGACTTCGTCAGTATGCTTACCATTCCTTCGAAAATCATGTTGGAGAAGTTGAATGGCAGATCATAGACAATGGCAACTATTGCATTAGCCAAATCCCTACTCATAAGAGTCCAGGAACCCTTCCTAGAGGCAAAGCCCTGAATAATGTGATGAATAAGAAACCTGTAAAGGTTTGGGAACATTCCCTTTTGGAATTGTCATTCATGCACTGTCCCCTGATATCCCATTGTTTGTGTAAATATTTTCAACATATGAGCAGTGTTGAAATTGATTGGATTGTGGTCATCATCATGCAATTGGAGAAATCACCTTATCATTCTTTCGGTTATTCTTATCTCCTGCCTTGCCACGGTAGCTTCTACTCTCCTATCGTTTATACCATCGATCATTTGAGCTGAGTGCCAGAAATCTAATGAATGATTTCTATATAACACCGGGCACTCTGTCAAGGCAAAGCTTATATTTGACCTTTGTAGCCATCGTATCATCAGAGCTACACCCTCATTTTCAGGAGTAATTTGTAATAAAGCACACATGTTGTGCTTATATTCGAACGGATATCTCGGTTCATCACTGTCAGCCATATCTGAATACACAAACAAACACACTCAAAGTAGATACTAGTAATAAAGCTCATAACTTTGAACGATGTAGGTTATAATTTGAAGAAAGAGTAAAGAAATGTCTTTTGAACCTGATCTTCGACAAATTGATAACCTACACAAGAAACAGGGAGTTAATAAAAATGAATAATCAAAGCCCATTATTACTCAATCGTGGTCGGAAAACACTTAATTGATGCTTACCGAGTCAGATTGTGTGGGCTGACAAACTAGGGTTAGGAAATTTGAGAGTAAGTCGGTTGATATTCTGAAACGAGAGCAAGTGTGGAAGGAGAGAGAAATGAAAGTGATTAAAATTTCACTAACTCCCTCTTTTATACCTTTTGAAAGTGGGTTTTAAATGCATTTTTTCGTGTAGTGAGTTAATAGCTGTCAAACATTAATATTATCCATTAAATATATTTACATTTAAAACCTTGCTCGATAAAGTTCATTTAGTAAACCTTGCTCGGAAAAGTCAGTTTTTATAAATCTTGCTAGGTATATTCCACTTTCTCAAAGATTACTCGTTCCAGAGTTATTTTCAGAATTTTAGAAATAAAGTTAAGTAAAATGAAGGAAGCTTACTCGATATACAAGATTGCTCGAGAAATAAATCACAAGACTAATAATCAAGTATATATCATCAAATAGGCAACCTTGCTAAGAATCAATTAAGAATCCCAAAATAATATATTAGACATATTCCTAATTGTTAACCTTGCTAGAATGTCTGACTAACTCAAACCTTACCCGAAAATGCATAAACAGTTAGCAAATAATCATTCAAGTAAACTGTTATACATAGTATGCTCGAGACACTGTTGAATAAGCAAAGTGTGCTAGAGATGAATTATTGACACAAAGTGTACTCGAAAAGCAAAATTTTGAAGAATTACCAAGTATGTTGAGAGAACACTTTGAAAATTCCAAAGTGTGCTCGAAACATAAAGTGTGCCCGGGAAACTAGGTTTGCCCGAAAACACTTGTAATTCTAAAAAACATATTCAAATTCACATAATCAAGTGTGCTAGAATTAATGTTTACTTGAACACAATAAGATAAATTCAGAAACACACTCAAAATCACAAAGCTTGCTAGAATGAATTCAAACAGTTAAACACACACATAAGTGTACTAGATAGTCTAAAAACATTAAAGCTTTCTAGAATGAATTCAAACAGTTAAACAAACACATAAGTGTACTAGATAGTCTAAAAACATAAAAGCTTGCTGGAAGTAAAAAGTTCAATTACAAAGCTAGCTAGAATGAATTCAACAACCTATAAAACAGTTGAGTGTGCTAGAGAGTTCAGAAATCAACAAAGCTTTCTAGTATAATCAAACATATCAAATAGTTTGCTAGTAACAGTTATACTTTCATTCAAAGTACTATAGTATGCTAGAAAGTCTTAACTATATAAAAGCTTTCTAGTAAACATCACATTCAGACGTAATCAAATATCAAGCCTGCTCGAAAGGTTAAAATTTCAAGTTAAGTAGTAAACTCTACTCGAACAGCGTGAAAACTTCAAAGTATGCTCGATAAGGATAAACTTAGACCAAATTGTCTAAGTATGCTCGAAAAGGTTATAAATCATCAAACCTTACTCGAAAATACATATTCAAACCTTTTGAAGGTAAAATGCAACTCTTTTTGACTTAAACCAATTATCAAACGTATTTTTCATTAAAGATCATTGTTTATGAGCAAATGGTGCATTAAGAGATCAAATTTTAGTTATATCTCCTTGCAAAACATTTTCTTCCTTTTTCTGAAAAGATCTCAAGAATGGGATCATATTGACTAAGTAGCTTTCTCAATACTTCATTCTCAACATCATTATGACATATCAGACAGGTCATCAGCATGTTTAGACTTAGCATGATTTTCATTGCATATTGGTGATATGACTTAAGGTTCAATTAGGTAGCATAATTCAGAAATGGTTAACATTGTGCTATGATGCCTCATATCTCTTCTCAAAGCTTATTTGGCTTTCCCCAGATCACCCCAATTTGACTCCAACCCCCTGATATCTGGTCAAAATAGTTTTCTATATGACAGAACTTATTTAAAATTTTTGGATTTTCTTTTCAAACTTATAGAGGTTGAACATTGGACTTACATGCCATCCGGACATACAGGCCTTTCATTCGAGACATGACAGGACTTATTTGGATGCCCCCATCCTTGTAGTTCTTGTTTGAACCCCTCTTTGTTTGATAAAAATATAACTATCTTATAATACTTATCAACTTTTGATTGATTTATTTATTAATTTTTGTTTTCTTTCTTGATTTCTTGATAATTCACATAACTGTTCTTTGTCATAAATATAAAAATGTTTCATTTTTTGATTTGACCAAATACCAACGGGCTTGTGTATAACTGGGTAGTCACTTTTCTGCCTATCATTCGGAGAGATGTATCTTAAGACATGCAAAGACAACTATGCATCACCACATAAAGATTAGCATATTTCATTGTGTTTATATCACCTCAGATTTTACACATCATGGAAAGCAACCATACATGACAATGACTGTACCAACTGCCTTTCTAGCCTATTAAATCCATATGATTGGCTAAGTAGTCAATGTACTATCATTTCCCAGTTAATATTTCAGTCACCCCAATTACTCTTAGCATCCAGGTTCATGGCTATCCTGACTTTCTACTGGTAGTCAGCAGGACCAAACATATAAATAAATACATGTCCTTTAGGCTTAGAGTCAATGGCATATTTTTAAGTGAAATAAGAAATTACTATTTCCCCAAATGCTTTCAGTCTTTGGACTAATGGCTACCCTTTTAAATCTATAAATAGATGACAGGACCAAACATATACAAGTATATGCTCCTCTGACTTGGGCAAATGACATAGTTCTAAGCAAAAGTAATTCTTTTGAGTCTTTTCATTGAAAAATCCCTTTTAAGCTTCTATAAAGCTTGAACTGAATAGTATTATCATATCTCAACACCATAAAGAACTGTCACACCCTCAAAATCCACTAACGGAGTTTTACCGTCAGAGGGTGTGAACTAACAGGATCGGATTCATTAGTTATAATCAAACCATAAAACAAAGTTTTCAAACCACGAAAACGTTTACGAGTAATTAAATGCGGAAGCGTAAAAACCATGAAATAAATGTTGCGTCACGCATGACGACTTAAACCAAATGATAACAGTTTTAAAAAAATAGTTTGCATAAAAAAAGCGTTTCAAGCAATGCATGATCCTATACCGCGCGCCCGCCTCGGCTACCTGAGAATAACATACTAAAAGTGTTAACACGGGGTTGGTGAGTTCACAAGTTTATATAAAATAAAGCGTTTAGCGTTTGCGTTCAGCGTTTTGCGTTTCAGTGTTTTGCGTTACCAGATAGTGTTATGTCAATTATATATCTATAGGTAGCTAGCCTATAAAACAAGTATTACTAAGTGTTCGACATCGAAGCTGACTGTTTATCATTTGCCTTGCCACCAGGTCTATCCCGACCATGGTATGTGTTTAGCCAAGATTACACCCACTCGACCTCCAGTCGAGTTTAGCGTTGGGTGGGGTTTGTCAAACCCAGTAGTACTACTCAACAATGACTGGCTATTATCCAATATTAAACAGTTTGATGTGAATGAAGGACTTTAGTTTTTGCGTTTGCCACTTAGTCTTTACAAGTGATATATAATCTATATTAACAAAATCTTAAATGCGTTTTCGGAGTATGTTATCTCCCCAAGTGAAAAGCGTTTGAAAACAGTTTAAAAGGGGTAAGTGAACTCACTGCTTGCAAAGTATTTCCCAAAATAAATCACCAAGGGATGCGTGTCACAGAAAAACTCTCTCTAGCGTTCTAAAACAACAAAGATATTTTTCTAAGTGTCGGAAATATTATCGAGTCTCTAGACTCGGCACATAATACCTATGCACACAATATATTTCGTGTTTCGTTTGTGAATCGTGTGTGACTTTAATAAGTACATCTGTGATACATTGCATGTGTGAGCAATTATTTACGTGTCACGTATTAATAATGTACATCACTAGCAATTACTCCCCGTAAGGGCAATTTGGTCAAAACATGACAACTATTTAGCAAGTATTCCCCGCAGGGGCAATTTGGTCAAAACATAACAATTAACTAGCAATTATCATATTTCATGCATTTTCACAAAATTCAGCAGCTAGTTTCACCGAGACAGAAATTTTACTTGAAAGATTGTACTATTCCACCGATCATAGCATCTCAATTAATTTACCAAAAATCATCACAAAAGCATGCATGTGTTAGGTTTCCAGAACATATTTTATTTTATTTTTATTCCACATAGATTTCTCAGAATGATCAAAACATTACAGCAAACTCATAACAGTCAAATTCATGCGCAACAGAATGTTATTTGAAATTCCCATTAAACTAAAAATCCAACAAATGCAAGACCACTTGGGTTAGGTTCCTAACTCAACAAGTCAACTTCCAGAAGTGGAACCAACACAATTGGTCTCGTAGTTCATGAGATATAATATTTACAAAACAACCTAACAGCAGGTCTAACAACTCAGCTTTGCACAACGTTTTTGTAAAATCATAAAGGTTAACTTTTACACGTCGAAAAATTGCAAATTTATATTCTTTAGAAACTAAACTCAACCTAGTTTACTGTAGTATCAATAATCTCAACTAATTTTCACATTTACACCCCGATACAGTCAATTGAACATCAACAACACAATCTGTCCAGAAACTGTTTGCAACAAAACTCAACATATTAACCATCTATCGACCACAATTCATTCATATAACATTCTAGACCCCATAACCACTATCCATGCATATCAATTACACCATTCATACATGGTTAGGGTTTTATTTGATCTCAAAATCAAAGACACAACAATTAACATGTAACAATATCAATTCTAGTCATCAAATCATCATCAATACATCATCAAATCAAAATAAAACCTATGAACACATATACATATGAAAAATCGGACCTAGGGTTTATAATTAACCCATTCAAAATCAAGATTAAGCATAGAGGATGCATAGGATAGATGTTTATACCTTCCTAGCACCTTAATCTCCAATAAACTTGAACGATTCTTGTATGTATGTGTGTGTGTGATTGACGGCAGCCAAGAACAAGGGAGAAGGGGGGCTGGCCGATCGGTTTTGAGAGAGAAAGAGAGGCTAGGGTTTTAGCTTAATATTATTTAATAACAATCACGTTACATCTTGGTCCCTCCACTTTCAAATGTTACTTTTCTAGCTTAATTAACTAGTTCTAGCACATTGAGTTAACGTTTATAACAATGTTATCACATAACACATAAGTCTAACACATAATTATCACATAATTATTGTTTTGGCGTTTTTCGTTTATTCACCAATCGTTTGCGTCAACTCGTTTGCGTTTCGGTGCAAATCCCGAAAGACTACGCATGTAGTAAGTGTCTAGCGTCATTTAAACCCTAGTTTAAATGTAATGAGGTGTGCGTTATAGATTCAGTGATCTTTAAGTTTGAATTGACGGAGTTGAGTTAACGGAGTTAACCTGAAATTGACGATTGTCACAAAAACTTGCTATGTTTTATCAAAAATTGTTTTGATCAAATTATTTCTTAACATATTTCATTTGAGCATAACCTTTTGACTCGAACACACATTTTGACACAAAGACAAGCAACATATTCAAATCTTAATCATAAGTGACATTATCAAAACAAGCAAACTTTACAAAAAGTATTGTCTAATATATCCTAACAACATCATTAGATCAGATTGCACGCATATTCAAATCTTCAATTATTTCATCAGATAAGCAAATAATCAAGTATGTCAATTCAGAATACTTATCATGACATCCTACAAGTCAACTAATAAGCAAGCATAAGCATCAAAGATACCTAATTTGCACAGATAATCAATTAAGCACATATCAGTTAACATCAAAAAGTATCATAATCAAAACACATACACATTCACAACATATAAACACAACATCCATCAAGACTTTGAAAAGATAGTCAGTTTGCTCAACAAGCACACATCATGAATCAGACTTCATTAGAGTTAATCATGCCAAGGGCTTTCAGAAGAAAGTTGAAACTTGTTCTATCAAGTGGTTTTGTGAATAGGTCAGCCAAATTATCACTTGTATCAACTCTTTTCACCTCAATTAAACCTTTTTCACTACAATCCCTTATAAAATGATGTCTGATTTTAATGTGCTTACTCTTGGAATGTTGAACAGGATTCTTAACAATAAAAGATGCAACAGTATTATCAATGTAAATAGGGGTGTTTAAGAAATTCAGGCCATCATCCAGCATCTGATTCTGAATCCAAAAGACTTGTGCATAGCAGGCAGATGCAGCAATATACTCAACTTCTGTAGTTGAGATTGACACTGTGGTCTGCTTCTTGCATTGCCATGACACTAATCCGTCACCCAAAAATTGACAACCTCCAGAGGTAGACTTCCTGCTCATATTGCACCCACCATAATCACTATCTGTGTAGGCAATCAAATCAAAGGACTGGTTCTTTGGATACCAAATTCCCAAATCAGGTCTTCCTTTCAAATATCTAAAGATCCTCTTTACTGCATTCATGTGAGAGACTTTAGGACTTGATTGGAATCTTTCACAGACACACACAGCAAACATGATATCTGGCCTTGAAGCAGTCAGATATATCAGAGATCCAATTTTTGCTACGTATTCGTGTTCATCCACTGGCTCCCCTTTTCATCAGCTATCATCTTTTCTTTTGGATCCATAGGAGTTGAAGCTGTTTTCATAGCATTACACTTGAATTTGTCTAGTATGTCCTGCACATACTTAGACTGGTAGATGAAAATCCCATCAGTCTTCTATTGAACTTGCAATCCAAGGAAAAAAGTTCATTTCTCCCATTGAGCTCATGCTGTACTTGGATTTCATTACCTCTTCAAACTCCATACACATATGTTCATTGGTTGACCCAAATATAATGTCATCCACATAAACTTTCAACAAGAGCAAATCTCTTCCTTTCTTCTTCTAAAAGAGGGTCTTGTTAATAGCTCCCCTTTGGAAACCCTCTTCAAGTAGATTATTTGATAACTCATCATACCAAGCTCTTGGAGCTTGATGCAATCCATACAAGGCTTTGTTTAACTTATACACCTTGTTAGGGTACACAAGATCCTCAAATCCTGGTGGTTGAGTCACATACACCTCCTCTTCTATTTTTCCATTTAGGAATGCAGATTTAACATCAAGTTGGAATACCCTTATATTCTTTGAGGCAGCATAAGCCAAGAAAATTCTTATTGTTTCAAGTTTTGCAACTGGTGCAAAAACTTTCTCAAAGTCAATCCCTTCTTCTTGTAGGCATCCCAATGCAACAAGTCTAGCTTTATTCTTAATCACAATACCTCTTGCATCCCTTTTATTCCTGAAAACCCATTTGGTTCTGATTGCATATCTGTTTCTTGGCATGTCTACAAGTTCCCATACATGTAGATCTCTGAATTGAGCCACCTCCTCTTGCATGGCCTCTACCCAACTGTTGTCCTTTAATGCTTGAACAATGTTCTTAGGTTCTATTTGAGATAGAAAGCAGGAGTACAAACAAATGCTACGTATTCGAGTATACATGGGTATAGGCATCTAACGGATGTAAGGATAACATAGGGAGTTGCAAGGTTCGAGGTAATCGCGCAACCCATGTTGCCTTCAAATATTATCAATTACTATTATGGGAAACTCTATCACTTGCTCAGTCAATGTCCTCAGGCGTTCTAGGTTCGCTAAAATCGGCAATTCTCGACTTGGAGATGGTATGTCTCATATGTTTGAGAGTGAGAAATACACATATATATTTCTATATATTATTTTTATCTGCTCATTTATTATCAAATTTATTATTATTATTATTATTTATTTTATTTATTTAATTATTTACCTTAATGGAATAAGAATGGGTTCAGGTACAGGTCCGTCCGTACATGAGGGTCGGCGGTTCAGGTGAACATAGGGGGTTATTAGGATATACGGTACCGGTGTTGGTAGGGTAAGGGATTTATCAATTTTGGTTGGGAGTGACGGTTACTAGGTATTTCTGGTTAATGTCAAACGGGAGAGCTACTTTGGTACTATCATAACTATGGCCCGATAAGTCAGACTTATCATCAACCGATGCTCTAGAAATTTCAGCATCCTCGGTACTTTTATTATTTCATCCCCCGGTTCCTTATCCGGGTCCTATTTCTCAATACATGTACCCACAAGATATGTACATACATATATATATACACTTTAGCACGCATAAATAATATTATATACTTTACACATATGTTGCCATTTTTACCTATTAATGTACCCCGTGACTTCCCCTGAATTCCCTCGTGCGGACAAGTCTGTTATTATGTTCCGGACCATAATAACTCACTTGTCCACCCAAGTTCATCCAGATCTCGTCACTATAAATTATTAGTTGATATTCAGATCCTATAATACTTGAGCTACTGGTTATATTTTAGGTATCTTTTAAAGACATCCTAATTCTTTATAACCAATGGCTCTGATACCAAGTTCTGTAACACCCCGTAACCGCAGCGGAAACGTAACCGGGATGCAACAGACACCACTGATATCAACCACATTGTTTATAAAGAAAACTGAATACATTAATATACTTCAAATTACATTATCTCATATTTCATTACCGTCTAGGTGATACACACATCGTACAATACGATACATAATTCTATTTAATATAATGTATCATAACATCTCGCATGCAAATCTTACACACATCAAGCACTTAGAACGTAAGCAATCACTTCATCTTAATCGTACCTGAAAAGAATGTGAGAAAACGGGTCAACTACGAATAGTTGGTGAGTTTCACAATTTGAGTAAACCATGATAAATCCATATCATAATATAATATTATCGATGTAATTATGCTGAGCCCACAAGTGAAACCTCTGTTAACCCAGTACTGTACCCGTTCCGGGGGCAATGTTAACCCAGAAACACTTCTAGGGACATCTGGGGACACTGTTAACCCAGTACAGTACCCATTCCGGGGGCAATGTTAACCCAGAAACACTTCTAGGGACATCTGGGGACACTGTTAACCCAGTACAGTACCCATTCCAGGGGCAATGTTAACCCAGAAACACTTCTAGGGACATCTGGGGACACTGTTAACCCAGTACAGTACCCATTCTGGGGGCAATGTTAACCCTGAAACACTTCTAGGGACATCTGGGGACACTGTTAACCCAGTACAATACCCATTCCGGGGGCAATGTTAACTCAGAAACACTTCTAGGGACATCTGGGGACACTGTTAACCCAGTACAATACCCATTCCGGGGGCAATGTTAACCCAGAAACACTTCTAGGGACATCTGGGGACACTGTTAACCCAGTACTGTACCCATTCCGTACGATTCCCGTACAATCAAATATTTATAAATACACGCAAATCCATGCGTTCAGTATGTACTTAAACATTTCAGTAGTAACATGCTTCCGCCCCGGGAAAATATTTAAAAACAATTCAGAAAAAGGGGCTCGTGAAACTCACCTTAGCACATGCAAGCAGGTAACAACAATCATTATCAGTTAACACGTCCAATCTGTAATATGATCCCTACGATCGTTATTATCCAATTATAGTTTATATAATCTTTAACCGTGTTAACCAGTACATCTGGGGACACTGTTAACCCAGTACTGTACCCATTCCGGGGGCAATATTAACCCAGTAACACTTCTCCGGACTCAGATTGTGATATCGTTTAGAGTTCAATAGTCAAAATTACTACTAGTTTGTTTTCCCCGTTTTGCGTGCCTAGCACGGATATCCGATTTTACGTTTCAAAATGAGTTTGGTCACACACGACCCGAAAATAGTTGTTGACTGATAATTTAATTAAAGTTGTGAAATTAGAGCTCGATTTAGACACCCCGATTGGCCGCGGGACCCGTTTCCGTCTTTAGTGCACCGGAAACTGTTTTAACGGATAAAATTACCCAAATCATCCGAATTATTTTCGGATGACTCATTTTTACTTGTTTAACTCAATTATATGAAAATAGTTCATTTTTAGGGTTTTTATACACCGGTCAGCTCGTTTAGGCGAACTTTACGGGTTTACGCGCTTTAAACTTTAAAAGTTTGTTTTTGCACAAATAATTATCCGTTTAATCTCGGATCTTGAAATTTTGCACAAATCACTTTTTGATAGTGGGGAATTTTATAAAAATATTTCCAGAATCAATTTTTATATTTAAAATTTATTTATCTATTTTTAAACACCATTTAAACACTAAATATGTCGTAAATACCAAACGACCTTAGAAAAATCCCAAATTTTTCCTGGATGACCCCTGCCATCCACATAGTCCCCTGTAATTTTTCCAGAACCAAAATCTCTTTTTACATGCCATTTTCACTAAAACCGAGCTAGAAAACCCTAGAACTCGTTTAACCGAAAAGCCTACTTAGACTTCTCCAACGGACCTAAAATTTTGTGTGTTGCTTTTACATGTTATAAAAAGCTTATCTGGAATTTTCCAGAATTTTTCATGATATTTAACTATTTTTCACCATTTTTGGCCAAAACCGAGCATTAAATTCACCAAATATTCATCCTTTGTCCAAAAATTACCAAAATTTCACAGAACTCTTATTTTCATGTATTTAACACCTCTGTAAAATTTCATGACCTAACTCTAAACCGTTTACAATCTGTCCAAAAATCCATAACCGAACATAAACCGAATATACCTTTTGTTTTCCGCCACAACAAGCTACAAACTCATTTTTCCGCCTTATCTACCACTAAATACAGAACCTACAACCAACATACCACAATACCAAGCAAGTTACACTCACAATCAAGCCTCTTACACTATAGTTTCGGTTATTGTTTCAAAACTAGAGTTTAAACCGTAAAAATTCGTTTTTGGTTCGTTTAACTCCTTTCTTGGACCAAGATCCCTTGTATAACCCGTATACATTACTTGATCATGTAAGAATCGGTTTTCATCTTTGAAACCTCATTTTCTTGCAAATAAACTCAAGAAACGAAGATAAACACGTAATTAACTCGGTTTTTACCTCGGTTTTCTTGATCCAAATATCGGTTTTGAGTTCATGAAAGTGGAGAGACTTGAAGATTGTTGAATGGTTGGATGAAAAAAAAAATGAGGGCTAGGGGAATAACCCCCAATCCGATCGGCATATCAAGAGGGGTGGGGTGGGACCCACTTCTCCAATTCTAGCCACATGTTTGGATTCTCGTAATCCGGATAATGTTTTGGATAATCTGGTTCAGTTCGTTTTTCGGTTAAATGTTTAATTTAGCTTAAAACGAGGCTAAAACGGTCGTTTTTCGGCTTAAAAATGAAATTTATATAAAACCGATTTAAAAACTTTAAAAACTTAAACCATGACTTTCATTAACTTAAAACATCATATTATTAATAATTGCGCATCTTTTTCAGCTTGATCGATCGTCTCTTGCTTGGTTTGGTATTAAAGGTTTCGTTTAATGTACCGTCGTACCATTAAATCGAAAATTCTTTTTCTGTGCTTTAATCCACTTATCCCGAAGCTTTAATACTTCGTAAACATCACTAAATATCATATATCTCGTCTATAATGTAATCCTCGATTCGTTCGGCTTCAATAACTATCGATCGATTAATCGCATGTTCAATACGATGAATTATATATTCACGTACAATCAATACAGTGAACCATGTATTCTCGTATAATTACTATGGTAATTCATGTACCCGACATTAAATATGACGTAACTATTGTCTACCGGTTAGGGTATACCGGGTTTCGTCGGAATCGTTACAATACCCTCAACATGTTTTTATCTGTGTTTTTAACTGAGCTTATACCAATCAAATGCCCGTCGCGAAGCGCGGGATAATTATACTAGTTGGACTTGAAAGTTGGTTATTAATATTATTTATATATATATATATATATATATATATATATATATATTAATTTTCAACTTTCTTGAGCATTAAGGGTTGTACCCTTAGCTTAAGGAGTTGTATCCATTACTTCACATACATAAAAGCAAACCTTTTAGCTTTTTTTTTATTATTAAATTTCAGTTTAATATTTGCGCGTAAACACGCCACAACAGACGTGCGTGATTGAACGTTTCACATTTAATTTTCGTCAGGTTTAACAGTCTCAATGCAAAGTGTCGGTCTACTCCTTTCAAAACACAACTTGAATAAAACGATCTAACGTTACTTTTTCATGGTTCTACGCCCCCACCGCAACGCGGGGGGCTTGATGCTAGTTTATATTAATTTTGAGGTGATCCAGGTAAATTCAATCCGAAATATTTCTAGTTTCATAATCACTAGAGAGAAGGTTCACCAACAGACCTAGGGAGAAGTCATTTGACTTATTCACATCCAGATCACGAATGTTTGGAATCCATATTATGCAAGGAGAAATTGCTTTTGCTAATTCGAAATTAAGGGTGATATAAAGTAGGTCTTCATCTTCAGGCATCATATTCATAGTTAACACATTCAAGCTAGTTAGCAGTTCCGGCTCCATATCAAGTATATCGTCACTAGCATCAATATCGTCAAAACCTTGAAACTTTTTATCCAAAAACTTGTTCAGAAATACCGTAACAAAAGGAATATAGGAGTTTTTTGCTATGTATTTGACCAAATAAGATCGTCCAAGTTCCTATAGAACCTATCACTAAAATACCTTTAGAGAGAGATAAGGTCAAGCGGAGCGAAAAGGGTTTCCATGAGATGGTAAATGAAAACTATTAGCCTCACACGAAGTTTGTGAATGAGTGATTGTCTGAGAATGATATGACCCGGTGAGTAGACGTGCACAAATCGGGTATTTTTAATAACCAAAACCGGTTATTTTCAGATCGGGTACAAAATAGGACCGGTTCCGGTCAAGAACCGGGTAGGAACCGGACCCGACCCGGTGGAATATATGGGAACCCAATGGAACCGGGTAGGGTACGAACCGGGTCCGGTTTATACCCAAAAACCGGGTACACCGGGTTTTTTGAACTTTAAACCAATATAGCCTTTATGAACCGGTTCCAACTGCTATATAGCCTTTTTTGGACCGTTGGAACCGGTTTTTAACCATATATACACATACTCTAAATAGCTAGGTGGTGTGTAGAAATTGTTAAACCACTTTTAAAACTCTAAAACACACTTTTAATTACAATTAAGCTTTGTAACATCCCGAAATTTCCAAAATGATATTAATTATATTACTTAATAATAGAGGGAAAGTTTACTCGGGTTATCGGGAAATAAATAAATAGAGTAGGAGTTGGTGTGGGTCGGGCTAGTGTTGGGTAATGGATATGGGTTATGGACTTGGGTTATGAAAGAAGGAAGGAGAGTCCATGGGCTTAAGCCCATGATCCCTAAATATAAATACCATTAATCACCATTTAATCCTCATTCTCACATATTCCATACACACACCCAAAACACACACGACCCGAACCAAGATCCGAAGGCGAAAACCCGAGCTTGTTGGTGCTGGAACGTTGTGACGGACCAAAACAACATCAAGGCTTAACCGTGTTCGTAGTTCGACTCGTTCAAGGTACGTTTATAGTTAGAAATCGTTCGTATAGGTTCGGTTTGATTTGAGAAATGATAGATCTGAGTTTGTATGGTAAAAACGAATCCAACAAAGCTAATCTTACTGAAAATGGTTATGATTTGATGGGTTAATCGATTGATAAAAAGAACCCGTAACCTATATGCCTAAATCGCACCCTTTAAACATCGATGTTAGGTCGATTTGATGGTTGGGGTTTGTAGGCGCTGGTCAGACGATCCCGTGGGTACCTAAATCGAGATATTTGGTTAAGAAACGAAGGTGATTAAAGGATTTAAGAACGAACAGTAGCTGCAGACGACAACTTCGCCTGCAAGCTAAGTTCGCCTGATGAACTTCGCCTGCAAGCTAAGTTCGCCTGATGACAACTTCGCCTAAAGCCAAGTTCGCCTGATGACAACTTCGCCTGCAAGCTAAGTTCGCTTAAGGTTGAACTTCGCCTGCAAGCTAAGTTCGCCTAATGACAACTTCGCCTAAAGCCAAGTTCGCCTAAGGTTTAACTTTGCCTAAAGCTAAGTTCGCCTAAGGTTTAACTTCGCCTAAAGTCAAGTTCGATTAGAGAATAGATTAAAACGATAAGTAAAAGTAAGCTAATACTAGGCCACCAGATTAGATCAGGCGAGTATTTATACGTGTAACTTATACAGTCAGCCGAGCACAGTTAAAGAAGGGATTTACAACTATCAGAGGAAGAAGCAGAGTTCAGGTGAGTTTCTAGCCCCATTCCTTGTTATGTTTTCGGGGCTGTGTGCATACTCGATGTGTTGTTAATACATTTATCCTAAGTGATAAGTGTATGCCATATGTGATATATGTGATGGATATGAATGATTGCTTGTCGGTACGCGAACGATCTTCGGATATTGCGCGTACTGTCAGGTTAAAAATAAAGGTACGAATATTATATATCGAAGATGTATGAATATTACAAATGAATACTTGTCGGGGCGTGAACGATCTTCGGATATTGCACGTAACGACAAGGGTTATGGTCTAGAGTGTTCTTATGCTATAATGTAATTATTGTATATGTGAAGTATGTGTATACAGGTACACGAATGGTATGTGAGTTCTACGTTCGACATAGTAAGTTAGGATGGCAAATCCCTCTAGCTTCTGTCGGACATAGACTCGGCTGGTGATGGCGTAGTTAAGGACTGCGAGCCTTATACGTGATGTAGATGATAGATATAAACGTAGATAGAGACGGTAGGCCTTATACGTGTTATAGGAGATAGACGCCAACGTAGATAAGGACTGCGGACCTTATACGTAACGTAGATAAGGACTGCGGACCTTATACATAATATAGGTAGGCGTCAGCACAGGAAAGGACTGTGGACCTTATACGTGCTTTAGCATGGGGGAGGACTGCGGACCTCGTACGTGCTATGAATTAGGTTGCAACATAGGGAAGGATCGTGGACCTTGTACGTGTTGTGGATGTATGATGGTATTGGGAAGGATCGCGGACCTTGTACGTACCATGAATGGTGAACATAGGTAAGGACTGCGGACCTTTTACGTGTTCACGACCTTGAGTACAGGTATAGACGGTGGACTATGAACGTACTCTCGGTAGACTGAGGTTAGTGATTGTAGATATGTATGTATGTATGGTAGCAACTATGTATGTAGAACAGAAGGGTAACTAGTGAAGTATGGATATGTATCTTCGGATATGTATGTATGTGTTGTATTGTATGGCGTACGATTAACTAGAACTCACTCAGCGTAGCTGACTTTTAGTATGCACGCAGGTGAGTAGGATGAGGCAGCTCGCTTGAGGAGACACGTGGCACTGAATAAGAGGCTGGCATCGGAAGACTCAAGACGTTTAAGTTAATGTTCGTTAATTTTGAAAGACAAAATGATGTTTTAAGACAAGACGTGTTTTGTTATGAAATGTTTTATGAAAGTTTTTATATTCCGCGAAAGTTTTAATGAACTCTGATTTGTAAGAACTGTGTTTATGAGTAAATCCGACGCTAAAGTAAGGCTACCGGGTTCGGGGCCTTACAAGTTGGTATCAGAGCATAAGTTCGAGAGATTTAAGCATCCTACATGCTTAGACTCGAACAGAGAATGAGATTTAAAATGAGAAAGAAAGAAGATGCCAGTTCAAGATAGCCATGTGTCACTCAAGCAAGCTCAGTAAAGGTAAAGTGTATGGTTAGTGGTGTATGTTAATGTTGGCTTATTTGCTAAATGAAGAATGAGTGCAGGTTAGGGATAGGAATAATTGATTTAGAACCAGCACAAAAAGACTCATAAAGGGAAGTGTATAGGACACGGAAAGCAACGTGATCAGCTAGTCACAGCTGGCCACTGTTATTACCTGTTAGCCTTGCTATCCTTGTACTAAATAGTTCCTTGAGTGATGATGTTTGTGTTTTCCCTTTTAGAATACTAATGGCTGGAGCTGGAGAATTTGTTGGAACTGGGGGTCGCACTGGACGTCGTGGCAGGCCTCGTCTTGTCCGGTAACCCTCGGTAGAAGAAGCTTCCCACACCGAAGATGAAGGAAGCGCAGCTGGAAGAGGCCAGAACAACAACGAAGAGGTTCAACTTAGCCCTGCAGTTCAAGCAGCCATTGTTCAAGCTGTAGTTGCTGCTGTGAAGAACCTGAATCCCGAAAGATCTGCTGGAAGCCGTGAACGAACTGCTGAAGGGGCAGGTGGTGATGGTAGGAAGGATGGGGAAGGAGAAAGAGAGGCCTCGAGTGAGGATAAGTCTGTGAAGGTCGATGACAGGAAAAGAGGCCAAGATGGGTGCAACTATAAGTCCTTCAAAGGATGCGACCCGCCAAAGCTGACTGGGTTGGGAGACGCAATCGCTACTCTCCAATGGATAACCACTATGGACAAGATTATCCGCATTAGCGAATGCCGTCCCGACCAAGCTATGGGTTATGCTACTCAGTCATTTGAGGAAGAAGCTATGTATTGGTGGGAAAGTGTGGAGCAGAGAAAGACTAGGGATGAGATCAAGGCGTTGAGATGGGACGATCTGAAAGAGTTGGTGATGAAGAAGTTTTGTGCAGAAGCCGAGGTCGAAAGGACGGAAATGAAGTTCCTGAATTTAAAGGCCGGTATGATGACGCATCGTGAGTATACTACTGAATTCAACCGACTATCTAGGTTGGTGCCTGATATGGTTGACACTGAGGTCCAGAGAATCAAATGTTATGTGAGGGGATTGCCACAAAAAATCCGCATGTTAGTCAGGGCAAATAAACCTGCTACTTTTGACTCTGCTGTTGAACTTGCAGAAGTGGTTTATGCTGACCTGGCTGAGGACGATGTGGTGGTGGAGGAAAAGAAGGAGAAGAAATGGGCTACCTCTGCTAAGCGGTCTGGCGAGATGGTGACAACAACTGATGAGAGGAAGGCCAAGGTTGGGAACAGGGATGCATGTAAGACGTGTGGGCGAGTGCACCGGGGAGAATGCAAGACTGGGACAGACAGGTGCTATCGGTGTGGAAAGAGTGGGCATTATTCTCGAGAATGCCCTGATCGTCCAAAGTGCTTCAAATGCGGAAAAGCTGACCACATGGCTAGGGATTGCAAGGAATTAGGGGCGGGAGGTGCGAAAGGATAAAGACTTGGGGAAACTGCAGAGAGGAACACTTGATGAAGGAATAATTGCTCATGCAAAGGTTTTATTAAGTTACTTTTGCTTAAGGACTTGTTTTGTGCTAAGGTTTAAAACTTATGTTTATCAGTGACGTGTAATATGTTGAGGTTGGTTATGAATGATTATTATGCTATGATGAAAGGTTGTTTTAGACAATAGTGTTAAAAGTACTAATCGAAGCCTGGGAAGGATGAGATGAGTCTTGGTACATCGAGGGTCTCATGGACGAGCTACCTTAAATAGCTAAAACACATGACCACCATTCGATGACTACAAGTCAGGAGTAAGAAGGATAACCCAGAAAGCAAAGACGATTCAATAAAGTGTGTAAATATAAGAAGTTTTCCTTTTATAGGGAATAAGTTAGGTTTCGGGGACGAAACCTCTTTAAGGAGGGAAGACTTGTAACATCCCGAAATTTCCAAAATGATATTAATTATATTACTTAATAATAGAGGGAAAGTTTACTCGGGTTATCGGGAAATAAATAATTAGAGTAGGAGTTGGTATGGGTCGGGCTAGTGTTGGGTAATGGATATGGGTTATGGACTTGGGTTATGAAAGAAGGAAAGAGAGTCCATGGGCTTAAGCCCATGATCCCTAAATATAAATACCATTAATCACCATTTAATCCTCATTCTCACATATTCCATACACACACCCAAAACACACACGACCCGAACCAAGATCCGAAGGCGAAAACCCGAGCTTGTTGGTGCTGGAACGTTGTGACGGACCAAAACAACATCAAGGCTTAACCGTGTTCGTAGTTCGACTCGTTCAAGGTACGTTTATAGTTAGAAATCGTTTGTATAGGTTCGGTTTGATTTGAGAAATGATAGATCTGAGTTTGTATGGTAAAAACGAATCCAACAAAGCTAATCTTACTGAAAATGGTTATGATTTGATGGGTTAATCGATTGATAAAAAGAACCCGTAACCTATATGCCTAAATCGCACCCTTTAAACATCGATGTTAGGTCGATTTGATGGTTGGGGTTTGTAGGCGCTGGTCAGACGATCCCGTGGGTACCTAAATCGAGATATTTGGTTAAGAAACGAAGGTGATTAAGAGATTTAAGAACGAACAGTAGCTGCAGACGACAACTTCGCCTGCAAGCTAAGTTCGCCTGATGAACTTCGCCTGCAAGCTAAGTTCGCCTGATGACAACTTCGCCTAAAGCCAAGTTCGCCTGATGACAACTTCGCCTGCAAGCTAAGTTCGCTTAAGGTTGAACTTCGCCTGCAAGCTAAGTTCGCCTAATGACAACTTCGCCTAAAGCCAAGTTCGCCTAAGGTTTAACTTCGCCTAAAGCTAAGTTCGCCTAAGGTTTAACTTCGCCTAAAGTCAAGTTCGATTAGAGAATAGATTATAACGGTAAGTAAAAGTAAGCTAATACTAGGCCACCAGATTAGATCAGGCGAGTATTGATACGTGTAACTTATACAGTCAGCCGAGCACAGTTAAAGAAGGGATTTACAACTATCAGAGGAAGAAGCAGAGTTCAGGTGAGTTTCTAGCCCCATTCCTTGTTATGTTTTCGGGGCTGTGTGCATACTCGATGTGTTGTTAATACATTTATCCTAAGTGATAAGTGTATGCCATATGTGATATATGTGATGGATATGAATGATTGCTTGTCGGTACGCGAACGATCTTCGGATATTGCGCGTACTGTCAGGTTAAAAATAAAGGTACGAATATTATATATCGAAGATGTATGAATATTACAAATGAATACTTGTCGGGGCGTGAACGATCTTCGGATATTGCACGTAACGACAAGGGGTATGGTTGTTAAATGAAGGATGTAAAGAACGCCTAGAGTGTTCTTATGCTATAATGTAATTATTGTATATGTGAAGTATGTGTATACAGGTACACGAATGGTATGTGAGTTCTACGTTCGACATAGTAAGTTAGGATGGCAAATCCCTCTAGCTTCTGTCGGACATAGACTCGGCTGGTGATGGCGTAGTTAAGGACTGCGAGCCTTATACGTGATGTAGATGATAGATATAAACGTAGATAGAGACGGTAGGCCTTATACGTGTTATAGGAGATAGACGCCAACGTAGATAAGGACGGCGGACCTTATACGTAACGTAGATAAGGACTGCGGACCTTATACGTAATATAGGTAGGCGTCAGCACAGGAAAGGACTGTGGACCTTATACGTGCTTTAGCATGGGGGAGGACTGCGGACCTCGTACGTGCTATGAATTAGGTTGCAACATAGGGAAGGATCGTGGACCTTGTACGTGTTGTGGATGTATGATGGTATAGGGAAGGATCGCGGACCTTGTACGTACCATGAATGGTGAACATAGGTAAGGACTGCGGACCTTTTACGTGTTCACGACCTTGAGTACAGGTATAGACGGCGGACTATGAACGTACTCTCGGTAGACTGAGGTTAGTGATTGTAGATATGTATGTATGTATGGTAGCAACTATGTATGTAGAACAGAAGGGTAACTAGTGAAGTATGGATATGTATCTTCGGATATGTATGTATGTGTTGTATTGTATGGCGTACGATTAACTAGAACTCACTCAGCGTAGCTGACTTTTAGTATGCACGCAGGTGAGTAGGATGAGGCAGCTCGCTTGAGGAGACACGTGGCACTGAATAAGAGGCTGGCATCGGAAGACTCAAGACGTTTAAGTTAATGTTCGTTAATTTTGAAAGACAAAATGATGTTTTAAGACAAGACGTGTTTTGTTATGAAATGTTTTATGAAAGTTTTTATATTCCGCGAAAGTTTTAATGAACTCTGATTTGTAAGAACTGTGTTTATGAGTAAATCCGACGCTAAAGTAAGGCTACCGGGTTCGGGGCCTTACAAGCTTAAATCGACAATCAATGGCAAGTAACGACGATGTTGTTATGGTCATCAAGACTCCACGATGCACCGAGGTTTGGGTTCATTATGATTTGTGTGTCATGACCGACTCACAAGAGATGGCGTGGTGCAAATATTGTTCCAAGTTTCTAAAAGCGGGGTCGAACTCCACGCTACGAAAGCATACCAATAAGTATTGCCGTGAGAAAAAAAAATTGGATGCCAAGAAAGCGAAAGCGGGAGAGTCGCCCGGCTCTACAACTCAAGCACCTATCGCCACCGGTAACAACGCTTAATCGTTGTAGAGCATGGGATCAAAACGACGAACCTTGTTTAAGTTGTTATGTTTAATAATATGTTGTGTTTTTATAATAAAATGTTCGTCGTTGTTGTAATCAAGTGAAAGAATAATAAAACATGACTAATAATAAACAAAACAAAACTAGTTAATAAACAAAGCAAAACTAAAAATAACTTGAAATTTGATCGACTGGTTCGTGTTACAAATTAAGTTACTAAAACAAATAAAAATTACCAGTCTTCAAACTCTTATTCTTCTTAGTCTTCGTCCTCGTCTTCTTCACCACCCGATATCCCCGGAAGAAAGCCCGTTTTCCACCTCCTCATCATGAATTGGACGCTCTAGTGGTATTTCGTCTTAAAAGTTTGCCTTGTGTTGTATACGATCCACCGCATCCAAATGATCCTTTAGGCAAATGCACACCTCTAGAGACTCGGGAGTTAGTTTTGTTCTTCGCATCGATAATATCCTCCCACTAAGAGAAAAAAATGATTCCAAAGCTACCGTTGAAGCTTGGACGGCAAGCAAGTCACGAGCCATGGCGGATAAAATAGGAAATATGTTTTGCTTTCCTTTCCACCAAGCCAAAATATCAATGTTGCAAATTTCATCGACCGTTGCACCCTCAACATAGTTTGCTCCACTACATCGACCAAGTTCACTTGTTGGTGTGTTTCCTCTTTTCCGCTTAGCCACCGACTCACGAACAACATTCATCAAATTTATAAACGTATCCTTGCATGGCTTACTTTTTGTTGTTTGCCTCCCAAAAGACGACATATAGCTTGGATCATAAAGTTGAAAATAATGATCATAAAGTTCTTGAATGTATTTGTTAAAATTATCCTTCTCTCCCGTCGACAACTTCGGGTCGATCTCGTGCATACCCATGTTGTCAAATATTTCGTCGATCAATGTCTCAACCCCGTTAACATTCCAATAGGGGTTTAAAGCGGTGGCACAAGTAAACACCGGTGGTATGTCTTTATAATATTTTAGGAACTTTTCCTTCATTAGCTTAACAATATCATTGAAAAGTTCGTTTTTCTCCTCAAACTCTCTAAAATTCAAGGAGATGTTGTACAATTCTTGCAACACCCAACAACTAGTAGGATAATAAACCCCTAACAACTTAGTTGTTGCGGTTTTGAAAACATCAAGATTCTCCAAGAAATAACCGACATTGACCCAAACACGGTCGGGAAGCAAATCAGCCACACATCAATCAAAAAGAGTGTTATGAAAACTTTGTAATGCTTCCCATTGGGTAAAAGCCTTCTTCAACACAAACCGGGTCAATAAAAACGGATGTATAAGCCTTCTTGTTAGCCTTGTTGGTGCTTGTCATGGTAACAACTAAGAACAGAGGCGTAGCTTGGTCGGGGTTATAAAACAAGTGTAAACGGAGAAATATTTTTAGTGGTTTTGAGTTTGGTGGTAAAAAATTGAATAACAAATCAATTTATATGGCTAATGGACATCAAAAACCGGTTATAACGGCTATATTACCGTTGGAGCTGCAGCAGCATTCATTGTCCAAAACCCGATGGAACCGGTTATTCCGGATAGGAACCAGGTACGACCCAATTTGAGAAATAATATGAGGAACCAGGTAGGACCTTCGGGTATATAAATACCCAAACCGGGTATGACCTAGAACCGGTTCCGGGTCGAGTCCATCAGTTCAGGTCCGGAACCGGTTTTTTTTGTGCACGTCTACCGGTGAGGCGTTAAGGTGGATGTCTAATCAAGGTCTGAAAACATTTGTTTGCAAAATAATTAGTGCTGGTTGTCGTGTTTAATAACCTTGTACAATAATTGATTCTCTGGAACATATTATATTAACTTCAAAAATTGCTCTTGAAATTAAAACTACTTTCGATTTACAGAATATGCTTTTAAAATATAAATTACGTTAAACCAGTATAAGATTACGCTAATGTGACATAAAACACCAAGTAATTTAAACTTATAAAAATTTGTAAATCCCAAACTGCCCATACTAAATCCCAAAACCGCAAAGCATAAAGCTCAAAATGGGTTGTAAACCTAATAGAAAGCAATGTTGTCATCCACCAAGAAAGCAAGTAAAAGTGTAAAACCCTACCATCTATAGCTGAAGCTTGTAAACCTAGTAGAAAATGTTTGACTTTGCGTTTGGACTCCACATGGGTGCCGTATAATTACTTGGATATGATCGATGTTACACGCCTTTAATTCGTTAAATACATATACAAAAACAATAACAAAATCTTTTACATGATGCTCAAGATGAATCAAGAGGTTGCTGAAGACATGACGTCATCTGAGTCAACGTTTAGCTGCTTAAAATGTTTGACCAGAGCCACGTGTAACAGGCTTCTTAGCTTCTCACACTGATCGACCATATGCCCTGAATTGATCAAGTCTCCAAGTTTGCACCACAACCGTTCGATTGTTGTGTATGGAAACCACACTGCACATGTCTTCTTTCTACGAAAGACATCACCTGGCCTCTGCAACAATCATAACATCTTTATAGGATTAATTTTATAACACTAACAGGGTTGTCTAAAAGTTTGTCATAATTGTCAAATATGATTTCAAAACTAGGATTAATTTCACATATACCTTTACAAACTTGAAAATATTCATATATACCCAACTTTAATGAATTTTTACTTAATGACCATTCTACCCCTTTCCGTTATAACTGTTTAAACCCTTTTTTTATTTGGATTTTGATAGACGATAAGCAAGCAAACTGAAACAATTTAACTCCTCTATTGTTCTCTCGACGGCAGATAATCGAAAAACCAAATCAGTATATTCAACTCAGATAACTGAAACAGGTATAATCACAAGATGATCGAACGATAAGTAATCTAATATTTTGATGAACCATTGTTTATAGGTAAAAAAATTAAACTAAAAATGGTATATTTGATATTTTAACTACTTTGTACAGGCATATTTGATATTTTTAGTGTTGCATTTATATACATGATATTTTCCTAGTTTGTAGGAGTATAAATGAAATTGCACCTAAAAAATAATATAATATTATATGATTGAAAAGAAGTCGTACCAGTGATGCAAGAGATTCAATATAATGAAGCAGCAAATTCGTAGCCTCTGGATATCGGCCATAATCAACATAAAGTTGGAACAAGGATGCAGGGCTTGATTCTGACCCCGCCATACCCCATCTTCCGTTTAGTGTACCCTGAAATAGATTAAATTTAAACTTATAAACATTGATATGCATTTATGTTACAACTAACAAGTATACTTAACAAATGAACATGAACAAAACCCCATTCGTTTAACGGTTCATGTTCAATCGTTTGTTCAGTTAAAATTAAACGAACAAATACGAGCACGCTTCATTCGTGTTCGTTCGATTTCACTATTTAGTAACTGTATGCTTTTCTTAAATCGTGTTTTGTCTAGTTGGCAATTGTTTTGGTACGGCTCAAAGCGCTTTAAAACTTATTATTTAAATACTTATGAATGTGTGAATTAAAAAAAAGACTTTTGAAAGGCTTTCAACACATTTAGCTTAAATGCTATTTGACTCATTTATGGTCAAAGATTTCACCGCTAAACAAATAAGAGAGAAATTTTGAACAATGGTAAGCTAAAAAACATGTAGAGCGAACAGCAGAAACTGCCGCATAACTTAAGTTTATAAAATCAGAAAAAAGAAATGGCACGGGTTAATAATCCAAAAAGATAATAAAAGAAATAAAAAATGTGGAAAATACCTTAAACATTTGAACAAGCCAAATAGGAAGTTCAATCAACCGATCAGCACAAAGAAGAGTTTCTGCAACTATTACTGGTAACCTAGGATGGAAACACTTATATTTTTCCTGCATTTTTTAAAATAAATTGATACTTCCATCAATAATAACTCAAACAAAACATAATCTAGAAAAGATTAAAAACGAGAAACGAACTATGTATTGCTCAAGTGCCTCCCACTGGTCATTCCCCTTAGATTGATGTGCTGTATCAATTGAATCATGAATAACTTCATCCTTTGAAGATGTTAACAGCAGAGCATTATGCTTTTTAGAAATTTCCCTGAATTCAATATTAAAAGTAATTATTCCTCCAAACTGCTAAAGAGTTTATAACAAGTAAAATCAATTACTAATAGACCAAAAAGCCATTTAAACTGTTATATGAATTATTTATTAAGAAAAAACAGGTTTCAGTTTTAACAGAAATACAAAGTTCTAGAGAGACCTGTTTGGACAGCATTTCAGTGACATGGCAATAAAAACTCTTTCAAGTTCTCTGAAAAAGAAATCATAACATCATCAGCAGTCGAAAACAATGAAACATGAACAAAAATTTTAATTATATAATAAATACATATACCTCTTCAATGCTGAACCCTTGAAAAATTTAAGAATTACTGTGAAAACCATATCGTACAGATTCGAATGAACCAACAACTCAACCAGGTTTGGTGAAGGTTTTTCAATCCCTGACAGAGTATTAAGAGCAACATTAACTGTCATGGTAATTTATTTAACAATAATACAAAACTAAATTACAACACACTTTTTCAAAAACAAACAATCAGGATTTGTGCATTATTGTGAGACCTAAAAAGATATTTAAGCTTGAAAAGTCTATAACTGTATATCAATAATACAAAAGAAATTGTGTGCTTCTCTTTTCCCCATTATCGCAAATTTAATATGCCAATTCACATCCCAAATGAATTAATAACTCAAGACTTCAAGTTCTTTGTTGTACAACTTCTCTCATTATTTTATAGGTGGAACGTTTGACATGTTAGATTATGCATGGTGTAGATTAAGGATATAAGTATCTGAAATTCATCAAACACGTAAAACAAAATATAACAGCATATAAAAACAAGCTGAAAGTCGCCCATCGAATTCTAAACCACTTTACAGAAAGAAAATAGATTGATGTTGACATAACAGAACTTTTGTAATCATATTTGACATATTAAATAATAATGATAAACTTTGAAAGTTTAAAACAAGAAAGCCTGACCTACAAAACTTTACACAAGCTGACCCGAACCCGTATTAAACCATTACCCATTTTGTGAAAGATTGTCTCCAAATGAGTTGTCAGTTTTAGAAGACAATAAAACGAGATAAGAGATTTTCAAGATGGTACCATTACACGTCCAGTTCACATTTGCCAGTGAGAGAAAATATTTTGCTGAAGTTAAAACAAATTCATTTTCAAGCTTCTCAATATCCATACAGGTATCCAGTCTCTGGCTCAAAAGATGATCATCAGCTTCTGCAAAAAAAACACAATCGACGGCATACATGTCATAATCATCCAGATGGTGAAAGTAAATAGATGTGGCGTAACAAATCAAAACATGTAGTAAGTAGTACAGGTCATGTTAAAACAAACAGGATTTTTCCTTGGATTCTGAATTGCTAAATATAATTACAAATAGTACTAAGATATCTAGATTTAAAATGATCTGGATTAGGAGTGTGCATAAAAACCAAAAACACCGAACCCAAACAAAAACCGACGGTTTGGATTTAAGTTTTGGGAGAAACCGAAAACTCGGTTTGGTTTCGGTTTTGCATGTAATTAAAACATTTGATTCAAATGTATAATAATCAACATTTGATTACTTAACAAAAAGATATCGGTCATAGTTTTAGGCCAAAATTCGTTATTTTGTGTCTGGCTTTTTCTGCAAAAAAATTTTACGCCCAAACAGTAAAATTTTTAGCCCAAAACGACCCATGCACACTACTAATTTGGAAAACATTCAGTTATGTTTAAAAAACTTTACCACTTTGACCCCTTTCAAGAACCGATTCACAAAAGTACGGATAGAAACTGTTAGCTCAGCAAAAGCGTTTGGATAATTACCCTGGTCTGGCATAGTTATTCTAGCCTTTTTACTTGGATTCTGAATGGGCTTTCCTTCAAGCAAAGGACTGATCCACGCAGAAGATGGACGGACAAGATGCAGAGCGTTTATAGTGGCAGAAAGACAATTCAGCCTTTCTTGCAGAACCAATGATCTCAGCTGGCAATCTTTCAAAGCTGCTTCATGTTTCAGTTGTGCTGAATGAAGGTACATATAACTTGCAGCCTTCCTCCAGTTATTTTGATGCATTTCAAACGAATATAATAATTTATAAGGGTTCGGTTTTATTGAAACATCTGAACGCTCTGCCTGCAAAAAAAATTCAAAACAACGGTTAATATAATAACCAGTAAACATTTTTAGAGGAAAACTGCACAAATGGTTCCTGTGATTAAACCATATTGTAAATTTGGTTCCTTGATTTTAAAAATTGCAAACTTAATTCAAACATTTATGAGAGGCTAATTGTGTCTTTTCAATTTAAAACACTAATAAAACACTCTTTCGAATTCCAAAACTAAACGTTGACTTCATCAGGAGTTTTGAAGTTTAAAAGGGTTTTGTTAGGGTTCCAAATTTGATAAAACCCAACGACCCTCTAATGAATTGCATGACATCGATTTTCCATTATAAACTAACTAGCACTAACGATGGGACTAAACGTGCAACCTTCTCACAAATGTTTGAACTAAGCTTGCAGTTTTAAAATCAATGGACCAAATTTACAATAAGGTCAAACCACAAGAAGCATTTGTGCAAAATTCTCTTTAAAAAAAACAGTTACCTTCCATGCAAGCTCCTGCTCCACCTTCTCAGCTAAACCAATAAATGGTAACTGCCCATCACAAAGTATCTACAACAGATAAATTCAAATATATGTTTTTATTCTCTTTCTAAACATGAGTAAAATAAACTGCTGAGATGATAATAAAGTACCTTAATTGCACCACGCTCATAAAGAACAATGATAAAGCGCCTCAAACAGGTGTATTTGCTTTCTTCATCAGGATTTGAAATAATGGCACAATATGCATCATGATAATAATTTAAATCAAGTGTAAATTTGAATACATTAGCCCAAAGTCGTCCTTTAGTTGTAATCGGTGATTCACTGAGACCCAACACTTCATCAACTTGTTCAAGAGCAGCAAGAGCAAAACTGCAGGCGCCTGCACTCATATTATATTGCTCAAATATTTGCATTGCCCATTGATAATAATGAAGCTTCCAAGCACCAGGTGAGGTGTGATCAGCTGCAGACAAGTACATTGTAAGCACAACAGCGTAATAAAAAATATATATATGTTCCAATTTTAACCATCCAAATAGACTTACGAAAACCAATGTGAGGCAATCCAGATTCAGGTGACAAATTTTGCAATGACTTTGAAGCCTCGTGCAAAGATGCGGCTCTAAAGGCACAATAACAATATCAAGTCATTTATTAAGAACAATAAACGCGACAAGAAATTAATAAGGTTATATATAAAGTCTTGAGTGTTAAGGGACCAAAATAGTAGATGTTGAAGCAGATAATGCTGTAAGAATTGAAAAAAAAAATCACCTAGAACTGTCTGTTATATAGCAGTTCGTTTCTTCTTTTATATAAATAATTAACCATTTGAAAACTCATAAACCTAACATTTTGTAGATGAATAGAAATATATACGTTTATAATTATAAGTCTTGGTTATGTGAAAGAGATACTTAAACTCCCATATACACCCTTAAGAAGCACGATCAAAAGGATTGTAAATTGCAGTGGCCTGTAAACAAACTGAACGTACAGTAAACCGTTCGACAAGAAGTTCGGTTATGTTCATTTGGTTAATAAGTGAATGTGCATGAACCAAACTTTTTGTTAAATGAATAAACATGAACACATGTTTCATTCGTTTATGCCCGTTCGTATATATTCGTTAATTTATGCGTGTTTATGTTTGTTTAACCCATATACCCATGTAATTATGTAATTTTAAATATATATATATATATATATATATATATGTCAGTAACCCACTAACCCTAGCTGCATCTTAATGTAATAGACTTGTTCATTTGTGTTCATTAATGTTTGTTCATTCGTTTTGGTTTTTGTTTGTTTATGTTTGTTCAATTAAGTTCATTTAGGTTTGTTTGCGTTCGTGAACGGTTCATTTAGATTTTAACGAACAAACATAATCAAACAAATACATTCGATTAATTGTGTATGTTCGTGTTCAGTTAAAATTAAATTAAAGGAACATGAAGTCATGAACATGCCCCTGTACATGTTCATTCAGTCTGTTTGAAGACATGGAGAATGTTGGTCACCTACTCACGTCACATGACGTAGCAAACATGCATAACACAAGAACATCTCTAATAATTAGATAATCAAGCTCTAGAATTTTACAGTTACTATACAATGTTGTCACAGTATAAATACCTGAAAAAGCAAGAAATAGCCTCGTTAACTTTCTTCTCAGTAGAAGTGTGTGGTGCTATACGGTGTGCTTGTGCAAGAATACAACAGCCAAGAAGGTGAAGGAGTATGCACCATTCATTGTTCACACCCTGAATACTGCTAGAAATTTTCTCCTTGAGTATATTTTGGTTCACCATAGTAAGAAGATGCTTAACAAACAAAAGAATATATATACATTCAGTATCCTCCTTTATATCAGAAATTGTAAGTTTAAAGCAATGCAATTAGAGGAGGCAAAAATGGTTGGTTGGATAACGGGCCAAAACGAGTAAATCTTAAACAATTCTGCGTTTTTAAGTTGAAGTATAAAATTTAATGTAATAAATAATAGGCAAATACTATAAAATAAAATAAAGTAACATACTTTTTATGTTTCTCACAAAAGTCCCTCAACAATTGTTTACCCAAAATTTTTAAGCCCAAATAACAAAACCAAAACCGACCCGAAACCAAACGGTTTTCAAAAGCTCAATAATCAAAAATTTCGGTTTTTGGTTCGGTTTTAACCGAGCCAACCTGAATTGCCCATTTAGAAATAAACGTGCAAAAACTAACAATCCCACCCCTCTAATTTTGATAAAGATGTAATAAAAGAAGTGAAGTAATACCTCAACAGCATCAAACTGGCCATGTTTAAGTAAGATCAAAGCAAGCATAGTTGAGCGAATAGAAAAAGAAGATGACTCATCTTCATTTCTGCCCCAAACAATCCAGCTAGTGAAGTTGTGTACTGGAGCAATTAAAGAGTTGGGATTTGGAAGATGTCTTGAAACAACACCTTCTTCAAAGGTATTTTGTTGATCAAGTAACAAAATAAAAGCCAAAGTGAAGTCACATTTCCCAAGCTTCTCGTTCCATGATCTTCGATTGGCACTAGTATCTGGTTGTGTATAAAACATAAAATGTAAAATTAATAATAATAGAAACAGGATAAAATATCTGGATTGTTTGATATTAACAATTCTCATACAAATGAACAAACTTTGAAATGTTTGAACATAGTGGTAAATAAAAGGATACGTTTTTCAAAGTTGATATGGAAAACAAAGACGTCATAAAATAAAAGGCTTATATAAAAATTCTAAGAACATGATATTATATATAGGGGAAAGTTAACGTACAAATGAAATTAACGTGCTAAACGTGAGAATCAAGTAGAGTAATATATATACAAGTAGAGTAATTATGTAATTATGTAATTACTCCATGATGTAATTACATAATTACTCTACTTTTATATATAATTACTCTACTTGATTCTCACGTTTAGCACGTTAATTTCATTTGTATTTGATCCAAACCTATATATATAAGGAGAGTTAAGTGTCATTTTAGTACATGTGGTTTGGTCAACTACGCAACTTTAGTACCTATTCTTTATTTTGTGCAAATGACTACCTCAGTTTCAAAAAACTTGCAATTTTAGTACTTTTTATCTAACCCCGTCTATTTTTTCCGTCAAGTCAGAGATAATTTGGAAACTTCGTTATTTTCTTTGTTTTTTTCTTTTCTTTTAAACGCTTATATCTTGTAAACCCCAAATCCACAATCATAACATCAAAAAATCCAAATCCTAAATCTCCAACCCTTTCTCCATATCATCATAGGGTTTGAATTTTTACGATATTTGGGGATTTAGGATTTGGATTTTGATGTTATGATTTGAGGATTTAGGGCTCATAAGATATAAGCGTTTAAAAGAAAAGAAAATAACGAAGTTACCAAATTATCTCTGACTTAACGAAAAAAATAGACGGGGTTAGATAAAAAGTACTAAAAATGCAAGTTTTTTAAAACTGAGATAGCCATTTGCACAAAATAAAGAACAGGTACTAAAGTTGCGTAGTTGACCAAACCACATGTACTAAAATAGCACTTAACTCATATAAGGATTAGGATCATGTAATAAACCATTTTGAAATTGAGAACTTTGAGAACCATTTTGGACCACTAAAAAAGCTCATTAAAAAAATAAAAAAAATTATAATACAAAAAAAACGCGAAAATAAAAAAGAGTAAAAAAAACCAAAAAAAAATCATTTTGGTTTTATAAAAATTTAAAAAAATATCGATTTAGCAAAATTATAAACATGTATAATACTTATCTTTTTAATTTTATACATGTTATTCTTTATACACATATGTACAATTAAGATAAATGATAATGTACGTATGTGTACATTATGTAAATCGAGATTAAATACAAATATACTTGTGTATAATCAGGTGTTTTTTTTATGAAACCGGGATGAAAAATAAATTATTTTAGTTTTTTTACTTTTTTAAAATTTTCGTTTTATAAATTTTTTTTAATATTTTTGAGGTTTTTTTGTGGCTCAAAATGGTTCTCAAAAGTTTTTTTAGAATCCTTACCCTATATATATATATATTATATCTCCTGATACCGCACTTGTTATGTCACAGGTGTGTGCCTTTCGACTTTGACTAGTTCCCAGAGAGGAGACTATATTATTTTCCAAAAGGATGAGCATAAAAACAAGTTACCATCAGAAGTGTACGCAGTGCTACTAATCAGCTAAAAAACAACAAGATGATTGGGTGGAAAGTGTAATATTAAGATACACCTACCAATTTGTAATAAAGAGAGTTGAGAACTGAAATCTTCCATAGTAGGTGATTCACAAGGTGTGGTCCCAAAGAAATGTATTATATGCCACTCCGTGATAATTTCCTGAATCAATGGAAATAACTCCAGTTGTACCCTCGAAACATCTTCAGGTGTCATATTTATCTGCATTTACAAAAATAAAGAAATCAGCTTCAAGCCGAATGTTTTCCTTTTTCTACTACGTATGTACGTATGTATGTACGTATGTATGTATGTATACACAAATATATGTAATATTAGTATTACCTGGCTAATAAAGAAATTACTTTTCTAGACAAAACCTAGGCTTGTAAACGAACGGAAAAAGGCATGTTCGCGTTCGTTCATTTAAGTTTAATCAAACAAACAATCAAATGAACGATTAAACGAATAGGGTTTTCTCGTTTGTGTTTGTTTGTGAAGAGAATGAACATGTTTATGCTCGTTCATTAACAGTATAAACGAATGGTTCATAAATGAAATTGAACATAGATGAAGATGAACAAATATAACTTAACTAAAACCAGTTAAAAGTAATGTTGAGCCCAAAAAACTTTAAATGAATACATTAACAAAATGTAAACTATATGAACATAAATAAACACAAATGAACGAGCTAGACATTTGATCATGTTCATTCGTTTTTCTAAATGAACAAAACTTTTTGTTTATGTCCGTTAGGACTTCCTACTAAACTGTTCACTAAACGTTTAGTTAATTTACAGGCATAATTAAGACATTACCTGGCCACCTAACTTCATCATATAACTCAGCAGCAATAATATGTCAAGTGCAGATTCAAACATCACTTTGGCAACTTGTGAAGTCACTTGGACTGTTATGCAAGTTCCGATATCCAAAACCGCCTTACAATCCGATTTGTTTTCAATCTTCTGAGGCACTAAAAAGTTCAAGTATTTCAATATAACATCCACAACTTTGTCCCAAGTGACAGCTTTGCGGTACAACCCGTGAAGAGATAAGAATATTTCTGTTGAAAATTTTCTAAGAAACTTGTGGTCACCAATACCCTTATCCCAAGCAGCATCAACACCTAGCTCTGATACATGAAGAGCTGCTGCTGCAGAAGAAGTACCTCTGGATTCTAGAACTTTCAAGAAACTTCCAACAACTTCTTCAGGAGATATAGAAGGTTGGCTGAAAAACGACTGGTAAAATAATGCAGGTACACCTTTCCCAAGTTGTTGGCTAAGACTATTGGTGCAACGTAACACCTCGAAAAGTACTTCCCGTTCAAGATTGTTTGATAAGTTAATTTTAGAGTTTGCAACTTCACCAAGTTCATCAAAACACCCTGTAACAAACTAAATATTAACAACATATAAATAAATGAACAACTTTATGCTAGTAAGAAATATGCGTGACAATGTTTACTTGATGCACCAAAACATTTTTTTTAAGTGAATTGACCCATTTATGGGCTCAATGTGGATTATAAATGTTCTTTGACAGGTCAAACGAGTTAAAATAAAAAGAGTCCGCCGGATTGAATGAGTCAAATGTTTGAAAAATATTTTCCAAAGGTTATTCAAAATGCCAAAAGGTGACAACTCTCTCAAATTTAACCTAGACTATTGCAATAGAGCTTTTGTGATTAAAATTTACATATTAATTTTTGCAAAAGTAACAAAAATAATTTTTCACCGGTTAGTCAATCCAGCGAAGGGTGTGTAAATTTTTGACACGACACAAACCTAACACGAAATTCACGGGTTTGGGGTTTAGGTCAACACAGCAGGTTCGCTGGTTGATCCATTTAACCATATTATTATTAGTATACTTTTTAATCAGGTTTACGTAATAAAACAAATTGGTTGTATTTTATCCCAAAAACTTAAAAGTAAAAAAAAAAACTTGACATATAACTTTATAATTAAAATGTAATTATCTGATTATAATTTAAATTTTGTTGTAAAAATGAAAATTTAGTATTAATATGTGAAAAAATAAAGAATAAAAAGCAGAAAAAAAAACTTTTGGGATAAACTTGTCCTGTTTGGGTTCATGTGTCTACCACGATTTGCGGATTCAGATCGTGCTCAAATTTGTGTCAAATTTTCAGTTTCGTTTCAGGTTGAGCCTGCAAACATGAGCCGTTTATTTACACCCTAAATCAGCCGTGTTCCGTAATAAATTTTACAGATTATGAACATACCGAAAGCTAGAAGCTCTATGTCTTCCAAACAACGCAATAAAGAAACTGATGATTTTCTTATTATACCAATAGCACCAGTTGATGAATCAAGAAGTAACCCACATGGCCCATTCTTATTACACCAATTGTCAATGTAGTGTGAACAGAAGTTTTTCCAGCAGTATATAAGTGAAAGTGGGCTTCTAGAAACACCCTGTCATAAATAGCGTGGTAATCAGTCATTCACAAAATGAAATGAGTTACAATTAAAGTCTAAAGAGTATCGTTTTCACTTCAAACCTCATGTTCGATTACAGAAACAATCTCCTTTTTCAATGCATCAGCAGTTAACGAGTGAAACTCAGAATCAGTGAAGTGTTTGTTATGATCTTGTAGTGTTGCTCGAATAACAGAACTATGGTAAACGTCCGGAAGAAATAGCATACGTAGAAAGATTGAGGTCACACGTGGTGCAATTTGCTCCTGCAAAAACTTAAACAATTAACTGTAAACTTTACAAGCATATGTTACTCGCATGCATTTCATGCATTGCTCTTTTAAAACATCACGCATGTCTTCCTAAGAGTTCTTAAGTAGGCCTTGTAAACAAACCAAACGAACGCAAACAAAGCATGGATGTGTTTGTTCATTTAACTTTAGCCAAACCAACAATCAAACACAAAATATTATACGAACGCGGTTTTCTTATTTTCCTAGTTAAAAAAATGAATGTGTTTGTTTCCGTTTATGTTCGCTCGTAACAGTATAAACGAGTCGTTCACGAACGTCAACTTAGAAATGTAAATAAAAAGAGTTGCATAAAAAAACTTAAACAAACATAAGCTTACGAATGTAAATGAATGTAAACGAACCAACATAAATAAATTAAATGAACGAATGAAAACAAATGTTCACGAAGGGTTCTCTGTATATACCCTATCTCTAAATATTAAAAAAATATTTATGAAATTCCGTAAAACTATCACTACATCAGGATCTTTAAAATAGAGAACAATTATAGAGAAGATCCAGTGATTCTCTAAATATAATATGTCACTATTTTCTTTAGATTTTTTGTGAGTGAGAAAAAGAGAACAAATAACAAAAAAAATAAAGTGCTATCTAATTGAACAGAGTTAAATAGAGAGAATGAGATGTGGGAAGTTTTTGGGAGACGATTAAATCTTAGAGATAAATGTGTTTTTTAGTTAAATTATAGAAATAGTAATAGAGAATCTGATATGAATGCTCTAAATGAACAAACAATACATGTGTTCATGTACATTCGTCCATCTAACTAAATGAACAAAAAAAGCCTTGTTCACGCCCGCTTGTCTACGAAATAGACGAGCATAAACAAACTTCCGGCCAAAAGGTTCACTAAACGTCTGGTTATTACAGGCTTATTTTTAAGAAAGTGGCGTATGATCTTTATTACAATAGTTGAAAGCACCTTTGCAGAGGGATACAGTGAATGAGCAAGCCAAAAAAGATCATCAGCAGCATGCTCAGAGCTTTGAAATAGTTGTTCAGCAACAAATGATTCTTGTAAACCAAAACATTGCTCGAATTCCCTAACAGCAATTTCAAATTAACAAACATAAGCAACAGATAATGCATGCCAAGATATGTTTCACTAGTGTAATATAGTCAAGTAAAATAAAAACATAAGCAATAATATATGTGTGTGTGTGTGTTAATTTAAATAGCGAGAGTTTCATTACATGAGGCAAAATTATTGCAAGAACAAACCTAAATCGTTTAACTTTTCAATCAATGGATTTACATACAAATGTCTTAGGCTAAATTATTGCTAGAACAAAAAGACAAACCTAAATCATTTATACTTTCAATCAATGAATAATGTGTTTAAAAACTTACTCTCTGCATACATAAGTCTATGTTATATACATAAAGAAAAAACTATTGAACTAATTTATTCATGTGTTTTTTTCACTTTTAAACGTTTATCTACGCATGGGTCGGTGCTATAAATTAATGAAGTTTTTTATGTATTTTATTAGGATGTTAAAAAAGATGAACCAACATTGCATTTAATCATTTTTTGGCATTTTCAAACTTTCTAAAACTGATAATATGAATTTTTTTTCTTCTTTATGTTCTCGCAAAACAAAAAACGTCTTATGCATAGAACCCTCCCCTATGTGTGTGTGTGTGTGAGTACATTGCAGTATTACCTGCTCTCATTTAGACCTAAAACATTGTGCACCACCAATCCGTCTTCTTTAAGTATCCAAATTTTATTTGAGGAAACTTTGACATCAATGATTACACCCTGACAAAACAAATGAAAATAGTTTAGGACTTGTATACCTTAGAGAATAAACATTATGATAATCCGACTCACCCCCTCAATGGAAATGTTCATTGTTGAGGGCTCGATAGAAAAATTAGTCTTCCCTCCAATATTAAGATGCAAATTGTATAAAGAGATCATCTCCCCATCAACTTCCTAAAAAGTTAACAGAAAAGAAAGTGAAGCAGATATCAGAAATCCAAACGCAGAACACTTTTTGTCCACCAAACGTTTTTTCTATAAACTATTGCATAAAGTATGAGTACACATTAGATATTATTACAATAACAAATTGCTAATAATAAATATATAAAATAAATTGCATATAAATAAACTTAAGCATATAAACAAAAATGCTAAATATAAATTGGCCAAGCTCAAGCTTGAAAAACTATTCACGAGCCAAGCTCGAAATAAAGCTCTAAACGAGCTGATTTCATGCTTAGACGAGCTTGACTCGTTTACACCCCTACAATATTCCGGTATGTTTTCGGTAAAACCAGTGAATCTATAATAATTTCACTTGAACTAGCTTATAATCAAAGACCACAAATGAGAACATCAAAAGCTTCTACTAGCCATTCTTTAAAATGTTCGAAATTTGTGCTTCATGCATATGGCAGATAATAACTAAATGATTGATGCATAACCTAATCATCAAATGACAGCCCAAATATCTTATTTCCTTTTGTCTAAAATTAAGACCGAATACCTCACAGATGTATTGAGAACACTGTTGGTAGCAATTTCTTTCCACGTTCCAATTTATTGGTGGAAAAAAAAAATTCACTCATAGCCATTAATCAGTCGCTTAGACACGTATGATATAAGTGACAATCAAAAAGTTCACCTTGGCAAAAACTATTATTTAGAGTTGGATTAGCTTTCTAGCCTGAATTACATCAACCAAGCAACTTAATATACTTAACCAAATGATAGATCATGCACAATCAATCTAGCTTAATTTTTAACAATGCTAAACTCAACAGTTAATCACAACTAAATATGTTAACAAAATTGTCAACTATAAAGCCTAAAGTATGGATGGAGCCACATCTTCAAGTAGAAAAATTTGTTTTGCAAAACATTGGAGGTAATTTCTAAGCAAATAGCAATATAATAAGTACGAGCCCATGTTAATAATACAATAATTGAAGTTTGAAAGTACAGGAATTAGAAAGTACCAAATCAGGCTTTAAAAGGACCGCCAGAGGTACTAAATTTGTATCATTGGTAATTTCGCCTGCCCATAACTTCGTGAATCGAGCTCCTAAAATCATACATAACAAATGTAATAATTAGAACCACAATATTTGTCCTTGTTGCAAAGACTAATAAAAAGATTAACATGATATCATGTTTTGCTTGCCCCATGCCCAAAAGCAAAAAAAGATTCACAAAGCCAGCATCTGGTGAAGACCTTGAGATTAAAAAATACAAGTATTTTTTAATGATAATCAGAACTGAACTGACGTTTAGTTTGGTAAGATTTATGATTACAGATGTTTAGTAAAATAATATCTGCTTGGCTTAACTTAGCTTTAGCTTACTTGTTAGTCTGTGGCAGCCATACATTAAAAAAATGGTTCTTAGACAAAATCAAATTGGATTAATATTATTACCAACAGATAAATGGTAAATGTGTACAATAAAAACCCTTGATGAAGGACAACCATTGTCAAAAAGACTACTTAATGAATAAATTAGAAGTTCATTCATTTGGTTTAAAAAGTATCAAATATCATTTTATATTTCCTTAAAGCCAATATATGTAAATAGTTATAATTTTGTGCTTAGAGCCTTAGACCTCTTTCAGCTAAAGATTTTATGAATTGGGCATTGCATTAACAAAGAAAATAGTGATACATGTTGCAAAATGGATGGATTAAATACGGGGTTGAATAGCGTCTCAAAACAAAATCAAATATGGTTTGACTTCAAACCAGAAACGCTTTTTGTGCTCATATTTGTGTTTCTATAATTGGTTGGTGTTAAATACTCTTACAATAATAATCTAGTTTTAATAATATGATTGTGATTACTGATTAGTAGATTGAGCATTACATATACATTGTGCCGCTATGCGAGATATTCAACCTACAATTTACCCATTTGACCAGTTGGAAATATAGCATGGCCATATTAGGAAGAACAGCAAAATTCCACCTTTACCTTGCACTTGCAAGGATTTGAACCCACAGCCTCACATTTGTAAGGGGGAACCATACCACTAGACGAATAGGTCATGAGTGCATAGCCCTAATGGCCCGTTAATAAGTAAATGGTCAAAAATGTTGCTGGTAAATATTGAAGGTTATTGACAAGAAGAAAAGGTCCACAAGACTTGCCTTCGGATGTTGAAGCATTCATAGTATAACTCAGAAGTTTGCTACAACTCAAAAGGTCCCACACCCGTAATACTCCATCCAAATGAAGCACAAATAGTAGTTTTCTTCCATGAACGTCTAAACATACCAGATCTTTCACCGAAGCTACAGTCCTCCTGTAAGATAATTGAATAACTCACTTTATATATAGTAATCCAAAAAAAAGATCATATGTGACAAAAAGGTATCAGATATTACAACCCATAAGCAAGGATAATATAACAAACAAGCTTGTAGCTCGAACTTTACATGGTAAGACAAAATATCAAGATCGTCCGTAATCGTTAAAATAAAAATAAAATGAGAAAGCGGATATAAATTCAAAATTTCAAATAGCAGCACTTGTTTGAAAATTTAAGTTTTTGGTTTCAGTTCAGCACATACATATATACATAAGATCTTGATGCTCCAATATTCAGATCCATCATGAAGCTTTTATTAAGTTCTAAAGCATTCTAAAATGATAGAAAATTGCATAACACGGCTCTAATGCTTATATTCCACGACAAAGTATACAACAGATGTTAAATGATTACCTCGACATTAAACTCCACAAGCGACCAAAACTTGAATCAACTCGTAGTTCGTGCAGAAAACCTATGATTTCACGAGGTCAGTATGGCAAAAATCTATAGCAGTTAAAATGCAATAGGTCAATTAAGTTGTGTTTTTGGATAAATGAATTAATGGGTCAAAATGAGTCTGCTGAAAAACATTTAGTCAAACTAGGCAATCAGGTTTGCGAGTCGCCCAAAGTCTGTGTTTAATGCATTAAACCCCCAAAACCGTTGTATTCAAATACTTATCATTAAAACAGTGTTGTTTCTGTAATCACAATTAACACAAACTTTTTTATCAAAAAAATAAAATCAAGCTAAACAGGTGTTTGAGAGTCAAACACAACTCGACATGGCCCATTTCAAGCAGTACTAACATATCACACCTTTCAACCCATTAATCTTGCCACCTCTGTAAAGTAGTATTGAAACAGTTGTGCGATACAATTATACAAGCTTACAGGTGGCAATTAAGTGGTTGATAACTTATATCACTTTATGCGGGAGCGGGATATGAATATTTATAAAAGCATAAAGTAATCCATACCGGGAGCACTAGAATCAAGCATGCCAAGTCGAAAACAAGCAACAGATCCATCTTGCCCGCCTATTACAAGGCATCCATTGGTGGCTGCTATAGCTGTAATTGCTCCATAATCACAATAATTGAAAAGATTCAACTCCAGCACCTCATTGGGTGGCATGACAGAACATGTTCCATAACAAGTAATATCAGTCAGTCTAATAAGATAAGCGACTCCGGTAACAGTCAACGCATAAAGCATGTACGGGTTCCTAGAAGTAGTGGAGAGCTGCATAGAAAGCAATGTATATCATAAACTTGCAGAAGCATATAATATAAAAAAGACTGGCCAGAATGAAAGAGAAGAAACCTGGTTTTTGCAGATATAAGCGTATGGAGAAAGTGCAGTAGCAAATTGAAGGCGTAAACCGACCCTTGGAAAATCTGCAAAACTGCAGAACTGAACAATCTCCAGAACATTTGAACAGCTTTTGTTTATCCTCCTGTTATCAGCGTTATTTGCAAACGTAGAGATTATATATATGCATAGGTTAATAATAATAATAATAATAAGTGAGTTAGGTTTTACCAGATGAAATAGGCGGGAGGATCCCCAATGTTGCAGCAAGAAGAAGCAGCATCCTCAGTAAGAGGAGGAGCAATAACTGAATCAAAATCAGAAGAAGAAGAAGAAGAGGCGACGGAGACGTTGAACCATTTGACAGAATCGCTGCCAATCACCGGAACCTCCATTCCGCCTAAACACGACGCCATCGATTCCATTCAAAATAACCTACCACTGACAGAGGGAGCCACAAGGGTTTTAACAGTTTTTCGACCCCAAATATTTCTTAATTTTATTTTCTTTTTATTTATTTAGTTAGGTTATAAATTTACCAAAAGTTTACGCTTTTTGTCTAGCGGAAAGTTTGTTTAATAAATGAATGAAATAATATGAACAATAAATTTCTTTTGATTAATTAAACAAATGAGCTTGAAGAGAGCCCCCGTCCATGTTCGGTAATGTGTTTATAAATGTATGTTCATTTTTGTTAGTATACGTTGTTCATTAAAGTTATTTGAAAATCATATTCCCACTTGTTTTACATTGTTCTCATTTCCTTCGTTATTATTTACATTGATGAGATTGCTCATCGCATAATGACACTATTAATACTAGCCTTGCTTCATGTTCCGATCTTCATATGTTTACACATGTAGCATGTTTAAAGTAGATAATGAGTCAACACGAATGTTGGTGAATTTTAATAAATTTTGTATGTACTTGACAAACGTCAATTCACATGTAATTCAATAAACTTAACCAAACATAAAAGTAATGCGAAGATTTAAACAAAAGTCTCATTCTATTTGGCACAAAGCCAAATATACTAAGGATAACGAGGACCTCTGATATATTCGACACAAAGACAAATTAATAAGAGGCGTGGGTACGTCCCGTCAGACTCTCCCACTATGAGAATGAATATGTGTCTTCCCATCAACCATAGAGTAAACATATAGCACTTGGTCATATAGAGCATAAACGATCATGAATTGGAAAAATAGCATACGGACACATGTAGGTGAATTGTAGTGAAAACAAATAAGCATTGTAACTTTGAACATGCTACACCCCAAAAACAAAAAATATTAACAAGGGGTTACGAAAATCACATGAATTATTGTGGTAACGAGTAAACGGTTAAGCGGGTTGATTAGTCACGCGAGAATACTTGATTGGTCACGCGAGAATTCTCTTATCGGAAAATTACTAGACCATATAGTGACAGAAAAAAACGAATACAAACCGAATTGAACCCGAAATCAAAAACTCAAACCGAAACCAAATGATTTTGAAGAAAAAACACTGAAACCTTGAATTTCAGCTCGGTTTTAGCCCAAAACCACACCTCGATCACATCCCCCTTTCCTAAAATAATTTATATCTAAATTATATATAAAAGTCTAACAAAACACCTAATTTACCCCCGCATCTCATTCTCTAAAATAGAGATATGGTTTAAAGAATTTATTTGTAAAGGTCAAACTCAAATCTCTAAATATTGTGAATGTATAAAAAAATGTAGAAAAATAAATATTTGTGAATATGATAAAAATAGAGATAATGAATGAGATGTGAGAGGTTTTTAACAATAAATAAGTTTTAGAGAAATTTTGTGATTTTTGGTTAAATTATATAAATCAATCAATACCCAGGAAATCCCACAAATAGCGGAAGCTATTTGTATGATCTGGGGAGGGTGTGACGTAGACAAAGCTTACCTCTATCCATGAGGATAAAGAGACTGCTTCCATAAAGACCTCCGACTCCAAAACAAGCAACATATAAAATTACATGTACCAATAACATAACACCTTGTGAAAAAGTGGCATAGTAATAATAGACCCATCAGGGGCGGACATACATACATACTAGGGGTAGCCTCCGCTAGGGCTCAACTTTTTACGGGTAATGTAAAAAAATGGCCGATTTTCGTGTTTCGTTACGGCTGGAAAAAAACATTACCGCTAAGATTTTAAGCCCAACCAAATATATGGTTTAAACCCAATCAAAAGCCAAAGCCCAAACAAAAAACCCATTAACCCAACCCAACCACCTTTCACCACTTAACACAACCCAACCATTAACCCAAACAAAAAATTAATAATACAGTAGCAAAGACAGCAGCGCACAGCCCTACGCCAACCTCCATAGCTCCAGCTCCACACCTCCAATCCACACCACCGCCGACTCCAGTCCACACCATTGCCGTCCGCCGGCCCCGACGAACCTCCACACCACTGCCCACAGATAAGATTTTTCAATTCTTGTTTAAATTAAAATTAATTTAGGATTTAGGGTTTAGGTTTAAATTGGAATTGAATAGGTATTTAAGGTTTATGTTTAAATTGGAGTTGATTACCTTTTAGTTTTATGTGTAAATTGCCAAATTGGAACTAGATATTGGTTATTATTATTGATATTAGGTTTGTTTCAAATTTTGTTTAGGAACTTTGAATATTTGAAGATGAGTAAACAAGCTCTTTTTAGCAACCTTTTTAAACGTCAAAGAAAAGAAAACGATGACATTGGTTCAGCTTCACCAAGTTTAAATATTCCAACTTCATGTTCAAATATGGTTGATGATTTGCAAGAAAATAAAGATATCGGTCCAAGTTCAAATATTCCTTCGACTTCAAGTCCTTCAATACGTTCAAAAATCAATTTTGATGATCTTCCTTCGGATTCCACCGATAGACCACCTATTACTAGTTATCATCCTAATCAAATAGATGAAGTAAGAAGAGCATATCTTGTTAAAAAGGCTTTCAACCACGAGGTTATAACTTTAAATGGTCAAACTCTTCTAGTGGTCGGAGACATTTTAATGTCAAATGGTTTGATAAATATGATTGGTTGGAGTATAGCACTAAACAAGAAAAGCGTATTGCTTATGTTGTTACCTGTTTAATGGAAGTGTTGGTAATCAATGTGGAAGAGAGGTTTTTGTTAGTGGAGACTTTTGTAATTGGAGTAAACTAGGTGCCTTAAAGGAACACGTTGGGGAAGTTAATAGTGTTCATAATAATTCGGTGCAAAAATGTGACAATCTTTTGAACCAAAAGCGATCCTATGAGGCGAATGTCACTAAGCAGAGTAATGAAGAAAAGATTGCAAATTGGTATCGATTATTGGGTTCAATTCGTAGTTCGAGATTCTTGTTAGAAAATAGTTTATCGTTTCATGGTCATAATGAATCTGAAGACTCTTTTTCTAAAGGGCTCTTTCTTGCGGTTTTAAAGTTGATTTGTGAGAACAACCCGGATATTGGTAAATATTGTTCAGGGAATGCAAAAAAGAATAATAAGTTAACAGCTCCATCAATATAGAAAGAGATTATCGATTGCTTTGCGAAAGAAGTAACAAAAGGCTTTATGAAGAATTTAAAGATGATGTGTTTGGGTTGTTAGCCGATGAGTCTAGGGACGTGTCTCGAAAAGAACAAATGGTCATAGTTGTGAGATATGTTGATAAACGCGGAGTTGTTAAAGAAAGTTTAATTGGAGTTACTCACATAAATAATACATCTTCTGCAACTCTTAAAGAAGCCATCGTTTCTTTATTATCAAATAACCAGTTGAGCATTGATCAAGTAGGTAATACGACAATACGTTTCATACTTTTGTTACATAAACTTTAATAAAATATATTATATATGTATCTTATATTTATAGTTTATAATTGTTCACATAGGTCAGGGGTCAAGGTTATGATGGTTCAAGCAATATGCGAGGAAAGTTTACTGGATTAAAAGCTTTGATTTTAAGAGATAATCCATCAGCTCATTACATGCTTGCTTTGCTCATCAACTTCAGTTAGTGATTGTGGCTGTTGCAAAAAAAACATACTGGTGTTAAAGAATTTTATGAATCTCTTGGCATGGTTGTTAATACGGTTGGTGCTTCTTGCAAAAGACAAGATATGATGTTGGAGTTAAAAAGAGAGAGGGTGACAAATGAGATTCTTCTTGGTGAGATTAAAACAGGAAAATGATTAAATCAAGAGGTTTCCCTTGCACGAGCCGAAAACACACGATGGGGTTCTCATCATAGAACAATCACAAGTTTGTTAAATTTATTCTATCACATGCGAAAGGTATTCTATCATACTTTAAGACTCTTGAATTTGTGTTTTATATACACCTGCTGGACGAAATTTTAGGCCTCACAAATGCTTTATCAAAACATCTTTAAAAAAGAGTCCAGATTTGTTGGAAGCGTCTAAGTTGATAAACGGGACAAATCGAGCATTGAATAATCTAAGACAAACCGGATTTGACAAGATGTTGGCAAAATTTACATCTTTTTGTGAAAAAAACAAGATTAAGATGTTAGATATGGAGGAAAGTTATGGTAATCAAAGAAACCGGAAGTATGTCATTACTCATTTTGAAGTTGAAGTTTTTAACATGGTCTTGGATATGCAAATTCAAGAACTTGGAAATAGATTTAGTGAGGTCTCAACTAGTTTGTTAGAAAATATGTCGGGTTTAAATCCTTGTGATTCGTTTTCCAAGTTTGACATATCTAAGATAGTGGCTTTCTCAGAGATGTATCCGAATATTTCTAAATCATTCAAATATGATGTTTTTCTTCTGCCTTTGAATATAGGGGCATCAACACAATAGGGGACTCTTGAACTTATGATTTTACTAACGTGTATTCCGGGTGATCTTACGACCTTTTATTACACTTAAAAGGAAGATGCTAAATTTGCAAAACTGGGTGGAATGTGTGATCTTGCTCGTGTAATGGTGGATACCGGAAAACACACAACTTTTCCATTGGTTTATCGAATATTGAAGTTAGCAATGGTTTTACCGGTTGCAACTGCAACCGTTGAAAGACGTTTCTCTAAAATGAAGCTTATCAAGACGAATTTGCGCAATCGAATGGGTAATGAGTATTTGAACAATTCTTTAGTTTGTACGGTCGAAAGAGAAACGTTTGATTAAGTAAATAAAGAAGATGTAATGGCTCGGTTTCAAGCTATCAAAAACCGAATAGGAGATATTTACAGCCCAACCTAGATCTGCCACTGTTGTTTCGTTAACCTGGTTAGTTTAAATTTATTTGTTGTCATGTTGTTTATATTTGTTTCGTTAACATTGTATTAAATATGGGGGAAAAAAATTTTGAGCGCTACGGCTCGTTTCAAGTCTAGATCTGCCACTGAGACCCATATGACATCATATAACACAAATAGTCCAAAACACATGTAAACAATCACATGCAAAGTTCACCTAAAATGTAGAAGAATCTAAACTCATGAGATAAGGCTAACACACAAAATCGTCAACCTCTAAAAAATCCTTAACCTTAATCCTGCTTTTCCACGAACTCCTATCGATAACCATGTCCTCCAAGAGGTGCAGCCCCCCTGCCTAATCCACTCCTCCCATGTCAATTCGGGTCTACTTTTAATCCTACCCTCTACATTAAGGTTTCCATTACTTTAACCAGCGTCGTTACTTGCCTCCTCTTTACATGCCCAAACCAACTTAATTTACCTTCTTTTATTTTTCTGAGATACTACATATTGGGTTTTAACAAGATTATCAAAGTCCATATAACCCATTATATAGAAAAACGCAATAGAAATAATTAGTTTTAAATCTTGTTACCGAACAAACATAAACCCATTTTATGTTTAAACCCAATGCCTGGATCCAAATACGATGTACATGCTATCAAGACCAACCATAGGGTGTTAGATTACATACCTTTAATTCCCAGAAATTGAAAGGGATGATGTGTAAATGACAAATCTTCAAAGGAGAAGACCTCAAGCTTGTATACCCTTATAAGCTACCAACAAACACCAAATGTTGCTAGGATTTTATCACTTTTGCAAAAAACTTCTTCTTGTTCTTCCTTGTGGTTTTTCGGCCGAGAGAAAGAGAAGAGAGAGTTTGTGTGTGAGAGAGAAAGTGTGTTTTTTTATTGTGGTACAATCTATGTTCCACACACACCCATTGCATGTCTTTGGAAGAAACAAAAGGAGAGAGAGAGAGAGCCGGCCCCATGGGGCCTTTCCCCCCAAAACCCATCTTTTGTATTTTTCATTTATACACATCTTATTTATCCAAATAAATAACATCTCTCAAATATAAATTATCCATATAATTTATTTAACACACAAATGCAAATATTTAGAAAAACCATTTTCCAAATATTATAAGTGTTGATATTTATTACTTAGATCATATCTAATAATAAATACCGTGATGTTTGTCTAGCTTGTTATTGGGTATGACCCGACTTGGATTATAACGCACTAGCCACATCAACTCAAATATGTGTCTTGGGCAGATCGATTCCAACAATCTCCTATTTGCACAAGATACATAGAAGATTGATGCAAATAGCAAATACCGCCTAACAACGGTTTACTATCCCTAATACGCATGACGAAGTGTCATTTAACATCATCCCCTTCAAGTCCCTTACTTGAATATGATTTTGGTGAAACTATCATTTATCCCTTTTACCACAAATGTCATGTTATATCCAGAGACACAAAGTGATCATTCTCTGTTGATTTAACTTATCAGGCCATAGACATTTAACTCTCAACGAATAAGAGGGACAAATCCCCTATTGACTACATACGTCTCTCACTATCACCTTGTACTACACTTGAGCTTAACCTTATGTACTGACATATTTCAGAGCAGCAAAGAACTAAGTCAAAGTATAATAGTTGGTGAATATCAAGACCCAATATGTATCTCAGGTTGGAGGATACTATGATGTTCGCCTTTACTCAAATTTACTTATGACCACAAATCACAAGGATTCCATGCAGTAGACTTTGAGGGCGGGTCAGTTTAATATTTGTCCCATAAATATCTATGAACCTTGGCAGCAAACCCTTGCTATATTCATACCTTATGAATATCTACCAATCCAAGTTCATAATAGTCTTACCTTCATACTTGTTCCCACAAATGTGATCGACGACGGACATTTAGAATAATTAACTTATTCACGGATTTAAACATGCTAAAATGGAACATAATTCAAAAGCATAAGCATAACCAAAACCATATGATTGAGTCAAAAATAATTGTTACGATATCCAAATACAAAATTTTGATCAAATCCAATCACTAGAATATTGAAGTCCTAAGGCACAAGTATGACCTTCATGCTTTGGCCTTTCTAGGAGCTTCGTGAGTGGATCCGTAATTTTTTGATCAGTGTGAACTTTGCGAATACATATATTTCCTTTTTCAACTTCATCTCTTATGTAGTTGAATCTCCCCTCAATGTGCCTTGTCTTTTGATGTGCACAGGGTTCCTTGATTTGAGCAATCGCACCCTCGTTGCCACAAAAGATTTCTAGAGGTCGTGAATGGTACGGACTGCCCCTAGATCGGCCATGAACTTTCTAATCCATGCAGCTTCTTGAGTTGCCAATGAGGCGGCGATGTATTCGGATTCAGTGGTGGACAATGCTACCACATCTTGTTTGGCGCTCTTCCAAGAGACAGCCCCACCATTTAGAAAGAAAACATATCCCGATTGTGATCGAGAATCATCTCGATCAGTTTGGAAGCTCGCATCCGTGTAACCCTTTACAACGAGTTCCTCCCCACCAGAGCCATATATGAGAAGCATGTCCTTAGTCCTCCTAAGGTATTTCAATATGCTCTTAACCGCCATCCAATGGCTAGTTCCCGGATTTTGTTGATATCTACTTGTCATGCTCAAAGTGCATGACACATCCGGTTTAGTGCATATCATGGCATACATGATAGAACATATAGTGAATGCATATGGAATTCCATTCATCTTTTCTTGCTCATCCTTTGAGCTTGGACATTGAGATGCTCTTAATATTGTTCCTCTTTTAATAGGTACCAAACCTTTCTTAGAGTTGTCCATCTTGAACCTTTTCAAGATTTTGTCAATGTATGCACTTTGATTTAAACCTATCAACCGCCTAGATCTATCCATATAGATCCTTATTCTCAGAATATAGGCAGCTTCACCAAGATCCTTGATGGAAAAACAGCTTCCAAGCCAGGCTTTTACACCTTCCAAGGTTGGAATGTCATTTCCAGACAGTAATATGTCATCGACTTATAACACCAGAAAGGTAATGATGCTCCCACTAGCTTTCTTATACACACAAGCCTTATCAGCGTTTTTGATGAATCCAAATTTCTTAACTTCATCATCAAACAGTGATTCCAACTTCTAGATGCTTGTTTCAGTCCATAGATTGATTTCTTTAACTTGCATACTTTATTAGGATGTTGTGGATCGACAAAACCTTCAGACTGAACCATATAGACATCTTCCTCAAGGTGTCCATTTAGAAAAGCAATTTTGACATCCATTTACCATATCTCATAGTTATAATATGCGGCTATGGCAAACAATATTCTTATAGACTTTTGCATCGCCACGGGCGAGAAAGTTTCATCCTAATCAACCCCTTGAGTTTGAGTAAAACCTTTTTTTCAAGTCTAGCTTTATAAGTATCCAAGTTTCCACGAATATCAGTTTTCTTCTTGAAAATCCACTTACTTCCAACCAGTTTGGAATTTAGAGGTGGTACAACCAAGTCCCATACTTGGTTGTCATGCATGGATTGCATCTCAACGTTCATGGGTTCAAGCCATTTATCACAATCAGATTGTGACATTGCATCTCGGTATGTGGTGTGTTCATCTGAATCTACCACATAGCATCCATCCATGAAAAATCCATATCTTTCAGGTGGGGTGCTAATTCTACCAGATTTATGAACGCTTTGTGTGTCTTGATCAACCATTTGATCATTCTCAACAACCTCTTGTTTATTGCTAGTGTCAACCAAACATGTAGCGGCTTGTGGTTCTTGATCCTCCTCGAGTTCCATAGTTCTACTAGTTCCTTCCATAAGGAACTTTCTTTCCAAGAACTCAGCCTTTCGAGAAATAAACACTTTATGCTCGCTTGGATTGTAGAAATAATATCCCATCGAATCTTTGGGATATTCTACAAAGATACACTTATTGGATCGGCTTTCAAGTTTATTTTGGGTGTTGTTCTTGACATAAGCCTCACAACCCCATACCTTTAAATATGATAACGATGGAACCCTTCCACGCCATATTTCAAAAGGTGTCCTTTCCACTTTCTTGGTTGGTGCCACATTTAGAATACAGGTTGCGGAGATCAATGTGAAACCCCAAAATGGTAGAGGTAATGTGCTTCTAGCCATCATAGATCGAATCATATCCAATAGAGTTCGATTCCTCCTTTCGAACACACCATTGTGTTGCGGTGTTCCAGGTGGAGTAAGTTGTGAGACAATCCCACAACTTCTAAGATGATCTAGAAACACATCATTGAGGTATTCACCTCCTCTATCGAAACAAAGTACTTTGATTGTTTTATTGAGTTGATTTTGTACTTAAGATTGGAAGACTTTGAACATTTCAAAGGCTTATCTTTGTGTCTTATCTAGAACACATACCCATAGCGACTATAATCGTCGATAAAGGTAATGAAGTATCTTTCACCATTCCTTGTCATTGTCTTAAAAGGACCACATACATCCGAATGTATGATACCTAATAAGTCTTTTGTCCTTTCATTAGTTCCACTAAAGGGTTCCTTGGTCATCTTTCCCAATAAACAAGATTCACACTTATCAAATGAATCATCATTTGATTCCAAAAGATCACTCTTTTGAAGTGTATGAATGCGATCCTTGTTTATGTGACCAAGGCGACAGTGCCAAAGAAAAGTGTTACTCAAATCCAATTTGATTGGTACAACAAGTTATCAATGGATGTATTATCATGAACTAATTCATAAATGCCATTAGACGGCATTGCTTTAAAATAAAAGACATCATTCATGAAAACACATATACCATTGTCAACAAACCTTAAATCATAACCATATTGTCTTAACAAAGAAACAGAGATAATATTCCTAGTCAAATTAGGAGAATACAAAATGTTTTTCAAAATAACTTCCAAACCATTTGGAAGCTTCAAAACATAATCTCATCGGGCTTGGATGTCAACCTTTGCTCCATTGCCCATGAAGAGACTTATATCTCCTTTCTTGTAATCACTTCTTCTTTTAAACTCCTGCAATGAATTGCATATATGAGTTCCACATTCGGTATCCAATACCCATATGTTAGAAGAAATAATATTAAGATCAATATGGATCATGAAAGTTGTACCTGACGTTTGCCCCGCATCCCTCTTAGCTTTCGAATTCTTGAGATAGGTTGGACAATTTCTCATCCAATGACCTATCTCACCACAACCAAAGCACGGATCCTCAGCTCTAACCTTTAGCTTCTTTGGTTTTGGTTCCGCCTTTGCCTTTCCCTTGAACCCCCTTTTAACTTGACCTTTACCAATAACAACCTTTGCCTTTTGTTCCGGGTGATACCTCTTCTTCAAGCCACCCTCATTGATCGTAAGAACGGGTAAAACCTTTTACCTGATGTGCATGAAGTGATATATAAATATCTAGAAAATAATGACCAAGCACAACGAGTAATAAAAACCTAGAATACCCTAAACCAAACCACTAGCAACATGCAAGTGAACCTATCGGGTGTAGAATAGCTATGGGAAGACCGGGAATATCGAACCCTAGAGACACTATTTAATTAACAAGACTAGTTCTAAAAGCTAATTTAAAGTAATAATTAAGAAAATATTATTTTTGGATTTTTATTTATTTTATTTAAAAGCTAATAATTAATTAAACTAATTACTTAATTAAATTAAAGGAAACTAGAAAATTAAATTACCGAATAAGACTTTAGCAAATTCAAATGAGAGCAAGAGTTACCTAGACAAGGAATCCGAATTGTGACGACTCGAGCTTTTATCGGTTACGGGAAAAATGCTATGGGAACCTGGAATCTAAAGGTATGAAGCTCTAGGAAACTTAATGGATCCTTAATCACTCTCAAGGTGTCACCTAAAAAGAAATCTTAGATATCATATAAAAATCAGCTTATTGGTTTACCTGTCAGTTCACCAACTATGATTAATTACCCTAGAAAACAGCTAACCTGTCGATTTCACTATCTCAATGCTCCTAAGTACACGGGGTGGTTTTTGAACAATCTAAAGGACACGAGTAAGAAGTGAAACTAAGGAAAAAAAATAGGCAAACCTCCTGTCAGATAATTTAACCTAAAACCCTAACAACGCAGACAAACCCGACAACTTATCACCCGTCGGATATTTAAGCTAGTAAGAATAAAAACTTCTAATAATATGCCAAAAATCATTTTCAATGGTAAATGAGCTCAATAAACCATAAACAAGTTGGAAACACACAGTCAACAACCCTAACATGCAACCTATAATCGAAAGACATTCAATCAAGTAACATATGAAACATTCATTCAAGCACAAATCAAAAGTAAATACGCATGAGACACATCCAAAAAATCTGATCAAAACGTTTAATAAATCAAAATCCCAAAAACCGACAGGTCCAAAATAATCAACAAAACATCATCATAAGCCTATATAACTAAAAAGGTTTTAGCCAATAATCATGTTCAAAACAAGAAAATAAATAAGTACAATAATGCAGTTCATAATAAAAATAAAAATAGAATCCGAATCGAACTCGTGTTTGCTATCTCTTGCGATGAACTGAAGCTCCCCAATAAAATAATAGCTTTTGAAATATTCTGTATGCTTCCTTTCTATGCGCCCCACCAAACGAAAATAATAATGATGTTAATAATGTTGTGCGCTGCTTTTGTCTCTGACTTCACACCCCAAAATCCTCCGATCAATCAAAAATATAATATAATAACTCTAATATTCTTCTTCACTTATATAATAATAATGTTGCGGCCGCCGTCACTTCACAATCAAAACCCCACGTAGGTTTTTTCCTTAGCAATAATAATATATAATAATAATAATAATGTGTTGCTTTGTTCTTGCTGACTTCCCAAACGAAAATAATAGTAATAATTCTGCTGCTTGTTGCCGTTGCTCACCAACTCCCCCTTGTGTCGTAGGATTTTTCTTAATATATATGCATCCTTTACTTGTTGAGTACTCCAATAATCAATTAACCCTTATTTGTTCTTTGATGACCCAATTAGGGTTACTACATCCAAGCCCATCAACTTATTTGTTTTGACGTCATCAGCTGAAGAAAGTAAATGTAATCGAGCCCATTAATCTTTTACTCATGTCTTTGAGCCTCTACATAAAACAATATATATATATATATAATAAATGAGAATTCTCAATTTGAAAGTAATAAAATAAACTCATTACGTGTAATGATTTGAATTACATTTAGTAAACTAAAAGTTTGACATCAAATAATACGTTTACGTTTAAATAACTTTTAGTTACTTTTCTTTTCTTCGAATTTCATTTAAAACTCATATTTAAAACACAGAGTATATAAAATATATCATTTAAGCCTATGGTCTCAAGTTCAGTAAAAATACTCAACATTAGCTCATTCTCATTTGAAACCTTTGAACTTTAAGCATGAGCCATATATGAATAATATTTAATAAAAAGCATGCTCAACAATATTAAAAATTGTAGGAAATATTAATATAAAATATGTGTAATTTAACCCACATCATTACCCATTCCGGCTTCGGCTGTTTTAAGCATTGCGTGAAGCTCACCAATACTCTTGTCCCATCCGTTCATGTTATAATTCATAACGAATGTCTCAAACCTTTTAGTTAAGCCATTAAGGATCATATCCGTGGCCAACTCTTTTGAGACGGGACAGTTAAGCCGTTCAATCTGATCAATGTGGCTTTTTATCTTTAGCACATAAGATGAGACAGATTGGGTTTCTTCTATACGACATGCATGAAACGCTCGGACCGTTTCGAAGCGTTCCACCCTAGCTTGAGTAAGGAACATTTCCTTAAGCTGGGTGATCATGTCATATGCCCCATGATTCTCGAAATCCTTTTGGATCTCAGGAATCATTGTTCCCAACATGAGGCAAGAAACTTGCACTGAGTCCTCAGTGTATTTTAACCAATCGGCATAGGCATCCAAGTCATTAACATCAGGTTCATCGGGAATAAGATCGTCCAAAATATAGGATTTCTTTTCTTGCTTGAGAACAATTCTCATGTTTCGATAAGAATCCATGAAATTGTTATAATTCAGACGATCCTTGTCCAGAATGGATCTCAATGATAGATTATGCACAGGTGGGATAATAGCGTTCGGTGGGTTGTTTGCGGCCATCTATAAATTTAACAAAGTTCAATATAGTATTTTCGATATCATTAATAAATTTTAATCGTTATTCCCCTTTAATGTCTCCAAGACAATTAATGATTAAAATCTAGAACCCAACGTTTCATTCAAATAGTAGCTAGGTGACCTTTATCCTACTATTCAAAATAATAAGGTAGTCAACGTTTGACAATTGTAACCCTTTGCAACTTCTAGTTTTATGGGATCGGTTAAACATCAAATGTTTAGTTGGCATGTTTAATCCAATCAACACCTTTGTACGCCATGCTTCGGTGACCCTATTCACATGGTTTCCAAATCAAGTCTTCCTACTTATACACATGCGTGAGTTTACACATATAAGTGGTTAAGTGACCTTTATCCCACAAGTATTGTAAATCCACATCAAGATCACAAGTTTTATTAAAAGTGGTTAGGTGACCTTTATCCCACATTGAGTTCCCAAGTGATTCGAGTGTCGTATAAAAGGATGGTGTTCAACTTGTTTTAAAAGGGATTTAAGTTTTCAAAATTCTAGATTGGAAAACTATTTTTATGTACCTTACATTTGCATGCATTCAAATGTATGGTACCTTTTGAAAACCAATTTTCAAAATTCCTTTTAATAAAACCAATTTTATTATGAAATCATTAATAGTTAATAAAACCAATTTTATTACTTAATAATTTCAAAGGAATCAATTTTATGCAAGTTGTTGATTTTAATATTTAACACTCATATTTAAATATGATAAAACAAAATATAAATCAACCACACAAGCATAAAAAAAAAAGCACAGGTCCATAACCATAGCCACCTAAAGTTGACAACACTTGTTGACCGAAACAAGTGTGTCATAAGGTCTCTCCTAAGGGACGAGCATGACACAAGGTATGTGACGGTGAACTCCCACTTGACTCCACATCCATATGCTTCAAGTGTCCACCTCTTGTTGTGATTCTTTCTCTTTATTTGGGCTTCCATTTGGGCTTCAACTTAAGCTCATTGCTTCATTCGGCCTCTTTTGGGCTTGGGCCATTGGGCTAAAATCCCATAGTGGACTATTAGGTCCATTAAGGCCCAAAACCAAAATGGTATTGTAGTTGCATCTTCTTTTACAAAATATATCCTAATACATTTTTCTAGTAAAAGGAATTTGAAATGAATAAATAGATTACAAACCCGAATAAAGAATATTACAACCAAATTGAATAACCACAACACATCACTTCAATATACACAAGGTCATGGCTAGGTTATGAACATCCAAACAATCAGGTGACCCTTTGACCAGAATGGTTCCCCTTTGACCCTTCGTTATCGGCCAGAAACAGAGAACATGGAGTTCTCGGCCAAGAAGCCAAAGCTTCAGAGATTTCGGCTCGGAGTTTTCGGTCAGCCGAGAACCTAGCGTTCTCGGCCGGGTTTCGGGTGTCTTCAGCCAGACCAGGAACTATGGTTTTCAGTCAAAGGTTCTCAGCCAAAGCTGAAAAGCCCAGATTCATCCAAATGACTAATTTTCCCAGATTTACCACATGCATGCATGGTATTATCTTGAAAAACCAAGGGGCAACCAAAATGCCTAAAGTTTTCGGCCAATATGGTAAATAATACATAAAACCCGAATACTTTAGATCCCATGTTGAAGCATGTAATCGTATAAGCGGCTCTTGATGCCATTGTTGGGTTTTAACAAGATTATCAAAGTCCATATAACCCATTATACAGAAAAACGCAACGGAAATAATTAGTTTTAAATCTTGTTACCGAATACACATAAACCCATTTTATGTTTAAACCCAATGCCGGATCCAAATACGATGTACATGCTATCAAGACCAACCATAGGGTGTTAGATTACATACCTTTAATTCCCAGAAATTGAAAGGGATGATGTGTAAAAGACAAATATTCAAAGGAGAAGACCTCAAGCTTGTATACCCTTACAAGCTACCAACGAACACCAAATGTTGCTAGGATTTTATCACTTTTGCAAAAAAAACTTCTTCTTGTTCTTCCTTGTGGTTTTTCGGTCGAGAGAAAGAGAAGAGAGAGTTTGTGTGTGAGAGAGAAAGTGTGTTTTTGATTGTGATACAATCTATGTTCTTGTTGGGTCACGATTTGGTTAGAATGACGCATATCAAAAGACCACGACATGATCAAGACTGAAGTGATGTAAACAAGAACGATGCTACAAACCAAGGGGGAGATTTTTGGGTCCATATTTGGTGGTTTGTACTTAGTTCTATGTTTGTTGGGTTTCATTTTGGGCTATGTATGTAAACCGAGATCCTTTAGAGATCTCGGTGGGCTTTAGGCTTTACTTTGGGCTTGACTGCTAGGTTCCCTATATATAGAGAATATATGTATATGGTTGTAGGTTGGTTGTTCACATTGATTGAAACTGCTAATCAGTAGTAGCCACCATCCAGGGAGAAAACTCATGTACTAGACGATTTACTAATATAATCGTGTGCATTTGGAGTATTATTGTTTTCATATATTCATATTGTTCTTCTATATTGTTCTTGAATCATCACGTTGTTAGGATTCCGCACTAACATCGTGTTTGGGTTGATATCATACTGTAGTGATCTAGATTTAGGACTTACAATTGGTATAAGAGCTTTTTGAACCTTTCAAGGCTCGTTTTGATATTAACAGATTCAAGATCTCGGGTGGTTTTTGGTTTGTTTTTTGCGTTTTTCCGGCTAGTTTGTGATCGGAGAAGAAGATCAGAGGATATTTTGTCCAAAGATTGCATTATCTTTGGAAACAATTTAAATCCCATAAAATTAGGGATTTAGTTGTTACCAAAATAATCTGGTCAAACAATCAGATCTGGGTGTTCTCGGCTGTGTTTAAGAGTTTTCGGCCCTTCAAACAAGAGCTTTCTGCCAAAGATCAGGGCTTTCTGCCAAAATCAGGGTTTTCGACCAAGGTCAACTGAGTTTTCGGTCAAAATCACTAGTTCTCGGTCAACTTTGGTGGTTCTCGGTCAACTTTTGTGGTTTTCGGTCAACTTTTGTGAGTTCTCGGTCAACGCTACATGTTCTCGGTCGAAAATTATGTTCTAGGTCAACCTGGTTCTCGGTCAATATCTTGAGTTTTCGGTCAAACTCGTTCTCAGTCAAAGGAGGAGTTTTCGGTCAAACTCATTCTCGGTCAAAGGATGAGTTATTGGTCAACGTCTGTTCTCGGTCAAGGAGTAAAAAAAAAGTATTTTGGCGGGAAAATTTTTCTTGAACGAATTTTTTCCAGAATACTCCTCATAAGTAAAAATTTATTTTTGAACATTTTGGCAAAAATAATTTTTTTTTTGTGATTTTCGGTGAATTTTTGGCGTGAAAATCGGAAAAATTTTTCTTGAACAAAATTTTTCCTAGACCCTTCTTTTGAGTGGGACATATTTCTTGAGAATTTTGGCGATAATATTTTTTCGAAAAATTTTGGCGGGAAAAATCATATTAATTCTTTTAATTACTCGATAGATTCTCCACAACCCATCTCAATGTTTGGAATTATTGTTAATCAGTCTGCTCCCTTACAAGTTGTATTTAAGAGTTCGTCTACAGTGGTAAGTTTTCAACCATGTTTTCTAGATTGTGTTGATAAGATAGAATTATATAAGCTCTATAATGATAACTTAATTAGAGAAATGGAAAGAATAAAATCTAAAAACTTTAAACTTAAGAAAAATGAAAAAGGTTTTCTAGACAAAATAGAAGCACAAAAAAATGACATCTCTAAGCTTAAATCTGATTTTAGTATAAAATGTTGTCACTACCTAGATGCCAAACAGGAAATCGTTGAATTAACTGGTAAACTGAAAGCCTCCAAGTTAGAAATTTTGAATCTAACTAGTAAATTTTAAAGGGCTAAACTAGACATTAAAAAATTCAATGGTTTCATTAAAGTAGTTAATTCAATGATTGAAAATCAATTGTGGTGGAAAGAAAATGAAGGTGAGGGTATAGGATATAGTCAAGTACCCCCACCATACAATGAAAACTATACTAGTCTTCCTCTTACCAAAGAACAGGAAGAACATGTAAAAGACATGAAGTATGGTAAACAAGAAGAAAAGGTAAAAGACATGAAGTATGGTAAAGAGATTCAATCTGAAATTGTTGGATCAGGATCCCTAGAAGAAATCAAGCCTGCTTTTAAATGTTTGAACAATTTTGATGCTTCTACTTCATGTGCAGATATAGTAAATGATGTTGCTTCTAATAGTAAATGGGTTCAGGCTGTGAACATAAATCTTATTCTAATGTGTCATCAAACTCAGATGACACCACAACAAAAAATTGTACTAATAATACACAGAGTTGTGGCAACAAAGGGAAGACACATAAGAAATCAGCACAACAAGGACAATCTCGTCCTCATAAATCCTCCGGATCTCCATGTGTTGATAAATCATTGGGCGCTATTTATATTAAGAGGCAAACATGTTACCACTGTGGCACGCCAGGACATATAGCCAGAAATTGTGTTCATCGTCTATATGTTCCCTATTACAAGAAAAATCAGAAGGCTGCACCAAGGGGCAAGAAGAATGGAAAAACCTTTCTTAAGAAGGAATTTCAACATGAGGCAAGTGCTTCCGCTGACATTAGAAGAAGGATGAAGGCGTGTTTCGTCTGCGGGAACGACGGGCATTTGGCAAAGGAGTGTCACTACCCTGCTGTTAATAGACAAGCTCCTCAGGTGAAAGGTAATAGGTTTCAACCGAATCCAATGGTTAAACAAAATGCTTATCTTACAAAACCACGAGTATCTGTACAACGGGTCATAGATACTCAAGGATTCAAAGTTAATATGACAGGTTTGCACTCAAATGATTTAGAAACTGTTAAAAGAAAAGTAACTTTTCAAAAGTCAAAGAGTGTTGAGAGTTCTAAGAATTCGAATTGTTCCACTCCAAAGTCTGTTATTTCAAATTTCACTAAACCAAGACAGACTTGGAAACTTAAATTCAGCAAACAGAATGTATATTAACAAATGATTCTGTTAAAGATAGGAAATATATGAGTTGGCAAGAGGTCATATATGTTGATGCTCAAGGGAACCCCAAGACATTTTTGACTTGGGTTCCTATGTCCAACTGATCCCGCTATGCGTGTAGAAACAAACACAAATTCATTGTTTATTAAATGGGTTGTTCCAGGCATATGACAGGGCAAATATCCATTGTTTTTAAAATTTTAAGCCATAAAATGGATTATTTGTTGCCTGGACGGGATTTTAGGGTGATAGAACGTTTTTAATCTGCTCTCTAAGTGTGTAGGAACAAATCAGGGAATACATTGCATATTAAAAAATTTATTCCAGACACTCAACTCGCAAGGATGCAGAATCTCAAAACAAGCTTGTTCCTAGGGGGGATTCTCACAAATGGGAAAATGATGTCTTGAAGATAAAAGGTAACCGTATCACTTTGGTATGAAAGATTGACCAATCAAAAAGATTTTAAAATTTTTTTTAAAAAAAAATGCAAAAATAGGTTCACGTATAGATTTTCAAGTATAGTGTATTTTGTTTCCCAAAAATGAGAAAATGACTTGAACGTACATGAGAAATGATAATATATCATTTGGCTGACTATCACACTTCTTCATATATTAAATACTATGTTTTGACGATCGAGTCTTTTTGAGGTTAAATTTGTATATAAAAGTTTTCCTTTCTATCAAAATATTTGCACAAATTTAGGGGGGGGGGGGGGAATTAAAAAAATCAAAAAGAGTGTGTGTGTGTTCTTATAAAATTAAAGATTTAAATATGTTTTTACACACTTTTGCTTAAAATTATGTCGGTTGCTTAAGTTTGAAGGGCATATACTTGTATATGTTTGGTCCTGTCATCTAATTGTAGACATACAGGATAGCCATTCACGTAAAAATTTTAAAGCATCTGGGGCGATTGTGATGTGTTTTATTTTAATTCTTTCGCTTAAAATTATGTCGGTCATTCTAAGTTTGAGGGACATGTATTTACATATGTGTTTGGTCCTGTTAACCACTTGTGGATATACGGGATAGCCATTCACCTGAGAACTAAGAGCTACCGAGGAGACTAAGTTTTAAACTCTCTTCTGTAATTTTATGTGTTTGGTCATGTTAACCAATATGATTCCATGTTCGGATCTTTTCATAAAAAGGCGGCGTTTTTATCAAAAACTGAAATTTGATCCAAATTTTTGCTAAATTATAAGAAGACCGGGTGATTATATTTGTTTTATTTGTTGTGTTTGGTTTTATTTATTTTATTTCATTTATTTTATTTTTTACTTCTTGATTACTCTTGTCGAAACAAACGCGTTAAGAAATCATTTTAAAAATTTGTCTTCAGATAAGGAAATATGATATCGGCTATTGTGTTAAAGTTGGTTTAGCTGGTATGATCTCATTTCAAGTCTTTTCAAGAAAATCATAAAAATCATAAAAATCATAAAAATAAAAATAAAAAATATGTTTGTCTTATTTTGTTTTATTTAATTGTTTTCAAAATATTTGGTTGATCTTTCTATCAAAGTTGATTGTTCTTTCAAGACTGATTTCTTGCAACGGAAGCATATGAAGTATCTGAGATTCAAATTGGATGTTGCTGTCAAAAAGAGGGAGATGGTAGAGTACTGGATGCAGATGCTGAAGTTGCTGATCATGTTCAAGTAAAGATTCTGAAGGTTTTCAAAGCATCAGTCTAAGGGGGAGATTGTTGGGTCACGATTTGGTTAGGCTGACGCATATCAAAAGACCACGACATGATCAAGACTGAAGTGATGTAAACAAGAACGAAGCTACAAACCAAGGGGGATATTGTTGGGTCCATATTTGGTGGTTTGTACTTAGTTCTATGTTTGTTGGGTTTCGCGTTGGGCTATGTATGTAAACCAAGATCCTTTAGAGATCCCGGTGGGCTTTGGGATTTACTTTGTGCTTGATTGTTAGCTTTCCTAAATATAGAGAATATATGTATAGGGTTTAAGCAGTTGGTGTGCAGAACTAGAGAGCCACCATCATCAAGAGAGCAATACTGATTTGTGTAATCTCATGTACCAGACGATTTATTAATATAATCATGTGCATATGGAGTATTATCGTGTTTATTATATTCATATTGTTCCTCTATCTCGTTCTTGAATCACCACTGTGTTATGATTCCGCACTAACATCGTGTTTTAGTTGATATCATATTGTAGTGATCAGATTCGGGACTTACAGTTCCACACACACCCATTGCCTGTCTTTGGAAGAAACAAAAGGAGAGAGAGAGAGAGAGAGAGCCGGCCCCATGGGGCCTTTCCCCTCAAAACCCATCTTTGTATTTTTCCTTTTATACATAAATTATTTATCCAAATAAATAACATCTCTCAAATATAAATTATCCAAAAATTTATTTAACATACAAATGCAAATATTTTGAAAACTCATTTTTCCAAATATTAGAAGTGTTGATATTTATTACTTAGATCATATCTAATAATAAAAACCGTGGTGTTTGTCTAGCTTGTTATTGGGTATGACCCGACTTGGATTATAACGCACTAGCCACATCAACTCAAATATGTGTCTTGGGCAGATCGATTCCAACACTGCACTCCTAATCTTACCCTAAAAACCTCATTTTTAATTCGATTAAATTACACATATAAAGAAAGAAAATGAGATATGAACGCTTTTAAAACTTCATGCTTAGATTATATGAACATTGTTTAACCACTTTTACTATATTATCATCTTTATCTTTATCTTTATCTTTATCTTTATATATAATAAATGAAAATAGGTTATGACACGTGTCACTCCCAAATTCCATTTGCTATTGTGTAACCTCCACATTCAATATGCTATCGTGTTCACAGGAGAGGAGATCCACGCCTTCCACGTTCTCTTTTATCTAGAAATATTCCCATCGAAGTTTCACTTACTTCAAAGTAATTCAAATTTCATACGTCTTTCGCTCTCTTTCTCTCTCTACTTCCTGTGTAGCTTTACTGGAAAACCGTATTTATCTTCAAGTTCAATCTATGTCTATCATTTTGATGAAAACCCTAGTCTATTTAGTTTACCCTTCATCTCAGAGCTCTCTTTCCCCTCATGATTGATTCTCACCTTATCGTATAAGGAATACCGGTGTTGTTTTTTGATTCAGGTATTTTGTTTATGGTTTGCGTTTACTGAATTGTATATGTATATTTAGTGATTTTCATTATCTATTAACATAATCACAAATGGAAACTAGAAGTGAAACGTGTCTAAACCCGTTCATTTGAGTAACTTGGTTACGGGTATATTTGGCAAAACTAGCTGGAAGCTGCTAACTGGTGGCTGGAAGCTGTAGTTGGTAGCTGTTAGTTATAGCTTTTTAGATATATTTAGATGTTGGTAGAGTAGCTGGAGATTTTAATAAAATGTATAAAATTACTAAAATGGGCATAACTAAAAACAATAATAGTAAATGCATTTATTTTGGAAGGTTCTTTAAGCAAATTAAAATACTAAAAGCTTGTAGCTCTTTCTAAACGCTACTAGTAGAAGCTTTAAGCTTTAGGGTGTGTTTGGCAAAGGGCTTTTAGGAGCTTTTTAGGTGCTTTAAGCTACAAGCTTTTAGAAAAAGCTCCTATCTAATAAAAGTATTGTTTGGTAAGAGGAGCTTAAAGCTTTTAGAGGATGAGAAAAAGCTCCAAATTGAAATGATACTATCAGTAGCGTTTAAAATAGTCTACAAGCTTCTAGAGGTTTATAATTACCTAAATAACCTTCCAATATATATTCTATCCCACCTTCCTTCATCGTCTTATAAATTATAAATTCTCAATCCAAATTAATAGCCTTCTAACTCTATACGTTTCTGCAAGCTAAGGTTTCGTGAATTCGTGACTAAAAGTTGTGAAAGTAAAGGTATGAAATCTGATTTTTGATTATTACTTGTTTCTGATTTCATTGATTACGCATAATTAAGCTATTACGATTTGATTTACGATTATAGATGATACGTAACAGTGTGCGAGATGTATTAATACCGGTATATGGAGTGTAAACAGTTAATTTGGGAATGATTGTTAGGTATTATTCATTTATTTAGGTGTACTATGGTGCCTATGAATGGCATATAACTTTCTTGTATTATTTTTTGACAAATTAGTTTCATGAACTGAAGGAATGAATCGGAAGCCCTTTACTTAATCATCTATGTATATTTTAGATTAATTGCCTAATTGAGACACAATTGTTATGTGCTTCATCTGTAAGGACTATAAATAGTTGTGTGTCGGTCAAAATATAGGCGTGCAAACGAGCCGAGCCGCTCGCGAGCTACTTGAGATCGGCTCGTGAAAAAGCTCGATGAAGCCGAGCTTAAACGAGCCCGAGCTCAAGCCTAAAAGAAAACTCGTTTAATAAACGAGCCTGAGCCCGAGCTTCACTTATCGAGCTCGAGCCGGCTCGCGAGCCTAAACGAGCATGTCATTTATATATTTTTTATAATTATATATATTAATATATACATATATATTTAATAATTATTAATTGATATATATATATATATATAGGGGATGGATCTTGCGAGAAGTGATATTACAGCGAGAAGTGCGAGAAGTGAAGGTATAACTCCATTAATACCTAATTCACTCCCTTTCATATGATGTTACATACATATATGTAGGTTGGTTGTATTTATGTCTTAATTACACATTCAAACCTACCTACAAACATATAAATGTGCCGAGCCAAATTCAAACCTATCTACATGCGCACATACAAACATACGTACACATATACAAACATACGTACCAACACATATACATATGAACCTAAACAACGCACCTACACATAAGAAAGAGAGTGAAATTAGGGATAAATGGAGTTACACCTTCAGTTCTCGCACTTCTCGCTGTTAAAAAACTTCTGAAATGATCCAATACCTATATATATATATTTATGAAAAAGATAACTAAATAACATATACTATTTTATATATAAAGTTATAATGAAAATATGTATACACATATAATTATAAATATATAAAACTTAATTAATAAATTTTAACCTTTTCAAGCCCGAGCCGAGCTCGGGCTTGAAAAACTACGAAACGAGCCCGAGCCCAACTAGGCTTGAGCTCGGCTCATTTAACTTACACTGGAGCAACATTCAAACTACATACCACGAGATGAACTGGATGATGTTAGTAACCATGACACAAACACGAGCAGTCTATTTGAAGGAACAACGAATGAGATGAAACTTGTTCGCAACAATATTGCTACTTTGATATGGAATGCACACTATTAATAAGTTAATAGTATTATATTATTGTCTTGAGTGTTGGTAAATGACTATGCTTTATTTAATTGAACATGACCATGCTTTATTTATTTGTGAAAGAACTTATATATATATATATATATAGGGAGAGGATCATGAGAGAACTCCATCCTATGGAGAGAATTAGAAAACTAATAATGAAGTATTTTTAATTTAATTGAAAAAAATATTTTTATAAATTTTTTTCTTTCATCCTTCTTATATGTTGTTATTCTTCACAAAAAAATATATAAAAAAAATTAACGTTGTAATGCATATATGTAATACAGCGAATTTTTTTATAATGCATATGTGCAATATTGTGCATTTTGATATTTGAAATAGTGTTGAATATCATATATATATATAGTTGTTTGTATTGTATATTTGCAATAGTGTTATATTATATACAAAATTAAAAAAAATCAATATAGTGCATATGTGCATTAGTGTTGTATTACACATATGCAATAATGTGTTTTGCATACAATTATTAGTGTCGTATTTGCATATATTCAATAGTGTGTATTAGATAATGTATTTGTGTTGTATTATATGCAATAAAACACAATTTTATATATACAATACACATTAATGCACATACGCAATACATCTACCGTTTTTTTAGGAACAATATCATCTTATTAGAAGAAGGAAAGAAGAAAAATCACAAAATATTTTTTTAAAAATAGTTAAAAATAATTCTTTACTAGTTCTCTAGTTCTCTTTTTAAGAGTAGTTCTCTCTAGATCCGACCCCTATATATATAGGTGTGTGTGTGTGTGATTTCATTTAGTATTATCTTTTTATAGTTATGCCCATTTTAGTCATTTTATACATTTTATTTACATCTACAACTACTCTGCCAAACACTTACATATATCTAAAAAACTACAGCTACCATCTTACAGCTACAGCCTCCAGCTTCCAGCCTCCAACCACCATCTTCCAGCTACCAGCCACGAGCTAGTTTTTCCAAACATACCCTTAAGCTTTTTTCTCCTGACCTAAAAACTTCAAGCTCCTTGAACCAAACAAGACTTTTAATTGAGGATGAGCTTTTTCTTAAAAGCTTGAGCTTGAAACTCCTGAAAGCTCTTAAAAGCTTCTTACCAAACATACCCTACATGTTAATTTGATTTTTAAATTTTATTTATTAATATGCTTAGAATTTTATTTTTTTCAACCCGTGTGTCATATGGAATATTTGATAATATTGAAAGCTTACTTGATTTGTACATTATTGGGCATATAAATACAATAACAAAGGATAAACACAAAAGGAAAAAGGTAAACATACGGGACACAAACTAAATACAAAATATGTGACAAACTAATAGTGTGGAGAGAATCACGTGGAGAGAATATCTATACTTGGTTGACTAGCCATGATTTGATCATTTTTGATTGTTGGAGTTACATTCCTTAATATGCTTCCGCAAGATGGACGATCATGTTGTAAGTCCGATCTTGGAGATAAGATAATTGAATCTAGCTCGTGGTAGCGGTTTGGTTAGGGCATCAGTTAATTTATCGTCCTCGGTAATATGTGTGACCCGTATAGAACGGTCTTGAGCTTTTTCGCGTACAAAGTGGAAATAGAGTGCTAGATTTTTCATATGAGAGTGAAACACCTGGTTGGCAGAATATTGAGTGGCACTCATGTTGTCACAAAATATAGCTGGTGTTGAAGCCGAGTTCTTTTAGAAGAGTTGTGATCCAAATGACTTCGGTGGTGACCGATGCTATAGCACGAAATTCAGCTTCTGTTGATGAGCGTGCTAGTGTACATTGCCTTTTTAAGCTACAAGCAATGGGATTTGAGCCAAGATATACAAGGTATCCAGTAGTGCTTCGATAATTATCTTTATCTCCCACCCAATCGGCATCAGTAAAACCATGAATATGTAATGGGAAAGCACTTTTTATTAGGAGACCTTTTTGTATTGAACCATGAAGATATCGAAACAATCGTTTAAGTGTATGCCAATGTTTGGAAGTTTGTGCAAGCATAATTTGCGAAAGTTTATTCATGGTGAAAGAAACATCTGGTCTTGTGAGGGAAAAATATTGCAAGAAACTGACTAAAGCCCGATATTCGGTTGAAGTTTTTAGTCATGTTCCATCATGCAAGGTGATGGATTCGGAACACGTAATCGGTGTAGGTTTCGGTTTATAGTCACTCATATTGGCACGTTGAAGAAGATCATGTATATATTTAGATTGTGATAAGAAGATTCCTTGGCGTGAGTAAGAACTTCAACACCAAGAAAAAAGAGAGATTGCCAAGATCTTTAAGAGAGAATTTCATGGAAAGTGTAGAGATGAAATCATTGACGGTTTGAGGAGATGGACCGGTGATAATGATGTCATCTACGTAGAAAAGAATGTATATAGGAGAAGAATTCGTTGTTTGAATGAACAAGGAGGGGTCAGAGATGGCGGGTTTGAAATTTATGGACTGAAGGCATGTTTTGAGTTCTTCGCACCATGCCCGTGATGCTTGGCGTAATCCATACATGGCTTTGTTGAGTTTGCAAACATGAGAAGGAATGCATGGATTAATGAAACGAGGGGTTATGTCGTATACACATCTTCGGTTAATGTGCCTTGATGAAAGGTATTATTAACATCGAGTTGACGAAGGTTCCAATTTTGTGATACGACAAGTAATAGATTGAGACGTGTTAGTGCACGGTTTTGCGTCTCGAGTCTTTGTATTTATCATTAACGTATTTGTCGATTTGGTTTATGTAATAAACAATTATATTATCTTGTAGGTCGTTAATGTAATGTCTAGTTCGCTAAGGATGTTTAGCGAACTAAGACTTAAGATATTATCCCTCCTGATTCGTTGAGGATGTTTAACGAATCAGGGGGTGGTTCGTTAAGTTATTGTCTATTTAATGTATGTAACGAATTGGATGTTAGTTCGTTAGGGGATGTTAACGAACTAACTCCATCGTCTATTTATAGTGAACACTGTTCACACATTAATGTAGGTTTTTGAGAGTTAATTAACGAACCTCTGCCCGATCTCTCTCTCAATCTTCATAGTGATAATATTAACATACATATAAAGATATAACGTATTAACTATAGATCAATGGCAATCATGAACTAGATCCGTAGTTAGGTTAATTTATATACACAACTCAGATCTGAGATATGTGTTTGTAAGGGTTAACTGAGATCAAACAAGTGGTATCAGAGCTTTCGGTGCTCTTTTGCTCTTGAATTTGATAGTTAATTCGTTATTATAGACGTATAATTGTTATTGTGGTATAATTGTGTTTTCGGTTTGATTTAGATCAATTGAGTGTAATTGGACTGGTTATGGATTGAATTGGATTCGATTTTGGTTTGGTAAGGTTATTGTGAGCCGTGGTTGATTGGAATTGAGGTTTGGAATGTGTTTGGATTGTTTAGTTTGGATCTGAGTTTGGTCGAGAAACAGAGGATTGTTTTTGGTCAAATTGGATATGTGTTAAGTGTAATTGTGTTACGGAACTGATACGAGTGTATTCGCGATTGGTGTGCGAGTATTTTGGTAGCTTATTTGAGTGATTTGGTTGGATATTGAGTTTGTATTACAAATTCATGTTTCTGGGTTCATTTTCTTCAATTTCTAGATTTCTGGAAATGTTCATTTGAAGATTTGAAGATATGAAGATTCAAGTTTGATTCGTTAATTTAAGCTTGATTGGTTAACCCGTTCAAATTGATTCGTTAACATATTTCACTAATTCGCTATGAGTTATAGTTGATTCGTTTAACCAGTTCGCTAATCCATCTGATTCGTGTTCACAGATTTGTGTGACACGTGTTTACCTTGGAACATGTGTTATAACAACCTTTGCCACGTGGCATTCGGTGTCAGCGTTTGTTACAAACCGTTGTAACAACCTGATTCGCTATAAGTTGATTCGTTATCAACTGTAACTTGTTCGTTATCTAATTCGTTAAGTATCTTTTGGTCATTCATTACAGAAAACTTTCTAATTCGCTAAGCTTATATTAGTAATTAGCCAATTCATTAGTTGGACTCATTCGTTGAGCATCAGATTCGTTGATCATCAGATTCGTTGCTTAATTCGTTAAACTTCAATTCTGATTCGCTACCTGATTAATCTTAACTTTGTTAAGGTTTAATTCGTTACCTTTACTGTTCACAGTTCGTTACACTGTTTACAGTTCGTTAATTCATTTTAATTTTTAACCCTTGAAGTTCAAAACTTGTCAAAAATGGCTAGTATGTATGCATTAGCTTCTCAAAACATGTTGATGCAACAAATGTTACAATTGGATACCGAGATTGGTTCGCATTCGAAATGTCCACGTTTGATGAAGTTCAGTGATTTTACCAAGTTGGAACCTCGGTTTCGTGCTCATTTAGGGTCAGTTCTGTAACATCCTAAAAATTTTAATGATGAATAAAGGAAGTTATGTTTAGTGATTTCGCGTAATTAATTAGTATCGGGCAGGGAGCGGGTCTTGGACGTGGATTAATTGAGATGGGTTAAATAAGAATGGGATTTCAGGGATATAAATACCCCCAAAATCCCAAAGATATCTTCATTTACATCTATTTCTTCACACACTTAAAACACACACATTCTAACCGATCAAGATTCGAAGCCGAGACCCGAGATTTTGTTGATAGATCTGAGTTGGTAAGGTAAGAACAAATCCAACAAAGCTAATATTACTAAAAATGGTTAGGATTGGATGGGTTAACCGGACCCGAAACCCAAACTGCCCAAATCGGACCCCTAAAACGTCGATTTTAGGCCGATTTGATGGTTGGGATTTGTAGGCGCCGATCATACGATTCCGTGGGGTACCAAAATCGAGTTATTTGGCTAAGAAATGAAGGATTTATGGGCAAACAGATCTGCAGCGCGATAACTTCGCCTGCAAGATTAAGTTCGCCTGATGAACTTCGCCTTCAAGCGTAACTTCGCCTTCAAGCGTAACTTCGCCTAAGGATAACTTCGCCTACGGCCAAGTTCGCCTAAGGATAACTTCGCCTACGGCCAAGTTCGCCTAAGGATAACTTCGCCTGAAGCCAAGTTCGCCTAAGGATAACTTCGCCTGAAGCCAAGTTCGCCTAAGGTTTAACTTCGCCTGAAGCCAAGTTCGCCTAAGGTTTAACTTCGCCTGAAGCCAAGTTCGCCCGAGGTTTAACTTCGCCTAAAGTGAAGTTCGTTTAGAAAATAAATTAAAAACCTAATGGAAAATGTGTTAAGACAGTTAATGGAAATAAAATTTTTCCAAGCTGACCTGGCAGCTCGACCCCAGCCAGGGGCTCTGCCCCTTGGACCCTGCTAGGGGCTGCCGCCCCTAGACCCCGCTGCCAGGGGCGCTGCCCCCGGACCCCCGTTCGTTGTGGGTAGTAATTAAGACTAGAAAGATGTTATAAGTAGTGATAGTTAAATTGATATATATACTTGTTATACAGTCAGCCGTGCACAACTGAAGAAAGGGATTACGATCAACGGAGAACGTAACCGTGTTCAGGTGAGTTTCTAGCCCCATTTATGTGTTATGTTTTCGGGGCTGTGTGCATACTCAACATGTTTGTTAATACACTTATCCTAAGAGATAAGTGTATGCCTTATGTGGATAATGTGAAATGTATGAATGATTGCTTGATGGTACGTGAACGATCTTCGGATATTGCACGTACTGTCAGGTTGTAACGCTATGTATAAGGTAAGTATGTTATGTATGTTTATGTGTATGAACATGATAGAGATAATAGAAGAAAGAAATGATAATGTATGGTTGTATGGTAACGAAGAGGGAATCGAACCCTACTAATATTCGAGAACTAGGGAACCGAACCCTACTAATATTCGAGTAAGAAGGGTACCGAGCCCTAATAATACTCGAGGAAAGAGGGTACCGAGCCCTAATAATACTCGAGGAAAGAGGGTACCGAGCCCTAATAATACTCGAGGAAAGAGGGTACCGAGCCCTAATAATACTCGAGGAAAGAGGGTACCGAGCCCTAATAATACTCGAGGAAAGAGGGTACCGAGCCCTAATAATACTCGAGGAAAGAGGGTACCGAGCCCTAATAATACTCGAGGAATGTAGGGCGTAATGCTCTTTATAACATAAGATATGAAAGTAAGTTAATACAAAAGAAAGTAAGAAAGTATGAAAGTAAGAAAGTATGAATGTAAGAAAGTATGAAAGTATGAAAGTATAAAAGTATGAATGAAAGAATATAATGTTATGTGAATGGTATGATTATGTGATTATCTAGAACTCACTCAGCGTAGCTGACTTTTAGTATGCACGCAGGTGAGTAGGATGAGGCAGCTCGCTTGAGGAGACACATGGCACTGAACAAGAATCTGGCATCTAAAGACTTATGATGTTTTAATTTAATGCTTTAATGTTGAAAGACAAAGGATGTTTTGAGACAAGTTACGAATTATGTAAAGTTTTATGAAAGTTTTATTTTCCGCGTAAATGTTTTAATTAACTCTGATATTTAGAACTGTGTTTATGAGTAAATCCAACACGAAAGTAGGGCTCCCGGTAACGGGGCCTTACAAGTTCACCCTGACTGCTCATATTGTTTGGATGAAGTTTATACCATTCCTATGATTGGGGATGAGACCATAGGCTTCAGACCTAAAGCTATCTCACAATACTCACAGGAAGAGAAGAAAGCATTAGAGATAGAGACAAAAGCTTATTCTACTCTAACTATGGCTTTACCTGAGAACATCTTTCACCAAGTGGTAGTATAAAAATGTGTGCCTCTTTGTTTCAGAGAAGTATGGGAAACAATGCTGAAAGCAAAAAGGTTATGCTTAAGTTTCAATTCAGAAACTTTAACCTACTCAAAGGTGAGACAGTTGAAGAAATGATGACAAGATTTATCACTTGATTGCAGAGGTGGATAAAATGAAACTGGAAATTTCTGAGGTTGATAAGATTGATACTATTAAGAGTGCACTACCAAGTTCGTACTCTACTTTCCTAATGATATTAAAAGAAAACAGTTATTTCAATGAAGACTTGACTGCAAGTGAGTTTTTACAAAAGATTGAAGCTCATGAATATGATCTCAAGTGTCAAAAATCATCCAAGGAAAGTCAAGATCCTGCTTTCTATGGTTGTAGCATGCCTCTAAGTTCAACCATTTCACCGATTACTGCATTTCATACACAGAATGCAAGAGAAAATGAAACAACCATCTATAGTGATCCTAGAGCATGTTTTTATACTGCTGGTAACTCTGGATCACCAAATGTTTCTGCTGGTTTGGGAAGTTCATCCACTACAAATCAATACTTATCACCTCCGAATGTCAATATGAAAGAAGCTGAACAAATTTTTTCCTTTCTATCAGATTTCATGACGTCTTACGAAAATTTGGTTAGTAGCAAGATTGCCACTAGTGATCTGACTGATGAAGACTATGATCAGATTGATCCAGACGACTTAGAAATCATGGATTTAAAGGGGAACATGGTAATGATTGTTTGTAAGGTGAAAAGATTTATGCAAAGAACCGGAAAAGATCTACCTGCCTTGAACAAGAAATTGGGATTTGACAAGTTAAATGACGTCTTACGAAAATTTGGTTAGTAGCAAGATTGCCACTAGTGATCTGACTGATGAAGACTATGATCAGATTGATCCAGACGACTTAGAAATCATGGATTTAAAGGGGAACATGGTAATGATTGTTTGTAAGGTGAAAAGATTTATGCAAAGAACCGGAAAAGATCTACCTGCCTTGAACAAGAAATTGGGATTTGACAAGTTAAAGGTGAAATGTTACAATTGTCAAGAATTCGGGCATTTTTTGAAAGAATGTGACAAACCGAAAAAGGAGTATACTGGTCCTCGTGGTCAAAATCAAAATTCTTCAACGCCACGAGATAATGATGCTAAGAAGAAACCGTCAAGTTCTGGGTCACAAGCAATGTTAGCTGATGAAAATGATTGGTCACAACGACTATTGTGTTATGATAATCAAGCTAATCTCGCTTTGTTTGGGCTGACTCAAGACTTTCAAGATGCTAGTGGAAGTGAGTTGTCTTCTGATAATGATTCTGGATCTGATTCTAATGACTCTTGTGACAAGCCTACAACTTTCTTTGCATGCATGGCTAAGATCAATGAGGTTAGTCATTCTATTTCTGCTACATCATCGGTTAAAGTAACTTGTGTTGAATGTGAATCTAACAAACCTAAGTTAGAATCTTTAAAGAATCATAATGATAATTTAGTCAGAGAAATTTCTTCACTAAAAGATACTTATCAACAATCTCTCGAATCTCAAATGAGATCTCCTGAGAAGATTGAAGCATTGTCGACAAGTAACCATGATTTCAAAGCTATGTTATCTGTGAAAATGACAATTAATGACCAAAAGTTTCAAGAAATCTTGAAACACCGTTCAAAAATAACCGAACTTGAGAATGATGTTCTTCAGTTAAAGAATAAATTGAGTAAATTTCGAAACTCTTCTTTTCTGTTGAATGAAATTATTGAAGTCTCTGGAAAACAAAAGGATTCAAAGAAAGGTATAGGTTTTGTTGAAATTCCTCCACTATTTCACAATGATTATAAAATTAATCCTTTTGCTAAAAAGGAAGAAGAGGTAATTGTGAAAGAACATGTGATTTCAGAAAATCCTAAACTCAGTAAATCTGAAACTGTTAAAACCCAATTTGCTCCTCAAAAATCTCATGTTCAAAGCAACAAAGTTTATGTTGAAAATGTCGACAAAGTTATCATTGAGGATGTGTTCGAACCTGAAATCATACACAAGAACATAAACATTCCAGGTTCTAATCACATACTTTGTGAACCTCATGAATTTGAGGAGGCTGTGTATGATTCGTACACAACTAAGGTGAAACAAGATATTCATGTCAATGTTAAACCAGTGAGGGCTAAGAAACCAGAAAAACCTAAAATTTCTAATGAGGATGTGTTGCATTTCATAAATCCTAATGCATCTAAGCCATAATATGCTCGTGTGTTTAAGTTAAAGGGGATAGACACGATGTTCACTGAGAAAGACATTCCTATAAGTATCATTAAACCTGAACTGATTGAGAGTGTATTTCATAATGAAACTTCCAAGATTCGTGAACTTGAACATCGGTATGCTCAAGCAAAAACATCAGCTTCATCTGATCCATTGACTAAAGCAAAGCAAGTTTTAAAACAGGCTAAGAAAGTTCAATTTGTAAAGTCAACTAGAACAGATACGTTGAAAAGTTTTTCAAATTGTTCTAACTTAGATTTTTATTTGAAAAAGAAATCTGAGGTATCTGATGATTTTGCTAAGAGCATGACCAAAAATGTGAGTCATCAGTCATCCTCTGCGTCACATGTTCCGTCTAATTCTCAACATCATCATGTTGACATGCGAAGCTATTTCCTTTGCGGTCAACAAGGTCATGTAGTAAGAAATTGTGGCCAATCAGAATCTTCATCCGTTTATCAAAGACCATTCCAAACCAGTTCCCTTGGTAAAGGAGATTCTGAAACGACCTATGTCGTATGCTGATGATACTCATATTATGTTCTCAAACGTAAATCCTCGAAAGGTTGTTCATGTGAATGAAACTCATGGTTATGTGAAACCTAAGTTTATTCCAACTGAATCATTGTGCAAGAATGAAAACTCAAATGTAGTTCAAGCTGCGTATCTGATGACCGTCGTTTGAGTCAATCAAAAACCTAATTATTCTAAATAGTTAGAGCAAGTAGGGTATCGTATCACAAGGAGTATGTGGTCAATGTAATTCGTGTACAGATTTAATATTATGAAGTAACTGGTTTTTAGTGCTGATCACACAAACAATTAAAGTGAATTTAGAGAATTAAGCAATAATCAAGTAACGAGTTTCAATCAATAAACAAAGCAAATCACACCTGGGACTTCAAGTAGGTAACTTACAATAATCTCATGCAACCTAACAGATTAATCATTAACGGTTAACTATAGACTGATCAACTAGACAAAACCTTAGGCAACAAAAATTGCTTTACACACGGCACTTGTTATCAAACGATCCCTGCCAGTGTGACTCAGTTAAGGGAAATTATATGCTTTGTCGTATTCAACCTAATCAAACAACCCTATGATCAATTATTATAGCAACTGGTAACTAATCGTTCAGATCAACATAAACCTAAACCGACTGAACACACAGAAATACTAAACATCAATAATCATAGATTAACGATAAACAATTATACATAAACGTTCTTAGTTACAAGAGAAAACTAAAAATAATACAAACTTTACATCCCAGGTATGATTCGGAGAAGTTAGCCGAGCATCGACATCATGGAATCTTCAATTATGATGATATGGAACATATATGTGATCTCCGTATGAATCGGAATGGTGGAATCGCCCTCTTGTAGCTCTGTAAACTGCCAGCCAGAAGTCCTTTGGAAACCCTAACTTTATCCTTATATAGGGTTTTAAAATAGGACTCCCGTAGTTTTACTTTGGTCCAGCATATGATACTCTAGCTTCAACAAATGGTACTCTGGCTCAACAAATGGTACTCTAACTTTAGAGTATGATACTCTAATTCAACAAACCATACTTTAAAACTTCCCTGATGTGCGTTGCTTCTCAACATAGCATAAGATACTCTGATTTCAACAAATGATATGCTAAACCAACTTTTACCCAGATCCTCAGTTTTGATCATACACTATCACACATCATCCCGGGTCTTCATCTCGTGCTCACACAGGTCCAAATTAGGTACTTTAACGTCTATGACCTGAAATACAATAAGCACGTATGAAGTATCGAACCAGTTTCCCAGACTGACACTGTTTTTAGATTGACATCTCACAAATACGGTTAAATGCTATAATAAAAACAATAGAGCCGCCCAGACAAGTGCACTTTGTTTCCGGTTAAGGCACACATGCTCATACCCCTCGTAATATAACATCTATCCTCCCGGTTTAATATCTAGACTAGCAAAAGATGTGCTAGTATCACTCTGCTCTCAGTATCACTCATATATATATATGTTCATCCATCAAGCTTCTTTGACACAAATGCAAATCAAGAGGTCTTAAAAGGGTTGTAATGGGGCTAGGTGTAAGGGTATGGAAGGGAAATATTTAAGTAGCTCAAACGATCCGACCCGACTTATTACAAAACATCTAAATAAACGAAACTACTATACAACCGACTGACTTATTAGCTAACCTCTGAATAAGCAAAACTAACATACATACTGATTTCACACAATATTTTTTTACGAACTTAACGAACTACTGAATACATACTGAATATAAACAGACATATTTTTGGTTTTTTCCTTTTTTTTTTACTAACTCAATGAACTACTGAATACATACTGAATATAAACAGACATCTTTTTGGCTTTTTCCTTTTTTTAAGCATAATAACGTGATGCTTAATAATGGAACAAATACAAAACAAGTACAATTACAATTACAAATAAACCTAGTAAGCTGGATCATCTCGTAACATAATGTCGGGGTTAAACAAACGAAAAATAAGTCCAAGAAATGTTTTCTAAGGGACCCAACCCCCCGCCCCTCACATAAACCATCCTCATATGTATAATGTATGAGGCCCCAACCCCCCAGTACCCACACTCACGCTCATCCAGACGAGGCTTAACCTAATTGCCTCTATCACTTCTGCATTTTGCCAACTACGATCCCGTAATCCATGAACATCAGTGAAAACACTCAAATGACATGTGTGTACTATATATTATATGTGTATTATATATATTTGGGTCAACTCACACACGTACCGGAGGAATAGGGTTGACGATATAAACATGTGTACCTGTCCCCATGACTCGTTATCGCCGCCTAAACGACCCCATTTTCATCTTCTCGTTATAAAAACATTTGTGAGTAAGACTAATGAGAAGCTAACAAACCAACCATGACCAGAAACCTATGACTTGGCATTAATGGCAATAATTAACAGTTAACAACTTTGGTTTCTGCACACTCTTCGAGGTACTATCGGGCTAAAATTTTTCAAATTTCCCCCATCCCCACACTTGAGGTTTACATTGTCCTCAATGTAAGAATACGTAACATTGTCCTCAAAGTTAAATAGATAAAACGATTAATGAACAATTGAGGGACGGGGTTGAAATTGACTTTTTGACTATTAAGCAATTTTTAAAAATTCAGGGCTCAAATGTGGCGGTTCTACTAACAATTATACAATTACACTTTTAACGTTTAAAGTAATAAAAACAAAATAAATATGAAACTGAAATCACCTGATATTAATGACAATGGAATGGATCAATCGGCTCGCAAACTCTCGTAAACACTCGTATACACTCGTCTCAACCAATTACCAAAAACTGACAACCGAACCTGCAAAATCTCGAGACGTGTAGAAGCAAGCTTCTCACAAGTGTAAGACATAGGTCTTTCAAGAGTTATGAAAATGATTTTCTGATAATTTTATTAAAACAATTACCGAGCCGAATTAAGTCGTTTCATAATAAATTTTGTTAAACAAGTTAAAAACATTAAAAGACCTAACTCACTTTCGTAGGAATCACGATTGCATTTAGCGTATGCAACAAGCCCTTAAACCCCCCGGTAGCCCGGGTGGACGAGTGAGGTCTCGTGAGGGTTTATAGTGAACTACACCCACAAAGTTCCAAATACAAGAAAATATACACGAACCTGGAAATACATGTAATTGACCATCAAGTGTCTTCATAAACCGGTGAGGTTACAATGAAACTCACCGATTCCTTACCCATGTTATGAATATCCTCCATCTCCAAGTATGGCTTCAACCTATAGCCATTCACCACTTGCCTTACGTGGTCAACAAAATCTTCAATCTCGTATTGCCCGTGATTCCCAACTCGAACAATCAAATACGGGCCCATCCACTTGCTTTTGAGTTTACCCGGAAAAAGCTTCATCCTCATGTTGTAAAGCCACACTCTTTGACCAACTTCAAAATTCTTTAACCGGATTTTAGCATCATGTACCCTTTTCATTTTCGCCTTATAAGCCGATGCACACTCGTGTGCCTCGTCCCGCAACTCTTCGATCTCGCACAAGGCCAGTTTCCTAGCTTTACCTGCATCATCATAACTAGTGTTAACCTGTTTAGTGGCCCAATAAGCTCGTTGTGTAATTTCAACGGGTAAATGACAATCCTTGCCATATACAAGTCTATAAGGAGTAGTACCAATCGGCGTATTATAAGGCGTCCGGTAGGCCCATAAAGCATCGATCAACTTAGTTGACCAATCCTTACGGTCCGTCCGAACGGTTTTCTGTAAAATCTGTTTAATTTTCCAATTAGACACTTCAACTTGTCCACTCGTTTGTGGATGGTAAGGAGTTGCAATCCTATGATCAACCCCGTATCGTTTAAGCAACTTACCGAATTTAAAATTTTTGAAGTGGGATCCCCCATCACTAATGATGGTTCGGGGGATTCCAGATCTCGAGAAAATATTAGATTGAATAAAGTTGCAAATGACAAGATGATTATTCGTCCTAGTGGCTATCGTCTCAACCCATTTAGACACGTAGTCGACGGCCACTAGGATGTATAAATTACCGTAAGAGTTCGGGAATGGGCCCATGAAATCGATCCCCCAAACATCAAAAATATCAACAACGAGGATCGGGTTCAAAGGCATCTCATCCCTCTTAGAAATGCTCCCGAGTTGTTGACACTTTAAACAGTATGTCGCGAACTCGTGAGCATCCCTAAACAATGATGGCCAATAAAAGCCACTCGTCAAAACTTTTCTAGCTGTTTTCTGGCCACTAAAGTGACCCCCACACACGGACGAATGTGCGTGTTCCAACACCGATCTGACATCCTCCTCGGGTATGCATCGTCTGATCATCTGATCTGCACCAATCTTGAACAGGTCCGGGTTATCCCAAATGTACTGTTTGGCTTGTGACATCAAATGCTACTTCTTTCTCCTTGGCCAATGCTCTGGTATGTCTCCTGAAACTTTAAAATTTACAATATGGGGGTTTTGGGAGACTAACATGATTTGTTCATCTGGAAATGACTCGTTAATGGGCCTGTCCTTGTCTCCATCTTCCACCATGATTCAGGACAAGTGATCTGCAACAACATTTTCACTACCTTTCTTGTCCCGAATCTCTAGATCAAACTCCTGAAGCAGCAAAACCCACCTGATTAATCACGGTTTCGCGTCCTTCTTATTCATGAGGTACCTGACAGCAGAATGTTCAGAATATATAATGACTTTACTACCCTAAATATAAGACCAGAATTTATCTAGAGCATATACTACCGCTAGTAACTCCTTCTCGGTTGTGGTATAATTCAATTGAGTCTCCGAGAGAGTTTTACTTGTATAGTATATAGCAACGGGTTTCTTGTTAACCCGTTGACCCAAAACAACCCCGACCGCATAATCACTTGCATCACACATTATTTCAAAAGGTAAACTCCAATCGGGTGATTGCAAGATCGGGGCTTCAACTAATTTCAATTTCAAAATGTCAAAGGCCTTAGCACATTCATCGTTAAAATCAAACGGGGCATCCTTAAGCAATAAATTACATAAGGGTTTGGTGATGTCACTAAAACCCTTAATAAACGCGAATGTAACCCGAATGGCATTCGCCTAAACGCGAATGTGCCATACGAGCACGTAAACGTGGTCTTTTCCTGATCTTCTGGATGAATAGATATCTGGTTATACCCGGAATACCCATCTAAAAAGCAATAAAATTTCTAACCAGATAGCTTTTAAAAATTTGATCGATAAACGGAAGCAGAAAATGATCTTTCGATGTTGCCGCGTTCAGTTTACGATAATCAATACAAATAAGCCACCCGGTTACCGGCCGGGTGGCGACCTCGTTACCTGAGTCGTCTTTGACGACTTGGATGCCCGCCTTTTTCGGAACTGTCTGAGTTGGGCTCACCCACGTGCTGTCTGATATGGCGAAGATAATGCCAGCATCTAACCACTTCAGCACTTCCTTCTTCACCACTTTCCTCATATTCGGGTTCAACCTCCGCTGAGCATCATGCGCGGGTTTGTCAGCCGGATCTGTTAAAATTTTGTGCATCACAATTGAGGGACTGATTCCCTTCAAATCCGCTATCGTCCACCCGATTGCTTCTTTATTCGCAACTAGAACCTCCATCAAAGCATTTTCCTGTTCAAAAGATAAGTTAGAAGCTATAATAACAGGCAACGTATTATTCTTACCAAGAAAAGCATATTTTAAATGCATTGGGGGCTCTTTCAGCTCGACTTTCGGTGCTTCCAGCATTGACGGTTTCAACCCGGTATCAATCTTCTCGGGAAGTGGTTCCACCTGAACTGACCATGGTGGACGGTCTCCTCTCACAGCTGCGATCTCCACTTGTCTTTCCTCCTGTTCCAGCAACTCGTTTGTCTCCACCTGTAACCTGTCAAACAGAAAACACGTCTCCGTTGTGCCATCCGAACTGACGACAGAGTCGTATAGAGGAATGCACTCGTCAATGACATCGGCCATAAAGGACTCGTCATCGACCGGAGAGTTATCTCCATGTGTGAAAACATAAATCCTCAGATTACGGTTACCGAATGCCATGTCAACAGTACCATTTCTACAATTAATGTTGGCATTTGCGGTAGCCAAAAATGGTCTACCGAGGATAACCGTAGGCTGTTTAGTCCTCTCACCCGAAACATAATCGAGGACTAAAAAGTCAGCTGGAAAGTAAAAGTCTTCCACCTTGACGATAACGTCAGTCAATATTCCTCTGGGCAGTTTCGGTTTCTGGTCAGCCAAGACAACCGTGGTGGCAGCCGCGCGAAGCGGGCTAAAATCATACTGGTCGTATAAACTGCCCGGGATAATACTGATGCTAGCTCCAAGATCTAGAAGCGCCCGAGTCATTTTAAAATCACCCACTTGAATGTGTATAATGGACGTTCCCGGATCTTGTAGCTTGGGTGGAAGAGCACCCGAAAGAATCACACTCACATTGTCGGTAAAATCAATCTGTTTAGGAATTTTATGATTCCTTTTCTGTGTGCACAATTCTTTTAAATACTTAGCATAGGCGGGAATTTGTTTTATGGCGTCTAAAAGAGGAATGTTAATTTTGACTTGTTTAAACCTTTCCCACATTTCTTCTTGTTGCGGGCCTCGTTTTGATGCCATCTTCGCCTTTGATGGCGCCAACAAAGCATCGGGATATGGAACAGTTTTCACCTTTTCCTTATCCTTATCCTTAGAGTTGTTGGTGTCATCCTTCGAAACCGATTTATTATTTTTAGTTTCACTTTTGTTAGGTTTATTTAATTAAATCGGTTCTTGCTCGTCATCACTGACGAGATTTTCATCAATCTCTTCCACCACCCCATCAACCAAAGGTGGTGGACCCCCAACCTTATTATCATACTTCTTACCATTATGTAAAATACTTACCTGGTTGACGTGCTTTTTCGAACTGGAACTGTGATGATTCGGGTTGACTGTGGTGTCGTTCAGAAGTTGGCCTGCATTCTTTTGTAATTTCGTCATGTCTGAAGCGAGCTGACCAATTTGCTTCATCATTGCCTCTGACGATTTATCCTGTAACTCGAACTGTTGTTTTGTCTCAGCCTTTTGATCAGTCATAGCTTTCAATTACGCATCCAACTTCGAGTGTACTGACTCGTCCGAATTACCCGAGGACCGTTTCTGCTGATCCTGATTACCCGAAATATTTTCCCCCTGGTTACCGTCTCTGTTATACCCCCGATTCTGATTACCCGAGCTCTGCTGATAACCGCTCTGGCGGTAATTACCCTGCGATCTGTTTGGGCTTCCATTTGGGCTCCAACTTAAGCTCATTGCTTCATTCGGCCTCTTTTGGGCTTGGCCATTGGGCTAAAATCCCATAGTGGACTATTAGGTCCATTAAGGCCCAAAACCAAAATGGTATTGTAGTTGCATCTTCTTTTACAAAATATATCCTAATACATTTTTCTAGTAAAAGGAATTTGAAATGAATAAATAGATTACAAACCCGAATAAAGAATATTACAACCAAATTGAATAACCACAACACATCACTTCAATATACACAAGGTCATGGCTAGGTTATAAACATCCAAACAATCAGGTCGACCCTTTGACCAGAATGGTTCCCCTTAGACCCTTCGTTATCGGCCAGAAACAGAGAACATGGAGTTCTCGGCCAAGAAGCCAAAGCTTCAGAGATTTCGGCTCGGAGTTTTCGGTCAGCCGAGAACCTAGCGTTCTCGGCCGGGTTTCGGGTGTCTTTAGCCAGACCAGGAACTATGGTTTTCAGTCAAAGGTTCTCGGCCAAAGCTGAAAAGCCCAGATTCATCCAAATGACTAATTTTCCCAGATTTACCACATGCATGCATGGTATTATCTTGAAAAACCAAGGGGCAACCAAAATGCCTAAAGTTTTCGGCCAATATGGTAAATAATACATAAAACCCGAATACTTTAGATCCCATGTTGAAGCATGTAATCGTATAAGCGGCTCTTGATGCCATTGTTGGGTTTTAACAAGATTATCAAAGTCCATATAACCCATTATACAGAAAAACGCAACGGAAATAATTAGTTTTAAATCTTGTTACCGAATACACATAAACCCATTTTATGTTTAAACCTAATGCCGGATCCAAATACGATGTACATGCTATCAAGACCAACCATAGGGTGTTAGATTACATACCTTTAATTCCCAGAAATTGAAAGGGATGATGTGTAAAAGACAAATATTCAAAGGAGAAGACCTCAAGCTTGTGTACCCTTACAAGCTACCAACAAGCACCAAATGTTGCTAGGATTTTATCACTTTTGCAAAAAAAACTTCTTCTTGTTCTTCCTTGTGGTTTTCGGTCGAGAGAAAGAGAAGAGAGAGTTTGTGTGTGAGAGAGAAAGTGTGTTTTTGATTGTGATACAATCTATGTTCTTGTTGGGTCACGATTTGGTTAGAATGACGCATATCAAAAGACCACGACATGATCAAGACTGAAGTGATGTAAACAAGAACGATGCTACAAACCAAGGGGGAGATTTTTGGGTCCATATTTGGTGGTTTGTACTTAGTTCTATGTTTGTTGGGTTTCATTTTGGGCTATGTATGTAAACCGAGATCCTTTAGAGATCTCGGTGGGCTTTGGGCTTTACTTTGGGCTTGACTGCTAGGATCCCTATATATAGAGAATATATGTATATGGTTGTAGGTTGGTTGTTCACATTGATTGAAACTGCTAATCAGTAGTAGCCACCATCCAGGGAGAAAACTCATGTACTAGACGATTTACTAATATAATCGTGTGCATTTGGAGTATTATTGTTTTCATATATTCATATTGTTCTTCTATATTGTTCTTGAATCATCACGTTGTTAGGATTCCGCACTAACATCGTGTTTGGGTTGATATCATACTGTAGTGATCTAGATTTAGGACTTACAATTGGTATAAGAGCTTTTTGAACCTTTCAAGGCTCGTTTTGATATTAACAGATTCAAGATCTCGGGTGGTTTGTGGTTTTTGGTTTGTTTTTTGCGTTTTTCCGGCTAGTTTGTGATCGGAGAAGAAGATCAGAGGATATTTTGTCCAAAGATTGCATTATCTTTGGAAACAATTTAAATCCCATAAAATTAGGGATTTAGTTGTTACCAAAATAATCTGGTCAAACAATCAGATCTGGGTGTTCTCGGCTGTGTTTAAGAGTTTTCGGCCCTTCAAACAAGAGCTTTCTGCCAAAGATCAGGGCTTTCTGCCAAAATCAGGGTTTTCGGCCAAGGTCAACTGAGTTTTCGGTCAAAATCACTAGTTCTCGGTCAACTTTGGTGGTTCTCGGTCAACTTTTGTGGTTTTCGGTCAACTTTTGTGAGTTCTCGGTCAACGCTACATGTTCTCGGTCGACAATTATGTTCTAGGTCAACCTGGTTCTCGGTCAATATCTTGAGTTTTCGGTCAAACTCGTTCTCAGTCAAAGGAGGAGTTTTCGGTCAAACTCATTCTCGGTCAAAGGATGAGTTATTGGTCAACGTCTGTTCTCGGTCAAGGAGTAAAAAAAAAGTATTTTGGCGGGAAAATTTTTCTTGAACGAATTTTTTCCAGAATACTCCTCATAAGTAAAAATTTATTTTTGAACATTTTGGCAAAAATAATTTTTTTTTTGTGATTTTCGGTGAATTTTTGGCGTGAAAATCGGAAAAATTTTTCTTGAACAAAATTTTTCCTAGACCCTTCTTTTGAGTGGGACATATTTCTTGAGAATTTTGGCGATAATATTTTTTCGAAAAAATTTGGCGGGAAAAATCATATTAATTCTTTTAATTACTCGATAGATTCTCCACAACCCATCTCAATGTTTGGAATTATTGTTAATCAGTCTGCTCCCTTACAAGTTGTATTTAAGAGTTCGTCTACAGAGGTAAGTTTTCAACCATGTTTTCTAGATTGTGTTGATAAGATAGAATTATATAAGCTCTATAATGATAACTTAATTAGAGAAATGGAAAGAATAAAATCTAAAAACTTTAAACTTAAGAAAAATGAAAAAGGTTTTCTAGACAAAATAGAAGCACAAAAAAATGACATCTCTAAGCTTAAATCTGATTTTAGTATAAAATGTTGTCACTACCTAGATGCCAAACAGGAAATCGTTGAATTAACTGGTAAACTGAAAGCCTCCAAGTTAGAAATTTTGAATCTAACTAGTAAATTTTAAAGGGCTAAACTAGACATTAAAAAATTCAATGGTTTCATTAAAGTAGTTAATTCAATGATTGAAAATCAATTGTGGTGGAAAGAAAATGAAGGTGAGGGTATAGGATATAGTCAAGTACCCCCACCATACAATGAAAACTATACTAGTCTTCCTCTTACCAAAGAACAGGAAGAACATGTAAAAGACATGAAGTATGGTAAACAAGAAGAAAAGGTAAAAGACATGAAGTATGGTAAAGAGATTCAATCTGAAATTGTTGGATCAGGATCCCTAGAAGAAATCAAGCCTGCTTTTAAATGTTTGAACAATTTTGATGCTTCTACTTCATGTGCAGATATAGTAAATGATGTTGCTTCTAATAGTAAATGGGTTCAGGCTGTGAACATAAATCTTATTCTAATGTGTCATCAAACTCAGATGACACCACAACAAAAAATTGTACTAATAATACACAGAGTTGTGGCAACAAAGGGAAGACACAAAAGAAATCAGCACAACAAGGACAATCTCGTCCTCATAAATCCTCCGGATCTCCATGTGTTGATAAATCATTGGGCGCTATTTATATTAAGAGGCAAACATGTTACCACTGTGGCACGCCAGGACATATAGCCAGAAATTGTGTTCATCGTCTATATGTTCCCTATTACAAGAAAAATCAGAAGGCTGCACCAAGGGGCAAGAAGAATGGAAAAACCTTTCTTAAGAAGGAATTTCAACATGAGGCAAGTGCTTCCGCTGACATTAGAAGAAGGATGAAGGCGTGTTTCGTCTGCGGGAACGACGGGCATTTGGCAAAGGAGTGTCACTACCCTGCTGTTAATAGACAAGCTCCTCAGGTGAAAGGTAATAGGTTTCAACCGAATCCAATGGTTAAACAAAATGCTTATCTTACAAAACCACGAGTATCTGTACAACGGGTCATAGATACTCAAGGATTCAAAGTTAATATGACAGGTTTGCACTCAAATGATTTAGAAACTGTTAAAAGAAAAGTAACTTTTCAAAAGTCAAAGAGTGTTGAGAGTTCTAAGAATTCGAATTGTTCCACTCCAAAGTCTGTTATTTCAAATTTCACTAAACCAAGACAGACTTGGAAACTTAAATTCAGCAAACAGAATGTATATTAACAAATGATTCTGTTAAAGATAGGAAATATATGAGTTGGCAAGAGGTCATATATGTTGATGCTCAAGGGAACCCCAAGACATTTTTGACTTGGGTTCCTATGTCCAACTGATCCCGCTATGCGTGTAGAAACAAACACAAATTCATTGTTTATTAAATGGGTTGTTCCAGGCATATGACAGGGCAAATATCCATTGTTTTTAAAATTTTAAGCCATAAAATGGATTATTTGTTGCCTGGACGGGATTTTAGGGTGATAGAACGTTTTTAATCTGCTCTCTAAGTGTGTAGGAACAAATCAGGGAATACATTGCATATTAAAAAATTTATTCCAGACACTCAACTCGCAAGGATGCAGAATCTCAAAACAAGCTTGTTCCTAGGGGGGATTCTCACAAATGGGAAAATGATGTCTTGAAGATAAAAGGTAACCGTATCACTTTGGTATGAAAGATTGACCAATCAAAAAGATTTTAAAATTTTTTTTAAAAAAAAATGCAAAAATAGGTTCACGTATAGATTTTCAAGTATAGTGTATTTTGTTTCCCAAAAATGAGAAAATGACTTGAACGTACATGAGAAATGATAATATATCATTTGGCTGACTATCACACTTCTTCATATATTAAATACTATGTTTTGACGATCGAGTCTTTTTGAGGTTAAATTTGTATATAAAAGTTTTCCTTTCTATCAAAATATTTGCACAAATTTAGGGGGGGGGGGAATTAAAAAAATCAAAAAGAGTGTGTGTGTGTTCTTATAAAATTAAAGATTTTAAATATGTTTTTACACACTTTTGCTTAAAATTATGTCGGTTGCTTAAGTTTGAAGGGCATATACTTGTATATGTTTGGTCCTGTCATCTAATTGTAGACATACAGGATAGCCATTCACGTAAAGACTGAAAGCATCTGGGGCGATTGTGATGTGTTTTATTTTAATTCTTTCGCTTAAAATTATGTCGGTCATTCTAAGTTTGAGGGACATGTATTTACATATGTGTTTGGTCCTGTTAACCACTTGTGGATATACGGGATAGCCATTCACCTGAGAACTAAGAGCTACCGAGGAGACTGAGTTTTAAACTCTCTTCTGTAATTTTATGTGTTTGGTCATGTTAACCAATATGATTCCATGTTCGGATCTTTTCATAAAAAGGCGGCGTTTTTATCAAAAACTGAAATTTGATCCAAATTTTTGCTAAATTACAAGAAGACCGGGTGATTATATTTGTTTTATTTGTTGTGTTTGGTTTTATTTTATTTTATTTCATTTATTTTATTTTTTACTTCTTGATTACTCTTGTCGAAACAAACGCGTTAAGAAATCATTTTAAAAATTTGTCTTCAGATAAGGAAATATGATATCGGCTATTGTGTTAAAGTTGGTTTAGCTGGTATGTCTCATTTCAAGTCTTTTCAAGAAAATCATAAAAATCATAAAAATCATAAAAATAAAAATAAAAAATATGTTTGTCTTATTTTGTTTTATTTAATTGTTTTCAAAATATTTGGTTGATCTTTCTATCAAAGTTGATTGTTCTTTCAAGACTGATTTCTTGCAACGGAAGCATATGAAGTATCTGAGATTCAAATTGGATGTTGCTGTCAAAAAGAGGGAGATGGTAGAGTACTGGATGCAGATGCTGAAGTTGCTGATCATGTTCAAGTAAAGATTCTGAAGGTTTTCAAACCATCAGTCTAAGGGGGAGATTGTTGGGTCACGATTTGGTTAGGCTGACGCATATCAAAAGACCACGACATGATCAAGACTGAAGTGATGTAAACAAGAACGAAGCTACAAACCAAGGGGGATATTGTTGGGTCCATATTTGGTGGTTTGTACTTAGTTCTATGTTTGTTGGGTTTCGCGTTGGGCTATGTATGTAAACCAAGATCCTTTAGAGATCCCGGTGGGCTTTGGGCTTTACTTTGTGCTTGATTGTTAGCTTTCCTAAATATAGAAAATATATGTATAGGGTTTAAGCAGTTGGTGTGCAGAACTAGAGAGCCACCATCATCAAGAGAGCAATACGGATTTGTGTAATCTCATGTACCAGACGATTTATTAATATAATCATGTGCATATAGAGTATTATTGTGTTTATTATATTCATATTGTTCCTCTATCTCGTTCTTGAATCACCACTGTGTTAGGATTCCGCACTAACATCGTGTTTTAGTTGATATCATATTGTAGTGATCAGATTCGGGACTTACAGTTCCACACACACCCATTGCATGTCTTTGGAAGAAACAAAAGGAGAGAGAGAGAGAGAGAGCCGGCCCCATGGGGCCTTTCCCCTCAAAACCCATCTTTGTATTTTTCCTTTTATACATAAATTATTTATCCAAATAAATAACATCTCTCAAATATAAATTATCCACATAATTTATTTAACACACAAATGCAAATATTTTGAAAACTCATTTTTCCAAATATTAGAAGTGTTGATATTTATTACTTAGATCATATCTAATAATAAAAACCGTGGTGTTTGTCTAGCTTGTTATTGGGTATGACCCGACTTGGATCATAACGCACTAGCCACATCAACTCAAATATGTGTCTTGGGCAGATCGATTCCAACACTGCACTCCTAATCTTACCCTAAAAACCTCATTTTTAATTCGATTAAATTACACATATAAAGAAAGAAAATGAGATATGAACGCTCTTAAAACTTCATGCTTAGATTATATGAACATTGTTAAACCACTTTTACTATATTATCATCTTTATCTTTATCTTTATATATAATAAATGAAAATAGGTTATGACACGTGTCACTCCCAAATTCCATTTGCTATTGTGTAACCTCCACATTCAATATGCTATCGTGTTCACAGGAGAGGAGATCCACGCCTTCCACGTTCTCTTTTATCTAGAAATATTCCCATCGAAGTTTCACTTACTTCAAAGTAATTCAAATTTCATACGTCTTTCGCTCTCTTTCTCTCTCTACTTCCTGTGTAGCTTTACTGGAAAACCGTATTTATCTTCAAGTTCAATCTATGTCTATCATTTTGATGAAAACCCTAGTCTATTTAGTTTACCCTTCATCTCAGAGCTCTCTTTCCCCTCATGATTGATTCTCACCTCATCGTATAAGGAATACCGGTGTTGTTTTTTGATTCAGGTATTTTGTTTATGGTTTGCTTTTACTGAATTGTATATGTATATTTAGTGATTTTCATTATATATTAACATAATCACAAATGGAAACTAGAAGTGAAACGTGTCTAAACCCGTTCATTTGAGTAACTTGGTTACGGGTATATTTGGCAAAACTAGCTGGAAGCTGCTAACTGGTGGCTGGAAGCTGTAGTTGGTAGCTGTTAGTTATAGCTTTTTAGATATATTTAGATGTTGGTAGAGTAGCTGGAGATTTTAATAAAATGTATAAAATTACTAAAATGGGCATAACTAAAAACAATAATAGTAAATGCATTTATTTTGGAAGGTTCTTTAAGCAAATTAAAATACTAAAAGCTTGTAGCTCTTTCTAAACGCTACTAGTAGAAGCTTTAAGCTTTAGGGTGTGTTTGGCAAAGGGCTTTTAGGAGCTTTTTAGGTGCTTTAAGCTACAAGCTTTTAGAAAAAGCTCCTATCTAATAAAAGTATTGTTTGGTAAGAGGAGCTTAAAGCTTTTAGAGGATGAGAAAAAGCTCCAAATTGAAATGATACTATCAGTAGCGTTTAAAATAGTCTACAAGCTTCTAGAGGTTTATAATTACCTAAATAACCTTCCAATATATATTCTATCCCACCTTCCTTCATCGTCTTATAAATTATAAATTCTCATTCCAAATTAATAGCCTTCTAACTCTATACGTTTCTGCAAGCTAAGGTTTCGTGAATTCGTGACTAAAAGTTGTGAAAGTAAAGGTATGAAATCTGATTTTTGATTATTACTTGTTTCTGATTTCATTGATTACGCATAATTAAGCTATTACGATTTGATTTACGATTATAGATGATACGTAACAGTGTGCGAGATGTATTAAAACCGGTATATGGAGTGTAAACAGTTAATTTGGGAATGATTGTTAGGTATTATTCATTTATTTAGGTGTACTATGGTGCCTATGAATGGCATATAACTTTCTTGTATTATTTTTTGACAAATTAGTTTCATGAACTGAAGGAATGAATCGGAAGCCCTTTACTTAATCATCTATGTATATTTTAGATTAATTGCCTAATTGAGACACAATTGTTATGTGCTTCATCTGTAAGGACTATAAATAGTTGTGTGTAGGTCAAAATATAGGCGTGCAAACGAGCCGAGCCGCTCGCGAGCTACTTGAGATCGGCTCGTGAAAAAGCTCGATGAAGCCGAGCTTAAACGAGCCCGAGCTCAAGCCTAAAAGAAAACTCGTTTAATAAACGAGCCTGAGCCCGAGCTTCACTTATCGAGCTCGAGCCGGCTCGCGAGCCTAAACGAGCATGTCATTTATATATTTTTTATAATTATATATATTAATATATACATATATATTTAATAATTATTAATTGATATATATATATAGGGGATGGATCTTGCGAGAAGTGATATTACAGCGAGAAGTGCGAGAAGTGAAGGTATAACTCCATTAATACCTAATTCACTCCCTTTCATATGATGTTACATACATATATGTAGGTTGGTTGTATTTATGTCTTAATTACACATTCAAACCTACCTACAAACATATAAATGTGTCGAGCCAAATTCAAACCTATCTACATGCGAACATACAAACATACGTACACATATACAAACATACGTACCTACACACATACATATGAACCTAAACAATGCACCTACACATAAGAAAGAGAGTGAAATTAGGGATAAATGGAGTTACACCTTCAGTTCTCGCACTTCTCGCTGTTAAAAAACTTCTGAAATGATCCAATACCTATATATATATTTATGAAAAAGATAACTAAATAACATATACTATTTTATATATAAAGTTATAATGAAAATATGTATACACATATAATTATAAATATATAAAACTTAATTAATAAATTTTAACCTTTTCAAGCCCGAGCCGAGCTCGGGCTTGAAAAACTACGAAACGAGCCCGAGCCCAACTAGGCTTGAGCTCGGCTCATTTAACTTACACTGGAGCAACATTCAAACTACATACCACGAGATGAACTGGATGATGTTAGTAACCATGACACAAACACGAGCAGTCTATTTGAAGGAACAACGAATGAGATGAAACTTGTTCGCAACAATATTGCTACTTTGATATGGAATGCACACTATTAAAAAGTTAATAGTATTATATTATTGTCTTGAGTGTTGGTAAATGACTATGCTTTATTTAATTGAACATGACCATGCTTTATTTATTTGTGAAAGAACTTATATATATATATATATAGGGAGAGGATCATGAGAGAACTCCATGCTATGGAGAGAATTAGAAAACTAATAATGAAGTATTTTTAATTTAATTTAAAAAAATATTTTTATAAATTTTTTTCTTTCATCCTTCTTATATGTTGTTATTCTTCACAAAAAAATATATAAAAAAAATTAAAAAAAATTAACGTTGTAATGCATATATGTAATACATCGAATTTTTTTATAATGCATATGTGCAATATTGTGCATTTTGATATTTGAAATAGTGTTGAATAGCATATATATATATAGTTGTTTGTATTGTATATTTGCAATAGTGTTATATTATATACAAAAATTAAAAAAAATCAATATAGTGCATATGTGCATTAGTGTTTTATTACACATATGCAATAATGTGTTTTGCATACAATTATTAGTGTCGTATTTGCATATATTCAATAGTGTGTATTAGATAATGTATTTGTGTTGTATTATATGCAATAAAACACTATTTTATATATACAATACACATTAATGCACATACGCAATACATCGACCGTTTTTTTAGGAACAATATCATCTTATTAGAAGGAGGAAAGAAGAAAAATCACAAAATAATTTTTTAAAAATAGTTAAAAATAATTCTTTACTAGTTCTCTAGTTCTCTTTTTAAGAGTAGTTCTCTCTAGATCCGACCCCTATATATATAGGTGTGTGTGTGTGTGATTTCATTTAGTATTATCTTTTTATAGTTATGCCCATTTTGGTCATTTTATACATTTTATTTACATCTACAACTACTCTGCCAAACACTTAAATATATCTAAAAAACTACAGCTACCAGCTTACAGCTACAACCTCCAGCTTCCAGCCTCCAACCACCATCTTCCAGCTACCAGCCACGAGCTAGTTTTTCCAAACATACCCTTAAGCTTTTTTCTCCTGACCTAAAAACTTCAAGCTCCTTGAACCAAACAAGACTTTTAATTGAGGATGAGCTTTTTCTTAAAAGCTTGAGCTTGAAACTCCTAAAAGCTCTTAAAAGCTTCTTACCAAACATACCCTACATGTTAATTTGATTTTTAAATTTTATTTATTAATATGCTTAGAATTTTATTTTTTTCAACCCGTGTGTCATATGGAATATTTGATAATATTGAAAGCTTACTTGATTTGTACATTATTGGGCATATAAATACAATAACAAAGGATAAACACAAAAGGAAAAAGGTAAACATACGGGACACAAACTAAATACAAAATATGTGACAAACTAATAGTGCGGAGAGAATCACGTGGAGAGAATATCTATACTTGGTTGACTAGCCATGATTTGATCATTTTTTATTGTTGGAGTTACATTCCTTAATATGCTTCCGCAAGATGGACGATCATGTTGTAAGTCCGATCTTGGAGATAAGATAATTGAATCTAGCTCGTGGTAGCGGTTTGGTTAGGGCATCAGTTAATTTATCGTCCTCGGTAATATGTGTGACCAGTATAGAACGGTCTTGAGCTTTTTTGCGTACAAAGTGGAAATAGAGTGCTAGATTTTTCATATGAGAGTGAAACACCTGGTTGGCAGAATATTGAGTGGCACTCATGTTGTCACAAAATATAGCTGGTGTTGAAGCCGAGTTCTTTTAGAAGAGTTGTGATCCAAATGACTTCGGTGGTGACCGATGCTATAGCACGAAATTCAGCTTCTGTTGATGAGCGTGCTAGTGTACATTGCCTTTTTAAGCTACAAGCAATGGGATTTGAGCCAAGATATACAAGGTATCCAGTAGTGCTTCGATAATTATCTTTGTCTCCCACCCAATCGGCATCAGTAAAACCATGAATATGTAATGGGAAAGCACTTTTTATTAGGAGACCTTTTTGTATTGAACCATGAAGATATCGAAACAATCGTTTAAGTGTATGCCAATGTTTGGAAGATTGTGCAAGCATAATTTGCGAAAGTTTATTCATGGTGAAAGAAACATCTGGTCTTGTGAGGGATAAATATTGCAAGAAACTGACTAAAGCCCGATATTCGGTTGAAGTTTTTAGTCATGTTCCATCATGCAAGGTGATGGATTCGGAACACGTAATCGGTGTAGGTTTCGGTTTATAGTCACTCATATTGGCACGTTGAAGAAGATCATGTATATATTTAGATTGTGATAAGAAGATTCCTTGTCGTGAGTAAGAACTTCAACACCAAGAAAATAAGAGAGATTGCCAAGATCTTTAAGAGAGAATTTCATGGAAAGTGTAGAGATGAAATCATTGACGGTTTGAGGAGATGGACCGGTGATAATGATGTCATCTACGTAGAAAAGAATGTATATAGGAGAAGAATTCGTTGTTTGAATGAACAAGGAGGGGTCGGAGATGGCGGGTTTGAAATTTATGGACTGAAGGCATGTTTTGAGTTCTTCGCACCATGCCCGTGATGCTTGGCGTAATCCATACATGGCTTTGTTGAGTTTGCAAACATGAGAAGGAATGCATGGATTAATGAAACCGAGGGGTTATGTCGTATACACATCTTCGGTTAATGTGCCTTGATGAAAGGTATTATTAACATCGAGTTGACGAAGGTTCCAATTTTGTGATACGACAAGTAATAGATTGAGACGTGTTAGTGCACGGTTTTGCGTCTCGAGTCTTTGTATTTATCATTAACGTATTTGTCGATTTGGTTTATGTAATAAACAATTATATTATCTTTTAGTTCGTTAATGTAATGTCTAGTTCGCTAAGGATGTTTAGCGAACTAAGACTTAAGATATTATCCCTCCTGATTCGTTGAGGATGTTTAACGAATCAGGGGGTGGTTCATTAAGTTATTGTCTATTTAATGTATGTAACGAATTGGATGTTAGTTCGTTAGGGGATGTTAACGAACTAACTCCATCGTCTATTTATAGTGAACACTGTTCACACATTAATGTAGGTTTTTGAGAGTTAATTAACGAACCTCTGCCCGATCTCTCTCTCAATCTTCATAGTGATAATATTAACATACATATAAAGATATAACGTATTAACTATAGATCAATGGCAATCATGAACTAGATCCGTAGTTAGGTTAATTTATATATACAACTCAGATCTGAGATATGTGTTTGTAAGGGTTAACTGAGATCAAACAAGTGGTATCAGAGCTTTCGGTGCTCTTTTGCTCTTGAATTTGATAGTTAATTCGTTATTATAGACGTATAATTGTTATTGTGGTATAATTGTGTTTTCGGTTTGATTTAGATCAATTGAGTGTAATTGGACTGGATATGGATTGAATTGGATTCGATTTGGGTTTGGTAAGGTTATTGTGAGCCGTGGTTGATTGGAATTGAGGTTTGGAATGTGTTTGGATTGTTTAGTTTGGATCTGAGTTTGGTCGAGAAACAGAGGATTGTTTTTGGTCAAATTGGATATGTGTTAAGTGTAATTGTGTTACGGAACTGATATGAGTGTATTCGCGATTGGTGTGCGAGTATTTTGGTAGCTTATTTGAGCGATTTGGTTGGATATTGAGTTTGTATTACAAATTCATGTTTCTGGGTTCATGTTCTTCAATTTCTAGATTTCTGGAAATGTTCATTTGAAGATTTGAAGATATGAAGATTCAAGTTTGATTCGTTAATTTAAGCTTGATTGGTTAACCCGTTCAAATTGATTCGTTAACATATTTCACTAATTCGCTATGAGTTATAGTTGATTCGTTTAACCAGTTCGCTAATCTATCTGATTCGTGTTCACAGATTCGTGTGACACGTGTTTACCTTGGAAACTGTGTTATAACAACCTTTGCCACGTGGCATTCGGTGTCAGAGTTTGTTACAAACCGTTGTAACAACCTGATTCGCTATAAGTTGATTCGTTATCAACTGTAACTTGTTCGTTATCTAATTCGTTAAGTATCTTTTGGTCATTCATTACAGAAAACTTTCTAATTCGCTAAGCTTATATTAGTAATTAGCCAATTCATTAGTTGGACTCATTCGTTGACCATCAGATTCGTTGATCATCAGATTCGTTGCTTAATTCGTTAAACTTCAATTCTGATTCGCTACCTGATTAATCTTAACTTTGTTAAGGTTTAATTCGTTACCTTTACTGTTCACAGTTCGTTACACTGTTTACAGTTCGTTAATTCATTTTAATTTTTAACCCTTGAAGTTCAAAACTTGTCAAAAATGGCTAGTATGTATGCATTAGCTTCTCAAAACATGTTGATGCAACAAATGTTACAATTAGATACCGAGATTGGTTCGCATTCGAAATGTCCATGTTTGATGAAGTTCAGTGATTTTACCAAGTTGGAACCTCGGTTTCGTGCTCATTTAGGGTCAGTTCACTCTGACTGCTCATATTGTTTGGATGAAGTTTATACCGTTCCTATGATTGGGGATGAGACCATAGGCTTCAGACCTAAAGCTATCTCACAATACTCACAGGAAGAGAAGAAAGCATTAGAGATAGAGACAAAAGCTTATTCTACTCTAACTATGGCTTTACCTGAGAACATCTTTCACCAAATGGGTAGTATAAAAATGTGTGCCTCTTTGTTTCAGAGAAGTATGGGAAACAATGCTGAAAGCAAAAAGGTTATGCTTAAGTTTCAATTCAGAAACTTTAACCTACTCAAAGGTGAGACAGTTGAAGAAATGATGACAAGATTTATCACTTGATTGCAGAGGTGGATAAAATGAAACTGGAAATTTCTGAGGTTGATAAGATTGATACTATTAAGAGTGCACTACCAAATTCGTACTCTACTTTCCTAATGATATTAAAAGAAAACAGTTATTTCAATGAAGACTTGACTGCAAGTGAGTTTTTACAAAAGATTGAAGCTCATGAATATGATCTCAAGTGTCAAAAATCATCCAAGGAAAGTCAAGATCCTGCTTTCTATGGTTGTAGCATGCCTCTAAGTTCAACCATTTCACCGATTACTGCATTTCATACACAGAATGCAAGAGAAAATGAAACAACCATCTATAGTGATCCTAGAGCATGTTTTTATACTGCTGGTAACTCTGGATCACCAAATGTTTCTGCTGGTTTGGGAAGTTCATCCACTACAAATCAATACTTATCACCTCCGAATGTCAATATGAAAGAAGCTGAACAAAATTTTTCCTTTCTATCAGATTTCATGACGTCTTACGAAAATTTGGTTAGTAGCAAGATTGCCACTAGTGATCTGACTGATGAAGACTATGATCAGATTGATCCAGACGACTTAGAAATCATGGATTTAAAGGGGAACATGGTAATGATTGTTTGTAAGGTGAAAAGATTTATGCAAAGAACCGGAAAAGATCTACCTGCCTTGAACAAGAAATTGGGATTTGACAAGTTAAAGGTGAAATGTTACAATTGTCAAGAATTCGGGCATTTTTTGAAAGAATGTGACAAACCGAAAAAGGAGTATACTGGTCCTCGTGGTCAAAATTAAAATTCTTCAACGCCACGAGATAATGATGCTGAGAAGAAACCGTCAAGTTCTGGGTCACAAGCAATGTTAGCTGATGGAAATGATTGGTCACAACGACTACTGTGTAATGATAATCAAGCTAATCTCGCTTTGTTTGGGCTGACTCAAGACTTTCAAGATGCTAGTGGAAGTGAGTTGTCTTCTGATAATGATTCTGGATCTGATTCTAATGACTCTTGTGACAAGCCTACAACTGTCTTTGCATGCATGGCTAAGATCAATGAGGTTAGTCATTCTATTTCTGCTACATCATCGGTTAAAGTAACTTGTGTTGAATGTGAATCTAACAAACCTAAGTTAGAATCTTTAAAGAATCATAATGATAATTTAGTCAGAGAAATTTCTTCACTAAAAGATACTTATCAACAATCTCTCGAATCTCAAATGAGATCTCCTGAGAAGATTGAAGCATTGTCGACAAGTAACCATGATTTCAAAGCTATGTTATCTGTGAAAATGACAATTAATGACCAAAAGTTTCAAGAAATCTTGAAACACCGTTCAAAAATAACCGAACTTGAGAATGATGTTCTTCAGTTAAAGAATAAATTGAGTAAATTTCGAAACTCTTCTTTTCTGTTGAATGAAATTATTGAAGTCTCTGGAAAACAAAAGGATTCAAAGAAAGGTATAGGTTTTGTTGAAATTCCTCCACTATTTCACAATGATTATAAAATTAATCCTTTTGCTAAAAAGGAAGAAGAGGTAATTGTGAAAGAACATGTGATTTCAGAAAATCCTAAACTCAGTAAATCTGAAACTGTTAAAACCCAATTTGCTCCTCAAAAATCTCATGTTCAAAGCAACAAAGTTTATGTTGAAAATGTCGACAAAGTTATCATTGAGGATGTGTTCGAACCTGAAATCATACACAAGAACATAAACATTCCAGGTTCTAATCACATACTTTGTGAACCTCATGAATTTGAGGAGGCTGTGTATGATTCGTACACAACTAAGGTGAAACAAGATATTCATGTCAATGTTAAACCAGTGAGGGCTAGGAAACCAAAAAAACCCAAAATTTCTAATTAGGATTTGTTGCATTTCATAAATCCTAATGCATCTAAGCCATAATCTGCTCGTGTGTTTAAGTTAAAGGGGATAGACACGATGTTCACTGAGAAAGACATTCCTATAAGTATCATTAAACCTGAACTGATTGAGAGTGTATTTCACAATGAAACTTCCAAGATTCATGAACTTGAACATCGGTATGCTCAAGCAAAAACATCAGCTTCATCTGATCCATTGACTAAAGCAAAGCAAGTTTTAAAACAGGCTAAGAAAGTTCAATTTGTAAAGTCAACTAGAACAGATACGTTGAAAAGTTTTTCAAATTGTTCTAACTTAGATTTTTATTTGAAAAAGAAATCTGAGGTATCTGATGATTTTGCTAAGAGCATGACCAAAAATGTGAGTCATCAGTCATCCTCTGCGTCACATGTTCCGTCTAATTCTCAACATCATCATGTTGACATGCGAAGCTATTTCCTTTGCGGTCAACAAGGTCATGTAGTAAGAAAAACTATCAGAATCTTCATCCGTTTATCAAAGACCATTCCAAACCAGTTCCCTTGGTAAAGGAGATTCTGAAACGACCTATGTCGTATGCTGATGATACTCATATTATGTTCTCAAACGTAAATCCTCGAAAGGTTGTTCATGTGAATGAAACTCATGGTTATTTGAAACCTAAGTTTATTCCAACTGAATCATTGCGCAAGAATGAAAACTCAAATGTAGTTCAAGCTGCGTATCTGATGACCGTCGTTTGAGTCAATCAATAACCTAATTATTCTAAATAGTTAGAGCAAGTAGGGTATCGTATCACAAGGAGTATGTGGTCAATGTAATTCGTGTACAGATTTAATATTATGAAGTAACTGATTTTTAGTGCTGATCACACAAACAATTAAAGTGAATTTAGAGAATTAAGCAATAATCAAGTAAACGAGTTTCAATCAATAAACAAAGCAAATCACACCTGGGACCTCAAGTAGGTAACTTACAATAATCTCATGCAACCTAACAGATTAATCATTAACGGTTAACTACAGACTGATCAACTAGACAAAACCTTAGGCAACAAAAATTGCTTTACACACGGCACTGGTTATCAAACGATCCCTGCCAGTGTGACTCAGTTAAGGGAAATTATATGCTTTGTCGTATTCAACCTAATCAAACAACCCTATGATCAATTATTATAGCAACTGGTAACTAATCGTTCAGATCAACATAAACCTAAACCGACTGAACACACAGAAATACTAAACATCAATAATCATAGATTAACGATAAACAATTATACATAAACGTTCTTAGTTACAAGAGAAAACTAAAAATAATACAAACTTTACATCCCAGGTATGATTCGGAGAAGTTAGCCGAGCATCGACATCATGGAATCTTCAATTATGATGATATGGAACATATATGTGATCTCCGTATGAATCGGAATGGTGGAATCGCCTTCTTGTAGCTCTGTAAACTGCCAGCCAGAAGTCCTTTGGAAACCCTAACTTTATCCTTATATAGGGTTTTAAAATAGGACTCCCGTAGTTTTACTTTGGTCCAGCATATGATACTCTAGCTTCAACAAATGGTACTCTGGCTCAACAAATGGTACTCTAAATTTAGAGTATGATACTCTAATTCAACAAACCATACTTTAAAACTTCCCTGATGTGCGTTGCTTCTCAACATAGCATAAGATACTCTGATTTCAACAAATGATATGCTAAACCAACTTTTACCCAGATCCTCCAGTTTTGATCATACACTATCACACATCATCCCGGGTCTTCATCTCGTGCTCACACAGGTCCAAATTAGGTACTTTAACGTCTATGACCTGAAATACAATAAGCACGTATGAAGTATCAAAGTTCCCACAATAAACAGTTAAAACTTATAAATAAACGAACTTAATTATATACAAATTAACCAACCATCAGTAAACGAAAGGCTAAGAAACCTGTAACTTATTCGCAAGTTGCTGAACAACAATTGAATGCAACTAAGTTTAATTTTTCTCAAGGAAACCAAAAGGTGCCCAAGACTGAGGCCTAGGCTGCCTTTTTGAACTAATCATTTTCTTTTGTGTGTAGGGTACATCCAAGACCATATCTGGTGAAAACTGGATTATGGATAGTGGATGTTCTCATCATATTACCGGAAATCTCAACTTGTTAACAAATGTGAGAAATATTCAAGGGGGTTATGTGGAGTTTGCTGGGAATTCTGGGGGTATGATTACACAGGAAGGTGATGTTTCGAATGGGAAGATTACTTTTGAAAAAGTTAATTATTGTGATAAAGTGGACCATAATTTATTGAGTGTGTCGCAAATTTGTGATAAGCAATACACTACAATATTTGCAGATAAAGAGTATCTGATTAACCGGGTTATGTGATTCCTGAGGACATGGTTGTCATGCGATCACCTCTATCAAATGATATTTATGTCGTGAATATGAATTCTAAAGTCTCTACATCGATCGAAACGTGTTTTGTCTCGAAAGCAACTGAGAAAGACTCGTTGCTTTGGCATCGACGAATGGGTCATATACATGTTTGAAAGATGAACTACCTGATGGCAAATGACCTAGTAGAGGGTGTGTAGTTAAAGAATTTTAAATTATCTGATCACTGTGTTGCTTGCAAGAAGGGCAAACAGAAGAAGAAGTCGCACCCATCTAAGGTATTCAATTCCATTGATACTCCTCTTGAACGACTTCACATGGATTTATTCGGTATAGTGAATCGTGCGAGTATTTCTAGAGACTGGTATTGCCTAGTCGTTACAGATGATTATTCACGTTATTCATGGGTCTTGTTTATGAGCTCAAAAGATCAAACACCGGGTCTCGTTCAAAACTTAATCACTAAGATCGAATCACTATACAGACAGAAAGTGAGGAGAATTCGAAGTGACAATGGTACTGAATTTAAAAATACTGTATTGGATTTCTTTTGTTTACAAAAAGGAATTCATCGAGAATACAGTGCTCCATATGTACCACAATAGAACGGTGTAGCTGAAAGAAAGAATAGAACGTTGATTGAAGCTGCTAGAACGATGCTGGCCGACTCAATACTTCCTATCCATTTTTGGAATGAAGCTGTGAATACGGCTTGTTATACACTCAATCCTTTTTCAATATCTGAGGGGCAATCCTGACATCGGGTTATGGTACCCCAAATACGATACTTTTGATCTTACCGCTTATTTTGACTCAGACTATGGAGGATGCAAGATTATTTTCAAGTCTACCACAACGGGATGTCAATTCTTAGGAAACCGGCTTGTTTCCTAGCAGTGTAAGAAGCAGACAACGGTCTCCACTTCAACCGCCGAAGCTGAGTATGTTGCAGCCTCGAGCTGTTCTCAGGTTTTGTGGATACAACAACATTTTTGCGACTACGGTTTGAAGTTTCTTACTACTCCCATCTTAATTGATAATTCTGCTGCCATTAGTATCACCAAAAGTCCCGTACAACATTCTAAAACGAAACATATCGAAATTCGATATCATTTTATACGGGATTGTTATGAAAAGAAATTAATTGACCTTGAGAAAGTACATACTGATTTTCAGAAAGCCGATCTATTTACCAAAGCCTTTGATAAAATACGTTTTCAATTTTTGCTTGGTTTAAATGGATTGAAGACCCTTGCTGACATCCTGAAACTAGGATAATTATTTTTTAGTTTAGTTTGTTTTAGTTTAAATTTTATTTTGATTTTGGCTTTTGGGGGTGAAAATAGAAAATACAAAAAGATTGTGATTTTCGTTTGTATAGATAAAATCCAAAAACATTAAAAATTTAAAACTTCAAAAATAGCGTGTTTTCATGTCTTTAGTCTCCATGTCTTTAAGTTTCAATTTTAAAAAAAAAAATTAAAAACATCTTAAAAATTGAAAAATCAAAAAGATTGTGAAACTTTTAATTTTATAAGAAATTTTGAAAAGACAAAAAGAATGTGAATTTCTCGTTTGTACAGAAAATTTTTAAAAACCGAAAAGAGAAAAAGAATGTGAATTTCTCGTTTGTAAAGAAAAATCCGAAAAGACAAAAAGGTTGTGTTTTATGTATGTAAAGAGAAAAACCAAAAATATTTTCGCTGAAAATTATGTCATTTGCTTCTATTTTGAAGGACATATACTTGTATATGTTTGATCCTGATAATTTCTTGTAAATATTCGGGTTAGCCATTCACCTGACAAATGGAAAGTACTTGGGGCGTTCGTTAAGCTTTCTACTTTATTTTCTCGCTGAAAATTTTATCAGTTATTTAATTTTGTGGAGCATGCTTGCATGTTTTGGTCCTGTTATCTACCTGTAGATGGATAGGATAGCCATTTATTTATAGACTCAAAATAACTGAGGCGATTAAATTCATTTTATTATGCTCCTCAAATTTTTGAGTTTTTGAAGCAAAAAGAGAAAATGATAGTATATTGATTGTTTGACCTCAAATCCAATAAGAAATAAGCCTAAAAGACTGAGTGCTTAATCATTGGTGCATTGATAGGTCTTAAACAAGCTGTTAGAGTATAATAAGTGATATAAACTTAAAGAAAAGCCAAATTGAAAGAGGTGTTAGTCTCTAGTAAAAGTCTCGGTGAGGATGGCAGAAATGTAATAACTGGTCATACTCAAGCCTTATAGCTGTTGTTTTTCCAAAAATATAATAAAGCAAATAACAAGCGTTAGGATTCTGGACACTGTGAGTCTTTATGCGGCTTAATCATCTGGGTATTCATAAACATGAATATTTCATTCGCATTTAGAGCAAACCCAAAGTCATTAAAATTGATCACTGCTGTACTTCGTACAATCCAAATTACTGACTTGATCAAAATTCGTTGTTAGTCATACAATTGTTCCTCCCTTGCGCGCGTCTCAATACCAATAAGAAACGGACCCCAGGGGATACAATGTATGTAAGCCCACAGATGGACTTGTGCATACTCACTCACAGTAAAGGAAAATTGATGCATTGCTATAATATTCTAAAAGTTTCAAATTTTGATCAACAATATAACGGTTTAAGTCAAGTTGGGGTGATTTGGCAAAAATCAAAATAAGCTTGAACCGAGATTAGGGGCTGATAGTTTCTGATATTCTGTGCGCTAATTGAACCCTAAACCATATCACAAAAATGCTTGAAGACTTGTTATAAAATTTAAGTGGACAACAATATCAATGACCGACTTAACGCCAGTCATAATAGTGCTGAAATATAAAACTGTGATGGAAAGGCATTTTAGTCAATATGATTCTCTGCTCAAACTCAACATAAATACAAAAATATGTACTGCTTTTGAAAAATTATAAAAACAAACACAAAAAGATTGTCTATTTCTTGGTTAGGATATTCTTTCTTGTAAATACATTCTTTAATTTTTTTACAAAATACTAAAAATATTTTATTCTTTTTATCTTACATATTATTTAAAATCCTTTAAATTATGTTTCAAAAACGTGAAACGAGTAAAGTATTTGATTATCGAGATAACGGCCCTCGTTAATTCATTTAACTTAATTGGATAATTCTTTATTTAATTAATTTATTTATATTTATTTGATTTATTAATTTAATTTAAAAGATAACATCTAAATAATGTCTAATTCGTTAATTATGGATAACGAATTAGGTGTTTTTAACGAACTACACTCTAGTTCGTTCACATAATTCGCTTCCGCACTCTGTAACGAAACACTTCAAGTTCGTTATGCATATTTAACGAGTCAAGACAGGATTCAAGCCTCATTCGCTACTCTGCACGGTCAAATTAAATAACGAATTAGCTGATTCGTTAGTTCAAATTTCAAACGAATTAGTCTATTTCGTGCCTTGGGAAGCGTGTAAGGACAGAGTATATGGGACGGCATGTATACGAACCGTCCTATACTATTCATCTTCTTTCTTACACTTAAAGTTACTCTGCCAAAAATTTTCATAATTAATCGATCATCGAAATTTGACCTTTTGAGTATACCTGTGTATTGCTAAGGTATAGATGATCACTTCTTTGTGATTGTTATCAAAAATGTACAGCTTTGATAGGCTAATTATGTGATTTTGTTATAAGGGTTTTACGGCTTTTTAAACTCTGCATCATCGGAGTCATACTATGTTAATGTATCTTATTTTGATATCATTGTGATCGGAATATCATTCCGAAACCCTTGGTAATCTTTAATCAGAGTTTGATTCTAGATTGTCGGGTCAAATTGATTGTTTGTTATTTCGGGTGTTTATGCTCTATTAAAAACCCCTAATAACCTAACTTATTTCATGTTGGTAAACCTCAAATCAACACCATTTGATTCGTATTGTATTTCCGAGATCGTTACGAATGTCGATTTGGTTATTCAACGATTATTATGGAATAATCGAACCTGGATTCAGCATGTTGACTTCCAGTGTTCTTATTTAATTTTGACTTTGACCAGGAGAGTCAAAAATTAAGTCTAAGTTTGACCGTTCGTTACCCTTAGCGAATTGGAACTTCTTCGTGTCCAATTCGTTAAGGATTCAGACGAATTAGTTCAGCGAATCACTTATTTAACGAATCAGATTTGGATTCGTCAATTTGACACGAACTAGAAGTTAGTTCGTTATCCTTCATAGTTAATTCGTTGTTTCTTCTTCGTTAAATTATTTACTTGATAGCGAATCAATTGATTCATTATATTTCATTAACGAATCAGATTGATGTTTTAACGAATGACATTTCAATATTAATTTATTTAATTAATTTAACTAAGTATTGTAATTAATAAATTATTTCAAAGGTCTAAACACGTCAATACATCGATTACACACGACATCTACCAATTAAATACACTGCCTATTGATAGATATATATTAATGCCTAAAGTATATTAAACGTTCACATTACTTATATTAGTCTATATTTATTCAGTGTAATGGCCGATGAAATGGATCAAGACCCACCCGTTGCTCCCCAAGAACAAGAAAAACCCAAGATCTAGAACAACCACAAGAACAAGCTGACGTACAGTTGCTACCATATGATAAGAAGCACAACATATGTGCTTATGTTGATCCAGATGTTGCTGAGGTAGCTATGTTTGGGGATGTATTGAAATTTTTACGACGTTCGGTGATACATTATGCTATAACTGCTCGACCTACTATTTATCTAAAAATTATTAGGCAGTTCTGGAATACTGCTGAGTTTGTTGAAGTCGAGAATCACATTCAAGCCACTATCAACCAAACTCCGATAATAGTGGATGTTGAAGTGATTAGAAGGGTGCTTCGGTTTGGGGATAATGATAATAACCCAAGTGAGGCTGATAAGAAGTTAATCAAGGGTTTGTTTACACGTGTACGTTATGGTAGAGATATTGAAGAGTCCATGTTTAACAAGAATGGACTATGCCCACCTTACAAGTATCTTCTACATGTACTGATTCATTATTTGGGTGGTCGTCGGGGTGGATTTGATGAATGCCGTATCAGTTTGCAATCAGCATTTGTGGCTCTTATTCTCAATAAACCATTCGACTACTCAGAAATGGTCTTCGATCATTTGAAAGAACAAGTTCAGCAAATTGCTTAGAAGAAGAAGTTCTTAATGTATCCTCGATTTCTACAGTTGATAATTCAAGACCTTATACCAAACTTGGTGATTGATCGAATGCTAGTAGAAGATGTCCTTGACTTAGAACACATGAAGGCTGACACTGTGCATAGAATGACGACCTATCATAAGGAGAGGCCACGGGACAAACGTATGATTGGTCATATCATTAATCCTACTTATGAATGTCCTCCCGAGGATCGCTGGATCTACGATGACTCGGATTCCAAGCGTGAGGGAGGAGAAGGTGGGAACGATGAAGATGATGATGGTGGTGATGATGGAAATGGTGGTGCTGGTGATGCAGCTCTTCAAGAACAACAAGCTGCAGTCAATGCCGCGTTAGCTGCCACAATTGCAGCTCAACGTGAACGGAAACGAAAGGGTAAAGCACCATCTTCTGAAGTTCCAGCCAAGAGACGTGTATCAGCTGGAGCTGGTGTAATCATTGGTGTTCTACCACCTCGTACAACCATGTCTCAATGCCTATCAGTGCCACTTAATACTAGCACTCTGGCGCTTACCTTGATGATGATGATGGTTCCTCATGAGAGGCTTGGTATGATTCCGCAAATGGCTTTAGCTGAAATAATAATGCCTTCTGATACTCTTTCCACTGTTCCAACACCGTCATTGAGGCCTCCTCCACCGAGTGATGTCTCTTTTATGAGAATTACATGGCCTCAGGGACCAATCCAGCCTGTTCATCCTTGATTGTATAATATGCCACAGAATCTTCAAACAGACATTCTTTTGAATCTCCTCCATTTATATGAAAATCAAATGTCTGCTGATCATCAAAATCAAGAACGTCTAATGTAGAATCAACGAAGGCTGATGAGTTATGTTTCATTATGTCAAAAAGAGACAAAGGAGCTTCGTGCGATTGTTGAGTCTCAGGGGGTGAAACTCAAAGAACAGGAGGATCTGATTTTGCAGTTAACATGTGAAGATGATGCATTGAAGAAACTTAATAATGATGACCAATATCCTGATGAGTCTGGTGTTGGAGGTGAGCCTAAACAAACGCACGACTCATCTTCCGGTGCAGGTACAAGTGGTGGTGGTGGTGACTCGGGTAAGCAGGTTGTTGTTTATCACGACTCAACTGCTGTTAAACCGATCGAAATGATTGAAGCCAATACCGTCATATTTGTGGATGGATAGGGGATGGTTAGGAGTGTGGTGAACAGGGATGAGATTGTGGTTGGTGAGTTCGTTGAAAGGTCTCTAACACGAGAGCAAATTTCCATATTGCTTGGGTTGAATGATGAACAGTTGACCGTGTTAGAGATAGAGCCTGATGTTGAGGTAGTAAACGATGAAGAGATCTTAAATGATCCAACTGTTTAGATGAACACGGACTTTATTTATCAAGATGAGGAAGTTGAAGTTGAAGACGTCACTGCTGAGGAGTATCCTGACTTGTTTCAACACACAAACGTTGATCAAGGGGCTCCCGTATTTAATGAGCAGATGTTTAAAGCAGCTGAGGATGATTTGGAAAATTCGTCTAAGGGTAAGAAGTTTGTGGATACGCGTTTCAACTCGATTGAGAACCCAACTGATGATGATATTGCAAGGTGGTTCAGTCACCAGAAAGTGGGTAAAGTTATCGATGCATATCGGTATGTTGATCAAGAGCGGAAATATGAAGCTGCAGCTTGGGTCAAAGCAAACCAAGTGACATCTTTCAAGACCGTATCAAAGGTTCATGGTGATATCGTCTCTTGGCTATATGATTCTGATCTTAAGGTATGTATCGTTAAATGGGAGAAGGGAATTCAGTACTACGAGAAAATAATGGACGTATTTACCTTACCGCGTTGGGATGTTCGTACCCTCGCGTGTCATCCGTTTATCAATCATGGCGGCGACCGGATAGCTGAGTGGTTTTATCAACACCTGTTTTTCGAAGTCAATCATGGTTTCAAGTTCTTCAAGCCCCAGGTTCCTACACGTAAACGTATTTATGAAATTGATCCAAGGACTGGCCGGAGGAAGCGTGTGCCGGTGAAGACGATGCACCAAAACATGCATTTGTCGTTCGACCACTGGTACTATGAAAACCGTACTTGCGAGGCCGTCATTGTGTTGGGTAAAGGTTTGAAGACTGAGCTTATTAAGATAATCGACCCGATGTGGTTGGTTAATTTATCCGAGACCGATAATGACGTGCTGCACAAGTACAAGATTCTGATTGAGTGCAATGAAGACTATGATCTGGCTATGCAATTCCAATGCGTTGTGCGTGTTTGTTAGAACGGGATTCATAGTTGCAGAGATTGGCAGTCCAAGCGCTTCAAGTGAAGATCAAAGACAAAGAGCTCAAGACGAGGGGGTGTCTATTAGTGCACGGTTTTGTGTCTCGAGTCTTTGTATTTATCATTAACGTATTTGTCGGTTTGGTTTATGTAATAAACAATTATATTATCTTGTAGTTCGTTAATGTAATGTCTAGTTCGCTAAGGATGTTTAGCGAACTAAGACTTAAGATATTATCCCTCCTGATTCATTGAGGATGTTTAACGAATCAGGGGGTGGTTCGTTAAGTTATTGTCTATTTAATGTATGTAACGAATTGGATGTTAGTTCGTTAGGGGATGTTAACGAACTAACTCCATCGTCTATTTATAGTGAACACTGTTCACACATTAATGTAAGTTTTTGAGAGTTAATTAACGAACCTCTGCCCGATCTCTCTCTCAATCTTCATACTGATAATATTAACATACATACAATCAATACATATAAATATATAACGTATTAACTATACATCAATGGCAATCATGAACTAGATCTGTAGTTAGGTTAATTTATATATAAAACTCAGATCTGAGATCTGTGTTAGTAAGGGTTATCTGAGATCAAACAAGACGGAGTGTAGCGGGATTGACTACTAGACTAAATGTCTCAGCAAAATCAATCCCCGACCGTTGATGAAAGCGCTTTGCTACGAGTTGTGATTTAAGGCATTCAATAGCTAGAGTCGTCCGACTTATATATGGTGCGAAACACCCATTTGATTCCAATTAAATTAGCGGCTTCTGTTGAGAGAACAAGAGTCCATGTGTTGTTGTTTTGTATAGCATCAAATTCTTGTGTCATGGCATTACGCCATAAGGGGTGTTTGAGGGCTTGGGCGATGTTTGCAGGTTCGGTAACGGGACCGTTTGTAGCGGTATATAGTTGGAATTCGGAGTTGTGGTATCGTGGGTTCGGTTTACGGATGCGGGTAGCGGTGGTGGATGATTCACTGGCTACGTTTGTATTAGATGCGTGCTCGGTTGTGTGAAGAGAATCTGGTGAGGAAGAGGTAGGCTGTATTTGAGAGTTGGGCTCAGTTTGCGAGTTGGGTTGGGTTTGTGAGTTAGAATGCGGTTGAGAGTTGGGTTGTAGTTGTGAGTTGGACTCAGTTTGAGGGATAGAATCGGGTGACACAGAAGAATGTGAGGGTTGTGTGTTTCGGTTGTACATGTTGATTATGGAGGATAGATGTATTGGAGACCAAGTGTTAGGATCGGGATATGGCGGGTTGTGGTGTTGGGTATGGTTTCATAATGGAATTGTTCTTCAACAAATTGAACATGGTGGGAGGTGCATAATTTATTTGTGGTGGGATCAAGAACATGATAAGCACTTTGAGATGAGGAGTAACCAAAAAATATATATGGTTTAAATTTTGGGTGAAGTTTATGAGAAACGTAGGGTCGTAGCCACGGGTAACATAGGCAACCAAAGCTTCTAAGTTTTTCATAATTTGGTTGTTTCTTAAAGAGGTGGTGATAGGGAGTGGTATTGTGTAATGTGGGGGTTGGGAGACGATTGATTAGGTAGGCCGCGGTGGTAAAGGCAAAGGGCCAAAAGTGAACAGGCAATTTTGCATAAGAAAGAAGAGATAAACCGGTTTCAACAATGTGCCGATGTCTATGTTTGGCATAACCATTGTGTTCGGGTGTGTGAGGTGGAGACGTGAGATGAGATACGCCTCGGGACTGAAGATGGGCGGTGATTTTAATATATTCTCCTCCATTATCCGAGAATAGTTGTTTAATGGTAGTTTGAAAATAGTTTTCAACTATATTTTGAAATCGAATGAATGTTGTGAGAGAGTCGGATTTGCTTTTGAGTGGACACAACCATATATATTTAGTATAATGGTCGACAAAAATGATATAATATTTAAACCCATCAAATGAAGTAATTGGTGATGACCAAACATCCGAGAATATTAAGTCTAAAGGTTGTTGGTGCACGGTTTTGCGTCTCGAGTATTTATATTTATCGTTTGTTTATTATAATGTAAAACTTATTTATATTATTGTCTAGTTCGTTATAGTATGTCTAGTTCGTTAAGGATGTTTAACGAACTAGACTTTAAGTTATTGTTCCTTCCAATTCGTTATATTTATAAGTCTGTTTGTAATGTAACGAAGTGGAAGGCTAGTTCGTTACGGAATGTGTAACGAACTAGACCCGTCTTCTATATGTAGAGGGTCCCCCTCTGTTAAGTTAAGTTTTGAGATTAACCTTAGTGAATTGCTGTCCATTCTCTCTCTCTCGATCAAAGCTTCTAATATATAACGTATTACTAATATATATACACATACATACACCTAATATAACTTATAATTAATAGTAATCATGAACTAGATCCTTCACGGTATTAGATCTAATTGTTAATCGTTATAGATCTGAGCTAGATCCGTGTTTAAACAAAGGTGCTTTAGAAGATAAACTGGATTGATAAAAAGGTAATTTGTGGCTCTTGTGTATATGACAAGAGTTACAATATTTTGGTGAATGAGAAATACAAGAAACAAAGGAAGATAAAATTTGCAAGGTATTATTGTTTGGATGTCCCAATAAATGATGCCAAGCTATGGATTTTGACTTTTGCAACGAGAAGGTTATGGGATCATATGAAGAGCCGATTTCATATATCCTGTTGTTTTCCTTGACTTTAAGGAGCGGGAGTTTGGAACTTTAATCCTTGAGGACAAAATGAAAACCACAAAATTGGTTATCATAGCATAAACGAGATATAGAAATAGTATTTCGTGAAATTGAGGGCACACAAATTGTAACACCGCATAAAATACCCTCATAGGATTTAGCCCAAAATGTCAAACTTATATGTCTAGGGACTTAAAATGAAAATTCTGAAACTTCTGTCACATCGCGATACCCGACGGGGTAATCAAAAGGCCCATCGTGTATAGCGATGGACATGCACACAATCCAATATTTGGGCGGCGTAGCGATACGCTATGGCCTAAACATACGGGCTTATCGCGTATCGCTATGACCACGTTAAGCAACCGGGTACACGTGTCCAACCACGTGTCAACACATAGCACGATTTGACAGGCCACGTGTGTAATAACTCGGACTTTTCAGAACTTATAGACCCGACCCGTTTCGGTATTCAGGTCATTTTATAAATTATTTCGTTTATCGATTTATTTTTATTGTTGTTTAATTATATAACTATAACTTCCTTACTTTGGCAAGAATAACCCAACATAAAACCTTTTATTCATATTTTTATTAAAACTCAAACATTAAGGGTTCAAAGTGAAAATTATTATAACCCATTTCCCTTATCTGGATAATCCATTTACCCATATTCTTATCTATTGGGTTTCTTGTACCCGAATATGAAGATCCCCAATTTGGTTAATGAATATTTGTGTAATTAATGATTTTGATCTCGTAATCGTTTATACATATTAATCGCGGCCTAACCGACTTATTAAACGAGTAAACAATATCAAACTTGATCCATTTTCTATCTTTAACCTAACCAACAAATTGTTTAACCATTATACACGAAATCGGGTATAATATTCCAATTAAATTACAGGTTGCGATCTATATAACCTCGCTGATAGTTCCCCCTTGTTAAATTGATTTAGTTTGATCGTTTATACCTCATTCATACCCTTATAACCGCCGACCACTGTCGCAATCTACTAACCTTCTGTCGTTCACTGTTTGAGGTAATTAATTACATAGATAGAATCACGATGTCTTGTTCTGTATTAACCCTATGATTAATTTGATCAAACATAACGGGATTGATCAAATCGATTTCTAGGGTTTGTATTTCCAATCTGTTAGGTCTGCTTCTGTATATAATTAATGCAAACCAGTTTTTATCGCGCATCACTGGTAGCCCAGTTGGTTAAACACCATGTATCACAGGGGGCAGGTCGCGGGTTCGACCCCCTGCACCCCTGGTTTTTAGTTAATTTTTGTTGGTTTCTTTTAAACACTTGATAATTATATAATATTAACAATAATAATTAATCAAAACTATTTTATTAAAAACCTACAAAAGAACTTGTGTTTTTCTCGCACCTTCCGTGCGTGTACGTATATGTAGACATATATGTATATATATGCATATGTATATGTATATATTAGTTAATAAAAATTGACAAAAGTTTTTATTTATAAAGGTTTTGTTTATTTAAAATACATAACAAAGTATATATGCATATATTTCAATACCATATTATTTGACATAATTATTTGGCAAGTATTTTATAAACCAAATGTATTTTTTTAATATTTATATATACTATTTATTACAACTTTCACTAAAAAGTAAAACTTATAAATAAAAGCCATTTATAAATGATTCTTTTTATATAAATTAATATATTATTTGATAAGTAATCGTTGTTTATAAACTTTATATAAATTATTATTTTACGAACACCCATTCAATCTCGAATCTCTTTATATATGTTATCAATATTTATTTGCTTAATTAGTTTACAAATATAAGTTTAAATGACTAAAAGAGTATAGTAGTAACTTAATAGCTTTATAATTATCGAACTCGCTTATCCGATCTAGTTCATTAACTTAGCGTATCTTTGTATTCTTTTTCCTTATTAGGCTTTGTCCTACAACGCGCGTGACCCGCTTTTGTTATTTTAGTGTTATCTATTCACTTTTGTTCGTCTATCGAGATGAGTACCACATTCCCCTATTTTACTTGTGTTCCATGTTTTGGGGACATATGCGTAAATATTTTTTCATATATACTAATACTCAAAACTGCAACTTTGTGTTATGTGTTAACAACTTATACTTTACTTGTTTATGTGCTTATTTGCTTTGTATGCTTCCGCATTCTGAGAGGTCCAATATAATCTCAGTCTAGTATGATCATACGCCAGTCGTTAGCCTTTGTGCTTCTTGACATCTCAGTTATACTTGCTCATTTGGTTATTTTGTTATTCTCATATGACTTGTTGCAGCTACGTATTTTGTTATATGTACTATATGTACAACTAAACTGGTGTGTTGCTCACTCAACATGTGTTGTTGACAAAATTCTATTTTAAACACATATGCAGGTTATCGTAGAAACTTAATGCAGGTTGGTGAAGAGTTAGTGAAGAATTTAAGATAGAAATGATACGATCAAGAATTTAATTTTTAATTGTTGTTTGTTTAATAAATTGTATTTTGTACTTGGTGTTATTTGAAATTATTAAATAGATATTGAAACTTATAATGTGCATGATAGTAACCTGGAGAGCTGTTACAATCAGTTCGTGCCCCGGCATTTCCGCCGTAGGTTGGGGTGTGACAACGTGGCGAGACGACGTAAAGTGCGGCGTCACGATACGCGACTGCCAGCAATTTACACCATCACGTATCGCGATGGGTTACGAAATCTGCCTATAAAAGAGGGTGACGGGCATTGAGGTATTCTCATCCCAAAGCACCTCCACTTACACACACTTAACCTAGGGAAGCATGCCCGATTGCCGTGTCGAGCCGACGTTTCGTTTCCTCGAGTTAGCAATCACATAAGTGAGTAGATCAAGATCCTACCGACAAGTCATCACCTTTTCTTAGTATTATTATTCTGAGTGTTCGTGCTAAGGTAGGGGTTATGTTTAATATATATAATTATAGCTTAGAAATCAATCGAGGCTATGACCTTTAACCTTGAAAGTATTTTATAAGCATTCACAAACAAGTTTTCATAAACGTTACATCTTAATGAAGTAATGTTAACAAAATATATATTTTGACGGGCATGTAGTAAACTGTAAGGGTGATATCACTAGTATTGACTTTCTTGCCTAAGGAAAAGTAATTCGTACAAATCTCAATCAACGAGGGACCCGTTTACTTACCTGGAGAAACTCACCAGCGTGTTAGAACCTATTAAGCCAAATCATGCTATATCAAACATCACATAAAACGAGTGTTTTCATTCATAAACAAAGTGATAAACAATTTCAAGGTTAAGCTTAAGAGTAATAGCTTAATCAAGAAACATCATTCAAATATTTATACAAACCTATTCATGTATAGGTTAAAACCATTCTCATATTCAATCAAGGTTTCAAACGCACACCGACGGTACAGGTGAATACGTTAACCTTTACAAATCAGTCAAAACATATTTATACTCGATAAGATGAACGAGTGTTTGTCTTAAAGATTCGATCAAAGTTTACATGAGATTACGTGATCTCTAAAATGTTAAAATACAAATTAGAAAATAAAATAAATTCAGACTGATTACACATGTGTCTGAATCCACACATAACTGTACAGCCTAAACAGTCAAAGGTTACGTGGCCGCGGGTTAACAGTCATAACTAGTTCTCCATTAAGGGCTACGTGACTCGGGGAACACTTTTGTGTGTGTAGGGTAGTGGTACAAATCCCAATAATGAAACTTCTTTCTCAGTGTATAGAAAACTATATTTCCAACCCAATGCAGATAATTAAGTATTGTAATAAGTAGCGAGGATTGAAGTCATCGTGGAAGTTAGAAGCGCATAACATGATGGCTCAGCTTTTGTTATCAAAATCCTTGTAATATAAACATACATTTTGTAAACGAATACTTGAGTATTTAATTCCCAGGTAAATTTTCAATGTAAATTAATATTATATTCAACCTAAAAGTCTTCCGCTAAAAATTAAACAATAAAATCTGATATATTTACAAAACAGGTACCAACTTGTGGTCATACACCTAGGCCCTAAATTGGGGTGTGACAGGTTGGTATCAGAGCCATCAATTTCTGCAAATTAGGTATGAATCATTAGTACCTAAGCTTTAACCTTAAAGTTATTGTTATTATTCTTATTATTATTTCATAGGGATAAGATAGGATTGGTAAACTTCCTATCCCTAAATCTAACTAAGTGCAGATGTCTTATATTAACTATCTTGGTCATAGATGTCGAGTAGCCATTCGAACCAAACCAATACTCATTCGCGAACCATCAGATATGGCGAGCGGTAACAGTTATTACACTAACTTCTTCAATCAAAATCAACCAATCAATCTGACACTACCATATGGGAGTCAACCGTGTATCTCCTGGGAAGTCAGCAATGTCCAATCGAAATCTCTGACGATACTGCCGACAACATTCCTCAATATTATCCATCTGAATTTCAACTTATCAACGAGGAGCAAGAATTCCAAAGTAAGATTAAGTAGAAAACTAATTTAGATTCATCAAACTGGATGGAGTGTCACTCTGACCAGAGCAGATGGCAATTTGGATCGCCACCACCAAACTATCAAGTTCCACAGACTATCGCAGGACCAAGTCGAAAACCTAAGATGAGGGTTACCATGACCTATGAAAAGATATCATTTCAAGCACCAGTCAATAATCCTTATGAATCGGAAGAAGATCCCGAGGAAGAATATGAGGAAAGAGAAAATCCTTATTTTCCTCCATATGTTGGACCAAGACCCTCAATCTCCCAGCAAGCTAATGAGAACCGCGAGGAAGCTAACCTTATCGAGGAATTTTACACTAATAATCTCCCTGATGAGGAAATGCATGCATATGTTGCAAATCCGCATTTATATCCACGGGAAAATGCATATCTCTTCTCAGTCGTGTCTGCACCAACGGGATATCCTAACCCACCTAATGCGGTGATGGACGAGTTGCGGAACGAGAAAGTGGATAAAAAGAAAGTAGGAAAGAAGATTGTCAATAAATGTGACAAGATGAAGAATCTTGTTAAGAAGTGGATTAGAGATTAATTAAGAATAAAATGGTTGTTATGAATCGTTGTTGACTGTTATGTTTTCTTCCTTGTAACAAAAATAATGTAATGTAAGAAAGTGTGTCTTTTCTTGTAAATTAAAACCTTGTCTTATTCATGTAACAACATGTCTGGACAAGGCAAAGCTCATAGTGATCCCGAAGTTTAAGTAAATAATAAAGAAAAGACCGTGGAAGAAAATATACAAGCAATACGGAAAGATTATGTGCCCGGTATTCGTGACTTGATAAAAGAAGCTGTAAACCCACTTTAAGAACTCATGAAAAACGATCCTAGTTGCACTGCTTCTCAATCAAACACGCGAAATAGTCGAAGTAGGAGTAAAACTGTAAACTCACGAAAAGAAACCAAGAAAGAAACGGAAAAGAAATAAAAAGTAATTGAGAAAAAGAAAGAAGAAGGTGATCAAAGCTCGACCGCTGAGAATGACCTCCGTGATAGAACTAAGAAACTTAAAATACAAGAAGGTTGTGATTTCAAAGTTTATAATCCAAAGGAATTTCACGGTGATAAGGGAGCGATTGTTAGCCTCTGATGGTTGGAGGAGATAGAGTCTATTGTGTTGATTAGTAAGTGTACCGAGATGGAGAAAGTTCAATATACCTCCCAAATGTTCAAGGGGGGAGGCGTTGGAATGGTGGAATACCCTTATTGAGGTCAAGGGTAGAGAAAACTTGTATAATTTAAAATGGAAAACTTTTAAAGAAATGATACTGAAGAAATATTGTCCAATCAATGAAATCGATCAGATTCAAACCAAATTATGGAATCACAAAGTTGTTGGCACGAATCTCAAGGAATATAATACCAAATTTCTTGAGTACTGTAGGATTGTTCCTCACCTGGTCACTCCCGAAATTAATAAAGTGACTCGATACATTTACGGACTACCAATCGAGATCCGTGATTTGGTCCGTTCACATATGCCATCCACCACGGAATCTGCCATGGAGTTGGCAGGATATTTAATGGACGGAATGATTAGAAATAGGGACAAAAGGAAGAAAGATGATGGGACATCGACTGTTGGAGGAATGGTTAAGAAGGTAGAGAAGAAGAGGGAAGGAGCATTCATGTACACCCATCCAATTTGTAAAACATGTGGTTAAAAGACACTTTGGGAGATGTCAACGACCCCTAAATACCATCGTATGTAATTCCTGCAAAAAAATGGGTCACGTAGAAGCCGACTACAAGAAAAAGGCAGTGGTATGTTTTGATAGCGGGGTAAAAGGCATTTTAGTACGGAATGTCCGAAGAGGAAGCTGACAACAACATCGGTTGGTGCAACTGGTAGCGGTGCCAAGACCGATACCAAGAAAGGGAACGCCCGTGTCTTCATGCTGGATACTCAGAAGGTCGCAGACATACCAAACGTGATCACCGGTACGTTTCCTATCAATAATGTTTATGCTAGAATTTGTTTGATTCGGGTGCAAACCAGAGTTTTATAGATTATAAATTATGTAGTCTATTGAATGAACCCTTATTTAAACTAGATAAACATTATGAAGTCGAAAATGCTGATGGAAATGTAAGTAGAATAACCGAGGCTTTAAATAATGCCACAATTTCTTTAGCCGATCACATCATACCTGTACGATTGTTGCCTATGACATTAGTAGGTTTTGATGTAGTTTTAGGTATGGATTGGCTATCATCTAATCAAGCCCGTATCATATGTAATAATAAAGCCATTGTTATCCAAACGTCTAATAACAAAACCATTTGAATAACCGGTGATAAAGAAGCAGGAAAGATAGGAATAATTTTTAAGATAAAAGAAAGTTGTTGCTTAGGTAAGAGATGCCTTGCATTCATTGCCTATGTAACCAAAGAACCTGAACCCAAAAAGATGGAAGAAGTGCCAATCATATCTGAATTCCAAGACATGTTTCACAACGAGTTACAGGAACCCCACCAGATAGAAAAGTATAGTTTAGAATCGACCTTATACCAGGAACTTCACCGATAGCTAAGTCTACTTATAGACTAACACCCACTGAAATGAAAGAGTTAAATAAAAAGTTAGATGAGCTTTTGAACAAAGGATTCATACGACCGAGTTCGTCACCATGGGGACATCCAGTCCTGTTTGTAAAGAAGAAAGATGGGTCGATGAGAATGTGTATAGATTATAGGGAGCTAAATAAGGTTACAATCAAGAATAAGTACCCACTACCAAGGATCGATGATCTGTTTGATCAACTGCAAGGAGCAAGTTGTTTTTCCAAAATTGATCTCAGATCAGGATACCATTAGTTGAAAGTTCAAGAAGAAGATATACCCAATACGACATTTAGAACCTGATACGAACATTATGAGTTCACCGTTATGCCTTATGGACTCACTAATGCTCAGGCAGCTTTCAAGGACATGATGAATCGTGTTCGCAAACCATATCTTGACAAGTTTGTTATCATATTCATTGATGACATTCTTGTTTATTCAAAATCCAAAGACGAGCTCAAGATCATACTTGAAACCCTAATAAACGAGAAGTTGTACGCCAAATTCTCTAAATGTGAATTTTGGTTATCTGAAATTCAATTTCTTGGTCATGTTATAAACAAAAAGGGTATTCAAGTAGACCCAGCAAAGATAGAAGCCATTACCAAATGGGAGAAACCCAAAACACCAACTCAAGTTAGAAGTTTTCTAGGATTGGCTGGTTATTACCGAAGATTTATTCAAGACTTCTCTAGAATAGTTGTCCCATTAAATTCACTCACTAGAAAATCAATTAAGTTTGAATGAGGACCGAAACAAGAAGAAGCATTCGAAACACTTAAACAAAAGTTAACCAATGCACCTATCTTGGCCTTGCCAAAAGGATTGGATAACTTTACCATATACTATGATGCTTCGAACATGGGAATGGGATGTGCTTTCATGCAAGGAAAGTAAGTAATTGCTTATGCTTCAAGACAATTAAAAGTTCACGAGAAGAATTACACCACACATGACCTTGAATTGGGCTCTATAATTTTCGCATTGAAATTATGGCGACATTATCTATATGTGTAAAGTTTCTAATATACACTGATCATAAAAGTTTGAAGCATATATTCAATCAAAAGGAATTAAACATGAGATAAAGACGTTGGATGGAAACTCTCAATGATTACGATTGTGAGATCATATATTATGAAGGAAAGGCAAACGTTGTGGCTGACGCCTTAAGTAGGAAGGAACATGAAAAGCCAAAAAATGTCCGAGCTCTCAGATTAGAAATTAAAGTTGATCTGAATAATCAAATCAAAGAAGCTCAGAAGTTGGCACTAGAAGAAGGAAACATTTAAGCTGAGAAAGATAACGGTTCAGTCGATCAACTAGTCAAAGGAAGTCACGAAATACTTAGGCTTGTACAAGGATTTGGGTACCAACGGTTGGAAATTTAAGAGATAAGATTCTAGAAGAAGCTCATAAGTCTAAGTACATGATGCATCCGGGAAGCGACAAGATGTATCACAATCTAAAAGATGATTATTGGTGGAATGGTATGAAGAAGGATATTGCTCTATATGTTGCCAAATGCTTAACCCGTTCTAAAGTGAAAGCCGAACATCAAAATCCGTTAGGATTATTACAACAACCGGAAATACCAATTTGGAAATGGGATATGATAACCATGGATTTCATCAAGAAGTTACCTAAAACTTCTCGTTAAAACGATGAAATCTGGGTTATTGTAGATAGACTTACCAATTCTGCTCATTTCATTTTGATACAAGAAACGTTTAGCATGGATAAGTTATCACAACTATATGTCGAAAATATAGTATCTTTACATGGTGTGCCGTTATCCATAATTTCCGATAGAGATAGTCGTTTTACCTCAAACTTTTGGTCAAGTTTTCAAAAAGCCATGGGGACTTGATTAAACTTAAGTACTACATATCATCCCCAAACAAATGGACAAAGTGAGCGAACGATTCAAACTTTGGAAGACATTCTTCGTGCATGTGCCATCGATTTAGGAGGAAGTTGGGATACCCATCTTGCTCTAATGGAATTCTCGTACAACAATAGTTACCATACGAGTATCCAAATGGCACCATTTGAAGCATTGTATGGACGTAAGTGTAGAACACCTGTTTGTTGGTCATAGACAGGTGATAATCAATTATAAGGACCTGAAATTGTTCAAAGAACCTGAAATCATTCAAAGAGACACTGATCAAGTAATACAAATTCGTGAACGATTAGAAACGGCTAGAGGTAGACAGAAAATTTATGCGGACATTTGACGCAAACCATTAGAATTCAAGGAAGGCGATAAAGTACTACTCAAAGTATCACCATGGAAAGGTGTAGTACGATATGGGAAGAAAGGAAAATTAAGTCCACGCTTCGTTGGACCATTTAAAATACTCGAAAGAATTGGGCCAGTTGCTTACCGACTGGAGTTACCCGAGGAAATGAAAGGCATTCACGATGTATTTCATGTATCGAATCTACGCAAATGTTTAGCCGACGAAACTATTACAATGCCATTGAAGGACGTTAGAGTCAACAAGAAGCTTAAGTTTGTACAACAACCGATTCAAATAGAAGACAACATGATCAAGCTCCTCTAGCGCAAGCGACTCAAGCTCGTAAAGGTCAAATGGGATTCAAGAAGAGGACCCGAGTATACGTGGGAGCTCGAGTCAGAAATGAAGAAGAAGTATCCCTATCTATTCCAATAAATCTCGAGGACGAGATTATTCAAAAGGTAGGGAGGATGTAACATCGCGTAAAATACCCTCATAGGATTTAGCCAAAAATATCTAACTTATAAGTCTAGGGACTTAAAATAAAAATTTTGAAACTTCTGTCACATCGCGATACGCGAGGGGGTAATCATAAGCCTCATCGCGTATAGCGATGGACTTGCACACAGTCCAATATTTGGGCGGCGTAGCGATACGCTACGGCCTAAACATATGGGCTCATCGCGTATCGCTATGACCACGTTAAGCAATCGGGTACACGTGCCCAACCACGTGTCAACACGTGGCACGATTTGACAGGCCACCTGTCACAACGTGGCATGGCGGCGTAATTTGCAGCATCGCGATAGGCGACGGTCAGCAGTTTTGTAACACCCCGTAACCGCAGCGGAAACGTACACGGGATGCAACAGACACATCTGATATCAACAGCATTGCTTATAAAGAAAATACCACTACATTAATTTATATCATATTACATTGTTGCTAGTTTCGTTACTGTCTAGGTGTTACACACAAAATTTACCGATAAGACATTACTATATTCATTTCAAACTATAGATCAGCAAGCCTCCAACAAGTAGCACAGATCATTAAGCACATATCAATCATTCCAACTTGGGCATACCTAGAAAACATGTAAAGAAAACGGGTCAACTACGAATAGTTGGTGAGTTTCACTAATTTAAATAAACACTGACAGATCATTTTAATAATCATTTATTAAACGATGTAATTATGCGGGAAACTATGTTTCCCCAGAACATTTATAACCTCTGGGAACTAAGTTACCCCAGAACAATAATAACCTCTGGGAACTACGTTACCCCAGAATAATAATAACCCCTGGGAACTACGTTACCCCAGAACAATAATAACCTCTGGGAACTATGTTACCCCAGAATAATAATAACCTCTGGGAACTACGTTACCCCAGAACAATAATAACCTCTGGGAACTATGTTACCCCAGAACAATCCCACACGATAAACAATTTATATATTCTATGCATCAAACCATATATATATTTAAATATACAAGTATTTCCATACGATCAGTATGTACTTAAATACTTTAATAAATACATGCTTTCCGCCCCGGGAAAATATTTAAAACAGTTCAGTAAAAGGGGCTCATGAAAACTCACCTTTCTGTGAGTCGGGACGTGATACAATGAACTGCTATAAGCCTGGATCTGTAATATAATATCTAGTCGTTACTATATAATTCCCATAAATTAAATACGTATCAATCGGTACATCTGGGGACATTGTTAGCCCAGTACTGTACTTGATTCGGGGACAATGTTAACCCCGTGACACTTCTAAGGACTCAGATTGTGACATTGCTTAGAGTCTGACGGTCAAAATTATCATTTTTATGATTTCCTTGATTTGCGTGCCTAGCACGGTTATCCGTTTTTAGTTTCAAAAATGAGTTTGGTCACACCCGACCCAAAAATGGTGTTTGACTGTTATTTTAGTTAAAGTGTTGAAATTAGAGCTCGGTTTGGTCACCCCGTTTGGCCGCGGGGCCCGTTTCCGTCATTTAGGTGCCGGAAACAGTAAAATCGGGTGAAATTACCCAAATCATCCGAATTATTTTCGGATGATTTTCTTTTATTTAATTTACTTAGTATTATGAAAATGGTCTATTTTTAGGTTTTTATATACCAGTCAGCTCGCTTATGCGAGTTTTGCCGGTTTACACGTTTTAAGCTTTAAAAATTTGTTTTTATGTTCTTTTTAGCACAAATAATTACCCGTTTAGTCTCGGGTCTTGAAATTTTGCACAAAACTTATTTTGACAGTAAGAAATTCTATAAAAATTTTCCAGATTTATTTTCTTATATTTACATTTATTTATCTATTTTTAAACCTTATTAAAACACTAAATATGTCAAAAATACCAAAAGACTTTAGAAAAATCCCAAATTTTTCCGGGATGATCCCTGCCATCCTCATAACTCCCTGGAATTTTTCCAGAACCCAAAACTCATTTTTCAAGCCATTTTCACAAAAACCGAGCTAGAAAGCCCTAGAACTCGTTTTACCGAAAAGCCCCCTTAGACTTCTCCAACTGAGCTCAAATTTTGTGTGTGACTTTTATATGTTATAAAAAGCTTATCCTAAATTTTCCAGAATTTTTCATCAAGTTTAGCTATTTTTCACCATTTTTGGCCAAAACCGAGCATTAAATTCACCAAATATTCATCTTTTATCCAAAAATTACCACAAATTCACAGATCTCATATTTTCATGTATAGATCATCTCTGTGAAATTTCATGACCCGACTCTAAGCACTCTACAATCTGTCCATAATCACTAAATCACACGAAAACCGAACTATCTTGTGTTTTCTAGCGTTAGATCGCAAAGATCTTGGTTTCTAGCCTTTGCTAGCCACTAGATGTTGGAATATCGTATGCCCGAGACACATAACTAAGTTAATGTGGCTAGTCATGTTTGATCCAAGTCGGGTCATACCCAATAACGAGTTAGACACACACCAATTATGTATTTGTTAAGATAAGATCTATAAGACAAATACAGAACACGACACTTTCAGAAAATCGGGTTTCTGAATAATTACTTGAAAGTATTAAATAATTAATTGGTTAATTTATTTATTCAAATAATTATTATTGGAATGATTATTTAACTATGTATTCTTTTATAAAATGGTTTATAAAAGATGGGGTGTTTATATATTTTTATAAAGTATAAAATATATAAAATAAAAAGAAAAAAAAAAAATAATAATAATAATATTGGGGCCGGTTTTGGGTGGGCCCCACACCCCACTAACTTGGTCAAAATGATTAACATGCAAAGACATAAGGTGGAGTGTGGACTTGTATAAAAACCTACCCTTATGTGTGCATGTGTACAATCAAGATTCATATGACTTTCAAGTAACCAAAAAACAAGACACAACTCCCTTCTTTCTTTCTCTCTAGCTCACGGCCAAAAGAGAAGAAGGAGCTCGGGTGTCGGGTTTTTCGTGTTCGAGCTCCCTAGCATAGCTCGGTGCGTGTTGGAGGCTCGGGGTATATTCCGTTTGAGGGTTTTCCTTTGAAAGTCTAGCATTCACATCATCATCTTCTTCAACCATCCACCAAACTCTTAAAGGGTTAAGATTGTAAGTGTTTATATGCTTTGATAGTTTAGTTATTCCGTATCATTTGATCCTTGCTTCGGGTTTCTAGTAAATAGATTATTGGTAATCTTGAAATGAATAAACTAGGTTGTTCATATGTTTAGTTTGTAAATATCACGCTTCCGCCTTAATTGTGACTAGTTAAATGGTTAACTAAGTTTATAAATTCTATAGAAACCCAACAAATGGCATCAAGAGCCGGGATACGGGAAACTAAGCTTCGGGTTCTCGGTTTTATATTTTTCCCCTTGAAAGATTTTATACAAAAAATTAACATGCATGATTTTTTTTGTATTTAATCTTGTTATTGTTTTTGGCTTTGTTCAAAAAAAAAAAAAAAAAAAAAAAAAAACCGAGTTAATGGGCCGAAGCCCAATTCGGGTGAATTTGGGCCGAAGCCCACTTGAATATGGTTATTGGGCTAACCGGAAATAAAAGGGAAAAGGCTATATGGGCCGAAGCCCATTTTTGGTTAATTGGGCCGAAGCCCATGTGTTTTGCACATGTGGGCCGAAGCCCATAATCTAGTTATTGGGTCAAGCCCAAATGGGTTGGGCTAGGCCCGATAAAGTCAAGGGGTTTTGGAACGGGTTCCTAAAACATAACGGGTTATGTTTGTTAAAACTAGACCGAGCCGTAGACCAAAGTGGATGTTTATTTGTGGTTGATGTTGTGATTGTAGTTAATTATTCAAGTTTCGGTTTGTAATAATTAATTATGGGCAATTTTGTAATTTTGTAATTATTTATTCATATGGGTATGTAATAAATAGGTTATTTGTAATTTCTTTATTTTATAGAAAAAAATGTATTAGGACATTTGATTTTGTAAAATTAAAGAAGATTGCAAAATTGGAAGTTTGGGCCTAATTGGGCCGGGTATGGTGATAATGGGTTTCACAAGCCCATTAAGGGATTCAAGCCCAAAAGGACCTAAGCCCACCAATTGAGCCCAAGTGGAAGCTTATGGAAGCTAAGGCCCAAGTTCAAGCCCAATGGATCACAACAAGGTTGAAGAAGATGCTCGAAGCATTTGGATGCGGGATCGAGTGGGAGCTACAACATCCATGTGTCATGTGTCCCTTAGGATCGGACCTAAGATACACACTTGTTTCGGCTAACAAGTGTGGTCTAACTTAGTGGCTCGTGTCTAGTATAATTGTGTATGCTTGTTAATTAATTGATTGTTTGATTGTGTGGTTGTTAGATATTAGGATATCAACTTCGTCACATAGAATTAATTAACAAAGCATAAAACGGGTTCTAATAATTATCGGTAATTACGTGACACATAGTTTAATAAAATGGATTTATTAACTAGCCGTCTCACGCCCATAATAAAATGGCTTTATTATAAATTAGAATTTTGAAAATGGTTTCAAAATATCATGTTACTAAATGCATGTTAGAACATGATTTAAAGTTTTACAACTAGAATTATTAAAACTAAAAATCCCTTTTAAAATTAAGGATAATAAGTTAAACACCATCCTTTTGTATAACACTTAACATATTAATAAGCTCTTAGTGGGAAAAAGGTCACCTAACCGCATAGAGTAAATTAACATGTTGAGGTAATATTGGCATAAAATGGGAAAAAGGTCACCTAACCGTTTGTATGTTAATATTACAAGTTGATACAAGTAGGACGACTTAAATTAGAACCATGTGAAGAGGGTCACCCAAGCATGGGGTCTAATAGGTGTTGATGGGATAAACATGCCAACACGAAATATGATTTCGAACCGGTCCCATAAATTCTAGAAGTTGCAAAAGGGTTTGCAATTGTTATGAATAACTACCTTGATAAACCGACAATGGGAAAAAGGTCACCTAACCGGAGTCGGGTTTATCGTTGGATTCTAGATTTTAATTATTAATTATATTTGCATATATAAAAAGGGTATTAATAATTAAAAGGTAAAACACTAAAATGAACTTAATTAAAATTCTGCAGATGGCCGCACACGTCGACGACAACATAATCCCTAACGTCCAAAACGTATCTCTCCGATCTATTCTCGCTAAAGACCGTCTTAACCACAATAACTTTTCGGATTGGTTCCGAAATTTAAGGATTGTTCTAAAACAAGAAAAATTATATCATGTTTTGGAAACACCTATCCCCGAAGAACCGGAAGAGGGAACTGAGGTCGAATACATGAATTGGGTCAAACTCACGGAAGATTCCATTCAAGTATCATGCCTCATGTTGGCGACTATGGTTCCCGAAATCCAAAAGGATTTCGAAAACCATAATGCGTACGACATGATTACTCAACTTAAGGAAATGTTCCTTAAACAATCGAGAGTGGAAAGGTTCGAAACGGTTCGAGCCTTGCATGCATGTAGAATGGATGATAATCAACCAGTTTCAACTTATGTACTTAAGATGAAAAGTTACATTGATCGCCTCGCCAAGCTCAATTGTCCCATCTCAAAAGAGCTAGCAACGGATTTGATCCTTAACTCTTTGTCGAAAAGGTTCGACACTTTCGTGTTAAATTATAACATGAACGGGTGGGACAAAACCATTGGAGAACTTCACTCAATGCTTAAAACAGCCGAGGCGAGCATGGGCAAAAGGGTTTTACCCGTGTTTGCGATCAATGAAGGTAGATCCAAGAATCGATCTCAACCCAATCTTAAGGCTAAGGTAGCAAAAAGAAAGGGTCCCCCTATGCATCTTAAGGGTAAGGGCAAATCACCGGTTATGGCAAAGAAACAAAAGGTTATGGAACCGAGGGGTCATAAGGATGATCCTTGTTTTGGTTGTGGGGAGACCGGACACTGGAAACGCAATTGCCCGGTCTACCTAAAAGAGCTAAAAGACAAGAGGAATGCGGCGCATACCTCGGGTAATGTCTTTATGATTAATGTTGAGCTAAATCTTATTTCTTCTAACACATGGGTATTGGATACTGGATGTGGAACTCATATTTGCAATTGGTTGCAGGGGTTCAAAAAGAATGAAGACTTAAAGAAGGGCGAAGTGAATCTTTTCATGGGCAACGGTGCAAGAGTACACGTGGTCGCTAGAGGAGACTTCACTTTATCACTTCCAAGTGGTTTGGAAGTTGTTTTAAAAAATGTTTTGTATGCTCCTAGTTTGACTAGGAACATTATTTCTGTGCACCTTCTTAGACAATGTAACTTTGACTTTAAATTTGTAAGATCGGAAATGCATGTGTCATCTAATGGTATCTTTTATTTTAAAGCTGTACCAAACAACGGTATTTATGAATTGGTTCATGATAATACCTCAAATAGCTCATTATATCAAACTTCTACTAAAAGACTCAAAAAGGGTTTGAGTGATTCCTACTTTTGGCATTGTCGCCTTGGACACATAAACAAGAATCGTATAAATACTCTCCAAAAGAAAGGTCTTTTGAAAACAAACGAGTTAGGTTCGTTTGATGAGTGTGAATCTTGTATTCAAGGCAAGATGACCAAAGAGCCTTTCAAAGGTACAAATGAAAGGGCTAAGGATTTGTTAGGTATCATACATACGGATGTATGCGGACCTTTCAAGCCAACTAGTAGGAATAGTGAAAGGTACTTCATTACCTTTACCGACGATTTTAGTCGATATGGGTATGTTTATCTAATGAAACACAAACATGAAGCCTTTGAAATGTTCAAAGAATTTCAAAATGAAGTGCAAAATCAGCTCAACCGAACAATCAAGGTACTCCGCTCCGATAGAGGAGGCGAATACCTAAGTGATACCTTTCAAAGTCATCTTAGAGATTGTGGAATTATTTCACAGCTCACTCCTCCTGGAACTCCTCAACATAACGGAGTATCCGAGAGGAGGAATCGAACACTGTTGGACATGGTTCGATCAATGATGGCACGAAGCTCACTACCGCCATCATTTTGGGGATATGCGCTACTCACAGCGGCTCGTATTTTGAATATGGCCCCGACCAAAAAGGTGGATCGAATACCCTATGAAGTGTGGCATGGAAAGGTTCCATCCTTTTCATATTTAAGGGTATGGGGATGCATAGTTTATGTTAAACGTGACACCCCAAATAAGCTTGAGGCTCGATCCATCAGGTGTGTCTTCATAGGATACCCAAAGGATGATATAGGATATATATTCTATGATCCTAGTGAACAAAGAGTGTTTGTTTCACGCAAAGGATACTTCTTAGAAACTAGGTTCCTTATGGAAGGACCTAGTGAAAAGAGAGTGGAACTTGAAGAGGTTCAAGAATCACTGGATGATACACAGTTGGTCGATACTAGCTTTCAACACGAGGATGTTGAAGATGATCAAATGGTTGATCATACACACGTTGCTCGCAGATCTAGTAGGGTTAGTCAACCTCCCAAGAGATATGGATTTCTTGTGGATGATTGCTACTTGGTCGATTCGGATGAACCGATCTCCTACAAAGATGCTATGTCACAACCTGATTGTGACAAGTGGCTTGAAGCCATGAGCGCCGAGATGCAATCCATGCACGATAATCAAGTTTGGGAATTGGTTGATCGTCCACTTAACTCCAAACTGGTTGGATGTAAGTGGGTCTTCAAAAAGAAGACCGATATGCATGGAAATTTAGATACTTACAAAGCTCGACTTGTCGCAAAAGGTTTCACGCAAACTCAAGGGATTGATTATGATGAAACCTTCTCGCCAGTCGCGATGCTTAAGTCGATCAGGATATTGTTTGCCATTGCAGCTCATTTTGATTATGAGATATGGCAAATGGATGTCAAGACCGCTTTTCTAAATGGATATCTTGAGGAAGATGTCCATATGGTTCAGCCTGAAGGTTTTGTCGATCCATCTAATCCTGATAAAGTTTGTAAGTTAAAGAAATCAATCTACGGGTTGAAACAAGCATCACGGATGTGGAATCATCGTTTTAATGAAGAAATCAAAGCGTTTGGTTTCGTCCAAAACGGTGATGAGGCGTGTGTGTATAAATGGGCTAGTGGGAGTATAATCATGTTCCTTATTTTGTATGTCGATGATATACTTTTATTTGGAAATGATATACCAAGTATGGAAAACGTTAAAGCGTGGTTAAGTAGTCGTTTCTCAATTAAGGATCTTGGAGAAGCGACATATATCTTGGGAATAAAGGTCTATAGGGATAGACAAAGGAAATTGATCGGACTCAATCAAAGTGCGTACATTGATAAAATCCTGAAAAGGTTCAGGATGGAAAACTCCAAGAAAGGTTTGGTACCTATTCCTAGAGGAACCGTGTTGAGCTCATCCCAAAGTCCTAGCTCTAAGGAAGAGCAGGATAGGATGAAGCATGTTCCTTATGCTTCGGCAATAGGATCTATTATGTATGCAATGATGTGCACCAGACCGGACGTCTCGTATGCTTTAAGCTTAACGAGTAGATACCAGCATAACCCAGGTGACAGTCATTGGATGGCTGTCAAGAATATATTAAAATATCTTAGAAGGACTAAGGATATGTTTTTAATATATGGGTCTGGTGAGGAGGAACTCGTCGTAAAGGGTTACGTGGATGCGAGTTTCCAAACTGACCGAGATGATTCTCGGTCACAGTCGGGATATGTCTTCATTTTGAATGGAGGCGCTGTCTCTTGGAAGAGTTCGAAGCAGGATGTTGTCGCGTTATCCACTACAGAATCTGAGTACATTGCCGCTTCAATGGCAGCCCAAGAAGCTGCATGGATGAAAAAGTTCATCATGGATCTAGGGATTATCTCTTCCATTCAGGAGCCCCTAGAGATATTCTGTGACAATGAGGGTGCTATTGCACAGATCAAGGAACCTCGTGCTCATCAGAAAACGAGGCACATTGAGCGCAGATTCAACTACATAAGAGATGAAGTTGAAAAAAGAAAGATATGTATTCACAAAGTTCATACCGATCAAAATATTGCGGACCCACTCACGAAGCTCCTCGATAGGCCAAAACATGAGGGTCATGTTTGTGCATTAGGACTTCGGTATTCTAGTGAGTGGATTTAATCTGTGTTTAGTGTTTGTATAAGAACGAATGTAATGGGTATCTCATGAAATTAATTATGTTTTAATTATTCAATGAGTTATGTTCTATATTTGCATGTTTAATCCATGAATGACTTATGTTGTTCTAAACGTCCGTAGTCGATCATGCTTGTGGGAACAAGTATGAAGGTAAGACTATTATGAACCCGGATTGGTTGATATTCATGTGATGAATATAAGGCATAGGTTTGCCACCAAGGTTCATAGATATTTGTGGGATACAAATATTGGACATGATCCGCTCTCAAGGATCACTGCATGGAGTTAGTGCAACTGATCATAAGTAATCCTTGAGTAAAGGCGAGTATCATTGTGTCCTTTGACCTGAGATGCATATTGGATCTGGTTTTCCATCAAGTCTGATAACTTGACTCTCTTCTTTGTTTTTCGGTAACACGATGACGTAAAAGAAAGAGCTCAGATATCATACGAGATGTCAACAAGGATGTATGCAGTCAAGATGGGATTTGTTCCTCTTATGTGTTGAGAGTTTAGATGTCTAAGGCCTGTTAAGTTAAATCATTGAGAGAATGATCACTCTGTGTCTCTTCGATTTGACAGGACATCTAGTAACAAAGGGATGTAATGATAAGACTTACCTATATCATATCAAGTATGGACTTGAAGGGGATGATGTTATTGAATGGCACTTAGTCAAACACACTAGGGGTGGTGACCTGTTGTTAGGCGGTATTCACCATTAGCATTAACTTCCTATGAGTCTCGTGCAAGTGGGAGATTGTTGGAATATCGTATGCCCGAGACACATAACTAAGTTAATGTGGCTAGTCATGTTTGATCCAAGTCGGGTCATACCCAATAACGAGTTAGACACACACCAATTATGTATTTGTTAAGATAAGATCTATAAGACAAATACAGAACACGACACTTTCAGAAAATCGGGTTTCTGAATAATTACTTGAAAGTATTAAATAATTAATTGGTTAATTTATTTATTCAAATAATTATTATTGGAATGATTATTTAACTATGTATTCTTTTATAAAATGGTTTATAAAAGATGGGGTGTTTATATATTTTTATAAAGTATAAAATATATAAAATAAAAAGAAAAAAAAAATAATAATAATAATAATATTGGGGCCGGTTTTGGGTGGGCCCCACACCCCACTAACTTGGTCAAAATGATTAACATGCAAAGACATAAGGTGGAGTGTGGACTTGTATAAAAACCTACCCTTATGTGTGCATGTGTACAATCAAGATTCATATGACTTTCAAGTAACCAAAAAACAAGACACAACTCCCTTCTTTCTTTCTCTCTAGCTCACGGCCAAAAGAGAAGAAGGAGCTCGGGTGTCCGGTTTTTCGTGTTCGAGCTCCCTAGCATAGCTCGGTGCGTGTTGGAGGCTCGGGGTATATTCCGTTTGAGGGTTTTCCTTTGAAAGTCTAGCATTCACATCATCATCTTCTTCAACCATCCACCAAACTCTTAAAGGGTTAAGATTGTAAGTGTTTATATGCTTTGATAGTTTAGTTATTCCGTATCATTTGATCCTTGCTTCGGGTTTCTAGTAAATAGATTATTGGTAATCTTGAAATGAATAAACTAGGTTGTTCATATGTTTAGTTTGTAAATATCACGCTTCCGCCTTAATTGTGACTAGTTAAATGGTTAACTAAGTTTATAAATTCTATAGAAACCCAACACTAGATACAACACTTACAAGCACAATAACACTATACAAAGCAAGCTACACCAACAATCACACCATTTCATTCATAGTGTCGGTTTTGATATAAAAACAAAGGTTTTAACCGTAGAAATCCATTCCCGACTCTTTTTACTCATTTCTTGGACCAAGATCCCTTGTATAACTTGTATACATCTCTTGATCATGCAAGAGTCGGTTTCATCTCGGGTTTTCACCCGTCTTTCACTTGGAAATTCATTTTCAAAGATTCTAACCGTAAAAATTCGTTATTGACACTTTTAACTCGTTTCTAGGATCAAGATCCCGTGTATAACTTGTATACATCACTTGATCTAGCAAGGATCGGTTCCATCTCGGGTTTTCACCCATATTTCACTTGGAACCTCTTGTTCTTGCAAAACAACTCAAAATAAAGAAATCAACACCAAAGATCATGCATTATAACATGGTTATACCTCGTGTTCTTGGTTAAAATTGATAAGTTTGGATGAACACTTGAAAGAGTTGAGAGATTTGGGAGAGTTTTTGTTGTAAAAAAAAGAAAAATGAAATGATATGGTGAAGAATAGGACCGATCGGTCCAAGTAATGGGTGGGGGTGGGACCCACACATCCATTCTAGGCCACACATTCGGATTACGCAATCCGGATAATGTTGTGGATAATCTGGTTCAGTTCGTTTCTCGTTTAAACTCGTAATTCGGCTTAAAACGAGCCTAAAATGGTTGTTTTTCGGGTTAAAATAAAATTTACATAAAACTGATTTAAAAACTTTTAAAACTTAACCCATGACATTAAATGACTTAAAACATCGTATTGTCGGTATTTGTGCATCTTTTTCGGTTTGATCGATCGTCTCTTGCTTGGTTTGATGTTAAAGGTTTCGTTTATCGTACTGACGTACTAATAAATCGAAATCCTTTTTCTGTGCTATAATTCACTTATCCCGAAGCATTAATACTTCGAAAGCATCACTAAACCTTATATACTTCGTCTATAATGTAATTCCCGATTCGTTCGGGTTTCAATAATCGTTCATTGGTTAATTGTAATTCCAATACGATTCACTATATAATCGAGTATGATTCGTACTATGAATCATATATACTCGTACATACGTACTATAACTCATATAATCAATATTAAATGACACGTAAATAGTATATACCGGCTAGGGTATACCTGGATTTGCCGGAATCGTTACAAGTTTACACCATCGCGTATCGCGATGGGTTACCAAATCCGCCTATAAAAGGGGGTGAGGGGCATTGAGGTATTCTCATACCAAAACACCTCCACTTTCACACACTTAACCTAGGGAAGCGTGCCTGATTTCCGTGATGAGCCGACGTTTCATTTCCTCGAAGTTTGTGCAAGTTTTTGAAGTTATAATTGAGTTAGCAATCACATAAGCGAGTAGATCAAGATCCTACCGACAAGTCATCACCTTTTCTTAGTATTATCATTCCGAGTGTTCGTGCTATATGTTTAATGATGTACGTAAAATTATACATCTTTTTAGTATCAAATAATCTCAAAAAACTGCAACTTCTATCAAATAACATAGCTCAGAAAGCTATTTATCACATTAAAATGCAATTTCAAGTAAACCCAAGCCTTAAACAAAGAAACAGGCGAAAAGACGAAGAAAAACGAAAGAAATGCCCAACCACGCCCCTGTGCCTCTCTAACCACGCCCCCATGCTTCTGAGAAAAGACAAAAATCTGCAAGAAAAGAAAAATACTGGACAAAGAAGCACGGGGCCGTGCTTTAGCAACCATGGGGCCGTGGTCACCTTTTAGAAGAGACAAAAAGAATTATCACATGTCACAAAAAAGCACAAGGCCGTGCCTCAGAGAGCACGCCCCCGTGGTGAGTCATCATGTACGATCCGACATAGCATTTAATGCAACTGGACACCTGGACACAGGGGCGTTCCTCTAGAAGCACGGGGTCGTGCCTACCTCTCCATAAAGCCTATAAATAGAGGAGCATGTTACATTAATCAAGTGTGATTAAGTAAAATCTCTAAACATGTTTCTCTTATAAAAACACCCACATTACACCCATATTAAAGATCTTGTGAGGAGTTTGAAGGCTTGGATGTTACCGTTGTTATCCACCACCACCATTATCATCATCATTAAGAAGGAAGATTCATTCACATTTGGATAGATTGTTCTAGTTTAATCATGTGTTTGTTATCATTATCTTTTTAATGTTCATACAAATGCTTATTTTGAGCTAAACTCCATTTCCCATCTAAAATCTATGAAGAAGCTTTACATGTGGTTTAGTTTGGTATAGTACATGGTTATTTTGCAATTATCCTTTTATGAAGAAATGTTTTATCACTTTAACTCAATACATCAAGGTTGATGATTAACAATCATTCATGTTCATTCATGTTATTGGATACTAGAAATGGTAAAAAGAATACTTTGATAAATTATTCAAGATAAAACATGGATCCTTATGTTGTACTTAGAAATGATGAGATATAAATTATGATCTATTTCTCTAGTTTTGATAACTCTAAAATAACATTGTAACACGATTGCTTAGGTTATCATGCTAGTTAAAGGAATCATATGTTAATGGAATGTGTAATTATAACCTAACTAAATCAACCAAGGGGAGGCTGTGTGACTAAACTATAACCACCCGAAGTTGTTAGAATTGGTATTTGAGAAATCGAAGTCAATCATAATCTTTCTATTTCACTAAACTACTTGCCTACTTAAATTGACATTCTCGTGGTAGTATGAGATTAAGCAAGGGTGTACTTGAAAATATGCATGCTACTTTCTTTTATATCATAGAATATGTTCACTTAGAAATGAGGAGCTATTATATCATATATTATTAGGGCAAGTTTATTACAGGTTTACTTAATAATCGTCAAGGAAGAATGGAGTGGATTCTTGATCTTAGATGGTAACCTTCATACAATTGATTTACTCATTTAGAATTTCTCTTCTTGTCACCTACATATTATATATAAGTATTTTTATTAGAGTTTGAAAATCAACCCCAAAATGATTAAACTCGCCGATTGAAGTAAAACGAAGATTCGTTATTAGAAACATTCGTGTCCACGGATCGATGCTTGGTTCTTACCAATACTATTCTACATATGCGATAGGTACACTTGCCTATTTTGTGTGTGTTTAGTCTTAGTATAAATCACTTTTATAACTTTAAAACACGATCTTGTGTGAAAGCTAAATCTCCAATCTTTCATATTTTAACCACAACCACGACAAAATCATTTAAGATATATTATTATAGCTTAGACATCAATTGAGGCTATGGCCTTTAACCTTAAAGGTGTTTTATAATCATTCACAAACAAGTTTTCATAAATGTTACTTCTTAATGAAGTAATGTTAACAAAAGATATATTTTGACGGGCATGTAGAAAACTGTAAGGGTGATATCTCTAGTAGTGAGTTTCTTGCCTAAGGAAAAATAATTCGTACAAATCCCAATCAACCGAAGGAGCCGTTTACTTACCTGGAGAAACTCACCAACGTGTTAGAACCTATTAAGCCAAAACATGTTATATCAAACGTCACATAAAACGAGTGTTTTCATTCATAAACAAAGTGATAAACAATTTCAAGGTTAAGCTTAAGAGTAATAGCTTAATCAAGAAACAACATTCAAATATTTATACAAACATATTCATGTATAGGTTAAATCATTCTCATATACAATCAAGGTTTCAAACGCACACCGGCGGTACAGGTGAATACGTTAACCTTTACAAATCAGTCAAAACATATTTATACTCGATAAGATGAACGGGTGTTTGTCTTAAAAAGTCAGTCAATGTTTACATGAGATTACGTGATCTCTAAAACGTTATAATACAAAGTAGAAAATAAAATAAACTCATACCGATTACACATGTGTCTGGATCCATACATAAATGTTTAGCCTAAATGGTCAAAGACTATGTGACTGCGGGCTAACAGTCATAACTAGTTCTCCATAAAGGCTACATGGCTCGGGGAACACTTTTGTGTGTGTGGGGTAGTGGTATAAATCCCAAGAATGAAATACTTCTTGCTGAGTGTACAGAAAACTATATTTGTATTGCAAGTGTTATTTAAATGTTTTTGGAGTCATACGTGTTCACCAGCACATAGCTGACGTATTTTTCCAACCCAATGCAGGTAATTAAGTATTGTAAGAAGTAGCAAGGATTGAAGTCATCGTGGAAGTTAGAAGCGCGTAACAAGATGGCTCAGCTTTTGTTATCAAAATCCTTGTAATATAAACATACATTTTGTAAACAAATACTTGGGTATTTAATTCCCAAGTAAATTTTCAATGTAAATTAATATTATATTCAACCTAAAAGTCTTCCGCTAAAATTAACCCATAAACTCTGATATATTTACAAAACATGTATCAACTTGTGGTCACACACCTAGGCCCTAAGTCGGGGTGTGACACAAAGGACATTTTGTAAAATTATGGGTTTAGTTGGTGTTTGGATGACAAGTGAGCCAATATGAGTTATAGTAAGTGACGAACCATCACCGATTATGAGTTCCTCGGTTTCATCATATGGTTCATGAAGTGAAAAGGCTTATAGATCATTGATAACATGATGTGAAGCACCACTGTCAAGTAGCCATTTGAGTTGTGGTGAAATATTTTTAACACTAACACCTATCGTGTTAACTTTGGTGATGTCTTTGAAACCTGCACATTAAGAGTAAATGGTGGAATTACTGCATTAGGAAACATCTTTTTAAAAGATGGACAATTAGCAATAGTGTGGCCTTTGGTGTGGCACCATTGGCACTTTCCAAGAAACAGTCGGCTTCTGGTGTTCGGGTTTGGTTTCGATAGGGTGGGTAGGAGACCGGGTGAGTTGTTGGGAGATAGGCTTAGATTTCAGCCAACCCATTGTTTGCTATTATGTCTACTATGAGCCACAAAAGCCAAGGTTGGGTGGTGCATGGTATTGTTGGTAGCGGATTGGGCCAACATAAGTTCTTTAGGATTTTTTCATGCAACTCGTTAAAGGGGATGGGATTGTCACAAGCATGAAAAGATTGGATTATGGGTTTATATGCTTCCTGATCTAGCACATTGAGAATGATATCAGTCAAATCTTCTAGATCATTTTCCTTGCCAAGAACTAAAAGTTCATCAGCAATGATTTTCATAGTTTGCATATAATCATAGATGGATTTAGTAGGGATTTTTGAATATTGTTTCAAGCGGTATTGGAGTTGCTTGATGTGACCTCTAGATGGTGAGGCATATGTGGTGGCGAGAATTTTCCAAACATCGAGTGTTGTTTTGGCATTAGTAACAATGGGTGCAATATGTGGAGATAAGGTTCCAACTAGGGCTCCAAATAAGAGGCGATCTTGGCGAAACCAATTGTAATAATTTTTTTGCGGAGTGGAGGTTTTATCTGTGGCGAATGTGGGTGTTGGAGGAAGATGAGTTCCATCGATGTATTTATGTAAGTCAAGGCCATGTAGGAGTGCTTCAATTTGACTTTTCCAACTGATGTAATTCGTTGATGTTAATCGGAGAGCGGATAGAAAGGTACAATAGTGAGGTTTTTGAGAGATGTGTTAACAGAGAGGGTGGTGTTTGGGTTGATGTTATCACCCATTTCAATTAATAGTTGAAGAAAAAGAAAGTATTGGAGGTTTGGGGATTGGCCGTGGGATTGAGTTATTAGGAAAAAAATTCCTTAGCTCTGATACGATATGGAATATTTGATAATATTGAAAGCTTACTTTCATTTGTACAATATTTGGCATATAAATACAATTACAAAAGATAAACACAAAAGGAAAGAGATAAACATAAGAGATACACATTAAATACAAAATATGTGGAGAATCACGTGAAGAGAATATCTATAGTAGGTTGACTAGCCATGATTTGTTCATTCTTGATTGTTGGATTTACATTCCTTAATATGTCACACGCATATAAGCTGGTTATTATATATATTATAATTCTCAAAAAGAAGTTGTCTCAAAAAGTTACTATTCACTTTAAATTGTGCATGAATTCTTATGCATTACACTTGTTGTGTTGTACTTAAGTTTGTGTACTATAAATATACATGATGCAGGAATTCTTACATATTTGTGTTTTTTTGTTTGCACATGTATTAAAAATGTTAGTTTTGATGATTGGATCGAGTACCACTCAAATTTATATAAGCTATTTCATTAGTTTAGATAGATACCAATACATGTATAAATATTTTAAAGTTCACTAGATTTATTGAACAACTTTCTTTATAAAAATATCCATTGTTTTTTTTTTCTTCATGTTAAAAATAAATACTCTTCATTAGTTTATTAATCAACCAGATAAAAGTTTTATTTTATTATTATGAAAAAAACAAAATAATTAACAATCTAACGAAGAATTTTTTTTTTTATATTTCACACATGAGTTACTGTGCTTACAAGTATACATGGTTTAATGTTTTCAAGGCTGTTTTTGGTGTGGTTTAATGTCTACGCTACAACTTTTCTTACCGATACCCAACCTTTAGCACTGTTCAAACAAAAGAAAGAAAGAAAAGCTTGCATATAGACAAAATGGCAAAACTCGTCATATATGTTTTTTCAGTGGTTGTCCTTTAGCAAGCTTAATGATAGAAAACATCATTTATGTTCAAGAAACCTTGCACGGTTCGTCATTTTCACTAACGAGAGTTAGTTTTTCTCGTTAAATCCAGACATGTGCATATCATGTGAGGGCAATTTAGTCTTTTTACCCCCTCGGGGGTTATTTGTGTAATTGACTTAAAATTTGGTCTAAAACTAAAATGATTTATATATGTATGACTCTCTCCCTCCCTCCCTCTGTGTGTGTGTGTGTGTGTTTAAACAACCACCACTAACCTCCACTGGAGACCCAATCAATCGCTGATGTATATAAAAATATACAATTTTTTAGTATCAAATAATCTCTAAAAACTGCAACTTCTATCGTATAATATAGTTAAAATAATTACTTATCTTGTTAAAATGTATTTGCAGGTGAATCCAAGCCTCAAACGAAGAAACGAATGAAAAGACAAAGAAAAATCAAAGAAAACCAAATAAAACAGCAAAACACACCCCATGATTCAGAGAACATGGGGTCGTGCTTTAGAGAACATAGGATTATGCTTCAGAGAAAATGGGGTCGTGCTTCAGAGAACATGGGGCCGTGCTTTAGAAAACATGGGGCCGTGCTTCAGATAACACATGGTCGTACTCACCTTGCAGAAAAGACAAAAATCTGCAAGAAAAGATAAAATATTTGATAGCTGGACACAGGGTCGTGCTTCAGAGAACACGGGGCTGTGGTCACTTTTCATAAAAGACAAAATAAGATATAACAGACATCTGAAAACACGGGGCCGTGCCTTAGGAAGCACGTCTCCGTGGTGAGTCATCATGTACGATCTGACAGAGCATTTAATGCGACCGAACACCTGGACACGGGGGCGTGCTTCCCTTTACACGGGGTCATGCCTGATCACCAAGACAGGCTATAAATAAAGGAGTATGTTGCACTCATTTGGTGTGCTTGACTAGAGTTCTATACGAGTTTCTCTTATAAAAACACTCACTTTACACGCATATTGAAGTTTTTGTGGAGAGTTTGAAGGTTTGGAGGTTATCATCATCATCATCCATCACCACTGAAGAAGGAAGATTCATCCATATATGGTTAGATTGTTCTAGTTTGATCATGTGTTTGTTATCTTCATCTCTTTAGATGTTCATAACAATGCTCATTATGAGCTAAACTCCATTTACCATCTAATTTCTATGAAGAAGCTTTGTTTTATTTGATGATTATATTAAATATGTGATTTAGTTTAGTAAAGTACATGGTTATTTTGCAATTATCATTTGATGAAAAATGTTTTGTCACTTTAACTCAACAAATCAAGGTTGATGATTAACAATCATTCATGATTCACTCATGTTCTTGGAGACTAGAAATGGTAAAAAGAATATCTTGATAACTTATTCTAGCTTAAACATGGATCCTTATATTGTACTTAGAAATGATGAGATATAAGCTATGATCTATTTCTCTAGTTTTGATAATTCTGAAATAACAATGGTAACACGATTGCTTAGGTTATCATGCTAGTTAAAGAAATCATATGTTAATGGAATGTGTAATTATAACCTAATTAAATCAACCAAGGGGAAGTTGTGTGACTAAACTATAACCAGCCGAAGTTGTTAGAATTGGTATTTGAGAAATCGAAGTCAATCATAATCTTTCTACTTCACTAAACTACTTGCCTACTTAAATTGACATTCTCGTGGTAGTATGAGATTAAGCAAGGGTGAACTTGAAAATATGCATGCTACTTTCTTTTATGTCATAGAATATGTTGGGCAATTTTATCACATGTTTACTTAATAATCATCAAGGAAGAATGGAGTGGATTCTTGATCTTAGATGGTAACCTTCATACAATTGATTTACTCATTTAGAATTTCTCTTCTTGTCACCTGCATATTACATATAAGTATTTTTATTAAAGTTTGAAAATCAACCCCAAAATGATTAAACTCGCCGATTGAAGTAAAACAAAGATTTATTATTAGAAACATTTGTGCCCACGGATCGATACTTGATTGTTACCAATACTATTCTACATACACGATAGGTACACTTGTCTATTTTGTGTGTGTTTAGTCTTAGTAGAAATCACATTTATAAATTTAATACACGATCTTGTGCGAAAGCTAAAATCTCCCATCTTTAACCACATTAGCAAACGCCGCACATCATCGCCACCACCATGCCTCCTGACCCGTTGTGATCCCCTCCACGTCATCTACATCATCATAACCACCACGGTCGGATTTCCGACAAGGGGATCGATGACTTAACGATTGATTAGCGTCTAATTTCTTAGATCTAATCTTGTGAATCGTCTAATTTCTCAGATCTAATCTTGATTCTTCTTATTTCTGAATGTATAAAAAGAAATCCTCCAAACATAAAACGAACCTCGGTTAATCATGAGCTTCGATGAAAAATTAGGGTTCTAGTTGGTGGAGATGCAGTTGTTGGTCTTGGGTGGAGGTGTGGTGGTGGCAGCTGGTAGCAAAGTGGGGCCCACGTGGATATTATGGGTAAATTCCTGTTGATTGAAGATGTTACAAGAGTTGCAACCGGAGCCACAAGTGAAGAACTAGGAGGTGATCAGGTGTACACAAATATATTCGAGTGGTTCAGGAAAGTCAATTTGAGGTTATGAAAAGTTTGACTTAATACAAATAGGAATATGAAGGTATGTGTATTTTTGGGTGCGTTTATTGCATAAGTAGAAGTTGTTGGTCTTGTGTGGAGGTGCGGTGGTAGCGGCGGGTAGCAAAGGTGGGTGACGGTGGTGGAGGTCAAGGTGGTGGTAGTGGTTGGTTGGTGATGGTGGTTTTGGATAAGAGAGAGAAAGGAAGATAGTGGAATAGTGGATGGATTTTGTCGTTTCTCGCCGGAAAATGCCGAAGGCAGGTCGGAGCCTAGTGTGTGAAATGATGATGATGGTGGCTGATAGTGATGGTGGGTGGTTGGTGCACTGTTGTGTGGTTGTGGTGTTTATGAATGCTTGGGGGTAAAGATGAGCGTTAAAAAGAGAAAAATGTTTATTTACTCAAAGACCAAAAGTTTTAGTCAATTACACAAATAACCCCCGAGGGGGTAAAAAGACTAAATTGCCCTCACATGCCTGGATTTAACGAGAAATACTAACCCTCGTTAGTGAAAAGTACGAACCGTGCAAGGTTTTTTGAACAAAAAGGATGTTTTATATTATTAAGTTTGCTAAAGGACAACCATTAAAAAAACGTACAACATAAAGGACGAGTTTTGCCATTTTATCCTGCATATACAAGAACGTAACACATAAGGTTTGTGTCAAATATGAGTGAATGTTGATTAGCCTAGCGAATGAGCGTTACATCACTAAAACTAGATTGCTTTCCTTTTTTTTCTATCATTTTTTTCACGGTTTACCCCGCATTGCCGCAAAGTCACCTTACAAGTTTTACTACATTACCATCCAATTATAGAACCTTTCTCACAATATATTTAGCTTTTTATTATATACTAGTTTTATCCCCCATATTACAATGTTATTTTATATTATTCATTTATAATATTTATATATTTTTTTGAATTTTAATTTTATTTATTGTAATGAAGCTAATGATATACATAGATTTGATGATTAAAGAGTTTCATAAATAAATGGGATGTTATAACCCGGTTTAAAAGCTATTTGGGTTTGGTGAGACCTATGACCCGTTTATTTTTTTACTATAAAATTGTTTTTTAATTATAAATAATATCATTTTTTAAACAAAAATCGAATATTAATTTTTAGTATATCCTTATTTAATAGAACTTCATATCAAATATCTGGCGATATTAATTTTCAATTTAATGAGATGTTATTACGGGAGTTGTTTTACATTATACGTTTCTAATATTTATATTTCTGTTTTGAATTTTAATTTATTTATTATAATAAAAAAGTTAATAATATTGTCGAAGCACGAAATGAATCTTACCTGATCCATGACGATGTTTCCACGGATTTTCGAGATGAACGAACCACGTCTTGATCTTCTTCTTCTGCGGTTGCGCCTGTGACCTGCAATGTTGAGACCTGCAATGGTTTTCGGGGGTGTGGAGGTGACTGCTAAGATATCCTGAGGATTTCTTGTTCACAGACACGAAAAGTGGTGGTGGCTCTTATTGAGCATGACCCCCTAACAAGGAGGTGGAGACCTCCTTATATAGAGAGCCTCATGGCCACCATCATGATACCCTAATGGGCCTAGCCCAGTTAGGGTGACCTCCACAAAACCCCCTCAGCCCAATAGCATTGTATTAGTCCGTGTAATAAAATAAGCCAAACATAATAGATTTAGGGTCGTAGAATCGGGTTTTAGTACCATACCCCTACAAGCCCCCCAAGTCCAGCGTTGCTCCTGGGCGCGCAAGCGTCTAGGTGGAGCGCTGGACTTTATAAGGTGTGAGGCGGTTTTTTCCCTTTTCTTTGGCCTTGTCTTTATTGTCTTTGAGTTTTGGGAGATTTTCTTCATGATGGTGACGAGCTGTAAAAATAATGAAGCCTGCGCGTGAGGCGGCTTACGAGCTATAATAATAGAGCCTGCGCGAGAGAGGTGACTTACGAGCTAAGAATAATAAAGCCTGCGCGCGAGAGGCGTTTTACGAGCTGAGAATGATATAGCCTGCGCGTGAGGCGCCTTACGAGCTATGAAAATAGTAAAGCCTGCGCGTGAGAGGCGTCTTATGAGCTTTGAGAATAATAATTAAGCTGGCGCGCGGGGCGACTTACGAGCTGAGAATAATAAAGCCTGCGCGCGAGGGGCGTCTTACGAGCTGTAGCATAATAAAGCCTGCGCGTGAGGCGTCTTACGAGCTAAGAATAATAAAGCCTGCGCGCGAGGGGCGTCTTACGAGCTGTAGCATAATAAAGCCTGCGCGTGAGGCGTCTTACGAGCTAAGAATAATAAAGCTTGCGCGCGAGAGGCGTCTTATGAGCTTTGAGAAAAATAATTGAGCTGGCGCGTGAGGCGGCTTACGAGCTGTGAGAGTACTAAAGCTTGCGCGCGAGAGGCGTCTTATGAGCTTTGAGAATAATAATTGAGCTGGCTCGTGAAGCGGCTTACGAGCTGTGAGAGTACTAAAGCTTGCGCGCGAGAGGCGTCTTATGAGCTTTGAGAATAATAATTGAGCTGGCGCGCGGGGCGACTTACGAGCTGAGAGTAATAAAGCCTGCGCGCGAGGGGCGTCTTACGAGCTGTGAAAGTAATAAAGCTTGCGCGCGAGAGGCGTCTTATGAGCTTTGAGAATAATAATTGAGCTGGCGCGTGAGGCGGCTTACGAGCTGTGAGAATAGTAAAGCCTGCGCGCGAGAGGCGTCTTATGAGCTTTGAGAATAATAATTAAGCTGGCGCGCGGGGCGACTTACGAGCTGTGAGTATAAAAGCTTGCGCGTGAGGCGTCTTACGAGCTATAAGAATAATAACAGCTTGCGCGCGAGGCGTCTTATGAGCTGTGTGAATAATAAAAGCCTGCGCGTGAGACGACTTACGGGCTGTAAGAATAATAACAACTTGCGCGCGAGGCGTCTTATGAGCTGTGTGAATAATAAAGCCTGCGCGTGAGGCGACTTACGGGCTGTAAGAATAGTAACAGCTTGCGCGCGAGGCGTCTTATGAGCTGTGTGAATAATAAAAGCCTGTGCGTGAGGCGACTTACGGGCTGTAAGAATAATAACAGCTTGCGCGCGAGGCGTCTTATGAGCTGTGTGAATAATAAAGCCTGCGCGTGAGGCGACTTACGGACTGTAAGAATAATAACAGCTGGCGCGCGAGACGTCTTATGAGCTGTGTGAATAATAAAGCCTGCGCGTGAGGCGACTTACGGACTGTAAGAATAATAACAGCTGGCGAGCGAGGCGTTTTATGAGCTGTAATAATAGTGGAGCTTGCGCGTGAGGCGGCTTACGAGCTACTTTATGTCACGTGCCACGTGCAGATGTTGCATGCGCGTGCGCGTAGACTTTGGTTTTGTGTTATGCGCCACGAGCAGATGTTGCGTGCGCGTGCGTGTAGACTGTGACATGTGTGAGCATGTGGTGCGTAAGCATGTGTAATATGCGTGAGCATATGTGATGCGTGAGCATATGGTATGAGGATTCCCAACCCTTAAGTTTGGCGCGTAGCCGTATGGGATATTACGAGGATTCCCAACCTTGAAGTTTTGGCGCGTTGCCATATGGGATATTATGAGGATTCCCATCCTTGGCGCGTAGCCATATGGGATATTATGAGGATTCCCAACCTTGGCGCGTAGCCATATGGGATATTATGAGGATTCTCAACCTTGAAGTTTGGCGCGTAGCCATATAGGATATTATGAGGATTCCCAACCTTGAAGTTTGGCGCGTAGCCATATGGGATATTAGGAGGATTCCCAACCTTGGCGCGTAGCCATATGGGATATTAGGAGGATTCCCAACCTTGAAGTTTGGCGCGTAGCCATATGGGATATTAGGAGGATTCCCAACCTTGAAGTTTGGCGCGTAGCCATATGGGATATTAGGAGGATTCCCAACCTTGGCGCGTAGCCATATGGGATATTAGGAGGATTCCCAACCTTGAAGTTTGGCGTGTAGCCTGATGCGCGCATGCACGGCGATAGAGTGGTGACTCGTGAGTGCGCGTGCATGGCGGAGGTCTCTTGCGCAAAACCCAGATGGTGGTTTCCGCGGCGGCACATGCACGGCTGCGGAGTGAGAATCCACGGGCGTGCGTACATGGCGGCGGAAGTCTGGTAATTTCTGGATCTGCAATTTTAGAGTCAGATCTGCAACTTTAGACCTAAAATCCAGGTCTGTAATCTAGACCTAGATCTGTAAATCAGATCTGGACAGATCTGAAGTCCGGAGCAGATTTAAAACCATCACAGATCCGGAGACCTGATCATTCGAATCAGGCCGTTTCTTCTTGCCCAGATCTGGAAGCCTCTTTTTAGATCTATGGATCTTTTTGAGTTTTAATAGAACAAGCTTTGAAGCCTTTTTCTGTAAACTTCCAGATCTGTGTTTTTCTTGGGAGAGATCTGACAGCCGAGATGAAGATCGAAGGGCAGTTCGTTGCCGTCCCACGGATGGCGCCAATGTCGAAGCACGAAATGAATCTTACCTGATCCATGACGATGTTTCCACGGATTTTCGAGATGAACGAACCACGTCTTGATCTTCTTCTTCTGCGGCTGCGCCTGTGACCTGCAATGTTGAGACCTGCAATGGTTTTCGGGGGTGTGGAGGTGACTGCTAAGATATCCTGAGGATTTCTTGTTCACAGACACAAAAAGTGGTGGTGGCTCTTATTGAGCATGACCCCCTAACAAGGAGGTGGAGACTTCCTTATATAGAGAGCCTCATGGCCACCATCATGATACCCTAATGGGCCTAGCCCAGTTAGGGTTACCTCCACAAAACCCCCTCAGCCCAATAGCATTGTATTAGTCCGTGTAATAAAATAAGCCAAACATAATAGATTTAGGGTCGTAGAACCGAGTTTTAGTACCATACCCCTACAAATATAATTAGAGTTTGATGATGAAAGAGTTTTCACAAATAAATGAGATGTTATAACCGGTTTTAAACATTATTTAGGTTTGGTAAAACTCGTGTCTTGCTTATTTTTTTTACTATAAAATTTTTTCTTAATTATAAATAATATTGTTTATTATATATATAATATAAGTTTCTTTTTTGTTTTCTTTAAAAGGAAATAGAAAGGTGGTTGGAGGGTTTGGTTTGGGGTTGGTAGTTTTATGAAATTATGATGGATCCATTTTTTATGGATTTTAAATATATTTACAAAAATGAAGAGAGCATATGAACACGCCTAAGAAAGCCCTTGAAATCAAGAAGAAATATAACAATGTATGTTTGATTAACCCATTGTTAGTGTCACAAAGTTCTAATATCCCAAACAGCAATAACATTATTTTCATTACTTATATACATTAGTAGAAACAAACACACTATAATTACATACTCCAGCAATCAATCAACAACCTCATTTTCATGTTCACCAGCATTTCCACTCATTATCATCCAAACAAACAACACCTTCATGTTCCAATCATGGCTTCCATGGTGCTGGTGGAGGCGGTGGTGTCGGAAACATAGGAGGCACAGCCGAGAAAATCGTGTTCTTATCAATTTTAGTAGCTGTTCGGTCACCGGACAGGGCCACCAGGGCTGCAACTAAACCAGCATTGCCAGCAATCGTGGGTTCCGTGTAATTGTAATTCGTACGCACGTCATGGAACCCGTCACGCTTGTCGGGCCCCGCAACCATAGCTCCAATGATGGTATTTGGATTTGGCTTTTTGGAATCTCTAAATTTATATCCTCCTCTACAGCTGTACCTGATCTTGTTTTTGGGGATTGATGCACCTCGATGGTGGACGTGTTTTGGGTAGTGATTTCCGAAACCAACAAGATAGCTCATCTTTCTTGGGTTCTTTCCAAGAATATAGTCAATCTGTGCAACATTGAAAAGATATAACTCTTAACTAATCAAGATTGACCCAGGTAACTGGTCAAGATTTGGCATGTTACATTTTAAGCAAAAAACGAAGCAATTTTTAACTACTCAAGATTGACCCGTTTCGTTTTAAGTTGAAAAGATGCTATTAATCAACTAATCAAGATTGGTCCGTTTTGTTTTAAGCTTAAAAGATGCAATTTTTAACCTGTCAGGATTGACACGTTTCGTTTTAAGCTGAACAGATGCAATTTGTAAACAGTCAACATTGACCCATTTCGTTTTAAGCTGAAAAGATGCAATTTTTAACTGGTCAAGACTGACCCATTTCGTTTAAAGTTGAAAAGATTTAACTTTTAACTAGTCAAGGTTCCGTTTGGTTTTAAGATGAAAAGATACAACTTTTAACTAGTCAAGATTGACCCATCTCGTTTTAAGCTGAAAAGTTAACAACTTGTAACAAGTCAAGATTGGCATGTTTCATTTTAAGCTGAAAATATAAAACTTTTAACTAGTCAGGATTGACCCGTTTTGATTTAAGATGAAAAGATACAATTTTTACCTAGTTAAGTGTGGCCCATTTCGTTTTAAGCTGGAAAGATATAAATTTTAGCCAGTCAAGATATATATTAAAAAAAACAATTTTTAAATAGTCAAGGTTGACCCGTTTTGTTTTTAAGCAGAAAAGATACAGCGTGTAACTATTCAAGATTGACCCATTTTCGTACTAGCTGAAATAAATAATTAAGTTTTTAACTAGTGAAAGCTAACCTGTTTCATTTTAAGCAGAAAAGATACAATTTTTAACCAGTCAATACTGACACGTTTCATTTTTAATCTAAAACGATACAACTTTTAACTAGTCAACATTGACCCTTTTCGTTTTAAGCTGAAAAGATATAATTTTCAACCAGTCAAGATAGAACCGTTTTGTTTCAAGCTGAAAAGACTTTTAACCAGTCAAGACTCAAGATTAACCCGTTTCGTTTTTAGCATACCTGAGTTTCAGCAAATTTACGAAGAATATCGGTTGAGTAGAAATTCGGACCACAATACCAACCAGGAGTGTCTGCAGCATCAAGATAGTCGCTAAAGAGTGCTGCTAAAAACGCTGCATTGGCAACGTATTGAAGAGGCTGCGGTCTCCCATGATTTAATTGTATCAAACCTCCTGCCATACAAAACAACAATACCACATGAAATAAACCTACTGATTCAATCATGTTCAGTTGATATAATTAAGTTACTACCTCTCGTGCGGTTAAAACTTGTGAAATAAGGTAAATATGAACACATGACTATGCTCGTCTGGTTATGAAATGTCTTCAAAGTTTGTTCATATGGATATCCAGGGCTCAGAAATAATCTCAATCGAGTCAGTAACACCTACAAAACAGAAAATAATGACATTGCCTCAACAAATATATATAAAAAATATATAATTAGTTAAGGAAATAAATATAAGTTATCTTATAAGGACAAAAAAACAGAATAAAAGAAACAAAACACTTACTTGAGCCCCTGTAAGCTTATTATCCCAACTAAAAACACCATAATCGGGCCCACCCCAAAAAGCGCCCGCATGTTTTGCAAGAGTCGGATGACTAGCAAGATAAAGATAAGACTGATTCCCGGTTGCATAATATAACCATGCGCCACCCCAAACAAACTCATCCCAATACATACTAGAATTATAAAAAGTTGCAGCCTCTACACCGCCTGAACTATATGACCCACGTTGATTTCTAGCAAACTTCCAAAGGGTTTCAGCCCCGTGAACCAGTTTCTTTGAATACACTTTGTTGTCCTTGAAAACAATCGAAGCAGAAGCTAATGCAGCCGCCATTTCAGCTGCAAGATCTGAGCAAGTGGAACAAACCGCTACAGGTCGTTCGTAATCGATATCTTCTGGTCGCATCCAACAACTATGATCATTAGGGTCATCTGCACCTCCAGATGTATCACCCGACCCTACCTGTTAATTAAAAAAAACACCATTTTAAGGATTGATTATAGGTGTCTTCGTGTTCGTTCGTTAAGAAAACGAGTGTGTTCGTGTTCATTAGTTAATAGCATAAATGAACGGTTCATGAATGTAAACGAACGAACGTAAATAAACATAGACGAACCATAACAGAGTTAAAAATATTAAAGTAATTGTGAACAACTATGTGTCTCCGTGTCGGGCCTACAGATGAGTATATTAAGGAAAGTGAGCATAAAAAAACAAATTATAACTAACGAACATAACAAACGTAAACAAAGAAATTAAACAAGCATGTTCATGTTCGTTCATTTATCTTTAACGAAACGGACACAAACAGCTGTACGAATGCGTTTTTCTTGTTTGTTTTGGCTTTTTAAGAAAATGCATGGGTTTGTGTTCGTTTATGTCTGTTCGTTAATAGTATTAACAAACGGTTCACGAAAGTAAAAGATCATAAACGAACGAAGATAGCTGAACATAGATGAACGAATCCAACCAAACACACACTAGTCTGAATTGTAAATGATGATATTTTAATTGATAATTAAGATGTATGGGGCTAAAAGTTTTAATGAATATGTAAAAAATGAACAGACATAAGTAAACATCATTAGCATAAATAAATTAACGACATATGTGTTCATAAATAACAACGTTGGGATCGTTTAAAAGCCTTTTTAAAGTTTTGAATAAAATGAACCTGAGAGACGAGTTGACTTATGGTGTCGGAAGTAGAATTAAACGTTTTGAGGAAGTAGTCGGTGCCCCATTTGATGATGTCTTTTACATGGCTGAGTTCTCCGGCTGCTTCATATTTGGCGCTGTATTCGATGACACTCCAACTTAACATGGTCATTGCAAAAGCTTGTGGGAAATGGAACTTGATAGCATCCCCGGCGTCATAATACCCGCCCACCAAATCTTTAATTACGGCACCCGATTTGTCTGATTTCCCATCGTTTAAACACGAATTACCCCGCCACGAAACATTATTATGCCTCGGCAGCTTTCCCGCTACAACAAAAATAATGAGCATGAAATTGAAAGTTAGAGCATTTTAATGCTTGCTATGAATAAAACTGATAATAATAATAATAATAGGAAAGTTACATTTTTGGGCATTGAAAAACATAAGCGCTTTACGAAGGGCAACTGTGTAATCATCCGGTGGCGGCGGGTGCTTATGATGGCGAGGTACATTCTTGACGATGACCGTAACAATCCCGACGAGAAAGGCCGCCGCAAGAATGGTGCTGAGGGTCCAAATAAAGATCTTACGGCTGACAATGATACAGCCCAGATCCACATACCTCTTCTTCTTCTGCTCTCCGGGTCCCAACAGCCAGCTCTGTTGGGTCTCATCCAACGGCCGAGAAAGCGCCGCCCGGTCTAGCTCGTTTAAGTTCCGGCTACGGTCGTCGTCCGTCGCGGAGTCAGCTGTTTGGATTTCCAACGGACCGCCCCACGGATCTCGGCCGTACATACTCATATCTTTCTTTCTTAAATTGGAATGGACTTGTGTTTTGGTTGGTGTCCGTGCGTGTGAACTGTGAAGTGATAGAATTGGGGTTTGAGAGTAGGCTACAGCATGTGATGCCAGGAAAAGTAAAGTGACAATGACTCAATAATTCAATTCATTGCATGATAGTTGGATGGTATTATGAGGGTGAAAGTTATGTACAAAGCGTCTCATTCATAATCTTCCAACCGATCATATTTTTTTTCCTTTTTAATGAATTTATAACTGTTATGTGTTTATTTGTATTAACTTTTTATTGTTTTATTCTTTTTATGGCCTAACATATTATTTCGTTTACTTTAATTTACGTTCTTTGAAAGTTTTTAAAATGTCAGCATGACATAATTCTATTTGAGATTTGAGACCAGAGTTGTGTTTTCGACACCAAACGTGATGAATGATACTCGTAATAATAATTTGGGATTATACAAAGTTTGATTGTCTTTTGTAAACCACTAACTTAATTATAAGTTTTGAATAATTTAAATAATGTTGTTATTTGTTTATCATATCTAGTCCAAATAAGCCAGTACAAAATGAGTTGTATGAAAAACTTGTCATAAAGAAAAAAATTGTTTAAATGTTTAAAAGAAAAGGATGGTGTTGACTAAGACAAAAAAAAAGAGTAAGGGGACACACCCGCTACATAACAAAAACCAGTGCCAACCCCACATGACATAGTGATTCATAACGATGATGCAACTAATTATGTTTGGCTTTTGATTTCCATCTTTGAAGCTTGGAATTCGTCAAAGCCACACCCCGCAAGCTCGATGGCATGACAAAAACAATCCAAATTCCATCCACCAATAGTCAAATATAATGTATAATCTGTAACACCACCATCTTGAAAATGCTAATATAGAGGTAGGGTACCAAAAAAACCCAAATACCTTTAAGTAGTACCCGCGGGTTAACTAGAAGTCCCTCATAAGGCACCCGCGGGACATATGAATCATCCGCATAAATTATTTAAGGAAGAAACTCTCATGGCACATGCGGAAGCATCCTGGCACCCTCAAAAGTCATCCGCAAGAAGGAATATCCTTCCGCGTAAATGACCACGAGGTAATGCTCTGGGACAGCTGTCAATAACTAATTACCTTCTAGAAGACTTCCCAAGATGCTTTCTTGGGCAATACGTGATCCTTCGGCCAATCAGCCACTGACACCTGGCAAGGCCGTTATAACCATGCACATGGCTAATATCACCCCTTAATCAATATCAGAAGGACACGTGTCTAGGTTGTTATACATGCACATGCAACGTATAAGCTGAACCTATCATATGAGGACACGTGTCCAGGCGGTTATAAGAGTATCTTCTAAAGGGACAGCTGGCCCAATCACTTCCCCACGCCCTTCGGCTATAAATACCCTCTCAATCATCATAAAGGTATTCATCCACTCCCACTGTACTCTCTCAATTTACTTAAGTGCATTATCTTCGTCAGAACTATACTTATTCTCACGCCGGAGGGTGGTTACGGGAAGACCCCCCCTCTTGTCCTTCCCGTAACGAGCTCACGGTGTCTGTTTTGCAGGTCTTCGTCACTGGACTTTGGGCAATTGAGTTCATATCGTATTGGCAGTTATCCGTATCCTACCCTGTTGACTGATTGGATCTCGGACCCATTAAGGGGAGTAGATCCGTGTTTCTTCATTGGCGTCATCCGTACTTTTGTTAGAACAGCAAAAAAAATTTCCGTCCTCTTTACGATATGATTCAGTTACCTAAAGGGCCGACGGAGAATCCAGCACAATCTTCACGTGGTCCCAACCTTGAAACACGTGAAGGAGCAACGTCTGTGTTCGCTCGAACTTCGACTCCTGTCACAAGAACCGATGCCGTCAATATTAGAGGTTTTTCCTTGGGTGGTTCGACGGCTCGGGGATTGTTGCTCAACAAGAAGGTGTTACTCTAGTAGACACCGGAAATGTTGTTACACCAACTACTGATTTGGGGCGCGTTACGGCTCCAAGAGGTTCAGATATCAGAGATTTGGACCGAATTATGAGAGATGCTAATCGAACTCACTCAGAGTTAGGCCTGGATGAAAATTCCGGTGACTCTGCTCCAAGGAGAGTTCGGCAGCATAACTCTAGATCTAGAGGACTCTTATCTCCAGACGAATGGCTCCGCATTCAACAAGAGAGTTTGGTTGCTGAATACGAACGTAGGGTACGAAATAAGCGTTTCCATGCTCGTATTCTGACGTACGATGACTCTCCCAGGAGATTCGTTTCTCCTCCCATAAGGGGAAGTCACATTCAGTATAGTCAACCACCAGAACAAAACCTAGGTGAAATCCAGAGGTTACGTCCTCGTCCCCTCATAGATATGCGGGTACCATCCTATGACGACGAACTAGATGGACATGATTCAACCTATCACCCGGACGGTAGTTATTATAGCGGGGATAGCCGTATCCCTTCATACGGAAGGGCTAGTTACCCGCGACCGGTGGTTCGCCATGTGGAATACTATAGTAGTGCTGAACATGATTTTCTTAAACCATACTGTCCGGAATCTTTCGCAGAAAAATCAAAGTTCATTCCGGCCATCGCAACGGCTCCATTCCCGATAAACGCAAAAAATCCAACGTTCGTTAGAACATATAGTGGAATGACGGACCCTAGTGATCATTTGCTGAGGTTTGAAGCAGTAGGAGGAGTCAGTGGTTAGACTCTTCCATATTGGTGTCACATGTTTGCACTGGCATTCACTGGGGCGGCGGGAGAATGGTTTGAAAAATTACCATGCGGACAGATTAAAAGTTGGAAGGATTTTGTAGCAAAATTCTCCCAACACTTCAGCCAACAAAGAAAGCATACACGTGACCCTTTGGAAATACTGGATGTTGAAAGGCGAAATAATGAATCCATTGAGGACTTCATTACTCGTTTTAATAACGAGAGCCTTAACATTGGAGGGGTTAGCAAAGATATGATGCGGGGAGCATTCCGCAAGAACGTTCATAGTGATGCCTTGATCCGCACACTAACCGAAAAGGACGGAATGCCCGAGTCCGGGGATGAAATCATGACAGCAGCTAAGTTGTTTGCAAGAACTGTAAAAACGTTGGGGTCCAGCAGCCAGAAGCAGTTACCAAGGGTCGAATTCCAGACTCCAAGACCAAACAAACAAGCCAAAGGAACAATTTGGTCAAGGTTGCAACCAACCACGGAACAACCAAAGCAGTTTGATGCGAGATCGTGATTGGCAACAAGAACAAGCGTAACTTTCCAACACAATCTTCCAACAGCAGTTGGACTCAGCTGTCAAAAACTCCTTCAAAGATCCTCACAACTGAGAATTTGACTTTCCGCAAGCCTCAACCCTTACCGAGGAAATCATTCCTCGATAACAAAAAACATTGCACATACCACAATGATATAGGGCACAATACAAACGAATGTGTGGCCCTACGGAATGAAATAGAGGCAGCTGTAAAGAACGGAAAGTTGGATCATTTGGTCAAAAATGTACGACCAGGGCCTAGTAAACCTCCCACAAAGGATAGCCAGGGTCCGGCCAAAAGGCAAATAAAAGATCTGAACGTCCACATGATTCAGGGAGGTCAACAGATCAGTGGTAAGAGGAAAGAGTTTGCGGATGAGGAGTGGAAGAACGAGCCAGTCATTTTTCCACGTATCAGAGGAGGACCGTGTAACAAGAATCCTCTGAAAATCACTGCTCTATTTGGGCATTATCAGTCACAATATGTGTTCTTTGACACTGGTAGTACATCCGACATTATGTACGAACATTGCTTCGAACAGCTTGAGTAAGATGATAAGGAAAGATTACTACCTATTCATGCACCTGTTTCTAGGTTTGGTGCGGAAATAATGCACCCGCGGGGTGTCATTACATTCCCGGTCACACTTAGCGACGGGACCCAATCAAGAACTGAGGAAGTCGAATTTTTAGTTTTACCGGCAACTTCCAAACATGATATTATTCTCGGACGAGAGGCAATTGGTTACTTCAATGCCCATCTGTCCACAGCTCACGGAGCAGTAGGGGTTTCGACCCGCACTAGTGTAGCAATAATTCATGTTAATCGACATTGCTTCACAACCGAAAGTTCGAGACCAAGTAAAGTTTCAAAACAAAATCAGAGGACTGAACCAGAGAAATGGATTCTTAACAAGACATTTCCCGATCAAACCGTAGTAATTGGCCCGACTATTTCTGAAATCGTCTGAACCTTCTTGAAGCAATTATTGACGAAGAACATCGACATTTTCGCATGGAAGCCCGCGGACATGACAGGTGTCCCGTGGAGCATTTCGGAACACAAGCTAAAGGTGAATCCACTAGTAACCCCAATTGTGCAAAAAAAGCGAAAGATGGGCCCATAACAAACGAAGTCCATGAATGAACAGGTGCAAGATCTTCTTCACGCCGGGATTATACGGGAAATCAAATACCAAACGTGGGTGGCCAACCCAGTGATTATCCCAAAAAGCAACGGAACATGGAGGATGTGTATATATTATAAAGATCTAAACAAAGCATGTCCGAAAGATTGTTACCCACTTCCGGAAATCGACTTGAAAGTAGATGTTGTGGCCCCATTCAAGTTCAAGTGCTTCCTCGATGCCTACAAAGGTAATCATCAGATTGATATGGCAGCAGGTGGTGAGGACAAGACAGCATTCCGCACCGATCAAGGAACTTTCTGTTACAAAATGAAGCCTTTCGGATTAAAGAATGCGGGTGCCACATACCAAAGACTGATGGATCAGGCATTCAAAGGTCAAATAAGTCGAAACCTCGAAGTCTATATGGACGATTTAGTGATCAAAAGCACTGAAGAAGATCAAATGTTGAGGGACATAGAGGAAACTTTTGAAACTTTGAGAAGCATCAACATGAAACTGAATCCAGCAAAGTGTTCCTTCGGGATGGAGGAAGGAAAGTTTCTCGGGGTAATCGTGACAAGCACGGGTTTTAAGGCTAATCCAGACAAGATCTAAGCAGTGGCCCGCATGCCATCTCCCGCATCTCTCAAAGAAGTTCAAACACTTAACGGTAGATTGGTGGCGTTGAATAGGTTTTTGGCAAACCACGCTGCTAAATCTTACCCGTTCATCTCAACGTTAAGGAACTGTCTCAAAAAGACACAATTCAGATGGACCCTGGAAGCCGAACAAGCATTCCAGGAAGTCAAGAAGTGTCTAATGGAATTACCTACGTTAACAGCTCATCATGCGGGTGAACCATTAACACTATATTTGTCGGCGTCCGACATTGCCGTGGGAGCTGTCCTATTGACAGATAGGAAAAATGTTCAAACTCCAATCTATTACGTCAGTAGAACACTATCGGACCCGAAAACAAGATACTCGATGATGGAAAAGTTGGTTTTGGCATTGGTTTATGCCGCCAGACGGCTCCGCAGATATTTCCAGGGTCACCCCATCAATGTGTTAACCGGATACAAACTCAAGAACGTGTTGAGTAAGCCCGAATTGTCTGGGCGATTGGCAAAGTGGGCTATCGAATTGGGTGAACACTCGAAAGCGTATAAACCAAGACCGGCAATCAAAGGGCAAGTGCTGGCGGACTTCGTCACAGAAGTCCCGCAGCACAAAGAAAAAGAATGTCTAATAGAACAACAACCCCAAGCACCTCCGGAACAAGGGCAAGTTTGGTCACTATTCACGGATGGAGCTTCGAGCAGTGAAGGGTCAGGTGCGGGCTTAAGGCTAGTCAACCCCGAAGGGCATGAATTTACATACGCCGTCAAGTTAGACTTTAAAAGTACCAATAATGAGGCAGAATATGAAGCCTTCCTGGCAGGCCTGCGGATAGCAAAAAAGCTTGGGGTGAAACATTTAGAAGCACGGGTAGATTCCATGCTAATTGCGGAACAAATAAATGGAACATATGAAGCCAAAAATGATGTCATGGCTTCTAATTTTTCACAAGCAAGGGTCTTGATTCGCCAATTTGCCTCTTTCAATATTGTTCACATTAAGAGGAGTGAGAACAAATCGGCGGACGCTCTTAGCAAGCAAGCTTCAACGAATTTTGAGCATTTTGTCAATTATATTCGTGTAGAAGTTCTAGATCATCCATCCGTTCCACAAAACCAAGTCCTGGTAATTCAAATTGGCGTTGAATCTTGGATGACGCCCATTAAATCTTACTTATCATCCGGAGCACTTCCAACAGGAAAGGCTGAGGCTCAGAAGATTAAGCACAAAGCTCTGAATTACCAGATGACTGATGGTATCTTATGCCGGAGATCATTCCTTGGTCCGATGTTACGTTGTGTAGACGCGGAAGACGCAAATGATCTAATTCGAGAATTTCACGAAGGCATTTGCGGGTTACACGCGGGACCAAGAATGACAGTTTCGAAGATCATGAACGCAGGATACTATTGGCCCGGCATGCATTTAGATGCTGTGTAAGAAATCAGAAAGTGTGATTCATGCCAGCGACATGCCCCCAACACCCTGCGTCCAAAAAAACGAGCTGATTTCGGTAACATCTGCATGGCCGTTCCAAAAATGGGCTATTGATATTATGGGACCTTTCCCAGAAGCTCGGGGGCGAGTCAAATTCTTGATAGTGGCCATTGACTACTTCACCAAGTGGGTGGAAGCCAAACCAGTTGCTTCAATAACAGCTTCAAGCGTGAAGAAATTCCTTTGGGAATTCATCATTTGCCGGTTTGGTCTTCCGCAAGAATTGGTAAGTGACAATGGGACCCAATTTGCTGACAGCGGACTACAAGAATGGTTGAAAGAACTTCAAATTATTCAAGTTTTCACATCTGTAGCGCACCCGCAAGCAAACGGTCAGGTTGAAAGGACCAACCGGACTATCAAAGAAGGAATCAAGGCAAGGTTAGGAACTAAACGGACAGGTTGGGTTGACGAATTGCCCCATGTACTTTGGGCCTTCCGCACCCAAAAGAACTCTAGTAATTCGAAGACACCGTTTAGTCTAACTTATGGCACCGAAGCCATGATCCCGGCAGAAATCGGAATTCCATACGCGAGGTTTCTGTTACTTAATGATAATAGTCATGAACTCAGGATGAATCTTGATTTACTTGAAGAAAGAAGAGAATTAGCATCGATCCGCGAGCACAATTATAGACGACAACTTGAGAAGTACTACAACTCGCGGATCCAGAAATGCGAGTTCGATGCGGGAGACTTTGTCTCCCGCAATAACGAGGCTTCCGGTCAGGAACCTCCGGGCAAGTTGGCCCCAACTTGGGAAGGACCTTATAAAATCAAACAAGTATTATCTAAAGGTGCCTACAAGTTAGAAAAATTGGATGGGACTAAGGTCCCTCGAACTTGGAACGCAGCACAATTGAAGAAATGCTATATATAGCAGCTTTATTTGTTCTTTTATTTTGGCCTGCGCGCCCACATAGATTAGCAAGTTATGTAATTTCCTTTATTGTAAGAAGGCTTATGCCCGATATATGAAGAATCTTGCGCTAGTTTCATGTTATTTTGATAAGTTGTAATCTTTTATTGACAAAAACGAAGTTCCGGAGAAACACTTATATTATAATACATAAGACAAAGTGCACCGGAAGACAGCAAGACTTCTTATTATTAATCAAAAGATATTACAAAAGGAGGAAATATTTACAAAGAAAAGCATATATACATCTACGGGGCGACATTTTCGCCTTCCGCGGTATTATTGGCTTCTTCTTCCTCCTCCTCATCAAGATCCAACAGCTCCTTTAATTGTTCTATGGTCGCAAGTTCTGATATATGATCGGAAAGGGAAAACTTCAGAGTATCAAAATTTTTGGTTTTCTCAATAAGAATAGAAGCAGTGTCCTTGCCGGTCAGGACATACTCCTCCGGAAGCCGGCCTCAGAGCCAAATTTGTAACCTTCTTCAAAGCCCATCTGTCGGCCTGCTTGATCGGAAGCACGAAGGAGCATCGCAACACAATTCCCAAGATCGTTACTGTTCCGAACGTCAGTGATAACCTGTTAAGTCATATAAACATGTGTGAGCACATGTAAGTCCAAATTACTTGTATCAACCAAAATATTTGATACCTTAGGGATTACCGTCGTCAAAAGCCACGTCTTATCCGCCTGAGCCCGGATAAGGTCCATCTTATGACCAGCACATTCTAGAGCCTGGTCTCGGTTCTTGGTGTTAAGGTCGGATAAGCGCTTGTCCTTGGCCGCTGAGTCAGCCTGAAGGGTCTTTATAAGCTCAGCTTGTTCGTCCAGTTGCCTCTGGAGAACAGCCTTGGCTTCCTCAACAACAAGGCGATTAGCCTTCTCCGCTTCCATGGCTCGATGACTATCCCGAGCGTCAGTTAACGCTTTAAGAGCTTCTTTCTTGGCGTCAAGCAACTTAAGCTCGGTTCCATCCAGCTCTTCATTCATAGCCAACCAATCACGTCGTATTTCTTGGTTGGTGGAAACAGTGTTCTCCATATGATAAGAATTTGAGTCCAGTAGTTCCTGACGAATGCGACGACGTTGTCGCTCCCTCTCGGCGGGAGGGAGACTTTCCTGCAAATATTCATGACATACATCTGCTTCGCTCAACACTGAGTTCCGGCGCAGTAACCAACGAGGATGGTGCGGAGCAGTATCCTCATCCACTTGAGACGAGGAAGCATGCCCCCCATATTTAAACACACTAACCCCACCTTGATTTCGGAAGTGATGCTCATGGTGGGGTGGAGATGTGCGGAGATGTTCGGACCCACCAACCTCTTTCTCCTTGATAGGAGAAGTATCCGATAAATTGATCGGATCTTGAATAGTGTTTAATGGTGAGGTTGGTGGAGTCGGAAGTTGTGCAACAACTGAACTCTTGAAACCTAAAAAATTTCCAAAGTAAAACCTTTGAAACCACCAAGAAGCAGTAAGTCCAAGTATAATCATGAGAGTTCAAAACTTACCCTTAGAAACGTCTTGGGTGGAAAGCTCTCGAAGGCGAGCTCCCAAGTCCAAAACCTTAGCCTTCTCCTTCTTCTTCTTCTTCTTCTTGGAAGGGGCAGCATCGGAAGCCTGTGCTTTCCGCTTGCTAGCAGCCTTTGAAGCTCCCGCTTCCAAAACCTGAGGTTCGCCCTCAACGGATTGAGGACCACCTGCCTCACCTGTTGATGGATCGGTGGTGGCCTTCGAATCTTGCTTGCGGGTCAAACTTACAATCGAAGGTGAAGGGTTAGTAGCACCAATTGATAACCCTCCTTCGCAGAGTGACGATTCTTCGCTAGACGAAAGAAGTACTATCACTCCGTTCGAAGTAGCGGCAGTTATAGGTCGAGGTTGAAGAATACCTTCACACTTTGTGATAAACTCCTCACCTTGAGCATACATTGCCTCGGAGACAACAGGCTCCGGAGTAAGTATAGTGGAGAAGAGGAAGTTATTTCGCGTGCGCTCCAAAAAAGGCACGTCATGCTGTGTAATGGGGCGGCGTACCATCATGCCCCCCATGTTGTCCAACAGAGTGGAAAAAATCGTACCTTCACCTGCAATCGGTGAATGTTAAAGTAAGAAAATGAAAAGTCCGGATTGTTACAAGTAAGAGCTTACCCCTGTCGGAGTTCTCATATTAGGGCTCCAAAGTAGGAAATGGCCATAACCGGCTCATCTTCGCGTAAACCATCGCCCCTTCGTGAATAGGGCGCATGAGTGTTGGTACTCAGGTCAAGGTATCAAACCATTTATGACCATCATATTCAATAACGGGGATCTCCGGAGCCGCGTCTTCTGGTTTCCGCCGGGTCATGGTAAACGGAATGACATCTTCTCGGATCCAAAATAAATTGGACTTCCATCCATGGATACTCCGGATCCATTCGAAGCCAATCGGACCCTTTCCGGTAGTAGCAAAACCATACCATCCGTCACGGTACGTCATTTTGTAAAAAATGGCAAACATATTGACGGATGGGTCATAGTTGTGGGATTGGCAACAGAATTCGAAGTGTCGAATTCTCAGCATCCCAAATGGGTGAATTTGAGATAAATGGAGTCCATAGGCCTTCATGACAGATCTAACGAATTTCGTCACGGGTAACCGGAAGTTACCCGTAGTAAAATGGTCCAAATAGATGACAATCTTCTTTGCCGGAGGCACCGTTGCAATTGCCCCTTTAGATGGATGTTCGGCTTCCCATTCCGATGGAAAGCCATATACGTTTTTAACATCTTGGAAATCCTTGTCTTTAATGTCGCACCCGACTTCATGAATAGCGGGTGGATTTTTCTTCTGGCCAGCCATTTGAATAGAATATAAAGACGGATGTAAGAAAGCAAAGTTCTCTGATATGATCGAAAAAGAAAGTATGAAAGTGATAAGAATGGATTGGAGACATCAAAGGCTTATTTATACCCATCTCAATTAATGCGACCGTCTGACTGGCAGAGGAAAGAGAAAATGCGGACCACAGGATGATTGACACGTCAGGCGGGAGATTCAAAAAAGCGTTTACAGGCTGTCAAACAGGCGTTTTACACGTCTTGTCAGCCACCGCCTAAAATTCTCTCTCCGCCACGTCACCAGTACTATCCAACTTGCACCAATATTCAAAATTCAAAAATATCTCACAGTGGTATTCTCTCATAAACATGAACAGTGTTTATTGAACATAAAGTTCTTTCCATTAATATTCAAAAATGATGATTACAAAAATATGGAAAGAAATTACAAGTCCTAGCTCCTACATCTATCCTATGGGTTAGGGGCCGAGGTGCCTTCCGGAGCATTTTGGGAAGCATCCTCAGACTTGTCATTATCAGACTCGTCATCCTCAGACTCATCATCTATGTAGACCCGCAACTGCTTCACGCCATCTTCAGCCAAGGCAAATTCTGGAAGAATATGTTGCAGCGGGAAGATTAGGTCATCATATTCTTTGACCCGCAAACCAAGCTCCTGCTCCGCATCAAGGCCATGAAGTGGATGGTTCTCAATAGATTGTCCGGATTGGGCAAATGCCAACCCTTCATTAAAGCCTTTCACCCGGCCAACGCCTTCCGAAGCAGTCCTCAGATTCACGAAGCAGTCAGTAAGCTCCGTGCTCTTCTTGACATGGCGAATGACCTAACAACAAAACATAAGGGACATATTAGCACACAAAACTTGAAGTGCACAGATAAAATAACATATGAGAAACTCTTATAGAGTCAAGGCCACAGTTGAGGAAATACTGCCTTTCTCGTTCAGGACGTTCCGCCCGGTCACGGAGCTCTTGTAATTCCTTGGCAGTGCGGGCCTCTGCTTCAGTACGAGACTGCAGTATAGAATCGTACGCAGACTGCAACTCCGTAGCAGTCTTATCTTTTAACTCGGACTGCTCTATCTGCAGCTTCAATTCAGCCTCGATCTCTTGGATCTGGGCGCCTTGGCGAGAAACTTCATCTTGTGCCTTCGCCAAATCGTCCTTCTTCCTTTGAGTTTCAGCCTGGGCAGCCTCAAGAGTAGCGTTAGACCTCTTGCAGGCTTCCTTCCAACCCTGAGCAGCAGCAGCACTTCGATCTTTCTCCTGTTTGAGTGCAGCCTCGACGTCGACTTGCTTCCACCAAATTGCACTCGTTGCTTGACGTTGCACTGCAGCATCCTTCTCAACAGCCTTAACAGCTTCGGAAGCTGCACCCAGCTTCCCGCCCATTGTTCGCCACTCCCGTAAGATTTCTTGACAACAGGCTAAGTTGTTAGTCAAAGAAACGGACAAATCAGTATGAAGGTCTTGGAGGAACGAGTTTTCTGGTACGCCATTTCAGCAGGTGGCATGCAATGTTCAACAAAACTCATACAGGTCTTGGGATGAGAAACCCAAGACCCATTGACAATGTCCCAAGGTGGGACAAACAAGTCATAGTCTCCTCCCAACTGTACGTTCCCAAAATATTGAGAACTTGAGGTTCCGAGACGAACAGGGGTGGAGGAAGACTGTTGTGGGGCACCTTGTGAGGAACCCCCTCCAGCCTCATGGACAGATGGTACGAATAAAAAATCACCTCCTTCGCCCGACGTAAAGGGCGAGGAAGTAGAATAAAATTGAGGAGCAGATCGCGGAGGAGATTCATTAATCCTGAAGCCCTCTGCAGTGACTTCAGGATTATCATCTTGAAAACCAGTGGCTCCTCCACCTTGAAAAAGATAGTCCAAGGATTCGGTAGTCACCGGCTGAACGTTGGCCCCCTCCACGGTTGTTTCAGTAGGAGGGGTAGCAGGTTTATCCACCTCCTTCGCCGGAGTAGGAGATGGTTGTTTTTCAACGTTCGGTGTTGGCGTTGGTAGCCTACCAACCACATGATCTTCAGCAATGGACGGATCTGCATAAGAAAATCGTAGTTAGATCTCATTTTCAAAAAAAACAATAAAAGTTAACAAGCAGGAGCTCACTAGTCACCGTCCCCAGACGCTCCGCAAGGCTGGGCGGTGGCGGCTTCCTTGGACGATGTGTCCGGCGCTTCTTCGCCTTCGGTCCTTTCCCGGCTTCCGCAGAACTGGTGCCTGCGTCGCTCGCCTGGGAAACATGGAAAGGTCTCTTCCGATAAAGTTCTGCCAGCAAATGTGAGACAGATGAAATTTCAGAGGCATCATCTGAGCTTTCCTCCTCAAGGATGGTAGAATCGTCACTTAAAATAACGATTGTCCCGTCGGAGGTCAGTGCGTTAAGAGGCGAAGGGTTCAGGATGTACGCACCTGATTCGAAGATAGCCTCCGAGACAACTGGTTCGGCACGCACTTTGACTGGAAAGAGAAAATATTTAACTGTCTTTTCAAGGATAGGCGTATCCTTTGCGTTGCGAACAGTCCTACCCACGGAACCCTTGCCATCATCCAGGGCGTTCAACATTGAACCAAAACCTGAAAACAAACGCAAACATCAACAATAGAACCTCAAAAAGCGAAAAGGAAGAGAAACAAAGTAGTAAAAATTACGGTCATCTAGCTCAATAAAAACAGGCTCCATGAAAGGAGAAGGCCATAGCCGGCTCATGCCCGCCTATACGAGGGCTTCCTCAGGGAGTGCCCGCATCGAGGTTGGTGAAGAAGTCAGCTTGTGGAACCAGTCGCGCTTCTCATGGGCAGCCAGAGTAATATCAATGAGGGCGTCATTAACAGCACGAAGGACCATGGCCTCTTGCACCACGTCCTCAGAGATCCAAAAGAACTTTTTATTTCAGTCCTTGGAAGTCTCCTCAGTCACGTTGCCGATAACTCTGTCAGGCAAACTATGGCAAGTAAACCACCCATTTTGGTTTGCCATCTTACAGAAGACAACGAACCGATCCAATCAGGGCACTATCTCATGTGCCATACATACAAACTCGAAATGACGAATTCGCATGACGGCACGGGCGTGAAGTTGAGATAGGTGGATTCCATAAGCTTTCACCGCTCGTTGAAAAAACTTTGTGATGGGAAGGCGAAAGTTCCCACAATCAAAATAGTCGGCATACAAAGCCATCTTCCCAGAGGGTGGAAAGCTGGCAATAGAGCCGGCAGAAGGAAACTCCGGTCCCCACTCCGGCGGAATGCCGTAAGTCGTGATGAGTTTCTGGTACTCATCCAAGTCCCATTGGACCTCTATTTCGTCAACTTCAGATTGAACAGCCGCCATTATGGAAAACACTTGATGAAATATTTGGATTATTTCAAAAGAAATTAAAGGAAAGATCGAAAGTTTCAAAGAAAGAAAGCAAGTTAGTATTCAGAATTCAAAGGCGATAAAACTTCAAAAAGAAGTTAACTCCCTCTATTTATACTCATCGCAATTAATGCGATGGGATGCGAACAGTGGAGAGAAAAAAAACCGCCCAATAGACAATCGCCACGTCACGCAGAAAATTCGAAAAAGGGAAAAGGTGTACAGTCGGGTACAGTGACAGCCGTCATAAACGTCATGTCACCTGCACACGCGCTTGCGAGTGGTCAACTTGTCCTTTTTTCATGATTATCCACAAGCAACAAAAGATATTTCTTGGCAACTTGCAAAGTTTAAAATCCCCAAATCCACATTAAGTCCAGAATTTAACCCGCATAAAATACTTCACACGGAAGAAACACTGGACTGGGGGGACTTATAGAGGTAGGGTACCAAAAAGACCCAAATACCCTTAAGTAGTACCCGCGGGTTAACTAGAAGTCCCTCATAAGGCACCCACGGGACATATGAACCATCCACATAAATTATTTAAGGAAGAAGCACTCTCATGGCACATGCGGAAGCATCCTGGCACCCTCAAAAGTCATCCGTAAGAAGGAATATCCTTCCGCGTAAATGACTACGAGGTAATGCTCTGGGATAGCTGTCAATAACTAATTACCTTCTAGAAGACTTCCCAAGATTCTTTCTTGGGCAATACGTGATCCTTCGGCCAATCAGTCAGTGACACCTGGCAAGGCCGTTATAACCATGCACATGGCTAATATTACCCCTTAACCAATATCAGAAGGACGCGTGTCTAGGTTGTTATACATGCACATGCCATATAAGCTGAACCTATCATATGAGGACACGTGTCCAGGTGGTTATAAGAGCATCTTCTAAAGGGACAGCTGGCCCAATCACTTCCCCACGCCATTCGGCTATAAATACCCTCTCAATCATCATGAGGTATTCATCCACTCCCACTATACTCTCTCAATTTACTTAAGTGCATTATCTTCGTCAGAACTGTACTTATTCTCGCGCCGGAGGGTGGTTACTGGAAGACCCCCTCTTGTCCTTCCCGTAACGAGCTCACAGTGTCTATTTTGCAGGTCTTCGTCACTGGACTTTGGGCAATTGAGTTCATATCGTATTGGTAGTTATCCGTATCCTACCCTGTTGACTGATTGGATCTAGGACCCGTTAAGGGGAGTAGATCCGTGTTCTTCAGCTAAACTAAATTTAACAATTTCAAAACTAGAGAGACAAAAATGTACTAATGTTAAAGTTAAAGTCTAGGGTCTAATATGAAAATAAATAAATTTCAAATTAGACCGGCCGTACGAAAGTTAGACGCCAATCTAATGCATGACTTGTCGATAAAGATATCAACTTCATAAGGAGCGTATTACCCGCCTAATTTTTGTGATGATCACATCTCATGGCAATTGACCAATGTTGAGGCGTTGATCAAAAATAAAAGTAAAACCCAGTCCCAAGCTACCTTATTAGATATGGTAAGTCGGGTGTCTAACCATATCAAGTGTTGTGGTCATTGTTGTTCACTTGTTTTTTTTAATATTACTGTGAAAAGGAAAAATGACTGTGTGAAAGTTATTTAATGTATAAATTAACAAATTACTTAAAAAAGTTGCCACACCCTCAAATTTTTAATTGCGGTGCCTTATCGCAGGCGTGTGACACACCAAGATCCAACTACTAATTTAGGGATAACTATGACATTTGTCATTTTTCAGTTCGCTTTGTATTTGTTTTTGTGTTGTAAACCCTACCGTTTTTTATTTTCGGATCTTTGGATATTAATAAAATGATAGATTTTATGTTATAATCTTGTTTCATACTTGTCGTGTTGTTATTTCATCCTTAAAGGTCTTTAACTTGCTTAAATTATGCTAAAAATCGGTTTTAAACAAGTACAGGGGCCAAAAACGTTAAAAGTAGACTTTCTGGAAAACACCTCTCGAGTAACACATCCATAAATAAAAAAACAATTAGGTTAAATAAATTTTTTTGTTTAAAATTTAGATTTTATTTAATTGATAATTAGGTTTTAAATAATTTGGGCCATTGTATAATTGAGTATCCGGGCCTTTTTTATTCATTATGGGTCAATCTCTAAAATATATTGTATGCACCATTTTAATTAATTAACCCAACTAGTAAATGTCCCGGCGCGTTGTGGTGTAAACGTTGATACACTTAAATGCATGTGTCCTGAAGAAAACGTTAATAAAAGATAAAGTTAATAAAGTTTGTCTTTATAAAAATTTGGGTTAATGCCATGAAGAACACAAAAAAAATGATATTTATCCACATGTCTTATTCACACGTTGCGGAAGCTTGTTATATCGAGGTGTATGTAGAAATATTAACGTGACATCAGTGCGGTTGAAATTTATAATAATATTATGTTGTGATGAAAAGAAGTTAAAATTATATTATATTTGACCTGAATTGATTTTGAACGAAACTTATACTGAAATGTAGATTAAAATAAGGATTTTGTAACGGTATGTTCGACATTTAAATAAAAACATAATATTTTATAATTTGTAAGTTTGAAACAAAATATGAAAAAAGATACATAAATAATACAATATTAAAATAAAACTTGTAAAATACTTGATAAAGCCATCTGAAAACAAATATGAACATAAAATAATATTAAGACTAAAATCAGTTTTAAAAATGAAGTGAATCATACATGTATGATGTACCTGACAATCTAACCGTTTTTTACTACATGTAAAAAAAATAAGTGGTTGATTCAATGAATAGTATCTTTTATAATGTAACTACAATCTACCTTTTAATATATATATAATTGGGCCATTGATTAACCACTAAGTTTACTAATTTTGATAGTTTTTCTATAGACTTTCTAAAAAAATAGATTATTTGTTAATAAACATTTTACTAAAATGTTCGGAGAGCATGCGGTTCATTGCAAGGAGATGCCTGGGTTCAAATACCGACATGATAGGGTGCGGGACGTTCTTTGGGACATCTTAAGGCGAGCTGGGATATCAGCTAAAAAGGAAGCCCCCTTAAACTTCCTTACAGACCCCACGGAAGGGAGATCCACTCTACGACCGGCAGATTTGCTTGTCTTTGGTTGGGTCGGGGGAAAACACGCTTGTGTTGACCTCACAGGGGTATCTCCCTTAGCTGGTTTGAGGGATAATGGGTTTGTAGCTGGGCAAGCAATGAAAATGGCTGAAACGAAGAAGGTGGAGAAACATGCTAAAGCCTGCGAAGATAACCAACATGTTTTTGTCCCTTTGGCTTTTGATACCTTTGGCTCCTTGGCACCGGAAGCTATCCGTTTCCTAACCAGGGTCCAACGGGTTGTGCATAGCAATGTGTCGACTTCAAAGGGGCAGGGGTATGTCTTTAGCAGGTTAGGGTTTGCAATTCAGAAAGGGGTGGCGGCGCAGCTTGTTGCCCGCCTACCTGCTATGTTGATGTAATATCTATGTTTTTTTTACTAATTTCACCTAAAAAAATAATAATAAATAAAACTAATTAAATGTAAAATGTTCATAATCAATGTGTTCAAGATTCTTTTTTAAATATTAATGGGTTCATTCGATAATAAGATATTATATACTCTAAACAAAATTAAAAAAAATAGATTGGGTTCAGGCGAACACGACCCTTTCTGGGTGGTTCTGCCCCTATTAAACCGTCTCATCCTTCGCAGATCATACCTTGTGAGTAGGGACTGTACAGGGTATGTTTGTTTGTTTATTTATATATTTTTATATATCTTTGAATATAGTTTGACTATTGTAAATCACTTGATCCATTTCAATGATTAAGTTTGTGTACTGTAGGTGTATGGTACGTCAAACCCGGCACAATCCTTTATTTATTACATTATGTATTATGTTTATTACATTATTATTATTGTCTACTAATTAGGACCATTGAGCTGGGGGTTTGTGGAGGTAACCCTTAACCGGGCCTGGCCCAATAAAGGTTAAGGTTCATGATGGTAGCCATGGAGTCCCTATATAAGGAGCTTTTATCATTCATTGAAAGGACCTTCTCTTTGACCATTGGCTCCCACATATTTTTGTGTCTGTAAACAAGAGTTCATTCTCTTAGCAGTCACCTCCACTCCCCCACTTTTCTATGACAGATCTGAGCAACCGGAGAGGAAGATCTAGGCGGTGGTTCGTTCATATTGAAGACCGGGGCGGATCCATTTCATGTTTCTTTATTGGCGCAATCCATGGAACACGACAATGAATCACTCTTTTTTTTTTGTCTCGGTCCTCAGATCTGTTCATCAAATATTCTAGATCTATGATTTTTTCCTTTGAAGAAAAAACCAGATCTAGAAATATGCAAGAAGAAATACCACCAAATTTTGGGAAAAACCCTTTAGATTTGTGTTCGTCCCAAGTGACATATGCGAGATTCGGTTCTGATTTATTCAGATATGAGTTCGTTTGAGCAATTTCTACGAATTATATTATGGCTTGTATCAGCAGATCTGCGTTTATACAGATCTGCTCTCTTCAGATCTGAACTAGTTTCGGTTCTTCGCGAGCAGGCGATTACATGTGGGTTGTGGTTGGATGTATTTGTGAGATTGACAGTTGTTAATATGCATTTAGATTTTGGAAAGGTGAAGTATGCACATAAGGTGTTTGATAAAATGCTTAAACCACCTACGGTTTCGTGTAAGAATATTTCTAGATCTGAGATAGACATATTATTATTCTTTGTCTCATCCAAGGAGACAACATTTGAAATGGTGCCATAAGTCCAAGAAGAAGAATATACCACCATAGTGGCGATTATACTCCGCTATAGCGGGCCGCATATGCGCTCTCGGCGATTATACTCCGCCATAGCAAGCCATATGCGCGCTCCCGGCGATTATACTCCGCCTCCGCCATAGCGGGCCGCATACGCGCTCCCGGCGATTATACTCCGCCATAGTGGGCCGCATACACGTTCCAGGCGATTATACTCCGCCATAACAGGCCACATGCGCGCTCCCGGCGATTATACTCCACCTCCGCCATAGTGGGCCGCATACGTGTTCCAGGCGATTATACTCCGCCATAGCGGGCCACATGCGCGCTCCCGGCAATTATACTCCGCCATAACAAGTCGCATGCGTGTTCCGGCGATTCACGTCATAGTGGGCCGCATGCGTGCTAAATGCATTTACTATATTTTGGTGGTCAAAAAACTCTAGAAAGAAGATTATTCTAATATCTGTGCATTTGATTACTCACAACAAGAGCTGCTCCTATGAAATAATTTAATACAAAAGAAGCCGTACAGTACACAGACAAATGTCATCTCAAATGTCAGCTTTATACATTATTGTATTATATTATTCTCAAATGTCAAGCTTTACAAAAGAACAGGAGTATTACACCACTTACTCTTCATCTATTTGGTGGCATACTAAACTAAGGCCACTGGCATCACTCCGCCATCACTTGAACCGCGATCCCCATGTCATGGCAACACTCCGGCGTCCGCACCGCGACCCGCGAGTCATCCGCATGGCAACACTCCGGCGTCCGCACCGCGACCCGCGAGTCAGAACTGCCATCCGCATGCACACCAAACTTTGAGAAAAATCCTTTAGATCTGTGATTAGACAATATATTTATGGTTTTCAGATCTGAGTTGATGATTTAATAATTCCCAGATCTGACTATAACTTCAAAGCGTCAACAGATGCCGTAGAAGATCAGATTCCGGTTTCTCCAAACCAGAACGTTATGATATGAGTTTGAGGAATTTCATTTCAGATTATAGCTTTTAAATAAAGCAATAAATTGGATGAAATGTGAGCTTCACGAATTTTAATACAGTTAGTCTAATTTGAGGAACATTTTCTGACATATATGCTGCCATGTCACCTCAAATAATATTATGTCATTTTACACATTAGAATATTATTACTTTAATATTGTTCTCATCAAGTTCAAGTGAGAGAACATGGTGGCCGCCACCTCCTAAGTCAATTATACCCATGTTTGGAAAGTCTATTGGTGAGAACGACACATACGCCAGTAACAACCTCACCATGTATGTTAAACCCGTACAACACGGTCCACGTCGAAAGATCTCAACACATCAAATGCACCAAAAAAGTGGTCGTGGCAGGTAAATTACGGTCCTTGTAATCTTAAGAGCGGATTGATTCCGGCCACTGCAGCTGTCATGCGGGTTCAGGTAGATTGATTCCGACCCTCCGCGGGTTATATGCGTGCATGGTTCTTATCCGGCCATTGTGAATCAAACGAAGGCAGGGAAGTTCAATTCTTTCCTCCACGGCCTCCACACACGCTCCGGCGTGCCGATTAAAGACCATGGCGGAATAAGGCCAGCGGCAAAACAACCGCTACTGCGGACCACATTTGTGCAAGAAGCATACCAGCAACAACGCGCCCCCGAGGAATGTATTCTGGCCCCGCGGGTCGCATAAGAGCTAAGGAAGATAAACTTCAGCTCCCGCTTGCAAGCTTCGGTGGGCCAAATCCATCACCCGCAGGCCACGAATATAATTCCGGCGGATCATCTTTGGTTACCGCGGACCACATAAAAAGCTTCAAGCAAGGCAATGGTGGATCAAACACGGCTTCCGCGGGCCGCGAAAAAGCTTTAGCGGATCACATATGGCTTCCGCGGATCACCTAAAAAGCTTCAAGGGTGGATCAAATGCGGCTTCCGCGCCCACAAAAAACTGTTGCGGGTCATACGCGGGTTCAAGCGGATCAACTTCGACCAGGAGCTGCATACGCCAAAGTAAACTGAGCGCTGCGGGCCATTTACCCGGGGGACCAAAACCGGTCATCGCGGACGATCACCGCGGGTCACGAGCTTTCTTTCGCATATGAACTAAGGATCACATCGGCACAATTTCTGCTCTAGATGTGCTCCGGCTTCGCTGGTAAATGTCCACCAGCCGCAGACAGGCTCCGCAGAACAACCCCACCAGTCATGTTAGTAGACGTTTTGCGGGTCACATTCGCGACGGAAGAGAGGACATCCGCCACCGCGGATGACATAAGCACTCCAGCATTCCGGCCCGCCACCATGAAACATTAACTGCAGGTCATCTATCCACTCATGAGGATCAACTCACGACAATAAAGAGCCGCATGCACACAATCTAATTTCAGCCATCGCGGATCATATGAGAGCTCCGCGGGTCAACCCCAAAACCCCGCATGAAGGTTCCAGCGGATCACTCCTGCCCCACGGAACATCCGCGGGTCAACCCCAAACCCCGCATGCAAGTTCCGGCGGGTCTCGGGTCAATACCAACCCCTCATGCATGTTCCGGTGGATCACTCCCGCTCCGCGGAACGTCCGAGGGTCAATCCCAAACACCCGCATACAAGTTCCGGCGGTTCACTCCCACCAC